>NC_062286.1:37507399-38116448 GCF_902655055.1 Lutra lutra | reverse complement strand
ATTTAAGCTTCCAGACTCAGCAGACGTTCCTTCCTTTTGCCATGGCAATTTTTCCTTCCAATGGAAAAGCAAAGGCTCCTCACCCGCCCAGGGATTTAGGAGGCAGCCTGTGCCCACACAGCCCTCGGGAGAAGCCAGGTGAGGGATGTCATCCTGGAAGGCAGAGGAATAGAGAAGTTTCTTATCTGGAGTTACAAGACAGATGCTCCTGCCTGAACCTGGGCCAGGGCGCTGTGAGAGACAGCACTAGGGGCAGCCCCACATCCTGCCCACACGGAAGTAGACTTCATGCAAGTGTGCACCGGGAGGGGGGGGCACGGTGGAGGGGCAGTGGTGCTGAGGACCCTGCAGGGGTGGGTGTCAGCTGGGGCTCAGGCAGAGAGAGAGAACAGAGAGGGTGCAGAGAGGATGGGATATAGAGAAGATGGGGGCAGAGAGAGTGAGGGAAGAGAGAATGGAAGACAGAAAAGATGGAGGGCAGAGAGGATGGGACAGAGATGCTGGGGTATAGAGAGAATGGGGCAGAGCACCGATGCGTCTCCAGAGCAGCTGCCCCCTGGGAAGGACAAGGACCCCGAGGAGGGCTCAAGGCCAGGCTGGACCACTCTCACCCCTTCTTGGGTCCCCCCCTCTCCTTCCCCAAAGAGCCCACAGCCCAGGTTCTAAGCCCTGTGCTGGGTGGTTCCTCATCTGTAGAAAGCAGCAGTTCTGGGATGTTCTGAAGCTCCAGAAGGCTGGGGAGACAGGACCCTCTGAGGCACGTTGCTTTCAACCTGGCTAAGGTTCAACAGGCCTGAGGGGTATTACTATCTGCTGACAGGTCACTCTCCCCTGCCTTTTCAACAGAGGAGTGACACCAACCATATGATCTTAGGCTCTAGGAGGACCTTCCCTCTGGGAGACTCCCGTCTACCATGAGGATGACAGCTACAAGCAGAAGGCCTCAACGTCCCGAACAGAGAGGCATCTGTGAGTAAAATGATGGCCGTCACACCTAAGGTCAATGGGTCAAAACATCAGCTGCCCTGGCAAGCCGGCTACTGGCGTCCCTAGCACCAACCCAGCCTCTCGGAGTATGGCGGAAGGTGAGGTAGAACCAGGAACCCCCTCATGGTGGATTCTGTGTCTGATCTCCCACAGTGACTGCACCCAGAGCTGCCCCCCCACCCAAAGCCCAGGCCTGCCTGGCTTCCTTCTCTTCAGCCTCTCCAAGGCTCACTGGAGGCCTCTGGCCACAAAACCCCTCACTGGGTACCGCCCCACAGTCATCACCAGGGACCCAGGGAGGCCCACAAGGGGTTCAGGAAGGAGCCCCTCCCCCCCATAGTGGCAAATTACCCCCCCCAAGCGGCTCTGGAGAGGCCAGGGTAAGTGGGGGCCAGACTGGGAGGGGTAGGTTGAGGAAGGAGGGGTACAGGGAGAAGGAAGATGAAGGTGACCACTCCAGCCCTGCCAGGCCCACAGAAGGTATGGACACAGTGGGCCCACAGAGTCCTCCTTCCTGTCCACCTGCCCCAGCAGCTACCACAAGGGCCCACACGGGACTCTCCGCATCCCCTGCTCCCCCCAGCTCCCTCCCGGCCGCCACCCCCCGCAGGCCCACCTTGCTCACCTCCAAAGGCCCTGGGAGAGGGCAAGCAGGCCTTCCCGATACAAGGGCCGTCCACCAGTGAATGGAGAATGTGGCTGCCGGTGCTTCCGACTTCCGCTCCCCTCACCACCACATGCTCAGCCCTCCCACCCAGCGGCCTCCCCAGATCTCCCGAGCTGCTCGCCACCTCACACTTCCTGCCCACAAGACAAGCGCCTCCATTCCCAGGCCCACTGCCTCTGGCCCCCTTCCCCAGGCCGCCCGCTGCCTGGAGGCCCCTACCCTGCACCAGGCCCAGAGAGAAGTGCCAACGCCCTTCTCCCCAGTCAAGGGCCCCAGTCAAGGGCCCAGGGAGAGAAAGGGGAAGGTGCTGCGCCTTCAGCTGTAGACAGGCCCCACCCCCTTCCTCCCTGTGGTTGTCCCCAGGTTCTCATCTCTGCCCCAGCTGGCAGTCCCTGGGGGACAGAGGAGGGCCCTGGGCCTGGCAGCTTTTCTTTTTTCTTTTTTTATTTTTTTTTTGCATAAAAGATATTGGGAACTCTGCGTGGCTTCCTCTCCCATAGGTAACAGCGGAGCCGAATGCCGTTGTCTTGTTTTACAAAGCGTCCTCCAGTAGCACCTCAGCCACCCCTCTCAGCTACTTCATGAAGCATTGCTATGTCCATTACAGACAGGAGGCAGGCTCAGAGAGGTTATGCTGCTGCCTACGGTCACACAGCTGAAGTTAGAACTCAGAGTGTCTGACCAAGAGAACCAACTGCCATCCATTCCCCATTGCTGAATTCCCAATGGGTGTCTGCAAGACACAGGTCCCAGGTGTCCACAAGTGAGAGACAGAGGCTGGTGGGGAGCCACGCTCATGCACCAGTCTCTTCTCCCTCTGAACAACCACCACCAACATCCCTGCTGAGGCTCTAAAGCCCCTGTTTCCCACCCCTCAAGCTCCAGGCCGCATAATTCTGAGCGCCCCAGAGACCCTGCCACTTGGGAGTCCCAGAAGCAGAGCACCTTCTGACCCAGGCCACCCTAGCCCGTAGTTTACAGGCCCTAGCTCCAGCTCTACCCCTCCTCCAGCTGTGTCCCTCCCCTACAAAGCCACGCCTATCAGCCCCTTCCCCACCACACTCAGAGCACCCAGGAGCCTGGAATTCTCTGCTTGGGGGGCAGTGGGGGGTGGGCACGTGCCATCTGCCTGCCATGAGGCATTGCTTCACTTCTCTGTGCACCTCCCTCTCTGAGACAGGGAGTGGTGCAGACCTCACTTGCACCTGTAGGCAGGTGGCCCTCCCCATGCATTGTGGTACAGGGTAGAGAAGGGAGAGGGGAGGCGGGGAATGGCAGGGGTTGGAGGCTGGAAGTGGGCCCAGCTGCATGCAGTAGCCACATTTGCAGGAGGCCAAGAAGCTCAATTCAAACCTGGACCTTCTGGTCACTATTAAGATGGGAGGCAGGAGGATAGGACACTTTACAAAACACTTTGTCAGCTGCGGTTGTAATTTTTACATATTCGAACACATCCAATGGGGCCCTCCACTGTTCATTCTCTGGGCCTGCCCAACGGGAGGGCAGGCTTATCTCGCGAGTGCCTCAGACTTAGGGCAATGTTAACCTGGTTCGTCACCACCCCAGGCAGCCCCTCCTTCTGTATTCGGGATTTTATAGAACTATGCCCAGGTGTGTATACCAGAAACCCAAAGTCACCTCACCCTAAATGCAAACCCTCCACCAAGGCCTCGGACTTCCCAGGGCCCCCACGCTGGCAGGGCACCCACTCCTCCTGCAGTCCCTATGTGAGAAGCTGCTGACCCCTCAGGAATAAAACACAGGACATATGTCCCCAGGGAGTGTCCAATCTAGTGACGGGGCAGAAAATAGACAAACAGCCTAAGTCTTCAATATCTGATTGTAAACTGTGACAGATGCTGAAGTAGAACAGAGCGGGGAGCATGGAGGGCCAGCAGCAGGGACAGAGGCAGGAGATCAGCCTTGCTCGTGGGGGCCTGTATACCCTGGTAAAGGGGGGCCAACATGTCTAATTCCTTGCCTGAGACTGGAAAGTTCTCCATGAGTTAAGGGGACAGAAAGCAAGCCAGTGTGGCTGGTCAGCCAGCTCAGGGGATAGTAGGAGAAGATGAGGCAGGAGAGGCAGGACCGGATGCCAGGGGGTCCCCAGTGGGCAGCCAGCATGCAGGCTAAGCAGGGAAGGGACAGTTCAGGGAGCACTGCTTTGTTGGTTTGTAAGATCATCTGTTGCTGTGTAGACAAGAGCCAGCCAAGGGCTCACCGAAAGCAGGGAGACCAGCGGAAGCTCCATATTCCTGGGGAGGCAGGCTTGGAGCAGGGCAGAAAGGGCAGAGCAGGGTAGCCAGAGGACTTGGGATACACACTGGGCTGAGTGGGCAGGCCAGCTGCCATCGGGGGGTGGGGGCAAGCTCTGGATTCCTGGCTACAGCGACCAGATGGGACAAATGGCATTCGCAGAAATAGCAGGATGGGGGAGATGAGGCTTAGGGGAGAAAATCCCGAGTTTGCTTTTCAAAGTATCAGGTTTGAGATACCTGCAAACCTCAAGCAGTCTCCTGAAACCAGGCCTGCAGGAGATGGGAGGGCCGGGCTGCCAAGGTGAACTCGTGTGAGCAGCACGAAGGGGCTAAACCAGCGGCCAATGGAGACTACGAGGGACAAGCCTGCAGAGGGAAGTGAGGAGGGGCTGCCAAGGAGAAGAGAGAAACATGGAGAGGGTGTCATCACCGAAGACAAGAGGAGGCGATAACTAGAAGGAGGAAGTGGTCAGATCTGTCAAGTACTACTAGGAAAGCTAAGAAGATAAGGTGCAAAGTGGTCATCGAATGTGGCCACACGGAGGTCATGTACAAGTAGGGCTGGGGGAGCAGGAGGCACGAGGGGCGCCAAAGCCGGTGGCCATGAGGTGGGGACTGAAGAGGAGGTGAGGACCTGGGGTCACCTCCCAGACCCCGACTCCGGGCTGCCCCCTGCAGTCCAGCCTGGACGCAACCGCAGGGATGCTGGCTCGAGCGGGTCCCGTGAGTGACTGACTGTTCCTTGTGTTTGTGAGCCCATATGCTCCCTACCATGTGACCTTCTCAAGGGCAAGGCCCTGCGGCTCAGCTGTGGAGCACCGAGGCTGTGCAGCAGAGGCCTAGCTCCTAAGTGCCCACAGCCACTTGATGAATGAATGAGGGAAAGCAACTCGTCATCTCCTCCTTGATCATTTGGGGACAATGCCACGGGAGAGGGAATGTGCCCCCTCTTTCCTCCCAGGCTGTGAGGCTAGTCTGCAGGCATACAGGGCATGTGTTTGGCGGTGTGGGGCTTTCCTGCTTACAGCAATCTCCAAAAACAGATGCCCTGACCTGAGCAGCCACCAGCTCCCTTCCATCTCCTAGAGCTCTCATCTCCTTCCCAAGGTCGCCAGGACTAAAACTCTGGAGGCGGGGCTCCCTGGACACAGGCAAGGAGGGCACCAGCTCAGTGGCTGTGGGGCTTGGATGAGGGCAGGATTCTGATGGCTTGAGCCTTGATCTACCTCCCCTCCCTGTGCTCGGCCCACCATCCCCTCCCCAACGCCTGGAGGACACCCAGCCTCCTGACCAGGCCACAGCCCTGGACCATGCAGCATTGCCAGGCAGCCCCTTCCTGCCTCCCTCAAGGGAAGTGACTTCCTGTTTGCCCGCAGAGGAAGCGGCTCAGCACAGGTAGGGAGGTGGCAGCCAACAAGCTGAGCACAGAAGAGGGAATGGGGCCCACCTCCCAGAAAAGGGGCTCTGGGGATTCCAGCACCCAGTCTGCCCTCCTGAGAGGTGCAGGTATGAGAGGAGGGGGGCGGCGGGGAAGGGAGCAGCACCTGACTTACACCTGCCCGTCCCCGAGGGCCCCCGTGCACTGACATTCACCAGGCCCTTTAGAAGCAACATCTCTAGGGCCCATGAGGCCGGAGCAGGAACGGGGTGCTATTATCCCAACTCTGCAGAACAGGTGAGGAGAAGGAGGGTCTGAGCAGTTGGTCTGGCTGCATTTGAACCCCGGACTGCCAAACCGAAGTGAGTCTACTTTCTGCTCTACCCTGTTGCCACCTGCATACCACTGATGGGAAGGAGGAGGCCTTCTCTCCAAGCGAGCAGCACTACTGACAGCACAGCCTGAACCATCTCTCCCAATTCGAAGCTTCTAGAAACTCCTGGGCGGATGCGGCTCACTACCGGCATTCCAAGGGCACCAGCTACTGGACAGTGTGAAGCTGAAGCCAGAAGCACCTCAGTGGGCTCTTCTGTGCCCAAAGGACAAACTTCTGTCCTTCAGGGAAGCCTGAGGAGAAAAGGCCCTATTCCCTCCCAGCTCTCCAGCCTCCACAAGCCTGAGGCCTCAGGCTGGACAGACAGGAGGACACCTGCCTCCCTAATCATTCCTCTGCAGGGTTAGATGGTTACAGGTGCACTGGCCCATGTGACTCTGAGCCCTCTGGGAATCTGAGCCCAGAGCTAGGGGCTGGGAGGAGCTGGGGGTTGGAGGGCTTGTGAGAGTTTCCCTGCCTGATGCCTATAGTCCTGGAATGGGAGGGAGAAATCTCTCAGAGGCAGGGCCAGAAGGAAAGGGAGCCCAGTCCGGCAGTAACACCACCACCAACCACCCAACACCTCTGTGGGCCCCAGTGCAGCCCCTGGTTTCCTGGAGGGGGGGCCAGGAAGTGACGATGATGACAGTGAATGAGAAGCTTCTACCTCTTGGACTTGGTTGTCCAATTCCGTGGCAGGCACAGTAACTTTGGAAAATTGTTCCTACCCCACAGGTCCAGATGCCCAGGCCACAGCTTCCCAGACCCCAGACTCTGTCTCCCAAGGCTCCCCTTCTCCGCTCCCTCCCAGCTCCGAGTATCATAGACCGGCACCCTCCCCGAGACCTCTCATCCTGGGTCTGCCCTCCTTAGGGAAGCCATGGGTGGGATTCCAGGCATTCACCTCGGTCTCCAAGCCCGCTTGGCCCCCAACAGATGCTCACCAGCATCTGCTGAAGTGGGGGGCATGCAGTTCTTCCAGCGGCAAAAATGCCTACAACCTTAGCACCCACAACTGGGAACCGGATAATAGATTACAGTAGAGCCCCTAGCCATATGGTGAGCCCCAGACACCTTTAACTATCTCAGTTCTAGACAGTATTTAATGCAGGGGAAAGATGCTCACCGCATATTATTAAGAAAACCAATTATATATTCAGTATGCCCTCAATTTTTAAAACCTCGTTTGTGTATTTAGGCAGCAAAATACCAAAGCATCGGTTATTAGTGGCTGTGTGTGGCAACAGGATATGTGATTCAAAGTTCTTTATGCTCTTTTTGGTATGTATCTAATTAAAAAAAATAAGTATGTATTATGTTTGTCATCAGCAAAAATAATAAAAGTATTAGGAAATTAAATATGTTGAATTAAATAATAATTGACTATTTCTGCTCACTTTAAGGACTGGGATGTTCTTTGCCAACCCCATCCCTCCTCTCCAGTGGAGGCAGGGAGCTACCAAGCCACCGGGAGGGCCTGCAATGGTGTTCACCGTTTTCGACCACTCTCTGTCACCCATCCTCAAGTGGAGGCCAGAGTGACCTCCCTGCTGGTGGTGTGGGGACATGTCTGGAATCCCAGAGTGGCCATGAAGATTATTTTAAGGTAAAGACTTTTGAGGGGGCACCTGGGTGGCTCAGTGGGTTAAGCCTCTGCCTTTAGCTCAGGTCATGATCTCAGGGTCCTGGGATTGAGACCCACATCGGGCTCTCTGCTCAGCGGGGAGCCTGCTTCCCCCTCTCTCTCTGCCTGCCTCTCTGCCTACTTGTGATCTCTCTCCCTGACAAATATATAAATAAAATCTTAAAAAAAAAAAGACTTCTGAGATTTGACAGGTGCAAAAAGAAGTCCTCTGAGAGTTTCCCACATGAATAGCACAGCAACTTCTGGAAAATAAGGGAGCCATAAATTCCTTCTTCAGGGCAGAGCCACTACCAGAAGACAAAATAAAAACTATCCCAAATCCCTTCTCTAGGAAAGATGAGGGACACTCAAAGGCCACCCATACCATACAGACAAACGTTATCACAAACTTTGTCATTTCTCGTTTGTTCTAAAAACCCATTTGTCTTTCCTAAAGAAACCTATCGGTTCTTCCCATACAAGCCCTTTTCTCTCTGCCCCCAATTCCCCTATGAAGTTAGGTATATACCCTTTTAACCATTTCACAAGTCAGCTACTTCTCTGCTTGGCTTTCAGGTGCATGCCAATGAAACCTCTTTCTACTGTTACTCTTTCATCAGTTTAATTTGCCTGTCTCAGTAACTGAATCTAAGAGGGTAGACAAAGAGTCTTTTCCCCTCTCCTACCTGGCAAAGATGACCTCCTTCAGGACTCCATGAATCTAAGGCTATGTCTGCCTAAGTAGGTACATGGTACACATAATGAACATTTTCAATAGTTGAGTATTTATTTGAATATGCATTTAAAAAAATATAACTGATACAACAAACCTGTGCTCTCATAGATGTTATTCTTAGGACCACGTGGAAGGACACAGTGGCTTCTTTATTTTCAAACTGTGTGTCGTCAAGGAAAACTATGAAATAAAATTGTGTAGGTGGAAAACTCTTCTGTCAAAAATCATGACAAGAAAAATAAATGAGTAGACACCACATACAGCCGACTCTAATCTTTGAGCATTTACTTTAAAGAAAGAACTGGGAGTTATATAGAATATGATAATGCTAACTGACCTTGACCAGCCGTTAACTGCTGAAAAGAAATTCAGGCTTACAATGAACAGGAATGCGAGGCTGAGGTTCCCTGTTACATAAAACAGAACAGGTATGCTCTGAGCTAGGGAAGGAGGAAGACAACACTTAGAGCAAGGCACTTCCTGGGGTCTCCTGAAAGGCCCCGGACTTCCCTGCAGGTGCCCAGGCTTACCCTGCCCATGGCAGCAAAGCCCTGGGCTTCTCATGCCCTCTCTGTGCCAGCAGGAGTTGATCTGTCCTCTCTCTGCAGTCGCCTGCAGGGACAAGGGGCGGCCTGGGGTGGCAGCTTCTGGGGCCTCACAGCTCATTCCCGGGAAGAGAGCCCGCACACCTACACCACCTGAACAACTCTTGCTCTTGTCTGGCCTCCTCTGAGGCAGCACCAGCAGACACCAGGAAGGCAGAGCCCCCAAACCCCACGCCTGCCCGGCTCCCATGCTGACACAAGGCCTCCCTGAGGTCATGGAGCCAGCAAAGGCAGAGTTCCAGAGTGCACCCAGCCTCCCTGGCCCGCTCAGCCTGTCTATCTGCTTCTCCTACCTTGCCTGCCTCAGGCTCTGCCCTGCCCAGGCGCTCTAGTCCTATACTCTCTCCTGGGGTGACCTCCCTCACCCCACAGGTTCCTGTCCCATGTGCTCACTGACACCGAGGGTCCTAACTGCCGGCAGGAATCCTCTAGCCGGATGAGCAGGACTTAAATTTAGCAGCATGCCCTGCTGGATGTCCGCGTGCCCATGAACACGCCTTCCCATCCCCATGCCCGGACCCACCCCTCCTGGGTCCTGTCCGACGTGTCACAACCTCCCTGTCTCCCAGGTTAACAGCCCCAATGCTAGCCCAGACTCTTCCTGACCCCAGTGCCCCATCCTGTGGTGGCTCCCTCCCCAGCAGGTAACACTCTTCCCCCCCTCAGCCCGATATCCCCCCCATCACCAGGAGAGTGACAGGGACCTCCTGCCCCTCGGGTTCATGCAGGCAGAAGGCCCCAGTTCTCCAGGGGATCCCTCCTGCCCCCTTGAAAATACTTCCCGCTGACTCCCACCCTCTGCCTTACCCATGCTACCATCAGGGAAGGCCCAACACTGGCATGGGAGCTCCCCAACCTCTCCCATACCCCGGAGCACAACCCTGAAGTCTAGGAGAGTCTCAGGGCCTCAGTGTTCCTGGTACTTTGGTGCTCTGGGTCATCTCTGCTCCTTTCCCCACTCTCCAATGCATCTTTCAAATCCTCCTCACTCTCCAAGGCTGTCCCCATAAAGCCATTTCTCCAAACAGTCTTTGTAGACCAAGCCACTAAGAATCAACTGTTACAGGAATTCCACAATCCCAGCTAGGGAACGCGGGGCAGACTTGGGAGCGACAAACCACGGACTGAACACGGCAGTCAGATCTCTCTTTTTAAAAGACAGCATCAGGTTTAAAAAGTAAGAAGAGCAGGAGTTGCATAAACAACACAGTTTATGTAAGTCTACCATACATGCATACAGAAATCAACACCATCGCTTTCTCTAGAATACGTCCCAATCCCAGGATAAACCTACCAGAAATACACCAGAAGGAAGGCTGTTCACAGGCAGGGTAGGGGGAGATGGGGAGGGGGCGGTCGATGGGACTAGATTTGAGGGGTGGAGAAGAAATCCTAATAAGACCTCGGATAATTCAATCACAACAAACCACAAGACGAAAATCCAATGTAAACTCCAGGCCAAGGACATGACGAGTCCACAGAAGGAGAAAGACAAAGAGCTAAAACCATGTATGAGGCTCCTAACAGTGCTCACTGTAAATTCATAGGAAAACCACAACGTGGTGTCCGCTGTTTTCATCTGTCACATTGGCAAGAGCAGAAGGTTGAGAACCCACCAAGCTCGGGGAGCGGCGGGGAAACTCAGAAGCTCTAAGTCACACTGAGGCTCTAGAAGGCCGGCCGGCAGCAGCCCCCAACCCCTAAAATCCTCGTTGAAGTCTGTCATTCTGGGTTCAGGAATTTCTCCTGCTGAAGTGGTCACAGAAGTGAGTGGGTACGTGAGCCCACGAATGCTTAACTGGTCACTGTCCGTCACAGCAAGCACACACACAACAAGGCAGAGAACCACCTCGAAGCCCATAGAGGCCTGGCTAGGTAAACACCCCACTCAGGGAGCCATGACACATTTATTTGAAAAAGGATGAAGTGTTTCTGTATATCCTGAATCAGAATAAATATCTTAGGTAAAACGATAATCATAATCATAATAAGCACAGAACTGAGTACCATCACTATTTGTGTAGAAACAGAAAGTTATACACACTTACATGCTCCTTTACTAGCAGAACCTATCTCTTTGGAAATATTCTCTAGAAATCGGCTCTAAAGAGGGGAATTGAGAGCACAGAAGTAGGGGTGGGGGGGGTGGATTTTTCACTGTGCACCTTAAGAGCTGTTTCAATTAACATTTATAAAAAGATTTTAACACAACCAGTAGTACCTTTAAAAATACTTTCTGAAGAATTTTTAACCCATGCAGATATTATCTTCAAAAGAACAAAAGAAGTGGAATGTGCTCCTAACCCCTACTGTCTTCTCTAACCACCCCCTGCTGTTAGGTGCTAGGATCCCTTTTCCACTGGATTCCTCTCCTTTGCCGACAAACATCCCTTCAGCCAAAACCTGCCCTGCCCTGTCTCTGAGCCCTTAACTGTACCACTCCATTGTAATTCCCAATTATTCACCTACTAGCTGTGTGAAAGTGGGCAACTTTCCTACTCCCTACTCTTATTTTTCTCATCTGTGAAATGGGACAGTACCACACCTCACAGACTTACTGTGAGGATTTGTGGGGGGGGTTTTGTTTTTTGTTTTTTTTTAAGATTTTATTTATTTATTTGACAGACAGAGATCACAAGTAGGCAGAGAGGCAGGCAGAGAGAGAGAGGAGGAAACAGGCTCCCTGCCGAGCAGAGAGCCTGACGCAGGGCTTGATCCCAAGACCCTGGGATCATGAACAGAGCCGAAGGCAGAGGCTTTAACCCACTGAGCCACCCAGGCGCCCCAAGGACTTGTGTTTGCACATAAAATGCTCAAAGGACAACCTGACATATAGTACATCTTCAATATATATCAATTATTATATACTCTTCTGTTTTCCTTTTCGGTCTACTGAGATCGCCTAATTAAAGAATGGAAAATGAAGGGTGCCTTGGTGGGTCAGTCGTTAAGTGTCTGCCTTCGGCTCAGGTCATGATCCTGGGATCCTGGGAGCTGGGATCAAGCCTGGCATCCCAGGAAGGAAAGCAGGAGGCCTGCTTTCTCCCTCTCCCACTCCCCCTGCTTGTGTTCCCTCTCTCACTATGTCTCTCTCTGTCAAATAAATAAATAAAATCTTTTTTAAAAAAAGAATGAAAGATGATAAGAATCTTTCTAGAAGGCTAGTTTTTCTGCCCCATATCCAAACCCTGGGTTTGTCAGGGAGGCTATGAGTCTTCCTGCCACAGTAGTGGGGAGAATCATCTACTCTCCCGGGATGCCTCTGGTCCTCAGGCTGAGGCCCCATCCAAGGAGAGCCTCTGAAATGCCTGCTCACCTCCCAGAGTCACACCGTTCTCTTTCCTGTTCCTCCAGCATGTCCAGCATGCCCAGCATGCTCAAGCCTTATTTATGCCTCAGGGCCTTTGCACTTGCTATTCCCACTGCCTGGCATGTCCTTCCCTCAGAGCGTTGCATGCCTATATCTTATCTACATTCAGGTCTCCACTCAAATTTCATCTCCTCAGCACAACCTGTCCTGACCACTCTATTAAACATAATAGCCCATCACCTTCTAACCCTTTAAGCTACTTTCTGTCTCTTCATAGCATTTATCATTATGACCTTAAAGTCACTGTTATTGTTGTTTATTGTCCATTTCTCCCCACCAGAAAATAAGCTCCATGAGGGGAAAGACTGTATTGTTCACTGATCACATCCTTAACACCTACAATACTGCCTGGAACATCCTGGCCCTCAGTAAGCATTTGTTGAATGAACAACCGAGCAAGTGAACCCAAGAGCCTGTCTTCTGGGGAAGCTTAGGTTCCACCTTGATGGAAGGCCCCCAACAGGTGTACCCCAAGGACTCCAGAGAGGAGCTACTCACCGCCCACCCACTGCTCACTGACCCCCTCCGGGGCAGCTCAGTAGTTCCCCCTCATGGAAACAGGGGACATCCTATTCTCAGCCCCCAGAGTTTTGGGGCCTGAAAATCATACTACCCTCCTCCCTCATTCAGAAAGCTCGTACCTTGTCTAAGGGCCAGTTTCTCCTGTCTCACCACCCTGCCCTTCACCAGCCGGTTTCTTTTGTTTTTACAGCATTTATCACTCTCTGAAATAATGCGATTCACCTGCTTACTTGCTTATTTTCTCTCTGATACAATTCATATGTAAACAAGCAGTTGTATTTCCCATGCCTACCTGCCTGATTAGTAGTTAGCACTCAGTAAACACCTGAGTTGAATGAATGAATGAATGAATGGCTCTTCTTCACAGGCCCCAAGAAGAGAAAATACAGTGTCTGAAAGAAAAGAATGAATCACTCAGTACTCTCTGCTCTCTAACCTTGACCTTGGTGTATTTCTTATGCAGAGGGGCTCACAGATATCCAATTAGTTGCTAATTACATTCAATCAGCACTGGGCTGGGGAAAGGACTGGGCTAATGAGGTTCAAGGGCAGGTGGAGCCCCAAGCTGCTCGGGGCCCTCACTTTGATGCTGGCCTCCTGACCTAGCATGCTGGCCACTGACACAGGGGTCTGGGTGACAGCACTGACCAGAGCAGCAAAATCCATCTTGCAGCATGGAAAAAAAACAGCAAAGAAGGCACATCCCTGGCTCCCCCGTCCTACGGAAAGGACAAGCTAGATTCCATTCTAGGACCAGAATGGGACCCTAGAAGGGATGTGAGTTTGTTAGCTGAGCAGACACTGTTCGCTTCTCAGGAATCTCTGGTGTCTTCTGCCCAGACACACCCAGGGGGGCCAAGTAGAGGGGCCAACGTCCAAGTGGGCAGGGAGGATGCCAGGGGCCACTGCGGGACATAGAGACAGACAGTGGCAGCGAACCCCTCGCTGTCACTCAGTTCTAATACTGCAGCCCAGATCCAGCCCGGCCAGCTGGAGAAACCTGTGGAGCCACGGCAGCCCAGGCCCTGGCTAACTCTCCCAGTGGGGCACCAGTTGCCACCGTGTGCCGTCCCTCTCACCAGATTAGGTTGCAAACCGAGGGCCCGAGCTGGCTCTCCACCCTCCTGCGGCCTCTTCCCGCTCTCCCCGTCCGCAGGCGCCCTCAACTTCAACGCAAGGCCCCGCAGCCCCGCGCAGGTGCTCCCCGGCTCGGCACGCCCCGCGCCCGCACACAGTCACTGTCGAGGGCGGCGGGGGCGCCCCGGCCCGGCCTTCCCGCGTGCCCTTACCCACTTCCCGCCGGGCTCCTGCTCCGGCCTCCCGCCGGCCCGGCTGCCCCATAGCCCGGCGCCCGGGCGCTGGCCGGGAGCGCAGGGCTGCGGGAGGCGGCTGCGCGGGGCCGGGAGCGTCCTGCTGGGGCGCCGGCGGGAGGGACTGGGTTTCCGGGAGGGAAGGCCGGCGGCGGCGCGGCCGGGGAGGGGCGGGCTGGGGGCGAAGCCGTCCGACTGGTCTGACGGCGGCGGCGCGGGCTGGGCGGTCCGCCTGCGTTCTCCCGGGCCGAGCCGTCCACAGCCGGCCGGGTCCTCTGCTTCGTCTCTCGGCCCAGAAACCGGAAACTGAGGCCAGACCTAGATGTGTGTGCACGCCTGGAGCGGGGCGCTGCTCCGGGTCCCTGCAAACCCATTGCTTGTATTTCGTGGGCGCGAGAACAACTGCGTTCTTGGAGTCCAGAATTTCAGCTGTCTGTGACTGTCGGCTTACGGGGCTAGCTAGATGCTTGGCTGCTTTGGGGATTGATGGCATGATAGCAAATAGTTGCGTTTTTTTTTGAAACGAGCATAGTTGAGCAAACATATCCACAGACATTGGTTGACATGGGCAAGAAGCTTTTGTTTTTCAGGAACCCACCTGATGGCACTATCTGGTCTCTATTTCTGCAGCTATGTAAGGCTCCGTGTGTGAAAATCCAAGTTAAGTGATTCGTATTTCCAACATAGCCAGTGATCTGTAGCTCTCCTAGAGACTGCAACCTGGAGAAACCCATCTCTTTATCTGATGTCGCCTAAAATGGAGCTGACTAGACTCTTTACGAGGAAGAGAGAGGACAGCTAATGGTTATTCTGTTAACCAGGTGCCAGCCAATAGTTCCCTACCTGTCTTAACGCATGTAATCCTCACAACTACCCAACGAGGTAGGAAGCTTTTCATGTAATAAAGAAACAGACACAGAGAGGTAAGTAGCCTGACCAAGGTCACACAGGCAGAAGGACCTGGAGTTCATGATCTACATTGCCATGCAGGGCTAATGCTTTGTCGTTTTTAGAGGGGGCTGTGATGCTACCTATAACTTATTAATTTATCAATTCGCTCTACAAACATTCCTTGTGAACCAGCAGCACATACATTGGGCATTGACTAGGCGCTACGGGATAAAGGACGAAGACTGACCGTACAGATTGTTGAACAACCCCTGAATTTCAGTGGGTCCACTCATGGACATGGTATCTTCTCCATCTCAATGGAATTAAACTACAAATCAACAACAGTGTTTTATCTGGAAAATGCCAAATCAAGTAAGATACCTCTAGACAACCCATGGGTCAAAAAAGACATCGCAAGGAAACAGGAAGCACTTCAAACCAAAATGGCATAAAGACAGAGAAGCAGATCAATGCAGCAGAATCAGACTGTTCAAACACAGATCCACACACATCTGAGCAATTGGCACCTTTTCACAAAAGCGTCAAGGTGCTCCAGTGGAGAAAGAAAAGTCTTTCCACAGATTGTTCTGGAACACCTAGAAATCCACATGGTAAAGTGTGAACCTTGGGACTTGTATCTAGAGTAAAGAAAGAAATCTTTCAATTCAATAACAAAAAGACAAATAGCCCAACTAAAAGATGGGCAAAGGATCTGAATAAACATTTCTCCAAAAAAAGATACACAAATGGCTAATAAGCACAAAAAAAGATGTTCAACATCATTAGCCATCAGAGAAATGCAAATCAAAACCACCATGAGATACGCCTTCACACACTGGGCTGACTACAAAAAAAAGACAGTTAATCTTTCTGTTGAGAAAGTGGAACCCTCATGTACTGTTGGTGGGATTATAAAATTATAAAATGATCTTGCAGCTTTTGGGAAACAGTTTGACAGTCCCTCAATGTTTAAACATGGAAATACCATATGACCTAGCAATTCCACTTTCTGGTATATACCCAAGAGAAATGAAAATATATCCCCACACAAAAATTTGTCCAGGAATATTTATAGCAGCGTTATTCATAGTAGCCAAGAGTAGGGCAACCCAAATGTCAATCAGCTGATGAACGAATTAAGAAAATTTAGCTTACGCATACAGTGGAATATTATTTGTCCTATCTGATCCATGATACAATATGGTTTTAATTTCTTTTCTTTTTTCTTTTACAGATTTCATGTATTTGATTTCTTTTCTTTTTTCTTTTACAGATTTCATGTATTTAAGAGAGAGAGAGAGAGAGAACACAAGTTGGGCGAGGAAGAGGGCAGCGGGAGAGGGAGAAGCAGGCTCCCCACGGAGCAGGCAGCCCAATGCAGGCCTCGATCCTAGGACCCCAGGATCATGACCTGAGCTGAAGGCAGCCGCTTAACAACTGAGCCACCCAGGCGCCCCGGACTTAATTTCAAAAGCATTTTGCTGAGTGAAAGAACAGTCACAGTCACAAAAGACCACATATTGCATGATTCCATTTGTATAAAATGTTCAAACTAGGCAAATCTATAGGGACAGAAAGTAGATTCGCCATTGGCAGGACAAGGGAAAAGGGGAAATGAGCAGTGAAAATATGGAGCGTGTGTTTGGGGTGATAAAAGGATGAAATTGATTTTGATAATTGTTGCACAACACGACACAGAGGCTTGTATTCGAGTTCTCCAGACAGCTAGGACCGACAGGATCTAGAGAGAGATTTCTACAAAAAAGGAGATTTATTATAGGAATTAGCCCCCAATCTGCTGTCTACAGGCTGGAAAACCAGGATCATTGGTGGTGTAAGCCCCAGTATGAGCCCCAAAGCCCAGGGGAGCTAACGTGCCAGAGCAGGAGAAGAAGAGGAAGAAATTCATCCTTCCTCTGCCATTATGTGCTTTTCAATGGATTGGATCATGTCCACCAGCATGAGTGAGGGCCACCTTCTCAATCTACTAACTTAATGCTAACATCTTCCAGAAATGCCCTCCTAGACACACCCCAAAATAACGTTTTACCAGCTACCTGGGTGTCTCTCAGCTCCGCCAACACATAAAATTCATCATGACAGTACTACAAACATTGGATCGTACACTTTAACTGGTTGAACTGTGTGGCATGTGAAAGATGATATGCAACAAAGCAATTACGAAAGAAAAAAAATCTGTGTCTCACCTCACATCACACATAAAAATTAATTCAAAATGGATCATAGACCTAACTATAAAAACTGAAGCTATAAAATATCCAGAAGAAAATAAGGAGATAATTTTTGCAACTCTGTAAGAGGCCAAGATTCCGTACAACAACAATTGGCTTTAAATTTTTGTTTAATTCTGTTCGTCAAAATACCCTGTTAGAAAAATGAACAAGCAAGTTCCAGATGGGGAGAAAATATCGACAACACATATATTTGACAGAAGAATTATATCCAGGTTACAGTCTGTATATCAGTAGTAAAAATCAGACCACTCAGTTAAAATAAAGGCCAACAGACTTGAACAGCCACTTTACACTGAAAGATAAATAACCAATAAGCACACAAAATGATGCTCAATATCATTCATGCAAAATAAAACCACGAGATACCACATCACCCCTCCAAGAATAGCTAAAATTTGAATACTCATAATCCCAAATATCAGCGAGAAATTAAAACGACCAGGGAAAAAAAATGCACAACCTTTTTGGAAAGCAACTTGTCAATTTCTGATCAAATGAAATACACACCTGCCATGGAACTCAGACACACGGCTCCTAGCAACTTACCCAAGAGAATGAAAAATAAGTGTCCATGAGAAGACTGTACAAAGGAATATTCACAATGGCTTCATTTATCAAATACGAAAACTGGAAATGACCTCAAAGCCCAGGAATAAACAGTTGTGATTTATTCATCAGTTGGAAATGAGCTCAGCAAATGAGCAGTATTGCCCACAGCACATGATTGACTCTCAGAAACATTGTGTTGAATGAGAAATTGTCATTTCAAAGCAGCAAGCAATTTTGTTTCGGGGAAAAATGAACACTTGGAAAGGCATTTGGGGCAGGCAGGTCTCTCGTTCTGGGTGCAGAAAGGGGCCATTTGATTATGCATTTGCCAAGCAGAAACCAACCTCCAAAAGAGGAGGCCTTGGAGAATGGTTCTGTGGGCAAAGTGAGCTGGAGAGGAAGGACTCTGTACACTGCCTCCTTATGTTTCCTTCTCAAGTCAGGATCAGACTTCCCTGTGCCTGCAAAATGTTGTTGCTGCTGCTTCTGGGGAATCTGTATCTTAGAGCAGTAACAGATCACAAGTCAAGTTTTTCACTGGGACCTGAAAAGCCTCACTGAGTGGTTTTGGGGGAGACAAGTGCCACCTAGTGGTACCAGCGCTGGAGAAATCCATGTTCTCTCCCTTGCTCTGAACCCGCTTGGACGCTTTTTGAGAACTGGACGCTCTGGGATTATCTGGAGAGGTTGCCCTTGGCACAGACGCTGTTGCATAAGGAGAGGAGGGAAGTAAGTGTTCGAAGGTTTGGAGCTGAGGTTCTGACAGACACCAGTGCGGACCCCTTACTGGGTCAGCCCAGCAGTCCTGTTGGGGGCAGCGAAGGGCTTTGGGGGAAGCTGGAACGGGACCGGACTCCCGGATCATGTGATTTGCCTTGTTTCCGCAGCCTGGAGACATCTGGAGACACTTGGGTTATCACATTATAAAGCCGGGTTTTATAGAGAGCTTTGATAGACTACTTTTACATACGTTATTTAATCATCAAAACAACTCTGCCAAGTATTACGATCTTGGTTTTTCGAATGAATCAAACGAGCTTCAGGAAGCTTCAGTAGCCTGCTCAGAATTCTCCAGCTGTGACAGGGTGGAGCTGGACCTTCCTGAGCCTTCGGACTTCAGGTCTGGGCTTCCTGTTGCTAGGCGACCCTCTCCGCGGGGAAAGTGGCGCACCTGCCTCCCCCTCCCCCGCCCACTTGCGGCAGGCCCCGCCCCTCCGCTGACTGCAGGCGTGCCTCCTGACAGGCGGCGGAGGGCGTCTGGAGTGGGTAGAGAAGCCCAGGCAGTCCCCAGGCCCTTTGCTCTGGTCTGAAAGCAATGGAACCTCTGCCCAAGAATTTGATGTTACAGACAACCATAAATTCAAAGCTCTGCCCCTTCTCGAACTCATGGGCCCTGTGCTTAGTGGAGCTCTTTGGTCTGTTTGGAAACGCAAAGGTAAGCCCTGGACCCCACTTGCGGGGGAGGGAGGTCAGGAGATGAAAGCTCCTTTGCAGAAATGCGAGCACTGGGGGCCGGCAGCTGGAGGGTGATGGGGAAGGGTCTTTACAGAAAGAAGGCCAAGAACATTGCGTTTGGGCAGGCCTTGGGATCCTGCCCTGTGGGGTGGAGAGGCCCGTGATTGTCTAGGACTGTGGTGTCTCCCACTCAGTTCCTGTTGTGACTCATGCTGTCTCTGCTGTCACCCTCCATTCACTATCCAAACCCTTCTTTTTCTCCTCATATGATTCCTTCACACCCCTGAGACTTTTGTGGCTCTCAGAACAAGGACATAGAGATGCCATTAGTACCCTTAGGCCCCCATATCTACCCCCAGGAGAAGGAGTAGTTGTTTCATGCCACAGGAGAAAGGAGAGAAAAACTTGAATACAAGTTCTAGTCAGGTAAAACTACTCCCCATTACCAGTATATATTTGAGCGGGTTTCTACTCCTGGCTGGATTTGCTGGGGAGCACTCAGGCTGTTTTCTCCAGCACGAGGAACTGACATAGAGCAGGTGCTTGATGAAGAAGTCTGTTGAGTGCCTAATCAGGCACCTATGTGGGGAGAAGTTCCTGCCTTAATGAAGCTTAAAATGTGGTAGGGCAATAGATTTAAGTGAGCAAACAAGAAATATATAACATGTCAGAAGATAATCATGACCAAAAAGAAAAATAAAGCCAGGTGTTCAGGGACAGCAAGTAAGGGTGATGCAGGTGGCTTTGCGGGGTAGGGGCAGGGGGTCGGATGCTGTCTTAGATGGGGGGCCATAAAAGACCCAATAAGGTGCCATTCATGCAGAAGTCTCAGGGAAGAAGAGGAAAGCAGCCCAGGGGATCTCTGGGGTAGAGCACTGGAAGAAGAGGAAGGAGTAAATGGGAAGTGCATAGGAAATGAATATGCTTGGGAATTTGTTTGCAATGAGTTTTCATCAGTTTCACGGAAGTAGCCGAGTGCTCTGGAGGTTGCAAAATGCAATACACTTTTGTCCCCACCTTCAGGCATTCAGGGGAGGTTAAAACATGCACTTTTGGAAGGGCCATGTCAGTACTCTGCAATCAGGGCTCCGAGTCCCAGGGGGAGATGTCAAGAGAGCAGGGTACAGAGGGCTGGCACAGATGGTCCTCGGCGGCTTCACAGAAAACGTGGCCCAGGAGCCTGGATATGAAGGTTGACTAGGAATTCGGTGGTGCTGAGGAAGACAGTGTGCACCCCAAAATTGGACCTGGGGTGCTGACACGGTAAGTTTCAGAGCTTCCAAGTCCTGTTCACGCCTCGGGACAGAGACTGTGACACTGACCATCACCAGCCAGGCCTGGAGGGATCTAACCCCTGCCTACCTCTCCCTGTCCCTGTGCTTCAGCCACAGGCCTTCCATGAAAGGAAAGAAAACTTCCATGACTAATCAGAAAGACCGCCAAGGAGAAAGAAGGTTCCCGATGGTTCTATCAAGGCCCAAGGAAGAGTGTGCCTTGCCTCTAAGAATTGGCCGTTCCCATCCCTTGGCAGGGAGACCCTCTGAACAGAGGTGGATAACGAGGTGTGGCAGCTTGAGGTCACTGGTCACCAGGATCTGGGACCTCCGCTCTGACTCCGAGTCAGCTGACTGTGTATCGGCTCTCCCTGGGGAGAGGATAGAGATCCACTCCTCATTATAGTAAGTGTCTAGGCCTTTTTGTTTATCTGTCTTTTGTGAGCTCCATTAACCCTTTTCCAGCACACAAAAAAGGGCACGTGTCCCGTGCAGGCATGCCACTGGGGCTCCTGCCTTGAGTTCTGGTGAGGCAGGGGCACATTCTTCCCAGGGAGGGGGGCGTGGAGGTAGTTCCACATGTCAATCAGCCTGCTACCAGGTCCTCAGCTGGAAACAGAACCACAGGAGCTGGATTTTCAAGCAGATACTAGAAGACCTTTGGAGCTTCTTGAGTCTCACCCTTTGCACAATAGACATCCATGACAGATACTTTCCGCTGCATATTTCATGCTTCAAGAGGCAAATAGCTCAAACTAGGACCGAAGCTTGATTGAGAGGCTGAGTGAGAATATACTTCCCTTGGCGTGAAATCCAGCTATTTCTCAGAGAGTTTTTATTAAAAAAAAAAAAAAAAAACCTAACTTTCACCAGCCTGAGAGCATGAACTGAACTAGTTATTGGCCTTCTCAAGGTTCTTTCCGGAACAAAGATGGAAGGTAGGCATACAGGAGTCTCTTCAGTAAAATGCTGACCTCTGGTGGACATTTCTTTTTTTTTTTTTAAGATTTTATTTATTTATTTGACAGAGAGAGATCACAAGTAGGCAGAGAGGCAGGCAGAGAGAGAGAGGGAAGCAGGCTCCCTGCTGAGCAGAGAGCCCGATGTGGGACTCGATCCCAGGACCCTGAGATCATGACCTGAGCCGAAGGCAGCGGCTTAACCCACTGAGCCACCCAGGCGCCCCCTGGTGGACATTTCTTGAACCGTTTTTTGGTTTGGTTTCGTTTGCTTTTTGGTTTGGGGTGGTGGTGGTTGTTGTTGTTGTTGTTGTTGTTGTTGTTGTTGTTGTTGTTGTTGTTGTTTTTAAAACCCAATTGACTTGACGCAGCAGAAGTCCCAGAGGCAAAACATTCTTTTGAAAGCTGAATGTCCCTCTCTTTAGGCTTCATCAGGTTTGAGGATATGAACCCCAAAACACATACTTCACTATCCAAACTTTTCTGAGAGTTGGGTTTAATATCAAACATGCTAAGATTTTCTGCTATGATTAGGGATTTCATAATTTTATGAAGAGAAAACACAAAATTATTTGGTTTCCCTGAGATCTGCAGAAATTTTATGCCAATTTAACATCTACTATTAACATAATTTATGCCCCAAAAAATGAAGTTCAAAGTGTGTCTTAACCAGACTGAGAAAGTAGAAAACCTTCTCTTACCTTCAACTCAAATTGAAATATAGTCAAAATATACCGCTGACTTGGTAAAGAGCCTCTCCCTGAAGGTAAGGACCATCTCCCTCCTTTGCATTTCCAGATGCCGCCAGATGAGGCTCACTCTGAGGGAGCAGCTGGGAGGACTTGAATTCAGGAACCTTCTGGTCCAGGGGGTCTTGACCTGGACATGCCCAGACCACCCGCAAACCAGTCTCTGGGGGTGGGGTCAGTTTTTTTTTTAAAGCTCCACAGGTGAGCTGAATGAGAACCACGGACCTAGTCTCACCCCCTCCTTTTGTAAAGTGAGAACACCTCGGCCCAGAGAGGAGAGGGTGCTTGGTCGAGGTCACCCAGCCAGTTAGCAGGGAAATTCTGACTAGACTGTGAAAGCCTTAAAGACTGGAGCCCTGTACTTTCAGTTTCGAAGTTTCAAATGAATTCTTCCCTGCTCCTGTGGTCTGACAGCACAGGCAGGCCTCCAAGAGACAGAAAAGGCCACAAGTCCTCTCCGAAGCTTGCCCATCTTCCCCCCCTGAGCTTTGTTCTCCCAGCCGAGCCTCCCACCTACCAGTCACCTGACTGCCTCAAGCACAGATATGTCACTTTCACATGCTGCCCAGGCCAGCCTGTCCTGAACCCTAGGCGGTTGATTTGTTCACAGCAGACTGTGACCTGTTAGCTCCAAAGCCCACCTGAGACCAAACTCAAATGTCTCCACAACCAATTGCTTTAAACATCACCCAAATAAGCAAATTTGTAGCCATTTATGGCCAGCCTGCTTTGCATACCCCCATGAAACTGCTCCTAACATCTGCGAGCTGGGGATAAGCCCCAGGCCATAAAGACCCCAAGCTGCCTCTGTGCTTCGGAGCTCTCTGACCCAGAAATTCCTCACTGTGCTGCTGAGTGACATCACCTAGACACATGATTCCGCTCCCCCCCCCCCCCCCCCCCCCCCCAGTCCCCATCTCCTCCTAAATAGCAACTCCCTACTGCTCGGGCTAGACTTCTGAGGGCAGAAGCGCACCTGTCAAGGCCCCGCCCAGTAAAGCCCGGGTGCGCTGCTGCCACCTTGTGGCCGTTTCTTTTTCTTTGATGTGCTCCAAAATCTGCAACCAGCAACGCCCAGGGTTTTTTCCTTTTTCTAGGCTTCTTTCTAAAACTTCCGAGGCCTAAGTTCTCTGTCTTCCCAAATTTTCTGACCCACGTAATACATGAGTTCCTACTGATATATCAATGACCGATTCACTGCTTAATCCAATATTGATTAACCACCCTGGACATTCCAAGTGTTGCTTGAGGGACTTAGGATATGTCATAGAACAAAACAGATCAAAATCCCTGAGTGAGCTGGTGATGTTCTAGAAGGGGCTTAAAGCTTTTCTTCTCTCTCTCTTTTTAAAGATTTTGTTTATTTATGAGAGAGAGGGTCAAGCGGACTCCATGCTGATCGCCAAGGGGCTTGATCTCAGGACCCTGAGATCATGACCTGAGCAGAAACCAAGAGTCAGACGCTTCACCGACTGAGCCACTCAGGCGCCCCTAAAGCTTTTCCTCTCTTAAAGAACCCTTGAAACCAGAGTAAGGAGGTCTTGAGAGGGGAGTTTTGGGTATCATCAGTGAGCTAGCGGGAGGGATGTTGAGGACATGAGTTGGGTTTATAATCATGAGAGTCGGTTTAACAAATGTTCCTGAGTTCATACACCGCACGAGCACTGCACTTTGAAGGAGACCTTCTTAAACTTGAACTTGCACTGAATCACCTGGGGACCTGCTTCAGAGGAAGATACTAAGTTAGGAAGTCTGGCATGGGGCCTGGGGGTCTGCCTTTTACTCCCAAATGCTGCTGCTGCTGCTGCTGCTACTGATGATGATGATGATGATGATGATACTGATCTCGGAACCACACCTGGAGAGCAAGGCTTTGAAGTAGATTCCCTTGAGCCCTGACTCTTAGAAAACAAGTGACAGTAATACGACCACAGTCATATGGCAAAGCTTCAGTAAGTCAGCCCCAGGCTATGGCTATCACCTGCATTTAGAGAGGAGGAAACAGAGCCTCCAAGACATTAACTCGCTTGTGTGGGAGTGCATGTTGCAAACAGGAGAGCCGGAACACTCGAGAGCCCGTGCGCTTGATTGTCCGCTCCCTCGCCTCTTACTTAGCTACGACCGGCTGCTTGATCCGATCACATGAAGAGTCCAAATCTCAAGTTTCCCTTCTGTCAGCAGAGGGTGGGATGGCAGTAGGGCCCCACAAGTGTTGTTGCTGTTGTTGCCATTAAGCCCTGAAGGGTTTTCTGCCCTGAACGTCCCCCTTCGCAGGGACTAAAAATCTACCAGCGGCTGGGATCCTTCCCTGACGCACAGCACCGTTCCCATACCGGCTCATTTTATCCCACGTCATCCCCGGGGAGCAGGTGTGTGGCTTCTTCCATCTTCCACGGGAGTAAGAGACGGCTGACCCAAGGGTGGCCTTCTCTGAGGAGCTGAGATCTAGAGATAGTAAAGATTTTCTCCAATCGGTGGCCTTTTAACCCGTTGAACTTATTTATTAGCAGTGAAATCTCCTCTTGTAGCCAAGTGGTGCGTGAAGTCCAGTTGGGGAAGCGGAGAGGAGCAGAGGGCTTGACCGGAGCCAGGTTCGAGACCTGCAGCCCTGCCTCATGGCCTAGCTTTGTTGAGTTCTGTTTCCCGAACCTTGGAGACAAGTGCCAGGAGCTCTGTTTGCAAACCCTGTCTCAGCCAGCTCTCTCTAGGAACAAGGAGCAGCAGGCCTCAAAGACGAAAGCCACCCAGTCGGGCCCGACTCGAGGGCTCCAGAGACCAAGTCCAGAAGTCAGCAGAGCCCGGGAGGGAGGAGGGACGACACTGGCAGCTGGCCTGGCTGGTAGCCGAGCAAGGTCCAAGGATGATCTTAAGCTCCTACACCTCGAGGGGCCAAATTCAATAGTCTACCCAGTGATCTCATCATTTCCCAGTGCCCCCTTTCCCCATTCCCCAGAGGGGCAAGGCTTTTCTTTTTTTAGATTTCGAAATTGTGAAATATAGTATACACCCAGAAAACCGCCTAACCGCAGCCAAGAGATAGAGTGTCGTCTGGATCCTAAAAGCCTCCGGGTGCTTCCATCTGACCCTCTGTCTCCCAGGGGGTCACCCAGCCACCCCGCTTTCAGACACAGCCCATCCCTGCTTCTCTCTCTGTTTGCACCCCCCGTCTGCATACCCCTCCCTGCAATGGCTCAGTTTGTCCTGTTCTAGCTTTATGTCCGCAGGAGTGCTTAATGTGACTCCCATTGTGACTCCCACAGCCCGCGTCATGTGGTCAAGGTGCACCTCCCTGTGGCATGCAGCCGACTGCCGTCCACCCGCTTTCTGTGCTCTATATGAACATACATAATGTCTGTATTCATTCCTCGGTGATGGGTGTTTAGATTGTTTTCTGTTGGTAACTATCGTGGACAGTGGTGCTACCCACCTTCCTGACAGGGAGATTTGCTCTCCCATATCCAGAGAGAGTGAGGCCCAAGGAGGAAAGGATTCTCAGAAGAGAGGCAGCCAGGCCTAGCCCCCAGGGTGAGAAAGGCCCCTTGGCTTCCTCGTTTCCCAAGCTCTCCACGCACCAAGCCTGGCAAGGCCAGAGACATAGCCAGCAAAGTAGGTAAGTTTTCAAGATTTTATTGTAAAACAGAGCTTCAGTCACAGGGAGTAGCAGACTTTTTACTCTGCACACATAACACACATTCAATGAGCATATGCCGAGGGCCAGGCCCAAAATCCACCCTGGTCTGATCCCCGCTCTCAGGAGCTCAGAGTCTGGGGCTCTGGGGTGGGAGACAGACGGAGGCACAACCGTCCTTGAACAAGTCTCAGAGTGTCTGAAGTGCTAAAAAAGTCCAAGAACAATTCCTCCCTCCCAGGAGACCTGGCCCCAGGGGAGCCAAAGTTGTGCACCCTGGGAGCTGGGAGCTTCTGATGGGTGGGCTGGGAGAGGAAAAGTGGGGGGCCGCTGTACAAGGCCTGGAGTGGAGATGGTGCCGGGCCTGGGCAGTGGGGGCCAGACTTGAGGAATGTGACAGAGAAAAACTAGGGACCAGCATAACAAACTAATTTCTCATTTTTGCAGGTTAGGGTGTTACAAAAATAAGACAGGGAAACCAAAAGGGAGAGCTCCTTTCCCCCTCCCCTTCCCCCTTTCCAGAAAGGCCACAGTCTCTAAATAAAGGACTCTCCTTCAGAATGGATGCAGTTGGCTTAAAAGAAAAAGGAAATCCTTGTCTTCCATTGTGGCACAGACTCTGTGAGTTTTCCTCACAGAACAGCCTCATTTTGCAAAACAAGGTTTGGGAGGCAGCGTGGGGCGTGAGGGATCCGGGATGCGGACAGGCAAAGGGCGAGGGAGGAGGACAAGGAGTCATGGCGGGCAGAGCGGAGGGCCAGCTGGCCGAGTAGCCTGGCTTCCGTCCGGAAGGCACAGGCCCGGCTGGAAGGCCTGGAGCAGGGCTGTGGCTTGAGCTGCACGTTAGAAAGACTACCATGGAGGCAGCATCGAGGTCACTTAGCTGAGGGGCTGGTGACAGTGTCCTGTCACGGGGGCTCTCAGCCATCCTTCCGAGGGTCCACCCCACCAAGGTTGCCCCTCCGAGCCCCCGCGATAGCCAGGAGGCCGCGGGCAGCGTGGAGAGGCGTCTCTGGAGTCATCAGCGTGCTGGGCATGGGGGAAGTGTGGCCTGGGCCCACCACTAGTCCTTCTGGAAGTAGAACTTGGTGACCGTCATGGCCTCTTCGGGCGTGTTGGTGAAGCTGACGGGCCGGTCGGCCTCAAGTGCTGTGCAGAGGAACCAGCCGGGACAGGCAGCGGACTCAAAGCGGGTGGTGGGGCCGCTGTCCGAGAGGATGAAGGTGAAACGCTTGTCTTGATCCTTGTTCTTACTCAGGTCGGTGATGTTAACTGCCTGGAGGCCAAGACAGGAGCAGTGAGGGCTGGGGAGCCCAGAGATCCCGTGCTGCCTCCCTCCCTCTGCCTACACTTGGCCCCTGGCTGCCCTAGAGAAGGAGCTGGAGAAACACTGACCAGGGACCCCTGCAGCTGGCCAAGTGTCCCAGGCCGTCTGGGACAGCAGTGACACAAAGAGGCTGTCCCACAGTCACGCGACTTTGGGAAATCTGGCCACTCTAGCCTTGGGCCAGGACGTTTGGTAAACACATGGCGTCTTCAGAAGAGGACAGTGCACAAGGAGGCCGGAGTTCTCTCCTGGCCTGCGCCTCTGGCAAGAGGGCATGGGGACGGGGGGTGGGCAGAGGTCACCACAGCACATTTGGCACAGTACACACAACGTCCTCCTCATCCCCCCTCCACACGGAGTAGTCGCCCTCTGAAAGAATGCCCCCGTCCTGCGGTCGGGTGAAGGGACGGTGCCCCAGTTAGTTACAGCCACTCACACTGAGTAAAGATCCTGACCCACAAGCCCCTGAGGCAAAGCCATCTCTTCCCATTCACACTGCAGGGAGCAAGGAGCACAGGGCCCCAGATGGGATGCCAATGGGTGGGTTTGAGTAAATAAGGTTTAGAAGAGAAAGGTCTTGAAGCTTCGCTTCCTCGGAAGAGGGCGAGTCCAAGTGGGTCCGGGGCCCTCGGGCAGGAGAGCGGCACACAAAGAATAGGGCCTCCAAGGCAACTGTCCTTCCCAGTCCCCTCCCTTCTCGAGACTAGACTTAGCCCTACGCCTAGCTTCAGCAAATGGGATGTGAGTTGAACGATGTCAGTGAGGGTTTGATACACATTCGCACATGGAGGCTTGTCTTTGTGGAATAATCTGGCTTGGAAGCCAGCAGCCATGCTGTAAGGAGGCCCACGCTGACCTCGGTGCTCCGAGAGCATGTGGAACAGCAGCCTGGGGAGTGAGAAGCCATCATCGCCCCCACCCCCAGCACAGCTCCCCACTGATGCCACTGCGGGAGGGTCGGGAGCTACGCCAAGTGGAGCACATGGCCTGCTGCACCTGCCTCATCAACCCCAAGTCCCGAGAAAGAGCCTACTGCCATTGTTCCAGCTATGGGGTTTGGGGTGGTTGTTATCTGAGATGGGTCCTTACCTCCAGCTGGAGCCTGGTCTCATCACCAGACTTGACGCAGGACAGACACAGCTTCCCCCCATGGATCCCCAGGAACACGGTATGAGGCTCAATGGGCACCACATCTAACTTCTCTGGGGAAGAGCAGAAGGCAGGGTCAGGTTGCAGAGAGAGAAGGAGGCAGCCCAGACTCTCCCAGCAGATTTTTGTCTCCCCCCTGCCCACCCACCAACTAAAACCCAAAGGTCAGAAGGACAGGAAAGCCCCATCTTCCTGGTCTGCATTCAAACAGAAGATCAAACCAAGTAGTCTCTGAGTTACTCTTCAAAGACTGTGTCACCTAGATTCTGCTCTGTGTGGTTCCTGTCCTTCCTTCTCCCCAGGACACCTGTGCTCCAGGTCCCCAGGGGTGCAGGAAAATAGCACACTGGGCCCTGGGGCTTGGTCTACAGGCACCTGGATGACTTTGAACCTGCCTCTTGGCCTTGGTAGTCTCTAAGCCCACACAGCAGTGAAAATCTCAGCCTTCCTGTGCTTCAGCATGTTCATCAGGAGAATTAACAGAAGGACAAGAAAGGCCAGTCTCATACTCTTTTAGGGCGAGGCAAGGAGCTGAGAACAAGGGGACGGGGCAGGGTGGGAGCCATCCCATTGTACCAAGTCAGCCAACAAGGACGTGAAAACATCCCAGGAAGGTCATGCTCAGAGACTCTCTTACGGTGCCATCATGCCGGCCTCATTTCCCTCAAGGAAAAACTGAGGGATGGAGTGGGGGAAGCCTGCCCAAGCTCATGGAGCTTGTTTAGAACAAGGACCGGAACATGGCTGATGTGGTGTCCGTGGATAAGGGACAGAACCCAGACTTAGATGTGGTGCGTTCGTTTTGGGTGGTAGTTAGGATCTGAACAACATAGGAACATGGAAGCCTTCATAGTCATGGAGGGAAAGGGAGCACCTTGCCTTCTGTGCCCTCTCCCTGCCAGCTGTGGCCCTGGGACACCGTGCCAGCAGGTGGGGGCTCCAGAACTAGATAACCGTCCTACCCTCTTGAGGCTGCCCTCAAGTGTGGCCAGGCCTCCCCCAGCTTCCAACTCAGCCACAAAGACCCAGCGGGAATTAGGACTTTGAACCGAAGGTTTTGGGGAGCAAGCCACAGTCTCTAGACCAATGTGACCCAGGACCCACACGGCATCCACTCTCCTGGCAACCACTTACCTTCCAATTTAGTATTTGATCCTTGCAAGTACCCAGCGACCAGCTGGTTGTTCCTCAGGTAGAAGGTCTTCTGGTTAATATCCCAGATTCTGAAATGCAAAAGACCCCCGCTATGGTGAACAACCTCTCTATGCCCAGTCCTGTGCCCCCCACTCTTCCTGTGTCCCCCAGAGCTCACTGAACCTGAATTCAGCTTTCTGACACGGGTGTGGTGCTTTAGCCCAGCCCTGGCATGCAGGAGATGCTGAGGTCTACATGGACGAAGAGGAGGCCCAGCTGCCACCTCTGGAAAGCAGTGTACCCACGTTCTACCATGGTAGCCACCAGCCACATGTGGCTATCGAGCCCTTGGTGAAGGGCTGAGAGCCAGGCTTGCATAGCCCCAGCCTGAACATGGGCCCTCTGTGCCCTGCTGCACACCTGTGTGACCTTGGAACTGTGCCTCATCTCCTCACAAGTGAAGTGTGGCAACCAATGCCCGTAACATTGGGTGACTTTGGGGAGCTCATGAGCTCAGTGAAGGATGGCTGGACAAAATGTAAAGGTCTTTGCACATGTTGAGCATCGGACCTTTCCAGATTCTTCTGAGCTCCTGGATGAGTCTCCTACTAGCGACCTTGAGGTGCATCTCCTGGAGCCCCCAGTCAGTAGGAGGAGGCAGAGGCAAAGCCCATGAAGAAGTTCCCATGTCTAGAAATGCACACACACACACACACACACACACAGAATCCCGAACTGCATCTCAAACCAGGGAAACTCAATTCAAGGGTGAAGTCACCCTGGTGTGGCTTAGTCCCAGGATGTTACAGGACAGAGGGCCCATGGGGATAGAGCCATAGCCTGTCAATTTTACAATGTTGGTGACATCTCACAAAACTCCTGGCCCAATTTTTTTAAATCGCAGACATGCTCAGGGGCTCTTTGATCTTCACAACAACCCAGTAAGGCAGGCAGAGGGTTATCCTTAACCCCATGTCACAGATGGGGAAACTGAGGCCACAAAGGAGTGGGGTCCTCCATCATGTCCACACAGACCCAAAAGGCTGGCCGGCAGTCTGGGCCTCCGGGCTGTGCACCGCCCATAGCGGGCCTCCTTCCAGCTGCCTTGCCCAGGCAAGAGCCTCAGCATGACTCCACGCCTGTCACTCACTGAGTTGCCAGAGTCTCTGGGACAATCAGCCAGGCCTCTGGCCAAGTTCTGCCCATCTGAGATATTCTGAGACACACTCCCTGAAGACCACGGATGTGGCTCCCCTTTCCTGAATAATGGACCTCCCTTTCCAGCCCAAACTCAGATCGCAGTCACTGTGGAGGCCAGTGGCCCCACACGGCCGGTAGTGGCCCCATTTGCCTGTCTGTCCATCATGCCTTCACAGGGGCGGCCTTACCTGAAGACTTGCATCCTGCAAGGTCTCTTCCCTGAGGGATGGCAGGCTGTCTCTGAATGGAACAGGAAAAGGAGGAAAGGGATCAGGTAACTGAGGGGATACCTGCAGGTGTCCATTCTGCCGCCACAGCAAGGCAACACGACACTGCCATTTCAGGCCCCGAGTTGCCGCTTATAAAGAAAATAGTCACTCACCCAAGCCGCTCTGTCCTACTCTGAGAAACGGAAATGCCCTCATATTTCCAAAATGAGAAACCCTTGTTGTTGTCACTTTCAACCGTGCTGAGTGTCGCAACGGGGTGTCGTAACTGATTCCCTCCCCTTTTCCCCCATGCAATTTCCCCAAAATTAAGATTTCTATTTCCCCTTCACTGAGTTCCTGGGAAGATCGCGATGAAAACTGACTCCCTCATTGGCCTGACAGGTATCCTGAGACTGTTTGTTGACCTTTTTAAAAATAGATTTAAGAAAAAAAATAGATTTAAGTAAAAAAAATCCTCCTTTTTAACAAGCCAAGTGGTGGGGCCCTTCAGCACACAGAACAGTCTCATGACACTTTGTGTTCTTTGAAGGATGAACAGCCGTGCTGGACTCTGGACCAGGGACTAGCAAACATTCTGTAAAGGACCAGATAGTAAATATGTTAGGGTTTGTCTCTGACATGATTTCTCAGCTCAGCTATTGTTGCTTAAACAGTGATAGGTGATCTGTAAATGACAAGTCAGTTACCTTCTAACACAACTTAATTTACAAAAACAGGGCATTTCCATTTTTCAGAGTAGGACAGGGCAGCTTGAGTTTTTGTAAATGAAGTTGTTTTTGGCTGCATTTGGCTTGAAGTCCGCTGAGCCCTGCCATGGAGTCAGTTTCCTGAGAGGTGTTTCGACCTGAGCTCTCTCCCTGGGATCCATGTCTTTAAAGTATGGTCTTGGAAAAATGGGGTCAACTTAACCCTTGGACAGATGGATCCAGATTTCACCTCTGCCACTTGCCATTTGCTACCCATGTGACCTTGAACTTCTTGGGGCCTCTGCCCCTGCCCCTTCTGCCTCAGTGCCCAGAGTGGGATTGATCATGTCTTCCTCTATGGGTGAAAAGAGGAAGGAAGGAGGAGGTAGGAAGGAAGGGAGAAAGGGAGAGAGGAAGGGAGACAGGAAGGAAGAAATTCTAGCCTGCAGTGAGCACACATAAGCATTAACTTCTTTCCTTACTATGTTCTAGAAGTTAGGAAAAAGTTATGCATATTCCCTTTTATGGATGGCAAGAGCATGGACAGGGCTTTGCATAATCAGAGGGCCCAGTGTTAATGCAGAAGCACAGATTACACCATTGGAGAACTGGGTGGGAGCTCCGCAGTCGTCTTACCCACCCTATCATTGTCTTGAAGAACATTCAGAAAGACTCAAAGAGGGAAAGGGACCTGCCCAAGGCCACACAGAGGATTAACAACAAAGGTACGCCTAAGAATCCGGGTCTTCAGACTCCCAGTTAGTGGTCATCCTGTTCAACAGCTGATCTTGATGAGTCTGACTTTGTTTTTAACCAGCAAATCAGTGTCATTGTCCAAATGAGGGCAAAATCCTTCAAAGAGGATGGCTACATTGTATAGTTGAAAGTTGCTAAGAGAGTTGATCATAAAAGTTCTCATCCCAAGAAAAAAGATACTTTTATAACTATGTATATAAAACAGGCGATAGGTGAAAACAGCTATGTTGTATACCACTAATGTTATATGTCAATTATACTTTAATTAAATATAATTTAATGTTATATGTCAATTATATCTCAATTTTTAAAAAAATTAATATGTTATATGTCAATTACACCTCAATTTTAAAAGATTTTTTAAAATGAAGGTTACAGATGAATTTCTCAAATCTTTAAAGAACTCTTCTTTCAGAGAAAATGGAATATTTCTGCAAAAATTGTATCACTTCTCTGGGTGATTACTTTGAAGGACAAAGTGACTTGTACTTGTCCCCTCCGTCCTCCCAAGATGAGTGACCTTGAGGAAGGCATTTGGCTTTCAAACACATGCAAGAAAGAATATCTACCTTCGAGGGCCAAGGGGGAGTTCTGTTGGTTTTGGGGAGGGCTGGCTGGAGGATGTGATGGGTAAGAACCTGCTTGATTATTTGCCGCATTCATTCAGCATTTGCTGAATTGGGGGTTATAATTTCTGGAACACCTACGAATCATCAGGGGCCTAAACTGGTCACCACCCCTGCTGAGATGGAAGGCAGCAAGCCCCCACTGTGGTAAGTTCTCTCCTACTTGTCTTTCAATGCCACTTCTGAAGCCCTCCTCGATGTCACATCAGCACCCCTTGAAAAACATCCCTGGAGACTGAAGAGGAGGATGACTTGCCCAGGGGACCCCAAGGGGCTCCGTCCTGCCTGCCTGCCCTCAGACAGCATTCCAGGTCAAGGTCGCACCCACACTGTGGCTCCTGGGTAAATGCTCCCCTGTCTCCAGCCCAAATTCAGAGAGACAGATTTCTCCCAGAGAGAAGAACCCTGAATTCTCCACCTTTGCTGGAGAAGTGGCCTAGCAGCCTTTCCAGGTGGGGAGGAGGGAGTCCCTAGGGCCAGGTTGAGAAGTCAGGCTGACCTGGGGCTGACCTCTCCCATGTCACTTAGGAGCTGGGCCACCCACGCCCTGTTCTCTTGTCTGCAGTTTCATTATCCATTAGACCGGGCTGATAATTGAGGCCTTGCCACAGGTTCCGTGAGGACTGAGATGTTGCACACGGTGTACTCAACCCTGACCCTGGCACGTAGCAGATACTCACACAATGGAAAGCTATTGCGTCTGCCTCTTCACCCCACGTAAAGTGGGAAAGGTCAGTCACAATGCCCCTAACCCCATCCACCCTACTCGGCTCACCGGGCTAGACTCCAGAGGGGGAGGCCCTCACCGTCTGGGCTGGGGGAGGAAGTGAGCGGGGGACCTGAGGCTCCTCCCCTCTCCTCACGCTTCTGGCCACAATTCCACTCTTGGTTCCGTCTTATCAAAAATAGTTGGTGTCCCTATGATTTCTGCCCACAGGAAATCTCTGACTAAACTTATTCTCGGTTCCGGGTGCTCAGCCCCTCACTCCAGTTCCCGAATTCAGTTCAATGACCACACCATATTGTGGACCCTGCCTTCCCACTCAGACCTTGTGCTCTCCCTGTGAGCTTCAGGCAGCAAACTACAGCGAGTGCCTTCTACATGTTAAGCCCTGCCCTGCCCTGGTGACAGCAGAAATGACAAAGGCCCACTCAGAGGGAAATAGGACAACCATGTCCTCGGAGTGACACTCGACAGGCTGTACTGGGACCAAGCCCTGGCCCACTATTGGTGCCTCTAGGGCACCATCCACATAGGAAGGGTTCAATAAATGCTATTTCTCAATCTCAGCTAATTGCATCTCTCCGTTCTAGGATTGCCATCTGCTTCCTTTTCTGGGGGGGGGATAGTTTCTGCCAAAAGTTTCAGTCTTGTCTTTTAAATCCTTGGACATGGTATTCATGGTTCTTGTAAAGCCTGCACCTGCTCAGGGCGTTATCTGAATCCCTGCTGCGTGTCCTTCTGGAATCCGCTTCTGTCTGGTGCACAGGTTGTCTTGCGTATACCTGGCTGATTTCTATTGACTGCTGGGCACGGAAGTATAACAAACATTGTAGAGGTCATTTGAGGCTCTGGACATATTGTCTTTATCTAGAGATGATTCCCTTTTGCTTCCCCTGGGCAGTGAGGCTTGGGGACCTTCCCCCCAGCAGGCTTCCGATGGTCACAATGGGGCATCAAGAACTAGGCAGGCTACTCCATTTCTGTTCAGTCCTGGTCTTTAGGGTCCCAGCCCAGACCTGGGGTATTTATCAGGGCCCTTTCTCCTCAGTGGGAGATAAAACACAAATTTTATCCTCTCCCACCCCCTGTCCAACCCCACACGACTGTCCAAAACTCAGCTGGGGCTTTTGAAACCATAAAATGTTTCCTGGGCCAAAAGGCCCCCAGGTTGACCTCCACCTGTCGGGGCCTCTGCAATTCTTCAAAGCCCTGGTCATTCTTTGATGCCATCTGATTATTTCGAAATATATTTTGCTAGCTTTGCTGGTTATCACAGCAGGAATTTTGGCCCTGGGCCAGATGTGGAACCCGATGTGTATTTTTTGAGTTGTATTTTTCAGGATGGCAGAGTCCAAACAGCATTTGGGGGTAGGGGCAGAAGTCATGAAAAAGTCTGGGCAGAAGTCTGAGGAGGAAGGGCCTTTAATGCCACATCAAGGGGCAGGGAATTTATCTTAAAGAACCTGGAATCAGAGGGTGACACTGTCAGATTTGTTTCATTAAGATCACCCTGGGGCCTGTGGACAGATAGATGAGACCTGGTGTGTGATCTGGGGCCACTGAACCTGAAGGCAGGGCTGTGCTGTGCTGGTCCATGATGCGGACAGCTGGCTTCTCTAGAAAAGTTCCCATTAGTAGCTTTTGCTGGTTTCTCTGGGATAAACACTCCCTCCGTGGATGATCCCAAGCCACCAGCAGGACCATGCTGAATGCAGAACTGGGAAGAGATGCTCACAAGCCGATCCTGCCGGCTCCGGCGCCCCACAGAGGTGGGGAGATCTGACGGCTCTTGGTCCTTCTTGGGAGAGACCATCTTATTTCCCAACTCCAGTCTCTCCCTGCCTCAGCCCAGCAGCTCAGCCCCCAGGTCCCATTCTCCTCACAGCCAGAGATCCCTCCCTACAAATCCAATTCACCAGGACACCTCAGCGAACCTTGGTGTAAACGTTTCCAGCTGTGTCTGCTGGCCCACAGGCAGGTCACACAAACAGCATTCATCAAAATTTAAGCAGCCGGCTTTGGGCGGACAGATGTGCACCTTAAGTTGCAACAGCTCGATCTCACGTTTAGATCCTTCAGCCAACTTCTGCGTACGTGAGCATCACAGCACACAGCACACATGCCCAAACTTCGGAAATTTTTACTAAGATAATGGTACAAAGTCTCTGGTTACTCTTTCCAAAAGCTGAGTAAATATATCAGTACAAATAGGAGGAGGAAGGGCAAATACCATCTCACATCTTCTCTTGTCAGTTTCCACCTACCCAGCCCTGCCCTGTAACCAAGTCGATTTTTACCAAACCCAGGAGCTTGTGAGAAGCTGCCCACGGCGACAGGCCAGGTTTGGAGACAGAGGTTCTCCCAGGTGTCTCGGCCCACCTGAGTGCCCTCCTGGCCTGGGGACGATTGTCAGGAGATTGTATATAAAGTCAACTGTTATCAATCACGGCTTCACAAGAAGCGTGCTCCCCTCCTGGTCCAGATGGCAAACTTACTGTGCATCTTGTACAAGTTTCCAAGTCTTCCAAGATGGTTTTTGCTCCAGCAGTTCTGGGTCTGATATGGATCTGAACTGAAAGCCATTCTTTATCTGCTTATCTGGTCCTTCTAGAGGCACATGTTTGCTCCTGCCTTCTTGGTTTTGGTGACCAGCTTCATAAGGCAGCTAGCTTCTCCAAAGGCAGATGGAGAGGGAGTGGGAGCAGGGCAGGAACTGGGGGAGGGCACAGCTGGGTTTCTTACCTTCTGCGCTTCGGGCTCAGGCGGTGTGCTCTTTCTTTCCCATGGATCTCACTTAGTCCTCATGACAACTGCGCAAGGTGGGTATCTTTACACCCACTTTCAAGACGGGTTTATACGTGCACTCACTTCACAGAATAAGAAATCAAGGCTCAGAAAGATTAAATTACTTGCCCCAGATCATGGCTGAGGCAGAATTTGAACCCAGCTCTTGCATCCCTTCCCATATGCCAGTCCTGCCAGAAAGGCAACTGACCTCTTTCCTCTCTGCTTCATTGCACAGGGAATAGAAGCAGCAATTACATTTGCTCTTACAGCATTCCTTTTGATTGGAACTCACGTCTTCTAGAGAAACAATTTATTCCACAATTGCTTGGAAATTTTAGGAGTTTATTTCTTGGTAGTAAGGAAAGGATGATTTAAAAACCTTATGGAGCTTAACAAGAAAGCTCTGTAGCTGGTTTTGGACTAAGGTGGCCATTTGCCTGGTTTTTCCAGAACTTTCCAATGTTAGTACAGAAAGTCCTGCATCTCTGGAAAGCTGAGATGATTGGTCACCCTATAATACAAATCCTAAAAAGGTGCTCATACCATCTGGTGGCTAGCACTGCAAATTGCAGGCACAATTAGCTGCCCATCATTGTGTCCTGCCCAGCAGAGATGTGGTCCGTTTTATTAGATAGATACATAGGTAGATAAAGCACACAAGAACCAAAAGCCTTAGCCTTCCACTCAGGAAAAGAGACCACAGTAGATGCAACGTTGGTCAATCACTCCCTTTCGGATCAAGTTAATTTTTAATTTAGCCATTTACACTTCCTCCAACTATGTAAATCAAGGTAGATCCGCCTCTAGTAGCTCCACATTGGTTTCAAACTTAGGCTATAAAAAGGAGTTTCTCTATCATTATCACTGCCTCCACCTTTACATCCTCTTCCTCCTGCCTCACCTTCTTCACGCACCTTAGCTGTGAGGTCAGTGGTGTTAGAGAGGAGGAAGAGAGCCAGTGAGAGAAGTTTCACGTCCCAGGTGCACACCCACCATGGTCCTTGCTCCTCTGTCCTCGAGCTCCCAGACCTTGAGGCAAACCCTAAATCTCTCCATGGTCTCCATCGTCTCCCTTCTCCGAGCCCTACTCCTGGCCTCCCAGAAGACATGGTGTCTTCACTGGGCTTGCACACCCTCGTCTCCTGAACTCAAACTTACTCAGCACCTACCATGTGCCAGTTGAAAATACTTCAAAGTGGACTGTTTTTAAGCATAAAGGTTCCTTCACATTCTATCACTGTCTGGTTCTGGGAATGGTGTCCTCTTTACACATTTGAAAGAAGCGTAAGACCGTGGGCTGACATTTTAACACACTCCACTGGAAACTGCCTCACCTGCTGAAGGAAAGGGGAGGATTTGCTGCTCTTGGAAAAACTGCTTGTGGTTTATAAAGTCCTTCTTCCTGCATGAGCTCACTCAGTCTCTGCACCCCCAGAGCACAATAGGGTGGTTTGGAACAGACCGTCTGCAGCGGACCCCAGCTCCTCCCCTTAGAGTGGCTATCTGGTCTTGGGCAAATTACTTAACCTCTCTGTCCAAGTTCCCACTTATGAAACAGTGAACAGTCTTAGTACTTCCTCATAGGGTTGTGGTGAGGATTAGAAGAGATGGGCCATGTTAATTGCTCAGCGGAGTGCCTGGTCTGCCAGCTTATGGGAGAATTGGCTATGACTGTGCCCATGAGACCCTGAGAATTGGCCAGCCTCCTCTTGATACTGAGAAGAGGGAGACCCAGAAAGGGAAAACAGTTCACCCATTCAAGGTCAAGCACAGAATTCAAAACTAGGTCTTCAGACTCCCAGGTTTAAGATCTTTTCTCTGTGCCACACAGATCTTAAGCAGAGATTGCAAACGAGTAGCAGACCACAGGTTGAATATTTTCTTTGCTCACTCTGTTGTTTCATTTAATCAAAATACTTCTGAAGGAAATCGGAATATCTGACTATTCCTGAAAAATGAAAAGTTCTGACCACCTGAGCCTGCACCCTCGTGAGACAACCATCCGCTGGAACGAATCAGGTGTAGCCACGGAATCCCGGTCCCTGCCCTTGCGTCTGACCCTTCAGATCTTGGGACCTGGTGCCCAATTCTGTCAGTGTTTCTCATTGAGCTCACATGGTTCTTTCTCCCATTGGATGGAAATATATCCCCAATTTCCACGTCTCTCTCACCAGTGGAAAATGACCAACAGACTCTAAGAGCTCCAGGATTTTTCTTGCAGCAGGTGTGCCTCCTCTGTCACCTGCGTGCCTGGCAGGCATTGGGCTAGTGTCCCCGGCCCCACAGCATCCGTGGGGCCTGCTGCTGCCTCCCCCTCGGCCAGGTCTCCCAGACAGGCCTGGAGCTACCTGCCCTTGACGTCTCCCTGGAAGCTTGCTCTTGAGAGTCTGAGAGCATTTGGTAAACACGAATGGTAGCTATTCCCTCCCCCACCATTTTTCAGATGGAAAAGTAGGAATGAGAGAAACCTACCTGCAGCCATGGGAAGGGCCTGGTAGAATCCACGGTCCTCTGAGACTGTCCAGCCTCTGGCTCCAGACCAAGCTGCTGCACAGAAAGGAGAAGCAGTCGGCACTACCTGCGCCACCCACACCTCCCAGGGCGGAGCTGCTCCTTCCCTCTTGATTACCTGCGGAGAGGAAGAGGAAGGGCCTGTGCCTGCCTTCCACACACCCATGCAGGGCTTGCCAGGCCCAGCTTCCAAAAAGGTGACTCAGGCTAACAGAAGCCAAACTGGTTCTTATCTCTGTAAAGCCTCTAGGTCTCACACGAGGAACTGAGCTGGCTTAGCAAGGCTGGACCTTTGTGCCCACCCCACTTTGTGCTCAAGCCGACTGTAGCCCATTCACACGTGTGTGTGCTCTTTCATCCAGACCACGTGGAATGACTTAATCCCTGTGTGCCAGGCACTCTTCCGGGCACTGGGGGAAAGCCAGATAAGGTCCCTGATAACCTAATGGAAGAAGGCAGACAAGAAACTAGTAAACAAATACACTAACTTCATAGGACAGTATGTGCTCCAGGGGAAATCAGAAGCATGATCTGTTTTTGAGGGACTTAGGGATAGGTGCATGTTTTACATAAAGTGGAAGGGAAGGCCAGTCTGAGAAGGTGACTCGTGAACTGAGACCTGAGTGACGTCAAAGAAGGGGAAGAGTATCCCAGGGCAGGGAACAGCAAACGCAAAGGCCCTTGGGTGGGGATCTTCTTGGTTTATTTGGGGACCATGTGGAGGCTCATACAGTGGGGACAAGGCTAATGGAGCAGCAGGGTGTCCAACCCTTCCTCCAGTTACCCTCAGGCTCCCCACCCCAGTAGCTGGCATGACACTGTCCACAAGGCTGGATACTCTCCCCACCTTCTCTCCAAGACCCTATGCCCTAAACTTTCTCTTCTTTGCCTTTCTGAACTTGCTCTCCAGCTTCATGCCCCTGGATCCCGCCATCAGGGAGCAGACAACTCAGGGATCCTTAAGACCATCTGGGTTGATGCATGGGGAGCAGTGGCAAGGGCTTCCTTGACAAGCTAGAAGTCCCGGATCTTGTCCCCAGGCCTGCAGCTAACCAGCTGTATGACTCTGGAAGTGTCCTTTAGAGCAGGGGCAGGCTGGAGGAAGACATAGCATGCAGACTGTAAAATGCGTTACAAGTTGTAGCATTGAAACAGGCCTTTGCTCTAGACGGGGTTTAAGGGCACAGGGGAAGAAGAAAGGGAAGGGGCAGGCCAGCCTCCTGGCCACCTTCAAACCCGTCTCTTCTGTTGGAGAAGGGAAGACCATGCTTACTTGCAGAAGGGGTCTCAAGGGGGTTCTGGGGGAGGGCTTCGCTTTCCCCTAACCCTGTCTCTGGGGCCTGGGCTCGTTCCCAGGGTCCCTCCACTCAACACACAGGGCCTGAAGTCAGCTGGGAGGTGGAGAGAGCCAGAGGAGGGCAGGGTGCCCTTCCCTGGAGACTCCTGACCGCCGGGACTTCCCACAGGGCCCTCACTTCCTGTTCTCTGCAGCCTTGGCTCATCAGCTAGAATGCCAAGGCCTCTGAGATTGGGCTGGGAATTTCTGAAGCAGTTTTTGTAGAGAAATGCCCATTTGCAAACAAATCAGGAAGTAAATTTTGTAAACCTGGAAAGTTGGGCACCAGGGGAACCTGCCTACACCCACCATCGTCTCATCAAGATGCCGCCAGGTCAGTTAACATCGGGAGGACCACTCTGTGAGGCGGGTTCTCGTGCCTGGGGTTTCAGGTCCTGGCCTCACACACCATGTCTGGGTGATCTTGGAAGCATTGGTAAAATGAGAAAGACTGCTCCCCAGCTTGTGGGGTGGTTGTGAAGACTGAGCTAACAAGTATGGGTGCTTAGAGTTCAGGAAGCATGATGCAAGCATTACCTATTACTTCTGCAGAGCATGGGTCTGAATTCTCCCTGGGGAACTAAGGGCCTGGCCAGTCTTCAGGCAGTAAGGGGATGGTAAACGAGGCTGCTAGTCAGGGCCGGGGATGGCATGTTGGTTGGTGCACAGGGCTTGTGTTCCCCGGCCAGCTCTGACTCGGGGCACATCCAAGATGGAGGGCATCTCCACCCTCCTAGCCTGGCCCACTCCAGAACTCTCCTCTCCAGGCTTACCACCTCTCCTCCAAAGCTACAAAGATCTAAGAGACCAACTGGCCTGGCCTGGGGCACTCAGAGCCCCTGAGAAGCCCAGAGCCAAAAACACCCCAGATATGGGGAAGACTGTGTTTATGGGAAAAGCTGGCATTCGAGACCTTGGGAACTCCTGGTGGCTGGACGCCCTTGGTGGTGGAGGAGGGCTGCTTCTGAAGAGCACAGAGCTACTCCACCTCCAGCAACAATGACTGAGCACTCATTCCAGCACCAACCTGCCCGGGGCCTACCAGCTGCACAAGGAAGAAGGGGGTGGGGGACAGAGAGAAGACAGGGTGGAGGCAGGAGGTAACAAGGAGAGCAGGCATCAGGAATGGGGGGATCAATGTTATTCAGAACCCGTATCTCTGATTGAGATAGCTGCAGATGAGGTCACCTAATAAGAGAGATGCCAAGTCCCCAAGCGGAAGTCATATGCTGGGCTCGATGGCTGGGTCCCTGTCCACTGTGAGGAGACTAAAAGCATCAGAGAGCCCTCACGGCAGCCAGGGGAAAGAGGCACTGAGGGGGCAGCCCACTTCCTGCAAGTTTACGTGAGGTCAGAGCAATGGAGGGGACTTTAGAAAAGAACCCGCATTGAGCTGTTTCCTGTGATCTTAGATAAATGCTAGACCTTGCAGGATCTGTGAGAGTCTACAAAACCCAGGCTCTGCTTGCAAAACAACCCCCCTTATTCCCTGAACTCTAGCGACACAGGCCTCTTGATTTCTCAATATCACCTCTTCCTCCTGCCTCGGGGCTTTGACATATGTTCGTCCTCCACATGGAACACCTTTCCCTGCCCCATTCCACCGACTAGCGGACTAACCTCACCCTGAAGACCTCAGCTCGGACACTTCATTCGTGTGACCCTCTGTGTGACATCTATCTCCCTGGTGGGTCACAGCAAAGATTGTGCCTGCTCTGTTCACCATCATAATCCTGACTCTCAGCACAGAACCTGCCATGAGTAACGGAAGAGATAGGAAGCCGCCACTCGTGTACATGACGCCTCTCTCTCCCTCTCTCTCTCTCATACACACACACACACCCCCCACTCATACACCTGTATAAAAGAATAAGACTCCCAGCATGACACTCATAAATAGTCACACTGAAACACATAAGTTCACATCAGTCAAGGTCAAGATATGCAGATTCTGCTTAATCCCATGATCCACTCTTCTGCGAAGTACCCCTGTCACCTCTACTACAACTCTTGGGGACAGGCACAGATAAATGTACCTGCCCTTGTCCCCAGGCCATGGCTGACTGGACTTGTGGTGAGCAGCTGCTTCCAACCAGCTGACTGGCAGGAGGCAGGAACTCAAATGCAGAGAGGTCTGGCTATGCCGACACGCTCTCAGACAGAGGCTCTGAGCTGGGAAAGCTCCATACGCTTTCGAGTGGCCCCTTGCCGCAGGTGCACAGAGAGGCAGAGAAAGGTGCTCTGTGGGGAGGGAAGAATGAAGCAGACAGATGTGGCGGTGAGAAGGCAGAGGTGTCAGCATTTGCCTGACAGCTAAATGTGGCTGGCTTCACGTCTCATCACCTCCCTGTCGCCGGGTAGAGGCTCTCACGAGGTTTGACTGCACTTCTTATCACGGCGTCCCATCTCACACACTCCCCGGGACGGCGGACGCTAGCTCAAGCACGTTTGCCTCCTGTGACCAAAGCCTTCAAGGAAACAATCCTAGCAAAGCCAACAAGCAATACAGAAGGGAGCTGAGGAGTGGATCTATATGAAAATGCAGGGGGCAGACTCCAGCAAGGCACCTGCTGACAATGGGAAGTCATTCCCCAGATCCGTGCACAGGACACAGCAGTTCACACAGCTCTGCCGCGGGGGTCCCAGGCTCCCAGGGCGTGAGGTTCGGTCTGCCAGCTCCCTCGCCTCATGGTGTTGAGTTGCCTCTGCTTTTCCCAGCCCACCCGCCTTCAGATCTCCTCAGCCACAGTGCCTGGGACATGGGAATCTTCCTGGTATTGTTCAAGCTGAACTTCAGCGAGAGGAGAAATTCCTCTGGCTCTCACAGCAGCCAAACGTAGAAGCTGCCAGCAGGTTCAAGGTGGGATTTGGCCCCTCATGAAAACAACCAGCCATCACAGCAAAACCTAATGTGCATCCACTCCATGAAGATTTGCCCCCTCCCTCGCCCCCCCACCACTGCCAGGGGCTATGTTAGATCCTGAGGGGACAGAGGTAAGTGGGGCAGGTGTGTCCTTGTCTTCATGGGTTTAGTGTTCACACCCCCAGAAAACTACATCGCAGGGTGGTATGTGCATGGATACAAGAAGCACGGGGTATTGTGGGAGCACAGAGCAGGGACACCCTAATCAGACTTGGGGGAGTAGCCAGGGGAGTGAGATGGGACAGGTAGGGGAGGAAGAAGGAAGAAGAGCTCCACAGTGAAAGGGGTTTAGGCAAAGCAGAGCTGAGAGGTAGCATTCGAGGGCAAGAGCAGCGGCAGCAGCCTGTAGAGTCACAGAGCTCCTGGCCTCTAGGCACTCGCCCATCCATGTCATCAAGGGCTCTAGATTTGGGGCAGCATTAGGGGCTCCAGAATTCTGACAGGGGACACTAGGGTGGCAGTCTGGTTAGAAGTGGGGAAAAGGGGGCGCTTGGGTGGCTCAGTGGGTTAAAGCCTCTGCCTTCAGCTCAGGTCATCATCCCAGTATCCTGGGATCGAACCCCACATTGGGCTTTCTGCTCAGCAGGGAGCCTGCTTCCCCCTCTCTCTCTCTGGGCCTGCCTCTCTGCCTACTTGTCGTCTGTCTGTCAAATAAATAAATAAAATCTTTTAAAAAAAAGATACTTAAAAAAAAAAAAAAGAAGTGGGGGAAAGGCTGGCAAGAGTTCCACTTGCATTTTCCCTCTTTCACTGTATGCTTACCTGGGGGAGAAGTTGGGGAGCGGATGGTAATTAAGGGGTCCTATTCCCCCTCCCCAAATAACTTGAGGTAAAGTGGATCTCTCTGTTGGGTGTTTCGTGTAACAAGGTGGCTGGGTCCTGGGAAGCCCTACCTCAAATGTTAGTCCCCTGAGAAATCTTCCTCTTCTGAGGCCCGGGGCTTTTATGAGGAAAGAAGCATTCCAACCACAGGGACTTGCGGTGCGTCAGAATTCCTGGAGAGACCTAGCCGCAAGCCTCTCCGTGCTCAGTAACAGGAACACGATTGCCCTGTGGTCTGTCGCAAAGGGTTGCATCACTGGGGAAAGAAGGTTGCGCCCAGGAACAGAATGGCCCAGATTCTGGGGTTGCCCCAACCCCAGCTGTCAGGTCCTAGGGGGCCAGGGTCATGGACTTAGGACCCAGGAGAGCCTGCCCATCCTAGTCTGTTGCAAGGACACGGGATGCACACTTAACCCAGGCCAGCTTATCTGCTACGCTGGTAGGAGGACTTTGTGCGGATGGTTCCATGCAAACCCACTCTCCTTTGCGGTTCACACCTGATGAGGCTGATTTTCACGCAGGCGCACAGAGCTGAGCATGACAGAGACTAGCGCACAGGGTACTTACTGGGGAGTTAGCTCGGGAACTGCCCCTGCGTGGTGTGAATAAAGAAGGACCAAGCCGAGGAAGTCGGCAAGCTGAGCAGTCAGAACACAGGCTCAGCCCTCGCCCTCAGTTGTCTGGAGCTAGGGCGGGCCTGGCAAGAGAGTCGGGTCTCCACACCCAACACTGAAAGGTCATTGGATGCGGGCTTCCCTTGGAAAGCAATGATTTGTGCAGGTGTAGGCCGTTGTCCTGGGGCAGGGGCGGGCCTGGGCAGCCCCGCCAGCGTCTACAGCAGGCAGTGTCCAATGCCAGCCACCATGCTACCAAAGGGACTAGCTGCCTGAAATTTCACAACTTCAGGCTGTTTTACTATTATCTTCACTTTACAGATGAGGAAACTGAGGCTCAGAGTTGTCTGACTCAGACCCTGCTTCCCTATAACGTCTCGTTCCCAAGCAAAGCCCTGGATGGGTAGTCAGGAAACCTCAGCACAGAAGACCCTCACTTGCCATCTAGTCACTGACCGTTTCCCAGAGGAGCCTTTCTTCCTTTCTGGGATTCAGTTTTCCCAGCTCTAAAATGGGGATTCTTATACTTGATCTACCTTTTGCTGGATGTGCTTTATGAATCGCCAACCCCTCTTAAATAACAGATGGAATTCTTATTACACAGGAAGAACAGTATGGGATCTAAGAAATGGCAGGATATAACCTCCCAATCTTGGAGGATGGCCGGAAACCTAAACCTTTCAGGTACTCCCGCTGGTAGAGGGCCAATGCGATCACCTCCTTTTGGTAAATGGATGGATGCAGGTAAATGACAGAGAAGTCTGTAGACAGAACAGAGGCCAAGAATTAATTCCCAGAGAGCATGTCCAACAGGGCCCTAGTATGGATCTGATGACACGATGGAAGCAAGAGCTGGCCCAGCCAAGAGAAAACAGACTTCCCCAGAGGGGCTGGAAGGAGGGAACACTTGTGAAATGGCCACCTGTGTTGGGCATCATGCCAGATGCTTTATATAGGTGAGGTTTTCATCTCTTCAATAACCAGAGGCTTTTGACAATCGACAATCAGAGGTCTGAAGGTGGGGGGTAACAGGGGAAGGACACAGAGCCAGGAAGAGGAAGGACTGTGGCTTTCTAGGGCACACCTGTTAGCCTCCTACCAGGTGAAGAACTTGCTCCAGTGCCACAGGAGTACCGGGAGCGTTATTGTCTGGCCAGCACATGAACCTCTTTCTGCCCAAAAGTGCAAACTGTGGAAGAGAGTGAAAACCTCAGCAAGTTGCTAATCAGCTGACCTTAGAATAGGGAGATTCTTCGGGATTATCTCAGTGGGCTCAATGTAACCCCAAGGGTCCGTCAAAGTAGAAGAGGGAGGCAGAAAAGGAGTCAGTGATATCATGTGACAAGGACCCAACATCCATTACTGGCTTTGAAGATGGAGAAAGGGGCCACCAGTCAAGGAATGCAGGAAGCTTCTAGAAGGTAGTGAAAGCAAGGAAGCAGTTTATCTCCTGAACCTCCAGCAGCCCTGTTGACTGGCACCTTGATTCTACACAATGAGACTTGGATCAGAGTTCTGACCTGAAGAAATGGGAGATAGTTTTGTGTTGTTCTGAGCCACAACATTAGTGGCAATTTGGTACAACAGCTAATAAAAAACTAATATACCTTCTATTCTGGAATCATTTTCCTTCTTTTAAAAACACTCTTTATTCTTTTAGTGAAGGCTTGTTGGTGGTAAACTCATTTGTTATTTACCTGTAAATATCCTTATGGGTTACTTTTTCTTGGTATATAGTTTTTTTTTTTTTTTTTAAGATTTTATTTATTTATTTGACAGAGAGAGATCACAAGTAGATGGAGAGGCAAGCAGAGAGAGAGAGAGAGAGAGAGGGAAGCAGGCTCCTTGCTGAGCAGAGAGCCCGATGCGGGACTCGATCCCAGGACCCTGAGATCATGACCTGAGCTGAAGGCAGCAGCTTAACCCACTGAGCCACCCAGGCACCCTTGGTATATAGTTTTAATAGGTATATGATTCTGTATTAACAATTTTCTCTCAGCACTTTGAAGAGAATGATGATTTCTAAAAACTCAATTTAGTTCTTTCTCCAAACTGCCTGGTCATTTGCTATTTTTCTCTCTTGCTCACATTTTTATATAGTTTTGTTGGTTTTTATTTTTTTTCTTTGAGTATTTCAAACATGTTATTTAAAATTTTGAATCTGGTAAGTCTGAAGTCGTAGGGGCCTCAATCTGTTAATTGTGTTTCAGACTCTGAGGTTCCCACATTGCTGGAATCATGTCATACCTGAAGCTGGAAGTCTGAGTCATGAAGTTAAATTCCCTCTGGGAATTCTGAAGTCTACTGGTGACAGTCGCAAAACTCTGGGGGAAAAAAAAAGGAAAAGAAATACAATGACTTATTCATAACATTAGCGTTCTGACACCAAACAAAGCAATGTAGCTTTTTGTTAAGACAGGCAAAAATGAGCAATAATGAATTGAACTTTTTAGTTAAAGCAGTTATTATAGAACAAAGGCTCTTAAGCTGAGGTGTCAGTGGAGAGGCCTGAGAAGGGCCCTGAACTCATTAAGTTTTATGCAATAGGTCAGGTTCATTTTGGGGGTAAGGACTCATATCTCAAAAAGATGTATAGTCTAAAAACAAGTTAAGAATCACTACTCTGGGGGTGCCTGGGTGGCTCACTTGATTAAGCAACTGACTCCTGAATTCTGCTCAGGTGATAAATCTCAGGGTTGTGAGATCGAGCCCCACATTAGGCTTCCAGTGGGCATGGCCCTGCTTACAATTCTCTCCCCACTCGTGCATGTGTACGTGTGAGCTCTCTCTCTCTAAAAAAAAAAAAAAAAAAAAAAAAAAAAAAAGAATCACTACACTGAAGGAACTTCAAAAATGAAAATAAACTCAAATTTATTATTTTTTATTTTCATAGCCCTTTGCTGTCCTGGTTCTTAGTCCATCCCTTCCTTTCTGTAAATTCCCAAAGAGACCTTTGTTTATTTTCCCATGTGTGATTTTGAATTCAAGTTCCATTACAAATTGAAAAGAAAAATACTAAAATTCTAGCAGACCAGTGAACAAAGGAAATTTTGCAAAACCTGAAGTCAAATGGAAGACAGAAATGTAGAAAATGTTCAACTGACATCATTAACAAAGAGACCATAGTTAAAATAAGGCATTTATACCTAATGAATGAATGAAAATTAGGAAAACCCCACTTCCCAACACTGATGAGTTTGCACTGAAATTTGATGCCAACAATGGGCTATTGTTCTAAACTTTTCAGAAGGTGATTATGTAACATGTATCAAAAGCCATAAAAACGTTATCCATCTTTGACCCATTAATCCCATTTCAGGGAATTTTTGAATAGAAAATCATCCAAAGGATAAAAACCACAGGGTTATTTCAGCATAGATGAAAACAGGGAAAAATGAGAAGAAACTTCAACGTGCAGAAAAGAAAATTTAGTCAATAATGCCACATTTATGGAAAATGATGTAGCTCTTTGAAATGTTCCATTTTATTTTTTCTTTAAAGATTTTATTTATTTATTTGACAGACAGAGATCACAAGCAGGCAGATAGGCAGGCAGAGAGAGAGAGGAGAAAGCATGCTCCCCACTGAGCAGAAAGCCCGATGCGGGGCTCGATCCCAGGATACTGGGATCATGACCTGAGCCAAAGGCAGAGGCTTTAACCCACTGAACCACCCAGGCACCCCTGAAATGTTCCATTTTTAAAGACCGAGTAGCAAACACGGAAAATGCTTATCGCACACTGGTAGTGTCATCTCACCCAGCTGAGGCTCAGAAAAAGCATGCAGATTTTTGAGGCACACAGTTCTCAGAGGATATATTTCCCTCTATTTTAAAGAAGTCTGAACAGCTGGTGGTGGCTTATGATCAGATCACCATAGTGTCTGAGTAACAAGCTGAGAAACCTGTGTCTACATATATAGAGTTTACATCCTGATCAAACAAATCCACCAAAAATGTTACCCTGACATGTACTCAATGAACAACATAATAATTACTGAACAGAATGGTAAGTAGGCCCAAATGTTCACTTTCTTGGCTCTCCTGAGGGAGGATGTATACTGAGTCTGGCTTTAGGACTTAGCTGGAAGTGTTGAGGGTTTGTTTTTCCACAGAACCTCCAGTCTTCATCTGTGTCAACAATAATCCCTGATGTCATACTCTTGACTCATGGTCATGGTTGTCAGACTACTCATTCTTCCCAAACATGGCCACCATCTTCACATCTTTGCCTGTTTCTTGCTCTAACCAGAATGCCCTTTTACTGATCAGAAACTCATTCACTCCTGAGCTCTGAGACCATTCCTCCAAGAAGCCTCCCCCCACCCCCATGTGTCTCCCTATCAGTAAAGGGGCTTCCTCCCAGGCCATCCATGTGCTTCTTTTTAGTTCCACATTTAGTTCCATAACTACACAGTGTTATGGTAAACTGTGATTACATCTACTTCCCCACTGTGACGGAGAATTTAATTCATAGCAAAATGTGTCAAGTATGGGATTCAGAATTGGATAAACTTGGTCTTAAGTTTTAGCCACACCTTTCACCAGCTCTGCAACCTTGGACAAGTTACTGAATCTCTCTGAACTTCTGATCCTTACCAGAACAATAGGGCCAGAGAAAACCTGCTTCATGAGGCTATTGGCATATGCTAAGTGTTCAATAAATGTTAGCTATGTACCCAGGCTTATGGATCCCTGGAAGAGAATAAGACCAGTGTGGCTTCAAGCCCGGTGCCATAGTACATGGGTTGAGGAAGGCATAGGAAACATACAAGGTCCCAGCTCCTTGAGCCAACAGGAATCCAACCGTAGGTCTGTAAATTAACAGCTGCTTCTTCTGTCCCCTTGGAGCCCTCAGACATGGGGGAAATCCCTTCACACACCTCCTCCTGCCCCCACAGTGAGGAAGTCCAGGAATAAATCACTGTATGAGCAGGAGGAATCAGATCTGCTGGCCACTGTCCAGTCTCCTGCTCTATTCCTCTGCTGGAACAACAGACAGTGAGTCACTGCTGACATCATCCATGACACCCACTGATCTTGGAGTTGGTGACCCCATGATGTGAAGAAATTTTCTTCTGAGAAACATCTCCAGGTTGCCAAAGATTTGTCTCCCCTTCTACTACCATTGCTCTAAACTTTACTTCTAACCTTCCAAAGTGACCCCTTAACCCTGGCACTATTTATTGGTGACCTCGTTTTCTGTGTTACTGAGAAGAATCAGGACTTAAGTCAGAGATTCCCTTGACTTCCTTCTCAGAACTGCAGTAGAACCATAATGATCAAAGTCACACTGTCTAGAATTAGATTGGACCAGGTGTGAGTCCTGTTATTAGCTGAGTAAACTTTAACACATCTCCTAGTCCTTGGCTATTTACCTGAGCTGCTTACTTGCAAAAATAAATTAAAAAAAAAAAAAAAGCTAACCTTCAAGATGTCGTGAGGATTAAATAAAATAACTTGGTGAAAGAACCAGAAACCTTGTAGGTACCCCCCCAAATTGGTTATTATCTATTTCTCTTCCTTTTAAAGTAGTGTTGTTCCTTCTTTTCTGTCTCTGGAGTTCCAGCTGTTGGATGGACATTTCCCCAATAATATGCACCTTATATATGACATCCAGAATGCTCCAAGAAGAATCCATTACCTGCTCACTCTACCCTTCAGACTACTCTGTTTCTGTGGATGACACAACTTTCTTGAATTAGTTTCCTGTTGCCGCTGTAACAAGTTACCACAAACTTTATGACCTCAAACACAGGTTTATTATCTTATAGTTTTGTAGGTTAGAAGTCTGACACAGGGAGAAAATCTGTTACTGGGAGAAAATCAAGGTGACAACATGGCCTGTTCCTTCTGGAGGCTCTAGGGGAGGGTACTTTTCCTTGTCTTTTCCTGCTTCTGGAGGCTGCCCACATTGCTTGACCTATGGCTTCATCACCATGACCTCTCTTTCTGTTGATGTATCTTCTTGGATTTACATGCCTGCTTTCCTATTACAAGTATTCTTGAGGTTACACTGAGCCCACCAGGAAAATCCAGGAACATTTTTTCTTACAATTTTGAGATCCTTAATTCCATGTATAAAATACTTTTTCCATATAAGGTAACATGTTGACAGATTCTGGGCATCCCATGTTCATCAACATGGATATCTGGGAGACATAAATCTACCTAGCCAGACTTCTTCCAAAATCCCAGCCCTGAAGCATCAGAAACGTTTGTGACTCCCATCTCCAACCCCATCCCTACCTCCCTTCATAGGAAATCACCCAGTATAGTGATAGCAAAAAGTTTTGGGTCACGGACCCCCTCTGGTCTACCGAGGCAGGCTGAGTGGGGTATGGTGCTGAGGACTGTGAGGCTGTGTCTTAGATCCCTTAGGAAAGAGTGATCTGCTCAATGAATCATGTCCACTGTGGTCATCGGAGGGCAGAACACACATGAGTACTTTGCATCTCCCTCCCAGCATCTCCCGCATCCGACTTCTCCTTCCTATGCCCACAGGCCTCCCCCACTCCCAATTTGAACTGCTTGTTCAAAGTATTGCAGCAGCTCCTTAAGAGCAGAAATCTTTGCTCTGCCTGTGATCTCTCCCAGCACCAAACTGCCTTCTATACATGACCAGATCTTTCAGAGCTGTGGTTTCTACATGGGGGTCCTAGAGCCACACTAGTATAATAAGAGGCCAAATAAAATGAGGAAAGTGAGAGCCCTTGATATTTAAGTGTATTGGGGGACTGTTGACAACTCCCTTTTTTTTTTTTTTTTTTTTGAGAAGGGCTGTCTTTTCCTCTAAGATCGTATCTTTTGGGAGGGGCGCACAGAATAAAAAGTGGCTTTTCTTTTATGAGGTAGTGGTGATGTAATGTGTTATTTTTATTAAGGCCCTTGTCAAAATGCAGAGTTGCTTTCCTGAATTAAATTATGTATATATTGGCGAAAAACAAATTATTGGTATCAGTTATTCAAAAGTCTGAGAATCACCGTTCTAAATCACAGCTCTGATCATCAAGCATATCAGGCCTCCTTCCCCCAACTCACTCTCAATCTAAAAATCCCTCCCTTAGTGCAAATCAAAACAGCAATGAGATTTTACCTCACACCAGTCAGAATGGCTAAAATTAACAACTCAGGAAACAGTAAATGTTGGCAAGGATGCAGAGAAAGGGGAACCCTCTTACACTGTTGGTGGGAATGCAAACTCAGCCATCAAAAAGAATGAAATCTTACCATTTGCAATGACATGGAGGGAGCTAGAGGATATTAGGCTAAGTGAAATAAGTCAGTCAGGGAAAGACAAATATCATATGATCTCATTCATATGTGGAATTTAAGAAACAAAACAGAGGAACATAGGGAAGGGGAAGGAAAAATAAAACAAGATGAAAATTGAGAGGAAGAAAACCATAAGAGACTCTTAACTCTAGGAAAAAAATAGGGTTGCTGGAGGGGATATGGGGGGATGGGGTAACTGGGTGATGGCATTAAGGAAGGCACTTGATGTAGTGAGCCCTGGGTGTTACATGCAACCGATGAATCACTAAACTCTACCTCTGAAACTAAAAAAAAAAAAAGAAAGAAAGAAAGAAAGAAAGAAAGAAAGAAAGAAAGAAAGAAAGAAAGAAAGAAGAAAGAAAGAAAAAGAAAAAAATGAAAGCAAACCAAATCAAACCAAAAAACTCTCTAAATCTATAGGTTCACATACTTAATAAGTTTAAGTAATTCAAACAAATAAAAATAAAAATGCCTCCTTTGCCTGTGGAAGGAAACTGTGTCACTCTTTACCCTCATCCAGGTTACAACAGAGTCCCCTAGCAGGTCCCCACCTGCTCCTTCATCCTCCATGAATTCCCACATGCTATCACATGGATCCTTCACTGTCTCTAGAGCTACCCCCCGCCAACCATCCGGGTTCACATGGCTTGTTTCACTCCCTCAAACTGCCACATCATCTTTCCTACACATACTCACCTGCTGTTACCCTGGTGAGCCCTCAAAGCCATAGGGAATGCTGCTTCTTCCATGAAGCCTTCCAGATCTCCTAGCTGCTTGCTGTCTCTAACTCCTCGTAGGTTCTTTGAATCTTCCCTGTGGCATCTACACCTTGGCTTGTTTGAGCTTCTTAGGCACACTCTCCTAAGAAGGAGGAGGAAGGCCCAGTGTTTACAAACATGACTTTTCAGTCAGGAGGTTCTGAACTGGCATCTTGTCTGTGCTGTTTACTAAAGCAAGTGACTTAATTCTCTGAGCTTCTGTTGCTCTGTTTTGATGATGGGATACAAGGCTCCCCTACATATGTGCTCAGCATGACCCTTCAAAGCTTACCATAGACCACCTTCACTGGTTTAATAAAGACCAGGACTCACTCCTTCTGTGTCCCCCAGTGTCCAGTTCTTGGTCCAACCTACTCCTGTCCTGACACCACAGCTTGTCATTCCCTGCTTCTCTGGGGACAGGACTCAGCTGACACTTATGTGAATGCGGGTGTGTCTAACCACAAAATACTCTCCATTTTGCTAGCGTTTAAGAAAGAACAAAAAGGGGGCACCTGGGTGGCTCAGTGGGTTAAGCCTCTGCCTTCGGTTCAGGTCATGATCCCAGGGTTCTAGGATAGAGCCCCACATCAGGCTCTCTGCTCAGCAGGGAGCCTGCTTCCTCCTCTCTCTCTGCCTGCTTCTCTGCCTACTTGTGATCTCCCATCTGTCAAATGAATAAATAAAATCTTAAAAAAAAAAAAAAGAACAAAAAGCTGTAGCAGAATGCCCCTTCCCCTGTGAGTGGCCTTTCTCTCTATGCTTTCTTTTTTTCCTCCTCAATCTGCCCACCCCACTCCTGCCCCCTGATTTCTCCCTGTTTTCTGAGCTAGCTTTGCAACATTCCCATGGATTCTGGGGACCACCAGATTATATTTTTCCCTAAATTATTTTTCTATTTATTTTTTTAAAGATTTTATTTATTTATTTATTTGACAGAGAGAGAGGGAGAGAGAGAGAGCACAAGCAGGGAGAGCAGCAGGCATAGGGAAGAGGAGAAGGAGGCTCTCGATTGACCAGAGAGCCTGATCATGGGGACCCTGGGATCATGACCTGAGTCGAAGGCAGATGCTTAACCAGCTGAGCCAGCCAGGCGCCCCCAGTATTTTTCTATTTGAACCAGTCTGAGTCCAGAGGAACCTGGATGGATCAAGCGGTTGAGTGTCCAACTCTTGATTTCTGCTCAGGTTGTGATCTCGGGGTGGTGGGATCAAGCCCTGCACTGCACTCCACGCTCAGCACGGAGTCTGCTTGAGATTCTCTCCCTACCCTTCTGCCCCTCTTGGCTGTTCACACTCTTTCTTTCTCTAAAATAAACAAATGAATAAATAAGTGAACAAAATCTTAAAAAAAACAAAACCGGTCTGAGTCCACTTCCATTCCTTGTCCTATAGTCCCCGGCCGATAAGCATGGCTCTGTCAACTGGGACGGGCTTGTGACACTAATACGATAACGCCTCACATGCCCTGTGTACGTGCCCAGCGTGTGATGGCTATCCCCGGTGGTACGTGAGACAAGTTCGGATTCAAATATATTCTTACATTTCAATAGTGCTACTGTGTTAGTTGTGATAGAAACAGATACAGCTAGCACACAAAGCTTCCGATTGCAATGGTGTCAGTACTCAGGAGGAGGCACAAATGGAAATGATTCCTGTTTTAAAAATGTGTCCACAGTGTACTGGCTTTTTTTTTTTTAGTTTTCTATTCACCAACTAAACATGCTTCCCATTGGGGATAAATGCCCCTGTCCCCCCAACCCCACCTCAGTCATGTCTTGGTAGGAAGTAGGGCTCTGCTTTCCATTTCTGACCTGGGAAGAACCAACAGGGGAGGAGAGGAGTGCCTCTCCTGTTCCCTAGCTCCTAAGGAGGGCGTGGGCACCTGGTCAAAGACAGGCCCACAGATGGTCCTCCTGAGGACTCTGGCTTTGAGAGAGTGACTCCCAGACACACAAGGCACTCCGTCATTCCCGGCAGTGGTGGCAGCTATTATCCTAATTCCTTTATGGCTGAGCACATGGAGGACACGAAGCACTGAACATGACCCAGAACACTGAAATAATTTGTCCAAGGCCACAAAGCTATCGAAGAGTAAATCTCCTTGTGGGACAGGACCTTCTGCCCACACCCCTCCCTTCAGCCCAGCGCTCTGCCCCCCACGTTCCCCCAGAGGGGAATGCCACATTTGTCATCATCAGGCAACCCAAGAGCACTCTTTGCACACAGTCTCGTTCTAGGTTGGGCTCTAAGCTGGGAGGCGGCAACCCAGAGAAGAAGCATAGGCTTCAGCCGAGAAGAATGAGAGAGCATTGGTCCTGGGGCCCTGCAGACTGCTGGACAGGGCGGCCAGGGAGCAGGAGGAGCGACCTTAGAGAGCCTGGGCTCATCTCTACCGCATTTCGCAGGGCATTTCTGTGAGATGATGGCTCCCCCAGCAAGCCAGTTCTGGAGGGTTCCTCTGGGAATATTCCTGAACACCCAGCCTGAAGCTCGTTCTCCTAGTCATCCAGCCGATTCTGTATGCACCCAGTTCTTGATATGAAAACATTTCCTGATTAAATCAGTGGCATGATTTCCTGTCACCTGCAAATGAATCCAAACAAATAAACCAACATCTCACCATCTTCTTCACCTCTGTGCCTGAAGGTGTATTCTTGGCCATGTGTAGTGGTCCTCTTGCCCGGACTCTGCCTGGCTAACTCCTAACTTCTGCTTCAACATTGGTTCAAACCTCACCTCTTCCTTGAAGCCTTCACTGCCTATTTCCAGTATAGTTTAGTTCCTGTTCTTCTCCATCTCTCTCCATCTCTCTCTCCAGTTTTCTCTTATTCCTTCCTTTCATTCATTTTCTCATTTCTTTCACTTACTCATGTATCACACATTTACTAAGTATTTCCTACAAGACACTTACTGAGATACAAAAGTGTGCAGGGCACAGCTTCTGTCCAGAGGTTGTTTACAGATTAACCAGAGGCTCACAATTATAATGTAGTTTGGTAAGTGCTGTGACGGGGTTGATGCAGAGTCTCCTAGAAGCATAGAAAAGGGATGCTCAATCTGGCCACCTGGCAACACATTGTTTCCCTAGGGGGCTAGGTCCTTAGCTGAGCTCCACAGTATGAGTAAACTTAACCAGGGAAGCAAAAGGGGAATGATTTTCCAAAGAGAAAGAGCAGCATGTGCAAGGACAGACCTTGTGTGAGAGAGAGAGCATTCTGGGGGGCCTGGGGGGTTGCTTCAGAGGTTCCTCGTGGCTACAATGTGCAGCATGTGTGCAGAGCTGTGAGAGTAACTGGGAGATGAGCTGGGGATTGGCAGGGTCCTGCATATGAGGCATCTTGTCTGTGCTAAAATCCTATGTGAAACTTGGAAGAAAAGGCCTTGGAGCACCCAGATATAGCAGTGTGGGCAAGAGTTGAGGACAAGGCAAAACTGCGGGAACGCAGCTGATGGGGAGGTCACCTCAGCACCCACAGATGAGTGGACAAGGGCATGAACCATGATGATGGCCATTGGGGTGGACAGATAGATTCACTAGGACTTGGTGACTGCTGAATGTGGATGCAAACGTGAATGTGGAGGGACAACAAGGAGCAAGGATATTCTTATTTAGGGACTTTGGGAACTGGGAAGACAGTAGAATCATGTGCTAAGGATAGAGATACACGAAGAAGGGGGGGGCAAATTTTTTCTGAGGTAGTGGGTGGAGACTATTAAAGTAGCTTGGTTGCACTGTGTTTGAGATGTTGTTGGGCCACCCAAGGGAAGTCCAGCTGGCAGGTAGACTCACAGGCTTAGAAGCTAGAAGAGGAGACTGCTCTAAAGATAAAAATCTATAAGCAACCGATGGAGCTTGAGACAGGCCTGCAAGAGAGAGGGCAGCGTGCAGGATAAACCAATGCTTCAGCACAGAGCAGTTTGTAATGTCATTTTTAAAGACGATTTGTTCCCTCAGCTGCATTATGAAAGATCACATTTTTAACTTTGGGTCTCTGTTTTCTTCTACAGTTATCTTGAATATAGTGAGAGCTCAAATGGTAGTTAACGTGTGAGTCAACAATACATCGATTTACTCATTTTTAAAGGGAAGGGTTTTAACAGTAGCTAGACAAATATATCTTCGTGATCTCAGGTGAAGAGAGCATGAAGACATACAAGACTATAGGATTCCCAATAAAGTAAAATCAGGCAAGGTGAGAGTGATCTGGCCCCAAGTGGCATTCCCAATACCCTGGCCAACCAGGGCACCAGAGAGGAAGGCAAGAGCCCAAGGCTGCTCCTGGGGCCACCTGGAATGAGGAGGCTTCCTCTAAACTCCCATTCTCATTACGCATCAGTTACAGCTCTCCTCTCTAGGTATTGTTCCTGTTCTTCCTCTATCTTTATTTAGAGATCTGTTAAGAAAGTAAATTTCCTATATTTATTAACCCCAGTAAAAGAAAACTTCCTTTTCTTTGTCCTAAGAAAGTGTCCTCTAAGCCTTAATGAATGTTATGTCTGATGGGCTAGCCACTTCCCTTTGCCCAACATCAAGAACACCACGGCTTCCTGAGCTGCATGCAAACTGTCTTGCCCTAGAGGCTGCCTCCAATTCCCACACAGTAAGCGTCTGCTCTAGTTTCCAGTAGCTCAGTGACCTGTGGGCAGGAATCCCAAGGGTCTGTCCTTGGCCTTGAGGTCAAGAAGATAGGAAAGGTCACGCCATGGCCATAGATTTCCCAAGGGGCCACAGTGGGAAAGAAGTGCCATAAAAATCTTGGCAGTTATTTTGCAAAACCACACATCTCACAGTGATGATTTGCAAACCCTAATGTGCTTTCCTCTGACTGCTATTCAACCAAACTCTTTATTCTAACAAGCACTCATTCTATAAAATCTATCTAGGCTTACTGTTGACACAACTCCCACTGCACCCTCCATCCCCTTTGGAGGACATTATTTGTGACAGATAAGTCCCCACTTCTTCCACATACCCTCTGCTTTCCATCTAATAGCCCTATTTTTCTCCTTCATATCCTGTATCATTATCCAAAATGGTATTGAGTATGCATTTGCTCAGGTGTTTATTTCTCTGTCTCTTGCTATTGGAATGTAAATTCCTTTTTTAAAAATATTTATTTATTTGAGGTAGGGAAGGCACAGAGGGAGTAGGAAACAAGGAGACTCCCCACAGAGCAGGGAGCCTCAGATAACGAGCTGATCCAAAATTAAGAATTGGATGCTTACCTGACTGAGCCACCGAGGCGCCCCATGTAAGTTCTTTAATATGTCTTATTCATGGATGTATCCCAGTGCCCAAAACATACCCATAGCAGCTGCTGGATTGCTATTTTTAAAATGCATCTTTAAAATCTATCTTTCCATTCTCTTTTCTAAATAGTCCCCCAATTCTTGTGTTGGCTGAGTCCCAACTGTCCTTGGGGGACCCTGCTTTCCCTGCCACTTTCTCAAGGAGAAAGAATTCAATCAAGCCCCTACACCCAGATATTTCATGGCCAGGACGTTGGGGCCAATGTTGGGTCACCTCTCCACTGACATCATATTGTAACATCTGTAACCTTTGTTAAACGAACAACCAAAAAAAACCAAACAAATGCAAACCCCATCCTTTGAAGTTTATACCATCCTATAACTCTCCATGTAGCTTTCCGCTACTGACCTCCTTATCATTCCCCTCCATTTACTAAATATCTGGTACCCGGAACCAAGTCCTTTTCTTTGCCCTAAACCCCATTTGCACCTTGAAACCCATTTGGATGACCTACACCATGACCTCTCAGTCTCTTAACTTTTTCACTTCCAGTGACTTCCATCTCTACTCTCTTCTTTTACCAACACTCATGGCTATACGCTATGACTTATCATTTCCCATAACCTCTTCACTTCTGAAAAGTTCAAACATCCTGCTCTCTGACCACAAAAGACAGACTTTATGGCTTGTTTCTCCTTTCCTCCTTTCTCCTTCTCTCTCCCTCTGCTCCTCCCTCACTGTCCAATTTCCCCTGCTGCTTATATATTTCAACCACCAGAGACCTCCAGTCCTTTGACCTACTCAAGTTCATTCTATCATCTCCTCCTATCTTCACTTCCTTCCAGTCCCTACTTGAACCATTCTTTTGTTGATGTTCCCCCTGTAAGGCCCCTCTGTTCACCCACTGCACTTCTTGGCAAAGCTCTAGATCTGTCCAATGTTTTCCTCCTTGGATTCTATACCAAAGTCACCAAGAAGCTCAGGAAAACATGGCAGATCTGTACAATGGCACCTTGACAATAGCCAACCAGCTGGCTTTCACAGTAGCTTAGCACCCTTTTCTTGTTTCTATAATTTGCTAGCTGTCCCATCTTCACAGAAAATATTTCAAATCTTCCTTACTTTCTTCAATCTCCTATCCAGCCTTCTCTTCCTTTAGTTATAGCAAAATAACAGAAGCTGGTAGACTTTCTCAACTCCCCATCAGCCCACATTAAAACCCATTGAACCTTCATCCTTTCCTTCTTCCCTCTCATCCAACAGAAGCAATAGCTCTGCTCTTACCCAAGGTTAGTCCCACCACTTTAGCTTTACTGGCACATTCAGCCTCATCAAGGTTCTGACATCACCTACCATTCTCAATCATCAAGTGAGCACTCTGTGTGCCTGGCCCCATGCCAAGAGCTTAGCATGCATTAACTTACTCAGTCCTCCCCCAAAATGTTATGAGGCTACGATGTGGTGGTCACCATTAGTGTACATGCACTTTATTTGCCCAAGTTTACATCAAATGGAAGAAAAACTCTCTATGTCCCTTATTCCACTATCATTAAATAAAATCCTATTTAGTTCTTTTTCTATTCTGCTGTTAAAATTAAATCCAAGGGTCTACAGTTTGCTTATCATACAAATAATACTGCCTACAGTACTAGTCTTCATAACTAACAAACAAACAAACAAAAATCCCAGCAATATGGAAGGTATCCCCTCTTCCTTTTGGCTTCAGTGAGAGAGATACTGTTCTGCAGCCTAAACTAGTTCAAAGAATCCATTTTAAGCAACATTAAACTAAGAACAGCCATAAGACTATCACTCTTGTTCTGTGCATTATGAAGACCTGTATGAATATTCATTACTATCACAAACTTTTCCATTCTTAGTTAAAACGAATATACCCTTGCAAGTATTATTTGAACAAAAGGATCTTATAAAATACTGAAGGCTTCAGAAGTCATGTCCTATAAAAGAAACCCTGAAAAAGAAACCTATAGCTTTAATTTGTCTTCATTGGCAATGCGTTGCTGTTGTGGTTTTAAGACGTGCCCACACATTCTTTGACACTTTTCTCATTAGGAGGTGGAATTGAATTTCCCTCTTTTTCGACGCAGGCTGACGTTAGTGACACACTTCTAATGACCAGAACAAGGCGAAAGTGATGCCGAATGATTTTTGAAACCAGGTCATCAGAAATTATATAGCTTCTGCCTGGCTCTTTCTCTCTCAAGACACTCGCTCTTGGAACCCAGTCACCATGTTGAGGAGAAGCCCACACTATGTGGAGAGGTCATGTGAAGGTGATTTGATCAATAGCCCACTACGGTCCCACCAGAGAACCAGTATTACCTTCAAACCTGTTAGTGAAGGAGCCATCAGGTGACCCCAGCTCTTACCCTTTGAGCCCCCCCCCCAGCTGATGCTGGGTGGATCAGAGATAAGACTGAGCCATGTTCAACTGCAGATTCACATGCAAAATAAAATTGTCTTCTTTTTTTGTTTGTTTGTTTAAGTTACTAAGTTTCTGGATACTTTATTTCATCATAATAGATAAATGGAACAGTTGCCTCGGGAATAATGATGAAAAAAGCATTTCCATATCCTTAAATGGCATAAAGACTTAAAAGATTTCTTGTTAAATCTGAAGAAAATCCTTGGCACTTTTTTTTGTCTCACAGATGCCTCATGGAAAGAAAAAAAACATATGACTCCGCTACACAATCTTAAAAATAACTTGAGTATGCCTATTTCATTCAGTTTACTCACGGGAGAAAGAGAAGAACAGGAATTTAAAGTTGCCCAGACTTACTCCAGAGCCCACACACTTACCCCCAAACCCACCTCTCTCTGCTTCTTTCAACCCATCCTTCTCCATTAGGGTCTTCCTTTCAGCTTTTACATTTGTTTAAATCTGTCACATCTTGAAAAATCATTTCCTTAGCCACATGTCTCCCTCTAACTATACCCCCCTTTCTCTCCCCTTCACAGACAAATCTATTAAAAGATTATCTCTACTCACTGACCCTCTGTTCTCACCCTCCACTCACTCCAGAAGACCCTTTATTTCAACTTTTGCTCTAGGGTCACCCAGCTCCTAGATCCAATGGACACTTCTCAAACTTTACCAGCCTTGATGTATTGCTAGTGTTTGACACTGTTGATTCTCACTTTGAAACCATTTCTTTTCTAGACTTCCATACTCCATGACTCCCCGTCTTCCTTTTGCCTCTTCAGGCCTCTCCTTCCAAGCCTCCACTGAAGGCTCTGTGTCCTCCACCTACCAAACATGTCTCTGTCCTAGACTATTTTCTCTTTTAATCTTTCTGCCCATTTTATTCACCCCACAAGTTCAATTATCTCCTAAATATCTCTTTAAATACAAAATTTAAACTTCCATTTCTGATTCCTCTCTTGAATACCAGATCCACATAGATAGCTGCCCACTTAGCACCTCTATCTGGAGTTCATATATACCTCAAAATTCAACATAGTCAAAACCAAAGCTTATCATCTTTCTCCCAAAGCTGCCACTTTCTCCTCCATCAGTCCTTATGTCAGTGAATGAAACTGCCATCCATCAACAGAATCACTACTGGAGGCACCTGGGTGGCTCAGATGGTTGGGTGACCAACTCTTGGTTTGGGCCACACATCATGATCTTGGGATCATGGGATCTAGCCCCACACCAGGCTCTGCACTCAGTGGGGAATCTGCTTAAAGATTCTCTCCCTCTGCCCCTCCCCCACTTCCCTCTCACTCTCTCTCTCTCTCCCTCTCAAATAAATAAATAAATCTTTTAAAAACCCAGATTCACTACCCATCAGTAGAAACGTGCATAAATAGACAAAAAAAAAAGAAATTTGTTGATCAGTCTCAACAATTGCACCTCCATTCTGCACATAATAAATCACTAAAATCTATCAACTCTGCCTTCTTACTATGCCTTAAATCCATTCACTTCCTTCAAAACCCCTGTGACAATTGTTAGACACTCATCTCTCAACTGGATTGGAGGCAAGAAACACTGGAGTAGGGAAACCACTTGAGAGCCTATGCCAATATCCATTCTTCAGCCACACACCAGAAGCAGCTATATGAGGAGGCAAATTCAACCACATCATTCCCTGCTTGAAATTGTCCACAGGGACTCCATGCTGTCTTGTTAAAGACCAGGTGTTAGCATGTATAGCCTTAATAAACTTCATGATCTGGCCCCTGTTTTCCTGTGAGCCACATCTCTTGCCTAAACCCCTTTTCTTGTACTTTGCTCAAACCACTCATCCTTGGAATGAATTGGCATAAAGCTTTATTTTTTTATTCTTATCAGCTAGAAAGGCATTAGAAATACTGTTGTTGTTTTTTTAGTACAGTCACTTTATTGTCAATGACCATAACATTGTCATAATAAATATTCAAGTCAATGATATCAAAATGTGAGTGGTGTCCTCTAGCATCAGTGTAAAACCTACATGCCCATATGAGGTGATGTTAGAAACTTTGTGCTCATTTATGAATGTATAGAAATAAGAATACCAAGTCTCTGCCCTTTAAGAAGCTCACTGTCTGGTGCTTTTTAATAATAATGTTGATAAAGGGTCAAGCATTCACCTGCCACCAGCAGTGTATGTGGTATGGATTCTGTTATTCCAATATTCTCTTGTCAGGACCTCTACAGAGCAGGAGCTCCCACCCCTACAGTTAAGTGATTGGTCAGGCCTAGGAAGTGCCACCTACAAAGTAAAACAAAAGTGTACCCAAGGATAACACAATTAGAAGAGACACCCAACTTCCAGAATGAGAAAGGTAGTAACATCAACCTTGACCCCTCACCTAAAAACCATGCTCCTATCCCCCATACTAGGCAATCCTAGGCAAAGCATCTCCTACCCTAATAGAGTCTACGCTAGTGAATTCTCAGAACCCATGCTTCCCTGAACTTCCACGCTGGGCACTCACTTTGCCTCTCTCTCAGGGTGTCTGGGGGAAGTAACAACTAACAAGCAGCCCCTCGTAATGAGGATGATTTTCCATGATCTTCTATGACTAATGAGCCTGAGCATAGAATGACATTTTAGGTCACAATCATGGCACATGTTTTTTTATAGAGAGTTATGTTCTGATTCTCAACTTCCTGTTTCAGTTATTCCTTTTTTGTCATGGAAATATACACAGACGGAGTGCCACGTGCCCTGATGGGATTTATTTCTATGGGGCTGGTTGTGGAGGAAGTGAAGTTTCGTTTACACTGGGGATCCTCAGAGACTTACAAAAAATCACCCACAAACTCCCTTGAAACTCAGGTTTCTGGACTTAGCCCCACAACTCTGTACCGGTTGGTTTGAGGGGGACTTAGGAGTCTTCATTTTTAACTAGATGAACCTGGTATAAGTGGTCAAGAGATTTGGGGAACCCCTCATGCTCTGAGAACAAAGTAAACATGCAAATCTGTGCTACCTACAAGGTGATCAGTATTCTAGGAGCTGTATGATGTGAGGGAGAGATAGTCTTGGAATGAGGGTCACCTACTTCTTAGGGTATCTGTGAAGATATTCTTTGACCTTCCTCTCAGTTTACCTCTCCAACTTAGAATCATCCCAAGCCATTGACTAAGTCCTCACCATGTGCTCAACACTGAACTCAGGGTTTGGGAGAGCACGAGAAAAGTATGAGCTTGAGAAGGCTAAGAAGTAAAAACTTACAGATATCCCCCTAACAGAATCTAAAGTAGGATTCAGTAAATACAAATGGAAGAGAGGGAAGGAAGAAAAAAAAAAAAGAGGGAAGAAAACATCGAAGAACAGCATGCGTACCTTTATCATAATATTGCCAGGGCACCAGAGGTCAGTGACTTTAAAGCACACGGTATTTTCCTATTTCAGAACCCATTCCTGGGGCCACAAGCCCTTTGCTTTCTGATTTTTCTCTTCTCCCTTAGGTCTGTTTCTCTCCAGCCTTGGTGATATGCCTTAAATCCTACCTCACTTCTACCATCTGCCTCCCATAGACAAGGGCTCCAGCTGGATCTCACTTTTCCTCTGGACATCGTCCCAAGGGTTAACACTCTTCCTTGGGTTCCCAGTTAGCCTTAAAGTCGCTAAGCAAAATGAAGAACATCTGAGAGGGCTTGATCAAGGTGGCTTTCCCATTTTCTTTAGACGTACCAAGTGCTAGACACCACTCATTTCTATATCCCCACCGTGCCAGCACTACATCATGGGTGCTCAGTAGTGGTCAATGAATGAGTGAGTGAATGGATGAATGAATGAAGAGTTTACTGCCCTACACAGCCCATTGAATTTGTTGTGAAGGCAGGGTAATGGGAAGGTCAAGAATGCTCGTTCAGTCTGGATCTAACCCCTTATTTTCCTCTAGTGCCTTTGGGGACAAACTTTTTGCAGGGCTTCCCATTAAAAAGTGCAGTTATTTCTCCACTCCCATTCCCTTCGATCCGGGCTGGCCTTGTGAGCTGCTTTGACCAGTCGAATATGGCAAGAGTGACAATGTGAGTTCTCGAGCCGAGGCTTCATGAGGTCTTATAGCTTCTACCTTTCCCCTTTTGAACAGCTTCCCTGAGATTGCCACATAAGGAAATCACTCTCCTGCTGGAGGACACACAGAGGAGAGCCAAGGCCCCCAATCAACAGTCCATATCGACTGCCAGACATATGAGTGGGACCATCTTGGACCTTCTAGCCTAGCTAACCTTTAGCTGCATGTGTGTGAACCCAGGAAAAACCAGCAGAGGACCCACCAACCAATACACAGAATCTTGAAAAATAATAAATTGTTGTTGTTTTAAGTTCCTAAGTCTTGGTTGGGGTGCCTGGGAGGCTCAGTGGGTTAAGCGACTGCCTTCAGCTCAGGTCATGATCCCAGGGTCCTGGGATCGAGCCCCTCATCGGGCTCCCTGCTCAGTGAGAAGCCTGATTCTCCCTCTCCCACTCCCCCTGCTTGTATCCCCTCTCTCACAGTCTCCCTGTCAAATAGATAAATAAAATCTTTAAAAAACGAAAAAAATTTCTAAATGTCGGTTGTTTGTTACACAGAAATAGGTAACTGAGGTACCATGAGAAGCACTTCAGACACTGACTGGAAGCCCTGAGACCCCATCCACCCATACCAGCCCTCCTGGAAACTAAACCCTTTCTCCGCTACTCCCACCTACTGTCAGTCCTTCCTAACAAATCCGGACAGGTGTCCTGGCGCTATCCTTCCTAGGTTCTGACATCCAAATTGGACCATTTGGGAAAATCCTACTTGAGTTTCTGGGGACTGAGCTCTACAGTGACCTGAATAATGAATATTCCCCCCAACTTATTGTATTCATGCAGCAAATGTTGCTAAGTACCTGACACACTATAAACACTTTTGAACGCTCATGATACATAAACAAATAAAACAGACTAAAACTTCTGCTCTGTGTGACTGCATTCTAGTAGAACAAGAAGGAAAAAAGTAAAACAAAAACTAAATCATAGCGTATGCTAGAATATGATAGTATTATAGAGGATTTGGGAATGCTGGGATTTGGAGAAGGGTACATGTTGCTATTTTAAATGAAGTGATCAGAGTAGCCCTCATTGAGGAATTGAGATGTAAAGAGAGAAGTCTAGTGCAAAGGCCCTGGGATGGCATCAAACCTGGAGTGTTTGTCTTTGGAGAGCAGTGAAGAACCTGGTGTGGCCAAACAGAGAGTGAAAAGAGAAAGGAATACAGGAGAGTACAACAGAGATAACTGTATTATGGCTCTCCAGAGAAACAGAACCAACTGGACAGATTAGATAAATAGATAGATAGATAGATGATAGATAGATGGATATAGAAATACAGAGATACAGAGATATAAATAGCTATATTTATCTACATTTATCTATAGAGAGAGAAAAAGAGAGAGGGAAAGATTTATTACAAGAATGCACTCATACAGTTATGGAAGTCAGGAAGTTCCATAGTCTGCCATCCACAAGTAGGAGAACCAGGAAAGCCAGTGGCAGAACCCAGTCTGGAGTCCAAAGGCCCTACAGTCTGGAGCTCCGGTGTCCAAGGGCTTGAGAAGATGGATATCCCGGCCCAAGAAAAGAAAGAGAATATTTTCACCTTTCCTCTGCCTCCTTATTCTATTGGGGTTCTCAGTGGATTGGATGAAGCCCACCACACTGGTGAAGGCCATCTTCTTTACTCATCCTACCAATTCAAATGCTAATCTCTTCCAGAAACACTCCCCACAGACACTCCCAGAAATAATGCTTTACCAGCTATCTGGGCTTTCCTTAGCTCAGTTGATTTGGCACATGAAATTACAATAACCCATTTTCCCCATAAACCCATGAGCATTTGTTGGAGTAGTGCTCCCTGGAAGAAGTCTAGAAAATACTTAGCTAGGAGATACCTGAGTCTCTAATCCTCTGAGTAGACAGGGTCATAGGACCATGACTTTTTTCTTTTCTTTTCTTTTTTCTTTTTTTTTTTTTTTTTTTTTTTAGCTCAGGTCCTCTGGCTATGGGCCCTCAGAAAGTGTCAGTGGGAGAAGCCTCTGCCAGAACTCCAGGCTTCCAGCTTTCTTTGTCACTCTACTTCTATGATCAGAACTTGGGGGGAGTCCCAAGGGGAATGGAGTGGATGAGTATGAGAGAGGCATTGGTGTCCCCGGGAGAAGGGATCAGGCATACATGTTTTGCTCCTTCCCATATATACACAGGGAGTAGAAGTGAGTATACATTTACTATCTGTCTTCCCTCCTAGGCTCCAACCTCCTAGAGCACTAAGAAGGTGCCAGGAAACTTGTCAGAAGGAAGGAGCATTCAGAGCTCCATAACGTCTTCACGTGATTTGGATCTGCGCTCACACATCGTTTGAGAAGGAAGCATCTATTGGAAGGGAGGCAGAGATCTGGTGCACAGGGGCTCACACACAGGGGATACCAAGCACAGGAGGAATTAAATTGCGCGGGTTCCAAGCTTCAAAAAGGCAGTGAGGAAGGCTGATCTTTGTTGCCACCTGCAGCCCAAAGGCCTTACTGCAGGCGGCTGGCCTCAGAAGATGGACTCTGGGCACTGGATCTGGGATTGCTTGGAGTTTGTGTCTTTTAGGGACAGAGCTTGGAATTTGCTTTAAGGATACACAGACTTTGTTTTGGCAGAATCGCTAGTGAACCTTCTTAGTTACACAAATGTAAAATCCAACCGGCAATGTTGTCAAATAACTCAAATGCCAGTGCTTCTGAGATGTTCACTTCTCTGTCTACACTCACTTTTGTTCATTTCTGTGGTGCTCATTGAAGAAGCGGTTGTACATGTTAGCAGAATGGTATCCAGGAAACCTTGGCTCCCATTAGAGACTTCTTCCTCGCTTTTATTTCCCTCCTTGAATCCAGGTTTAGACGTGCCTAGAACTGCCACATGTTGTGTAGCCTGGGGTTTGTGTCCAACGTTTTAAGCCATGGTTTGTAGGGGCTGTGATAAAACGCAGGAGTGGGATGAGATGAAAACTGGGGTCAAAAGGTAAGTGTGACTAGATGCTGAATCCTGGTTGGAATGGCACATGGGTTACAGGAAACCTGAACACATTATTCTCTTGTCTAAGGTTGCTCCAAGCCTTCTTGAAATAAAGACAAGGTCCTTTATCAATAGCTGCCCAGCTGTCTGGCCCCTCTTGTAGAGACACAGAGCGCACACCCCCAGACATTCATGCATACATACAATGCACATAGGCACACATGCGGACACCGGCTCATGCACGCACACAGGCACACCATACACACGTGTGCACACGTATGTGCTCGCAGGCACACACATACACATGGACACTAACACACACACACACATGCAGCCACACTCAGGACTTCCTGCAGCCATGTGGCTGCCTCTTCTGCCTGAAATGTCTTGACCTGCTCCCAGAGCTCCCCATGCCCCTCACTTGGCTGGCCCCCATGCATGCCTCACTGCCTCTAAACCCCCTTGGGTTGGGACCTGACCCCTTTGGATGGGACCACTTGCCCTCCCCACCAGCCCAGCTCCCTGATGCTGCCTGAATAAGAGGTTATGACACTGTCTTCTAATCGCTTGTTTACTGATCTCTGGCTCCCAACTACCAGTTGTACATAGAGAATGAGACCTAAAGAGTGCCCCTCCCAGAAATTTACACAGTCACAGCTCTGATTGGCTGGTTTCGGAATGAAACCTTTGGTGCGGTCGCCAGGGAGGAGGAGGAATTTAAAAAACAAGTCTTGGGAGGTGGAGGAAGAACATTCCTGGCAGCTCTGAGCTGTATATGTCAGAAGTTACTTTCATTTCCCACTCTTAAATCCCAGCATCAGAACATCCCATCATTATTTGGAACAGAACCCTGCAGAATTTCAGTCCAAGGCTCCCTGAGCGCTGTTTGAAGTGTCTTCCAGTCATTCTGCAGACAGCAGTCAATACGGGTCAGCTGTTATTCCTGACGTCCAGTTTCCCCACACTACACTATCTATACCTTTAAAGGGTAGGTACTGTGTCTCCTAAATCTCCTGTGTCCTCTTCATCTCACAAGCACTAACATAGGACTGGCATATATTAGATGTTCAAAAAGAATTTTTTTTTTTTACTTAAATAGAGAACTTGATCCAATTTACCTTTCTCTTGTGAACCGTGCTCGTGACTACCCAGACAGACCCAGTCCTCCTCCCAGCCACCGGCCCTGCACCAAGTTGGATCAAGTTGCGTTCCCATGAATGAAGGAGATAAGCAGGTAAGAGGAGGCAACAGGGCTGAGTAAACCTTGGAACCAAAGCACCAAAGCCAATCCCAGGGCATTACCAAACAGAGGGCAGGTGGGATGAGAGGGGGAGAGAAGAGGAAGATGGGTGAGGTCCTTGCAGCAGCTGGGTTGGTCCAATGTTGACCTCAGAGGCCCAGGCTTAAAATCCAGGTCCTGCTTGAAATACTTGGATGACTCCTCCACGTCTCCTGGATAAAGGTAACCTCCCTCCCAGGGCATTCCTAGCCAGGTCCCACCTAACTTCCTATCTTCATTTTCAACAACTCCTCAGCCACAAGCCCTGAGTCCCAGCACGTGATGCCTCATCACATCCCAGAGGTACTAGGAGCTCTTCTCCATCATGCCCTCCCAAGTCATTCTCTCTGCCTAGAAATGCCCAGGCCCACACTCTCTGCCTGGGAAACTACTCTTTCCTTGAGGCCCAGACTAAGTGCCCTTTCTCATTTGAAGCTCTGTCTAGCCCTCTCTGCCAGCTCCGCCTCTGTCCCACAATGCGGACCATCCACCTTGCTACCATGGCTCTCCTTACACTGTATAATCCTGAATGATCGGCAAGACCCGAGTGATCATCCGCTAATCCATTTGAGACTCTACCTCTTCACCACCTTTGGTGTTCCAGCAGCTACTCTGGGTACTGGTGACCTGAAACTGAACAGAACATGCCCTCCAAAAGCACAGAGTCGCTTCAACACATAAACACACAGGTATGACCTGAAAGCCAGGTGACAAAGGAATCAGGGCATATGCAGGCCATGGGGAGGCAGGATAAGAATCTACACTTACTAAAGGAGTCAGGCCAGCATGTCTCTCCTCTGCTACAACCCTTCCCGTAGCTTCCCTTCACACGTAAAGATAAACTGAAGCCCTCACTTTGCCTTTAAGGCCCCCATGGCCCAGCCCCTGCCGGTCTTGCTCACCTCCTAACCCTCTCCCTTATTCTCCAGGCTCCAATACCCCTGCCTCCCACTGCTGTTTGGACACACCAAGCCCCTTCTGTCTCAGAGCCTGCAGTCTTGCTATTCCTCTGCCTCTTCACTCCCAGGCCCGCTCACTCCTGTCCTTCAGCCTCAGCTCAGACGTCAGCTCCCCAAAAAGAGTCACCTCCCCTGACCACCTTCTCCCAAGTCATTCCGTACATACCCTGCCCACACTCTATCATGTAAACTGCTCTTGTTTTCTTCTTTGATTGGTTGCCTGTTTAGTGTTTCTCCCGCTCAATTATCACCTCCAAGGAAGCTTGTTCTTATTTGCCAGCCTGTCCCCAACTCCCAGAATAAGAGTGGAATAAAAATGTGTGGAATGATATTGCAGTCAGATGGGCCAGGATGACCTTGAGTTCCATCATGTACAGCTCATGCAACCTTCCCCAAGTTATTTCACCCCTTCTAGTTCAGTGTCCTCATCTGTCAAATGGGTACAAATGCTTGCCTTGCAAGCTGGTTCTGAGGGTGAAGACAACCTGTCCTTGAATGGCCTGGCCCCTGGTGCATGTTGGATGGACACAGAGTAGTCGCACAAAGGAGGAAGAGGGCTGGCAGCCCACTGCTCTGAGCACCGACATCATGGGCTTCTGCCCTAGCCTGCTCCTGACCCCAGATTGTCTGTGAAATGGAGAGGGATTCAGGCTCCCAGGACGAGTGTCAGTCCTATTCACAAACTCTCAGCCGAGTTCCAGCCCTGTATTGCTGGCTGGGACAAGTCACCTTACCTGAGCCCATCAGTTTCACCACAGCCTTAAACTCAACACACCCAGGACAAACTCGCCATCCCTTCCTCACTGTTCCTCACACGTCCACTAGCAGACAACCACTGGCATGGATCAGTCGGCTGAATGACATATTCACTGTGAAATATCTGATAGGCAAATCACAAGACTTGAACTAGAACTACAATTGTGAGCAACCCGAGATGTTGTCCATGCATGGATGGGGGGTGGGGGGGGAGCTGGGTTCTTCCTGCAGCTTCTGGCTATTTCTAGAAGCTCTGGAGCAGATGGGCTACAGGAGAAGCTGTGGGCAGCCTTCCAAGAACACACCGAGTGACCCATGCACCTTTCATTAAACACTGTTCACAGGAGCCTACTAAGGCCTCATACTAATTTCCTACTGCTGTTGTAACAAATTACCACAGATTTGGTGGCTTAAAGCAATACACATTTATTATTTTACAGTTCTGGAGGTCCGATGTCTGAAGTGGGTTTCACTGGACTAAAATTCAATTGTTTCTCCTAGAAGCTCTAGGGAAGAATCTTTTCCCTTGCCTTTTCCAGCTTCTGGAAACCACCAGCATTCACTGACTGGGAGCCCCATCCACTACATTTGAAATTAGCAGCATAGCATTTTCTAGTCTCTGGCTCTCATCCTCCTGTCTCACTCTTACGAGGTCCCTTGTGGTTACACTGGGCCCACTGGGATAATCCAGGATGGTCTCCCCATCTCAAGACCCTTACCTTAATCACGTTTGCCAAGTCCCTTTTGCCTTGTGAGGTAAAGCATTCACAGATTCTGAGGGTTAGGATGTGGACATCTTTGGGGGTGTTATTCTGCCTACCACACAGATCCTGAGCAGGAGGAGGTTGCCTTGGGGGATCAGCCTGGAACTCAGCCTCCTGCCTCCCTACCGACTCTGTTCAAAGTAGAACTCAGTGCGGGCCAATGGCTCACTCTCCTTGACAAGTTGTACTGGCTGCTGGGGCTCAGCTGGGCCACAGAGAAACCAGCCAGGCCAGGCAGCGGCCTCAAGCCTGAAGGCTGAGCCCAAGCTTCTCTGGAAGAAGGTGAAGCGTGTGGCCTCCTCACCACCCTTGTACAGGTCCTCGATGTTCACATCCTGTGGGGGCAAGGGGGCTGCTGCAGGATGAGGCCATTGGTTGAGATATCAGACCTAGAAGACCCCTGGGGGGGTCAATGAGGGACTTTACAGGGAGGGTCTGTACCCAGGGCAGTGCCTCCGGCAGGTTCTGGAGGGCAGGGGTCTTGGCACTAGGTGCAGAGGGAAGGGGAGGCAGGCGTGGATCTGTCTGGGAGTCCACAAATGAGTGCCGAGAGGCCAGAGCACCCTGGAAGCCAGGCCATGTCCACAGGGCCCCCCAGAACACAGCGTGGTTTCTCACCTCCAGCTGCAGGGTAGGCCCCTCTCCTGTCTCCACACAGGCTAGGCAGCGACGGCCTCCCTGGATCCCCAGGAAGATGGGGACTTTGGTGCGGTCCAGGCCTCTGTTGGGAAGTATGCAGATCTTCTCTGGGAGGAAAGAGAGAGAAGAGAGCCAGGAGATAAAGGACCAAGATGGCAAGCTCTCAGTGAGCTAAGCCCGGGCAGACAAGAGCTGCACCAGGGCATACCTGGCCTGGCCCCTGCATGGAGGCTGCTGGGCAGACTGGGACCCTTGCAGTGGTCATGACATTCTCAGAAGGAGAGGTCCTCAGCTTCTCCCTGCCTCTTTTTACTGTCACCAGAGGCAGAAGGGAAGGGGAGAGCTGACAGCAGGTGGAGCATGGGTGTGTCTGAGGGGAGGGGGACCCCATATGTTCACCCCACAAGCTCACCTGCACAGCAATTGTCCACACTGGGATCTCCCACCAGGAGCTGGTCGCCTCTTAAGTATAGAGCCTTCTGATCCGCATCCTTAATTCTGTAACAAGACAGTGGCGCTGATGGCCTGCTCCCTTCAGACACCGCCAAGCCCCAAAGTCTTCCCACCTCCATGCTCTGGCGTACCACACAGAGCACTCAGGTGTTCTTCTCCAAGTGAGAAGTAGGTGCATGACCCCACCCAAGAGCGAGTGAAACCAGGTCAGCCTTAAGGCAAGGGAAGGTCTTCTGGAACTTGTGATTCTCAGAGGCTCCATTTACCAGCGTTGGCTTTGGTCAGGGCCCCCGGGGCAGTGAGGAAAGCTAGGACCTTCTCACTGATGGGCAGACAGAGTTTTCCTGATTATGTTACTCCCTTTTCGTGCCCTTCCTGAGAAATTTCCTAGTGAGGCTCAGATGTCTCTAGGATATAGTGAGCCTTATCCCAGTTTTTCTGGGCCTGACCCAGTTTCACAAAAATGTTTCATTTTCTTCAGCAAAGAGGAATACTTGAATGTATAATAAAGTGTGGTTTGTGGGGCACCTGGGGGTCTCCATCGGCTAAGCGTCCACCTCATGATTTCCGCTCCGGTCTTGATCTCAGAGTCATGAGATCGAGCCCCATGTCAGGCTCTGTGCTTAGCACAGAGTCTGCCTGAGCTCCTCTCTCCCTCTCCTTTTGCCCCTTCCTTTTGCGCTTACTTGCTCTAAAATAAATAAATAAATAAGTAAGTAAGTAAAACATAAATAAATGAATAAAATCTTGAAAAAAATAAAGTGTGGTATGCTTTTCAAATATTTTAAAGGCTTTTCTATAAAACAAAATCCACAAATCAGGAAAAAAGTATATCCTATGTGACAGCAGGTGTGCCAACGTGCCCCCACCCCATTCCACGTGAGATGTGTTCTGGGGCGGCCCTGCATAATGGGTGCCAAGTTTAGGAGGTTGGTGAAGAGCCGGAGCAGGGCGTGATTACAGTCATTTGGGGTTGGCAGTGGTTCCAACGATCAGCCTGGGAGGGTAAATACGTGCTGGGAGCAGGGAGGAAACCACGGAGAGTGTGTGCAACATCAAAGTCACACAGGTTATTAGCTCAGTGGCTTGGCTGGTTTCAAAATGTCTGTCAGCTGCTCTCAGGACCTGGGGAGCCCTCCCAATCTCCCAAGGGCAGAACCTTGGGGCCAACGCCGTCGCCTCCAGGAGATTTTTCTCTCTCAATAACAGCTAATTATACTACCCTTAGCTAATGATTGTATGTATGTGAAGTAGGTTCACTGGTATAATAAAAAGAAGGATCTGGAAAGAGCTTGGGCTTGCTAGCCAGCCTTCCCTCTCCAACCTGGACAACCAGGGCTTGGGGGAAATTCATCTGCGGGCAACATTCTCTTTGGAGACCAGAACCCAAGAGAGATACCCCAAAAGGCTGACGTCTGTCTTGTTACGTGGGTACTCCGTGCACATGTGTTTTGTCCTCTCAGGCACATTGTAACTTCCAGAGGCCCCGACCAGCCCCCTGGTGTCTAGGACAGGGCAGGCCCATGGAGGAGCTGAGGAAATGCGGCCTAGAAGTCAGTCCTGGGCCTGACTGAAAGTAAGTACATTCGCCTTATGTCTCACCTCATTCCTCAAAGGGCTGGAGGCAGTTTACAGTGAAAAATCACAGGCTATAAAGTGTAACCTATAAGGAAAGTCTCAAATGTCAAATGAGGTAAAAGGGAGTTGGGAGTGCAGATAGGGAGGAAAGGCCACAGAGGCCAACCTATAAAGATGCCATCACTGAGATTCAAAATTGTCTCTGAGCTCTTAGGGAAAGGACAGAGCAGCACAGAGGGTGAGTCCTGGCTCTGTGTGACATGCGGTAATTTATTTAACCCCTTTGAGCTTCGGTTTCCAAATCTGAATGGACTCAGTCATGCCCTCCTTGTAGGTTACTCAGGAGGGCGGCAAGGTAGCAGAAAGGCTGGCATCCAAGGTAGCAGAAAGCCTGGCATCCATGGTCAGGGAAGAGAGCTATTGTTATGATGGTGATGATTAAGCTTAATTATGGGACACTTGAGATTTCTCGATGAGAAGGAGCTGTCTCCCTCCCTTCAGCCTTCTTTCTGTCTTCCCACATCATCCCCAGGCCCCTGGTTCAGAAAGTGAGAACTCCAGGAAGACTTACGTGTAGTATCTTGCCATGGGGAGGGAGCACATTCCTGTGGTCATGGGCAACTTGTCCTGCTGAGGGGGAAGGAAGAAGGGCTATCAGAGAAGGGTGGGTAGAGCTGGGGGGCAGACCTCCTGGGGAACCCCCAAACCACCAAATCACAGGGTAGAAAAATCTCTCTAGACTGCTTATCTATAACTGACTTATCAGAATCTTCCATGGTCTCCCCAGCCCAGCAAGCTCCAGGCAGCTCTGCTTCACTCTCCTTTGGGGCCATGATAGTGCTAGCTTGGGAAAACTAGAGAACAGGTTCTCCAAAGAGTTTAGACAGGAGTACTTCCTGGGGCTGAGACTGAGGTGGGCTGTGCGCCCACCAGTATGAGGATGAGCTAAGCTCAAACCCTGTCCCACTGCCCAGCCAGGCCCTAGATTCACATGAAGGTTCTGATTCGCCAGGGCTTGAAGTGACTCCACGACCAGATAGGTTGGGGAACTGGTACACCATCTCAGTTTTTCTCACTCTCCAGGAAACATATAAATCACCTGCCAGTTCTGGTTCCCAAGGTCTGGGTTGGAACCTGAGCCTGCATTTCAAACATGCAACCAAGTGATATGAACACTGCTAGTCCCTGGCCACACTTTGAGCAGCAAAGTACTAGATAGATGATCCCCAGCCCAGCCAGGTCACCAGCTGTGTCACCTCAGTGCAAGCACACTTTGTCGTGCTCTCTCTCAGCCAAACTACTGGTGCTCCTTTGGTTATAGATGCAAAAATAATGGGCAGGCTAGCAACTATGCCAAGTTCTGGCATGAACAGATACAGTGGAGGGCTCTTAGTGGGGATGATGATTCTTACTCCTGGTCAGTGTGAACATAAGGCATGGGCAGAAATTTAGGGCAGGTCCAGTCCAGCTAGATCTCCAGAGGCCCCAGAAGCCTCCTGTTCTGGCCCAACCCCAAATCCCAGTATTTCTCCCAAAGACCGTCATATCAGGCACCCCCTTCCTGGATTCTGGCTAGACTGCGATGAAGTGAATTGGAGTGAAAAGCCAGCTTCTAGTCCATCAGGGAGCCTGAGGTCCTGGGGCTGAGAATCTGTCATGGTCCCTCCCAATGCACCACACCCTCCTTCCCCTAAGCTTTCCCTTCCCTAGTGCCCCCAAGTGAACTTTCCCTGGACTCTGGCCTATTTTCCTCCCTGGACACCATCTCTGGCTGTCTCAGACTTCATCAGTCCACCTGTCCTGAGTCAAAGACCACCACCCAAGTAGCACTGGGCTTTCTCCATCACACCCCCACCTTGTTCTACACATTTTCTATGTGGACAGTTGCCCTCTCCAAGGCCAATATTAAATTCTCTGGAACTAAATCTAAAGACTCTTTTGATTCTTCTGGTATTTGGCTTCTGCCTCCTCAGAGATCTTGACATTGACTGACTCCCTTCACACTTGCATTTTCCCTTTCTCAGGTCCCTGTAGATTCTCCCTTCCATTTGGCAGTGTCCTTAAGGCTGGAAGTCACAAGTGTAAGTTCTAAGCACTTCTCAGTTATACTCCCGTGGAGTTGCCATTCATCCATTGCCACAGCTGCAGTGATCACCTTAGTCCAAAGCCTCCCAAACCCCGACTGAACATGCTTCTTTATCTCCAACAGTCCATATGATACCTCCCTTTGGACTTCCTGCCATCCCACCCAACCAAATAGATCAGAAGTCAAATCAATCTTCTCCTCCTCCCAGCCTATTAATTCCCCCCTTCTCCTTAATCTATGTCTGATTAACCAGCAAATTCGATAAATTAGTCTTTAAAATATAATTTTGTCTTTTTTTAAAGATTTATTTATTTTTGAGAGAGAGAGAGAGAGAGAGAGAGAGAGCACAAGCATGAGTGAGAGGGGTAGAGGAAGAAAAACAGAGAATCACAAGCAGACTCAATGCTGAGCACGGAGCCTGAGGCAGGGTTCAATCCCACCACCATGAAATCATGACCTGAGCTGAAATCAAGAATTGCATGTTTAACCAACTGCACCACCCACGTGCCCCTGAAATGTAACTTTGTCTTCTTAATAGCCATTGTACCTGTGCCTGTATTCCTGGCTTTTCTACCTTCAATCCAGCCCGACCTCTGGGAGGTACTGGACCTGTGTTCTAGGTATTGCTTTCACAACATCCCCACCCAGCTCCATAGTCTACAGTGACTGCCCACTTCATCATCATCCGGTCCTGACACACTTGTATGAGTATATCTCGTGGACACCAAACCACCCCTCCAGGCACATGCCTTCTTTCTTATCTTCCCAGTGGGCATGCTTAGAGTTGTCTTTAATTTCCCTCCCTCAAAAGCCATCCCCCTTCCTTGCCAACCATTCAGGTCTTTTGGCATTAGAGCCACTGGATATGGTATCATTTATCAACAGGTTGAGTCTCTAGCTCTGCCAAATTAATTATCAGGTCAGAGTAACAGCTCAGACATACAAGGTCATGTCACCTCACCTTCAATTCTCAAAATCAGCATCTATAAGATCATGGAATCAAAATCTGTGGTTACTAAGATTCTTTCCAGATCAAACTATCTATGATTCCATAACTCAGAGTTTAATGTATCTTTCCTTTATCCTTGCAACTCCTACTCTGAACTCCTATTAAATTTCTCTGTATGGTGTATTGTTCTATATATAAGCATTTGTTTCCCTTATAAAAGTTAACAATATCTTGATCCATGAAGTGTGGCGTGGAGCTCCAACCAGCCCGACACAAATATATGCCTACAAGCGGGCCATAGAAATGCACACAGAAGAATTCAACGGCAAGATTGGGTTCTAGACCTAGCTCTGCTACCAATTGGCCCTGCTGCCTTGGAAAGTCCTCTTTAGTCCCTGGGCCTCCAAATAGTCATCACTAGGATGAGAGGCTGGGTAAGACCAGTATTTTTCAAAACTAAGTTTCACAATGAAAATTTACATAGAAACCTAATGAAAGGAAAATGGATAAAAGGGACTTGTTTTTGCTGAATCAAAGAATGAGGGTGACCCCAGACCCATGCTAACACTGCCATTGACCCTAAAGCTGGCACCAGGGTATACATAATGAACCCCAAGCCTCGTCACATGCTATTGAATACCACTGACCTGGCTGATTTCTTCTGAAATTATTTTCTAAAATCTATGGCTCTAAATGTTCAAAAATCTTGACTTGGCTTAATCTATGCCTTCTCTCGCATTCTTTCTATGTGCTCCCAGACTTATTTAGCATCCCACAGTGTTCTGTGGAGGGGATACCTTGTTATCTAGAAAGCTTGCCAGGAGAAGTTAAGAGAGGGGGCGTACCAGAGATATTGATATAAAGGAGAAGGAAAACGAGAAGGAGAGATTGAATACTGCCTATCAACCACTGACCTGAAATCCTGGGTCCCTGGGACGTCCGAGTGATTTCTCCAGGGCATCTTCCCTGAGTTTATACTGTCTGGTCGGGGTGGGTCAGGCCTGCAGCAATCGTTATAATTAGCTTCAGGATGGGAAAGAAGAGCCTAGGGATTTCACAATGTCTTTAGCACAGTATGGATAATAAGGAGGTGGGAGCATTAATGAGTGTTTGTTGAAGGGGGAGAGAGTCACCCATAAAGCCCTGGCAAAAGCCAGTCACTGGGCCCCTGCTCATAGCTACTGTCATTGGCACTGTTATTGGTAGCTTCAATAGCCAGATAAACAGGCTTGGGGTCAGATGGCTTCATATCACCTTCCCGTTGGTGCCCCATGAGGCTCCATCCTAGGCTTAGAGAGGTAGAAGTGGCAAGAGGGGGATGTGTGTAAGGGGCCCAAGGACAGAGCAACTTCTGGTGTTTTAAGCCAGGCTGTGGCCTGCGAGACAACAAAAGAGAGGGGACTGATGGCACTGGGAACATGGCCTTGTTTGGAAAGAGGGCAGAGAATTCTCTGCTTTTCAACAAGTCCTATTAGCTATTACCAGGTTGATGAGATAGAACATTTAAAGAAACCCGCCTACAAGACATTGACCTTAGATCCATCCTGGGACTGAGCAGCCATCGTGTGCCCTAGAGGAGTAGGACACATGATACAGTGTGAGCAGGGCAGGAGTAAAGAGAATACTCAAGCCTCTAATCAACATCTCTTACCTCAGTGCATCCATCCACTCACCTGTCTGTCCAACCATCAGTCCATCTGTCCATCCGTCTACTCATAAGGGGTGGAGAAGCTTGACACTGTGCTCTCTGGAGACTATCTGCCTTACTGTACTTCTTACTCTTAGTTCCACAAAGGGCCTGGTAAGAAAGTAGGAGAGGTTGATCCACATTACAGAGGCTGCAAGAGTGAAAGGTAAGGAAAGATAGGCAGGGAAGGGGACCCAATTTCTGTTTCCTAAGGCCAACAATCATTCTTTACCCCCTCCCAATATCTTATCTCTCTATGAAAGGACCAACGCATGGGGTATTTTGCCTGACAGTCAATGAGCATTTACTGAGCATTTTCACTGCTGGGTGACAAAGATGTGCATTGCATGATCCCTGTTGTTAGGCAGCTTTACAGTCCAGCTGGGGAGCTAAGTCATAAATACTTAAGAAGATAATTAAGAAGACCAGACTCCCTAATCTGCAGGACAATGGCACGTTGGAAACAATAAAGGCAGAGAATCTCCTTGGGTAAAAAAATTCCTAGAATTAAAAGGGCCTTAGACATGGCATATAGGCTCCCTCCAAAGGGAGAAATCTGTGCTATGGCACCCCTGAGACATAGTTAATCAGGCTCTCCTTCAATACCTCCACAGTCTCTTGAAGAAACCCTAACAGTGCGTATGGTCCTTGAGGTTCAAATTTTGGGGTCACACATAACTTCTACTCTTCAGTCCTGCTTGTGCTTCCTGGAATTACACAGAACAAGTATATTTTTCTACTAGGAAGAGCTTTGAGTGTTTGAATGGGGATTTCTGTGTATTGCTTCTCCAGGGTAAAGAGCTTCAGCTTCCTAGCATCTGTCCTAATGACTTGGTCTTGGGACATTCTCTACTATTCAGGACACACTCTGAGTCCTCAATGCCTATTCTTGGCACAAAAGTGATGTGGACACTACACCACTGTAAATACAGGTCAAGCTGGGGGCTTATATTGAAATTGAAGAAATCTAAAACCACCATATCTTTTTCATGTGGTTCCCAAGCTCATACATTCCTAAAGGTAGCATATTACACTCCTTCTTTTTCTACTGACTCATGTCAGCTCATCCCTGCTAACAGCATTTGTAATTCTATCATCCTACAAATGATGAATCAATCACTTTAGGCAGGAGAAAGCTTCCAGACAGGGGTGATATTTCAGCTTCTCCTTGAAGGGTGGGCCCATTTAGATGGGTAGAGAAGAGAGAAAGAATAGTCCAGGGTGGAGGAATAGTTTCCACATTCTGTACTCACCAGTTTCCATGTATTTGTCAAACGTTATTTGAAGTGCTTGGAAAAAATCAATACAGCCTTGACATTAAGGTCATTTCAGGGGTCTTAGACCCCAAATCAATTATTACAATGAGGGGAAGTTGGCATAGCAATGTAGCACAGTCAGAGAAGATGACCAGAGATCTCAATTCAGCAAAGGCTTCTTGGAGGAGGTGATGATATGAGACTATGGCTAGGCCCATGGACAAAGAGAATGTGAACTGGGTCTGTAGAAACAAGCCCGGTGCCTGGAGCCCGTGTTCTCAGCACTCCTGGGAAGCCTGTGACAGGACCTGTGCTGTCTGCTACCCAAGGGCTTTGGCTGCATCTGGACCTCTGCAGCTCCACAGAGACAGACCCTTCTGGTCCGGCCACCTCCTTGCTGTGCCTCAGCAGAATCTGAACCTGCCAGGCTGGTCTGACTGGTGAGTTGCAGGAAGGATACCTGGGACTCAGATTTAGGCCCCTCCTCTGGCTTTTGTTCTGATCACCTAGAGTTTAGCCAGGGATGTTGGAGTCGCAGTCCCAGATACATTGGACCAGAGGTGAAAAGGTAGTCAAGAGGAGTTAAACCTTGCAGGCACAGAGAATAGTCAAAAACTTTATTATGATCAGCTGTTAAACAGAATGATGGAATAAAAGGGTTGATGTTGATTTGGAGAAGGAAAATGAAAATATCAGAGAAAATTGCAATCATAATAAGTGCATTTATTCCTCTTTCCCTATGTATTAGTTATCTATTGATGTGATCCCAAAACTTAGTTGGAGCACCTGGATGGCTCCGTCGGTTAAGTGTCTGACTCTTGGTTTCAGCTCAGGTCATGATCTCTCAGGGTCATGAAATCAAGCCCTTCATGGGGCTCCACACTCATCAGGGAGTCTGCTTGAGATTCTCCCTCTCTCTCTCCCCATCCCCACCGCATGCACTCTCTCTCTCTCTCTCTCTCCCCCTCTCTCTCTAAAAAGATAAATACATAAATCTTCTTTAATAAAAAAAAAAACCTTAGCAACTGAAGGCAACAAACATTTATTTTCTCAGTTTCTGAGGGTTGGGACTCTAGACCAGTTTAGCTAGGTGTTTCTGTTTCAGAGTCTCTCCTGAGGTGGGAATTGAGCTGTCAGTCAGAGGTGCATCATCTGAAGGCCCAACTGGGGCTGGGGAACTGCTTCCAAACATGCTCATGTGGCAGCTGGCAGGAGGCTTCCTTTTTCAACACATGGGTCTCTCTATAGGACTGCTTATGAGATGGCAGCTGGCTTCCCCCAGAGCAAGTAAACAAAGAAGCAGAGAGACAAAGCAAGATAGAAGATGCAGACTCTTTCATAGTCTACTCTCAAAGTGATATACTATTACTTCTGCTTCTGCTACGTTCTGTTGGTCACAGAGACAACTCAGGTGCAGTGTGGGAGAGAACACACACATGATGAGAGATGGGGTCAGCAGCAGCTGTGTTGATGTCCTAGGACTGCCATAACAAATTGCCACCAAGTTGGTGGTTTAAAATGATGCAACTTGTTCTCTCATAGTTCAGGAGACTAGAAGGCCATCCTCCCTCTGAAGCCTTTGGGGAAGAATTCTTCCTTGCCCCTTCCTAGCAAGAAGTTGCCTCAGTAATGGCATTTCTTGCCTTGTTGCACATAAATGCAATCTCTGCCTCCAGGTCTGGGTCTCCTGTGTGTCTCCCTGTTTGTCCTCTCCTCTTCTTGCAGATGTAGTCCTGTTGGATTTAAAACCCACCCAAGTACAGCATGGCCTCTTAACTAATTGCATCTGCAAAGAACCTCTCTACAAATAAGGCCACAGTCTCAAGTTTCCAGAAGGACATGGATTCCAACCAGCATGGGACTCTTTGGAGGCTAAAACCCACACCTTGAAATCTCAGGGGGCTGTGACAACTCAGGTCCAGGATTGCTCATTCTATAAATACCCTCTCCAGGAGATTCTAGCCATGCTAACTCATCATATTTTCTTTCTTCATGGCTTTGCTGAGGTCTGTGAGCTGCTTCTCACCACTGCTGACCAGAGCAGCAGAGCTCCATTCAATTTGAACTTCACTCAGGGAAGTGGATGCTGAAGATGATCAGAAATAGTGTTTGCTCTGTTTTTCTCAAGATTAACTTAGTACACAAGGAGTCCATCTTCACTGTAGAATGATTAGAATATTGGAAATAAATAAAAGAACAAAAGAAAAATCACCTTAATTGCTAAATTGACATTCCAAAAATTGAAGTAAATTCTTCTAGACTTTTTCTGTGCAGAAATATATAGATAGGCATTTTTTAGTAAAAATGAGATTACAAGATATGCTACTTTGTAATTTTGCTCTTCTCAGTATATCACAAGCATCTTTCCATGTGAAGAGATACCAGCATCTTGGATTTTAGTGGTACCTCAGGTTTCAAATATATGACATGTCTGGTTGTTCTTCAGCCTTCTCAGCTAGAGTAAGTTCCTTGGACACCACCAACAACTTCTGCCATGGCTAGAGCATGAGTGTTGAGATGGAAAAGGTAGAATATGATGGCAGCTAAGTTATAGGCAAGAGGGAGGGGGCTGAGCCCTGGGTCCCAAACTCTATGACCTCCCTCTCCTGCATAGTGGTGGATGACAGGACCTCGTGTGGGCATTTGGTGACCCTAATAAGTTTAACTCAGGATGGGCTGGCTGGTGGGGCTCAGGGGTACTGGGTAAGTTATCATGAAGCATGAAGGATTTCCACTACTCCCCCTATCCTGACTCCTTGGGAACCTTTTTATGTGGCTTCCAGTTTATCTTGAGTGGTTTTTGCAAGGTTCTACACGAGAAGCATCACTCAGCAGGGAAAGAAACTGTGATCTAAGCCCCCAAATCTCAAAGGATTTATCTAAACTGGGAATCAAAAGGGAGAGTGGCCGAATGCCCAGCTAGAGGTGGGGTCCTGAGAGCAGATGGGGGGATGGTTGCCACCGGTGTCTTCTTCCACCTCCGCCCCTGCCTAAGCCAGTTCTGACCAGGTAGGTTCTGGGGGGTACATTGCCCTAATCACACTGTTGGAAGTAGAAGTCTGTGATGGGGTTTCCCCAGCTGGCATCTTCTGAAAGCTGGGTAAGTGTGAGAGGCTGGTCTGCTTCAGGCAATGTGCAGAGGAACCAGCCCGGGTAGGCAGCCGACTCGAACCTGGAGGTGAGCCCTGTGTCCTGCCGGTAGAAGGTGAAGCTCTTGGATTCATTGGCACCAAGGTAGAGTTCCATGATGTTTACTGGCTGTGAGCAGAGGGGTATGGCATGTGAGGGGAAGGAGTGGAGGAGGCAAGAGAGCTGCGCCACAGGCATGAAGAGGTAGGGCTATAATCCAGAGAACCCTGTGAGGGAGAGGAGCTCTGGCCCCAGGCTGCTGGCTTAGTGAAGTCAGATAGCAAGGATGCCCAAACAGGACTCACCTCTAGTTTCAGAGTTGGTTCCTGCCCTGTCCCACATGACAGGCACTGGCTCCCTCCCTGGACTCCCAGGATGACTGGAGACAACTTGGCATCCAGAGACCGGTTGGGGACAACACTGATCTCCTCCCCTAGAGAAAGGAAGCCAGATTCAGGGGCCTTGACTGCCCTTCACTCCCTCTCTCTATATCATGGACCTTGGAGCACAAGAAACTGCATGAGACATCCTATCCCCAGACTGGCAGAAGGAAAGCCTGTTAACAGCTGTCATCTAGGGAACGTGGTCTTCTGCCAGTTGGCCCAATGACAGCAAGGCATGTAAGCACATTATACCATCTCCCATCTGTATGCCCACCCTCCTTGTCCAGGCTCAACCTTTCACATTTTCTCCAAGCCCCAGGGGATATCTGGCCACCTCCTTTAATGCCTCTTGACCCTCTGCCTTATTTGGAAACTTGATAATCCTCTCATCAGAGTTATTTGGACATGTTTGTACCACCTGTGATATTCCTGAGAACAGAAGAGAGGGTCTCATTCCCCTCTATACCATCTCCCACCATGTATACAAACACATACACCCACACACTCACACACAGATATATGCAAGCTTATATACATGTACGCGCACGCACACACACACACACACACACACACACACACACACACAGAAACACACACAGTGGCCCCAGAGCCCAGTAAAAGTGTCCCAAGTAGGCAGGTATATGCTATTTTAGAGAGAAGAGCTGTCACAGACTCTGCAGCAGGAAGAGTAAGATGGTGCCACTGTTATCGGGGTCCCATCACTCTGAGGGACCAGAAATCCTCAGAAAGCAGAGGGGACCCAGGACAAAGGGATAGAAAGTCACTCCCACATGGGAATAAAGGCCTGGAGCCTTTAGCACTGGCTCCCAGGAAAAGGAATGTTTGGCCTAAGTCCACCTATGAGAGAAGAACAAAGCATTCATTCTGGAAAAGATTCCCACCTTTGCATGAGGCTTGAGGTGGCCTGCCGTTAAGTGCCCTCGCTTTGCTGGAAGGTGTAGTATTTTTTGTCTGTGTTCAGAGCCTGCTTTTATGATGCCCCATCTACTGTGTCAGGCCCGGGGTCTGTCGGCCAGTTTACATCACTATTCTAAGTCCCCTCTAGGCCCCCTCCCCTCAGAGTCTATAAGGACCTAGGGAAGTTGGGTCATGTTTTGCCACGAACCTTTGATGACCTTCCCTGAATGCAGCCCTCCAGCCAGAAGCTGGTTGTCATGCAGATAAAGCACCTTCAAGGCCGCATCCTTCATCCTGAAACATCAAGACAGGATGACAGTTAGGGGAGAGGCGGGTGCTCGGGCTTGCTGGGCTCTACAGAGTCCCCCATGGTCAGACATTCTCTCATTCTCCTCCTGCTGTGCCAGAAGTAACCACCCAACCTTCTCTGCCAGCCCTGCTGGGCTCCTACCCTACCAATGGGATAACAACACAGCCCCCCACCTGAGTCTCAGATTTGCTCCTACACCCTATTCAATCTTCTCTATACCAGCCAATCTCCATGTGTGATGTTGGAAAAGAAACTGGACTGTGAGTCAGAGTGCTGGGTTCTTGTCTGGCTGTGCCACCATTGCTACTGAGTCACAACAGACAAGTTGCTTGCCCTCTCTGGGCTTGAGTCTCCCCGTGGCTAAATTAAGACAAGGGTTAGATCATCCCCATGCCTTTTCTAGATGAAAATCTGATTCTTCAATCATTACTGAAGACATCAAGGCACATTTACTTCTACCTAGTAAGTGACGAATATCTTTAAATTTTAAAATTCTTGGGGCACCCAAGTGGCACGGTCAGTTGAGTGTCAGACTCCTGGTTTCCACTCAGGTTGTGATCTCAGTGTGGTGAGATCAAGGCCTGTGTTAGGCTCGCACTCAGTCTAAGTCTGCTTAAGTTCCTCCCTCCCTCTTCCCCTGCCCCTCCCCACTGCACGTGCTTTCTCTTTCTCTCTCAAATAAAAGAAATCTTTTAAAAAAATTTAAAATAAATAATAAATTTAAAATTCTTTTGTTTTGTTTTCAAATTTATTTCTCATCTCTGATATCAATTGATTTTTTTACATCCTGGGAGGTGAAAAATATATCCTAAAATGGGTTTCTTCAGGTGTTATACAGAAATAAGTATACTGTGTGCAAATTGGTTCGATGGTAGCTAAACACAAACAAATCTTGTTCAAAGTTACTCATATATTAAACTGCACCATGCTTCCCCTAGAAGAAGACATAGAAAGCAGTATTTCCTACATCTCTTAATCAAGGAGAGCCACTATTTAAAGCCACTCATAGGATTGGGGCTCCACAGAACACACCTTGGGAAAAGCTATGGGAGACTCTGAGTTCAGAAAGGACAAAGACCATTTTCACTCAGTAGTGCAAAGTCCAGAACACAGCAGACCACCTGGCTCAGTACATGTCAGCGGACGGACAGACTGATTGACTAAATGGTTTTGTTGTTGTTTTGCCCCAAAGGGCAGCATGAGTGTGATAGAGCAGAGTGACATCAGTGCACCCCAGAGGGTGGTAACAGCTCTGGGATGGGTCTCTGGACTTCAATTCTCATTATGGATATGTGGGGCTGAAGCTCAACACAGAGTGATTCACTTGCTCCCCCCTCTTATCAGGAAACCCCCATGAGGTGGCCAACCTCAGCCTGACAAAGGCTGGAAAAACTTCTCTTAGGACAATGAGGGGCTGTTTACAACTTCCTAGCTGCCCACCCACCACCAAGAGCCCCAGCTCTGAGCAGCCGCAGCCCCTCCCGACCCACAAAGGATGGACAACAGGTCTACCCGGAACTTCCTTCCCCCAAAGGACACAGCCAATCAGAGGTTCAGATACTCACCGGAAGCACAGCGCCCCACTCAGGACCATCTTGACCTCCACAGTGTGTAGACTCTCTTATTCTGAAATAATACAAAATCTTAGGTGGAGATAGAGGCTGGGCTGGCAGGGGCTTGAGAAGCAAACGGCCTTCTGACCCCACCCTATCCCTTCCCAGAATGTGACCATTCCCCATAGAGTAGGGGACTCTAGGGCTGGGGTCAGGAGAGAGTCCCAGTCCTGCCAGGGAGAATGAAACCCAGCTCCCCAAAGGACACCTCAGAATGCTCCTTTCTCCTGGCAGAGCCTGTGGTATCTGCCTGCTCCCCTAGGATGCCTCAGCCCTTTTAATAATGCACGAGGGAGGAGCCCGGGAAACCACCACAAGCTGAGGAGGAGCAGCGCTTCCCAGGCATTTCACACCACCCTAGGCCTCCAGAAACACCTGCTCTTCAGTACCTCTCCCAAGGAAGGAAGGTTCTGGAGATAATCTTCTTTCAGCAATTCTGACGAACTTCCCAGTAGCCTTCAAGCTCTTCGTGAGCTCTCAGCTCCTGGACCTCAGGCGCTTCCAGACTCGAAGGGTTCAGTGCAAACGGCCCCCAAGGAAAGCCGATTTTAGAACAAGCCCCCTCTTCTCCCCTTTCCTTTCTCTTTTCTTCCTTCCTTCATTCCTCCTTTCTTTCCTCTCTCCTTCCTTCTTTCCTTCCTTCTTCCATCCTTCCTTTCTTTGCCAGGCCTATGGAAAATGCTGAAGGTGGGGCTTTCCTGCTTAGGCTATGTTTGGTCTACATATTCATTGTAGAAAAACCTGAAAATCCAGATTGGCAAAAAAAGAAAAAAAGAAAGAAAGTAAAGGAAGGAAGGAAGGAAGGAAGGAAGGAAGGAAAAAGAAACAAAACAAATCCATACCATGAATACTTGTCTTCTGTGAGTGTACCATCAGAAAACCAATGACACTTTTCCTCCGTTTATATCTATGCATGTAACTGTCAACTGTGTCTTCCCACAACTGTGTCATAGAGCCTATACTCTATTCAACTTGCTTTTTTCATGTAGTAAAACAGAATATCTTTTCATACCAAACATGAATTATGACATAACATTGAATAGCTGCATACATTTCATTGCATAGGTGCCTCATTTATTTATAGCAACCAATTATTATTAGTCTATTATTGTTTGCTATTGAAAATCATGTGGTGGCAAACATCTTCATATCAACCTTTTCTTCACTCATGTGTCTGATGATTTCCTCAGAAAGTAAAATCTAGCCCATGCCACCTGTGATCGATCTTTCTCCAATACCTATTTGGCAAATTAGTATGTAACAATTCATGCAGCTTCAGTACCTCCACACACTCTCTGTGATGGAGCTGAGTTAAAGGCAGAGGGCTGTGCCTAAAAACAAACAATTTAATGACATCTTGAGTACCACTGATGGCCATATATTGTTAAGGTACAAATTTTAAAGAAATTGTGTTCCAGTTTATAGGCTAAAAAGTCCTTAAAGTGTTCAAGAATAAATAAAATATCAACTTTTTCCAATGTGCCGAACACCTTTCAGAAAACTTTAAAATCTAAACACTACTTTAGGCAAAATCATTAAAGTGACCAAATGGAAAGGACACTGAAAATAAACATAAAAAAGAACAAAATGAAAAAGAAACACCAAAAGGTGTTGGCCTGTAGGCAAAGTGAGGTGGGTTTTTTTTTAAGATTTTATTTTTTTATTTTAGAGAGAGAGAGAGAGTGGAGGGGGGCAGAGCAGAGGGAGAGAAACTTCAAACAGACTCCCTGCTGAGCCCAGAGGCCCACTAACTGACTCGGGGCTCTATCAAATGACCCATGAGACCACGACCTGAGCCAAAACCAAGAGTCACACACTCAAAGGACTACACCCAGGTACCCCAAAGTGGTTTTAAGCAGGCAGACTTTCATTTGTAAAGTGATTATAGGGAAGTACATATTGTTTCACTTTAAAAAGCTGCCTTCTCTGATCCCCTGACCATAGTGAATTGCACCCACGTGTCCACAAGACACATCTGCGGGGCTTCCTCATTTTGACTAATATGGAATGACACCAGTGCATGGCTGCCCCCCTCCTGATGGGGCAACTTGCTGGGGGTACAGGGGGGATGTGTCTGCTCTGCAGTGTGCTTCATGGTGATGGGTACAGGATGAATGGAGGGAGAGATGAATGAATGAGCTAAGACAGTGAAAGTGACAAAAACAAGACAAACCCCCATTAAGAAATGTAAGTTCTTCAAACTTGAAAATAAGACAGGGTAGCTTGAAGTCCGCCATCATGATGCCACCAGCTTTGGTTTTCTTTTTCAACACTCCTCTGGCTATTCAGGGTCTTTTCTGGTTTCATAAAAATTTTAGTATTATTTGTTCCATTTTTTCCAGTGAAAAATGTCAATTGTATTTTGATAGGGATTGCATTGAATGTATAGATTGCTCTGGGTAGCATAGACATTTTAACAATATTTATTCTTCCAATCCATGAGCGTGGAACGTTTTTCCATTTCTTTGTGTCTTCCTCAATTCCTTTCATAAATGTTCTGTGGCTTCTAGAGTACAGATCCTTTTACCTCTTTGGTTCAGTTTATTCCCAGGTGTCTTATGGTTTTTGGAGTAATTGTAAACGGGATTGATTCCTTAATTTCTCTTTCTTCTGTCTCATTGTTAGTATATAGAAATGCAACTGATTTCTGTGCATTGATTGTATATCCTGCTGCTTTGCTGAATTCCTGTATGAATTCTATCAATTTGGGGGTGGAATCTTTTCCATTTTTCCACATAAAGTATCATGTCATCTGCAAAGAGTGAGCGTTTGACTTCTTCTTTGCCAATTTGGATGCCTTTTATTTCTTTTTGTTGTCTGATTGCTGAGGCTAGGACTTCTAGTACTACTTTGAGCAACAGTGGTGGGAGTGGGCATCCCTGTTGTGTTCCTGACCTTAGGGAAAAGGTCTCAATTTTTCCCCATTGAGAATAATATTCACTGTGAGCTTTTTGTATATGGCTTTTCTGATATTGAGGTTTGTTCCCTCTATTCTTACACTGTGGAGAGTTTTAATCAAGAAAGGATATTTATAGCAGTAATGTTCGTAATAGCCAAACTATTGAAAGAGCCAGAATGTCCATTGACAGATGAATGGATAAAGAAGATGTGGGGTGTGTGTGTGTGTGTGTGTGTGTGTGTGTGTGTGTTATATGATGGAATACTACTCAGCCATCAGAAAGGATGAATACTTACCACTTACATTGGCATGGATGAACCAGAGGGTATTACACTGAGCAAAATAAGTCAATCAGAGAAAGACAATTATCATACGTTTCACTCAAATATAGAATATAAGAAACAACACAGAGGATCATAGGGGAAGGGAGAGAAAATGGAATGGAAAGAAGTCAGAGAGGGAGACAAACCATGAAAGACTCTTGACTCTGGAAACAAGCTGAGGTTTGCTGGAGTGAAGTTGTGTTGGGGGAATGAGGTAATCGGGTGATGGGCATTAAGGAGGGCATGTGATGTGATGAGCACTGGGTGTTATACCCAACTGTCGAATTACTGGGCTGTACATCTGAAACTAATGATGGATTATATGTTGGCCAATCGAATGTAAATTTAAAAAAAAAGAAGAAGAAAACAAAACAAAATGGTGACCACATGTGCTCTCAATGTCATACTAAAGCTTGGTCAAAGAGGCCCCACCAGGAATTACTCCATTCTTTAGGAAACAGGTGCCTTTGGCTTATTGATGACTGAGGATTAAACACCAGACTCTGTGAAATTAGACGTGAACTAAGAGGAGATTGATTGATAAACTGCAAGTCATTTCTGCCTGAAAGAAAAGATAGGCCAAGAAGGTGCAGTTTTACTGCTTTGCAATTCATTAAGCATGTCTTTTTTTAAAATCTAAGTCAGCCAACCCATTCCACTATTTCTTTCCTGACTGATCATATCTTTTGAATCAGCTTTATCATCCTGCTGTTTCCTTCATTTATTAATAATGATAAATCTTTGGAACATTGCTCACTCTGTGTTTGTGTGAGAGTTGTGTTTTGGACCTTTTTGAAAATTAAACTGACACTACTAAGATAATGTTATATTGTCCCAAGTCACACATCATGTGTGGTGGTTTTATTTTTTTTTAAGATTTTTTATTTATTTATTTGAGAGACAGAGATCACAAGCTGGCAGAGAGGCAGGCAGAGACAGAGAGAGGGAGAAGCAGGCCCCTTGCTGAGCAGAGAGCCTGATGCGGGGCTCGATCCCAGGACCTTGAGACCATGACTGGAGCCGAAGACAGAGGCCTAACCCACTGAACCACCCAGGCGCCCTATGTGTGGTGGTTTTAAAATCTGTCCACAAATTCTTTGATATTCTACCATTTAAGAGGTGGAGCTTAATTCTCCTTTGAGAGTGGGCTGGACTTAGTAGCTTGCTTCTAAAGAATTTATTACTTAGTGGAAGTGGCAGGGTGCCCCATCTGCGGCTAGATCACAAACAGCTTTGTAGCTCCCTCCCAATCTCTCTCGGTTCCCTCCCCTGGGGGAAGCCAGCGGCCATGTCAGGAGGACACTAGAGCAGCCTGTGGAGAGGCCTATGTGGTGGGACCTGACAAGCTATGTGTGAGTAATCTTAGAAATGGGCCCTTCAGACGAGGAGACCCTGCTGACATCTTGATGGCGACTTCACAAGAAGTCCTGAGCCAGACCACCCAGTTCATCCCACTTTTCTGGTTCCTCATTCTGAGAAGCTCTGTAAAATTATAATTCTTGCTGTTGTAAGCTGCTGCTAAGTTTTGGGATAATTTGTTACACAGCAACAGGTAACTAACACACTTTGTCATCACCATGGGCAGTTTCCACTCCTGATCATTCTCCTTTCATTCTCCTCAGTCCTCAGTGGGTATCCTCCCTTCTTAGGAAACATCTCAATTCTCTGTGGACTTCATCTGACTATAGAGGTTGTCCCAGAAGCTGTGCCAGTCTGCAGAGGGGTAATGCTCCCCGTGGTGCTTCTCACAAGTGCCCTGGAGTGGGGGGTGGCTCCTGCTCTTGCCGAAGAGATGAGGTAGCAAACGGCACAAGGTTACATCAGTATGTAAGCACACAGTCAAGAGTGGTTTATTATAGCAAAATAGTAATTTTTTATTAGGAAGATAACAAACATAATGAAAATAACTAGTATTCATGTGGTGTCCACTATGTCTCTAGAACTATGTTTAGTGGGGTTTTTTTTCTTTTTCATGAGAATGTTCTCATTTTATGCTCATAACTGCCCTATGTGATAAATGCTCTTATGATCTCTGTTTCATGGATGTGGAAACCAAGCAGAGAAAGGTTAATCATGTTGTCTGATATGGAACCAATAATCAGAACCAAATCCAAGAAACCTGAATCTAAACTATTGACCCAAGACACAACACAACAGTTAGAGGGAACCATTTACAGTCTGCCCCAGATCATGTCACTATTCAGCTCCCTGAGTTTTTGAGCACAAAAAGCAAGCCTCTGCCATGCTCCCAGACCCCACAAAACCAGGTTCTCACTAACACTTGATTTTATTCTTTTACCACACCATGCAGGGCACTCAAGCCCCAGGATCTCTTGCTCTTTCTTGAACAGGCCAGGAGCATTCCTGCCTCAGGGCCTTTGCACTGACTATTCTCCTTGCCTAGGAACCTCTTCTCCAAGATATAAGCATGGCTCACTCTCTCACCTCCTTAAAGTCTTTGCTAAAATATCACCTTCTCCATGAGACCTATACTCACCATCCTATGCTTTCCTCTGCTGCTGCCACATTCTGCTTACCATGCTCTATTTCTTTCCAAAGTACTCACCATCTGTTAACACACTGTATAATTCAACTGTGTTATGTGTATTATTTATCAGCCCCCACCCTACCCTGCTGGAAGATAAGCTCATACAAGGGAGGTGTTTCCTGTCTATTTTGTTCATTAGTGTATTCCAAGCACTTAAGGTGGTACCTGGTATACAGTATGTCTTTAATAAATAATATGGCTAAAACTGAATAATAAAACTAAAACTGGAGGAGTTGTGTGCTATATCACATTGAAAAGGCCAGAGAGGGGCACCTGGGTGGCTCAGTTGGTTAAGCAACTGCCTTCAGCTCAGGTCATGATCTCAGGGTCCTGGGATGGAGTCCTCCATTGGGCTCTCTGCTCTGTGGAGAGTCTGCTTTTCCCTCTGCCTCTCCCCCTGTTTATGATTTCTCTCTCTCTCTCAAAGAAATAAATAAAATCTTTTTTAAAACAGGCCAGCGAATTGTCTACATTTTGTTCACAGCTATGACTTTTATTTCTCAGAGAGCTTTGATGCTTCTGGGGCATCATTCTCTTAATAGAGCAGGTAAGACCGTGGTGGACAGTGTTAGCCCGTGGGCTAACATGGGCCCACTGTTTGTTTCCCTAACAACACTTGGTCGCAACACAACCATGCTTAGTTGTTTACACAGTCTCTGGATCCTTCTGCACTGCAACGGCCCAGCTCAGTGTCTGTGCCAGAAACTGTGCAGATATGGTATTTAGGGCATGGTCCCTTATAGAAAAGGCTTGCCAAACTCTGGTTACACCGTCTCAATTCAAGTCTAAATCTGTCACTTATTAGCATACATCTTTGGCCAAGTTGTTTGACCTTTCTGCCTTCTGGAGTTCTCATCTGTAAAATGGGGATAAAAATAGTACTTACTCAGCAGTGGCCGTTAAGATGATAAGAGTTAATGTATGTGAAGTGTTTGGAGCATGCCTGGCACAGGCAGGTGCTTCAGTGTCAGCTGTAATCATCATCGTCATCATCGGTCACGTGGCCTGGGGGAATTTGCCTCATCTCTCCGATCTGATGACTCATCTCACCTCATTTGCGTCTCTCTGTAAAGAAAAGAGGAACAATCACCTCACTGGGTTGTCATGAGGATGGATGAGAAAGACGCAGTGAAGAGCAGGGTCAGCTCTTAGCACAAATCCACCGACACCTGCTTCCCATGTCCTCTGTTTCTCACCTCTCTGCCCCGCCCCCCCCCCCCCAGGTATATACAGAGGACCCTGAGAACATGTCTATGCTGACCTAAATCTGAGGCTAGTTCTAGGTCAAACACCTCCTTACCATTGTGCTAACATATCTTTCCTGACCCAGAGAGGGACAAGGCCCCAACCCAGCCTGGCTGAATGACCACAGCACATGTTGTGGATTTGCTACACATTCACTGCGTCAAGCATCATCTCAAAAGCAGTACAGGCATTGTACTGAGAAGTGAATGCGATTTCTATTCCCATGGGCCTGAGAAGACAAAGTCAGGCCTAGAGAGATGAAGTAACAAAGCCAAGGTCACTAACAAGTAAGACATGAACCTGGTATTAGTACTCTGGCAGTTCAATTTCATACTAGCTCCTATTCCCCCCGTGCACAAATAAGCCACATAATGCTTACAGCCTTGGATGGAGGGTAGTGCTAGAGGCCTGGGGGGCTCCCTGCCAGGAGTCTTTTACAGGAAGGACCAAGGAGCTTCTTCAGAAAAACAGAGACTTACAGAAAGACAGCAGAAACCAATAGAGTTGGTCCAGAGACAAAAGGTTCTAGCATGACAGAGTGTGGGACACAATAGGACAGAGGGGATTCCTCACTCCCTAGAGTGACTTGTGGTGGCCTAGAACACCCATGGAGGCCCTGCCTGGCCTAGGAGAGCCGGTGGGGATACACAAACACACAGCCTCAGGGAGCTGTGAACAGAAGGGTCCCTCCTGCTACAGCCCGGGACCCCAACCCCAACGACCGCCGCATTCTACAGTCACTGTGCAGAGCGACAGAAGGCAAGGTGCCACTTGGCTCATAGCACATTTGAGTAACACTGGAGTCCCTGTGAAATTACAGGGAAGTCTGTGGGTCAGGGCACCGCAGCCGAAGGCTGAGCCAGAAACGTGTGGTTTTGTTGTACTTGCTCAATCCCATGGCATCTTCCAGGGTGGAGTGTCTGGGGAAGGGCCAGTTGTACAGGCTGGGACCGGGGAGTGTGTAGGCAATGGCAGGGTGAGACTGCGGTGTGTATCACACCCACAGGCGGTTTCTCCTGACTGAGTCACCCAGGGCAGGATCAGAGTCACTAGCCACTTCCTTACCTCAGATCCAGGAGAGATCCTCCAGAGCAGGTCCAGTTGCTTCGCTCATCTGTACTTCAGATGCCCCCAGAGTCTGAGGACTCACCTCCTACAGATGACCTGGTTTGGCCATTATGGACCTCTGGCCACACAACAGCTAGGACTTAAACCAGACTTTGCGGCTGAAAATTGGAAATAAACCAAATGTGGAAGGAAAAAATCAATAGGTCAGGAAGAGTACTGGTCTGACTCCATCTTCCCTGGTCCCTGGGCCTTGCCCTCCTTCTGCCCAGGCAGAGTACGGGCTCTGTGTGCATGGCTATGTACTCACAGAGAGGGTATTCTTGGCCAGGCTGGACTGGGCAGGCCACACTTGGATGATTTCTTCCAAACACCCACCTGACCGATCCATGCAGTCTTTCCTCCTGGTTTTTTGGGTTTGTTTTTTTTTTTTTTTTGTCTCTTTCCACAGAGGACTTGGAGCAGTGAGCACCCATAGCAGAATTAAACAAGCCAAAGGGAACTGCATTGGAAATCCCCCAGAGAAGGTCCCAAGACTTCCATGGCTCTGTCTGTGACACTTGGCACTGATGGAGTAGAATCATCTTCTTTTGCAAACTCAAGAACCAGGGACTACTTCTTTATATAAAATATATATATATATTTATTTATATATTTATATAGTTTATATATAATATATAATTAATATATACAATATATAGTTATTGTATATTTTTATATTATAAATGCAATTATATATTTTGTATATAACAATTATTAGATAAGTGTTTGCACATCTGTCCTAATTTTTTGTCATATTTAATTATAGTAAAATGCACATAAATTTACCATCTTAAGCATTTTAAGTGTACAGCTACGTATGTTTTTTACATCCTTCGTTAAATCTGTTCCTAAGTATTTTATTGTAAATGGAATTGATTTTTTATTTCATTTTCTAACAGCTTGCTACCCATATATTAAAAAAACACAATTAGTTCAAGGATAATAAAAATAAACAATAAGATTTTTGCAATCATCATAGGTATGACCAATTCAGGTAAAAATCATCCACAGAGGTTAAAGCCTTCATGCGAATGATGAAGAGTAAGATATGCATTGTCTTAAGGAATCTCCTCACCAATTGCTTACCAATTACAAAAGGAAAATTGGTAATTTTGTAGTGGAGAAACCTGGCCCACTTCACCTTAACCAAGTGGCCAAAATGTCGCTCGCCAGTACTGGCGGGAGACAACACAAGGCGTGTCCATCAGGAGATGGCACGCGGAGAAGGACACGTTACATCTTCTGCAGCTTTCCTGCCAGAAGTCTGTAGGCTGAATCTAATCATGAGGAAACACCAGACAAAGCCAGCTTGAGGGATGGTCACAAAGCAACAGCCCCTTATTCTTCAACAATGAATGAACAACAATACGGATGGAGTAAAAGTAGGCTGATACGGGAAATATTTAGAAAATGTATCTCCTGAAGAGTTCTCTTCTCTATGTGGTGTGTGCTACCATTTGTATGGGGAAAGTACACATTCAGAGGCCTGCTGGTGCCCCAGATTCCTCTCCAAAGATAGCCTGCAGACGGGTAGCATTCGTTATCACTATGGGCCAGAGAAAAATGGATGGGGAGAAAGAACTGATTTTCACTTTTGTTCTTTTAGATGTGTTATTCATTTAAAGTTTGCTTTTTGAACTCTAAAAGGTGGTTCTCAAACATAGTCCTAAGTGAAAGAAACCAGGCACAAAAAAAGAACGCATGCTATATTATTTCATATACATAATTCAAAACTAAGCAAAACTAATGGTATTGGCCATCTAATCAGGGGTTAACCTTACCCTGAGGTAGGAAGAGGGACTGGAAGGGGCACAGGGCTCTTTTGGGGCACTAACGCATATCATCAGAAAATTCAGCAAACTATATCCTCATGAGCTGTGCAGTGTCCTCCATGTGTGCTAGACTCTAATTTTTTTAAGGTTTAAGTTTTGTTTAAAAAAATACAATTAACTTTTCCATATTAACAGTGTATCCCACCACCTTAAATTTATTCTTACTTCTGGTAGTTATTCTCTAGATTGCTTAGGATTTTCTACATGAACGATCATATCATCTGCAAAGAGGGACAGTTTTCCTTAAATTCTTGGTCTTCATTCTTTGGATATATTTTTTTTAAGATTTATTTATTTATTTGACAGAGAGGGAACACAAGCAAGGGGAGTGGGAGAGAGAAGCAGACTTCGTGTGGAGCAGGCAGCCCGATGCGGGGCTCGATCCCAGGACCCTGGAATCATGACATGAGCCAGGCAGATGCTTAATGACTGAGCTACTCAGGTGCCCCCATTCTTTGGATATTTTTAATTGACTTTTGCAATGGCTATGACTTCAAGTAAAATAGAGAGAACAACCAACCATCCCTAACTGGTTACCATTCTTAGGGGGAAAAATCCCATCTTTCACCATTGTGAGCTGTAGATATATCTATTTTTGGTAGATGCCCTTTCAAAATACTGAAAAAGTCTTTTCTATTTGTAGTTGGCTGGGACTGTATATCGTGAGTAGAGGTAAACTTCAACCTAGTGCTTTCTCTGTATCCACTGAAATAATTGTCTGGTATTTCTCCTTTATTTTGTTAACACAGTTCCCTTTTCTAGTTCTTATTTCTTAATTCTGACATCTAGGGAATTTCAGGATTGGTCTTCATTGCCCTAATTCCTGACACAGGGCCACACATTCCTTCTTCCTCATATGTTTGAATTACTCCCTAGATATTGTTAAATATTATATTACAGAGACTATTACACTCCTCTGAAGAAGTTTATGTTTCTGTTTTACCACACAACTAACCTCATTGGACACAAAATGCAAATCCTGTCTCTCAGGTGGCGGCAAATATCTCAGATCAGTTCCTTTACCTTCACCAGGGCTTCTGGGCATGGCTAAAGGGTCAGCCAGAGATTTGGGCAGTTTTTACACTGAATTTTGTGGCTCTCCCTCACTGCCTCTCCCCTTCTAAGATTACCCCCCTCACTTTCCAGTGGCAGTGGTTGTCCCAAATCTGTCCCGCTGGTTCTTCAAGGAGGACTATAGGGTTTTCGATCAGTTTTAGTTGTCATACTAAGCAGCTTAAGCCTGCCCTCAGCGCAAAAACAGGACATATAGGAAACTGACCCATTCATATCATTTTTTCCCCAACTAGCTACTCTCCTGCAGAATCAGCCTGCATGTGTTTGCTTATGCTCGTTCACTGATGCATTCAGGTTCCCTCCCCATTTCCCACCAGATCTTATAGCTCTTTTTGTGCAACCTTGGTCCAGTCAGAGCTGACTGGGCACCAAAGGAAAGTCATATCTTTCAGTTCCAAGTATGTCTCTTGTGATGAGCACACTGCCATATTTCTTTACTAATCTGTTAATCTTCTTTTAACTGGAGAATTGAGTTAATTTAAATTGACCGATTGCTGAAATATGTCCATTTATTTCTATTATCCTTTTATTTTTTTCATTCCTTTCTTTTTCTTATTCCTTTCTTTCTGATGCACTTCTTTCTGTTTCTTTCTCTCCTTCCTTTAGTGCCTTAAGTGGGATTGAGTGAGATGGTTTTCCTTGTTTTCCCTTTGTTCACCCTTGCCTCAAATTTGGAAGTTACATGCCCTCTATTAACTTGATAGTTACTCTATTTTAATAATCTTTCATGACCCAACCAAATATAAGGTTAACCAGTATTTTCAGCTGTAGAACTGTGCTGTAGTGAGGATGGCCACAAGGGTAAGATGGTGACCACCTTTTGGGGTATCTGGTTTTCCCTCCTTGGGTGTTCACTGAGTTTGTGATGAGGGCACAGTGGCACTCTGCCATTTGGCTGGTAATGATGAAGGCTCAAGAAAGAACAGAACTTGAAGTTGGTGCCTGCCTCATCCTACAAAGCACATACTGATTACATTCTTGGACACCCAAGATGCCTGGAGTGAGTTTGGCATCCAAGGTCCGATATGCACTAGTTGACATCCAAACTAGAGACAAGAGGCCAGATACGGAAATCCAAGACCACCCTAGCCTTCCTCTCTCCTCAACCCTTAGACCAATGACTATTTGCTTTCAGTCTGGTAGTAAGGGGAGAAGATCCCAAGAGGACATGGTTTGTCCAGTCCTCAATGGGCAGTTTCCCACTGACATACTCTTTGCTCCGTTCTCACCTGAAACACAAGAATAGATGGAGATTCAGCAGTTGAGAGAATGGGTTCTCTCCAGCCTGTCCCTGAATCCATGGATTCCCTGAGGCTTAATCTTTTGTCTTCATTTCTGTCCCTCTGTCTCCCTCTCCTATCACTGGTCCTCAAAGTCATGATGCTTATCTCTTCTACTCGCATTCTGGAATCATGCCTTCCTAAAATAACCAAACCCACAGCCTCTCATTTGAGCCTTAGTCTTCACTATCCAGTATCTTCCCCCATATCAACAGGCTCCACAGACTGGACTGACACAGAAGGATGTCACCCACTGTCACACATCTCACTCTATATGAACTACCACAGGGATGCAACCAGAGGTAACAGCTGGGTTTGATATCTCCCATCAGGAAATTATCTTTCTTACAGGAACTGGACCTTCTAGAGAAGACACATGGAGCAGAGATTGCTGAAAAAAAAAAAAAAATGGGCATACCCAGAATCATTTGACTTCCCAGTAAGAAAGCTCCTTTTTCTGCAAGGAAATAAAAGTACCTCAAAACAGGGTCTGGTCCAGGGACACCTGGGGGGCTCAGTCATTAAGTGTCTGCCTTCAGCTCAGGTCATGATCCCAGGGTCCTGGGATCGAGCCCCACATCGGGCTCCCTGCTCGATGGAGAGCCTGCTTCTCCCTCTGCCCCTGCTTGTGTTCCCTCTCTTGCTGTGTCTCTCTCTGTCAAATAAATAAAATCTTAAAAAAAAAAAAAGAAAGAAAGAAAAGAAAAAAACAGGGGCTAGTTCAGAATGAAAATAATTTTTTTGTTTTTATTTTTGGGTTTCTTGCAAGTGTCCATATATACTTTATTCACACAAAGTATTGTCACATCTTGAGTCTGTGTTTCAGCAAAAGTGTGTGGCCAGGGCACCTGCACTGCACCTCAAGACTACCCTACTGAGGACATTTTTCCAAGGGACACTCAGGCTTTGGCAGAGCTGGGCTTTTTGCTTTAATGAGTAAATAAGTAAAAACTCAATAATAAGTAATAAGTAAAAATGTATACTAAGTTTTACTACAAAACTTATGCCAATAAGTTTTAAATAAACTTAATAATAAGTTTAAATTGTAAAATGGGTAAATAATATTTAATAAGTAAATACTCAGTAATAATAAGTAAAAACTCAATTATAATAATAAGTTAGTAATAAGTAAAAATAAGTATAAGTAATAATTCTAATAAGTAAATAATAAGTAAAAAGTCAATTCTAGGGGCGCCTGGGTGGCTCAGTGAGTTAGGCCTCTGCCTTCAGCTCAGGTCATGATCTCAGGGTCCTGGAATCGAGCCCCACATTGGGCTCTCTTCTCAGCAGGAAGCCTGCTTCCCCCTCTCTCTCTGCCTGCCTCTCTGCCTACTTGTGATCTCTGTCAAATGAATAAATAAAATCTTTTTTTAAAAACCTCAATTCTAAAAATACACATACACTAACTGGGGAGAAATTAAGTTTTCCAGCAATGGAACTCAAAATTCCAAAATGGAAAATGTGCAAAGTGAGAGCCGAGATATCCCCTAGCTATACCCCAACTCCAAGCTTTCGCCTCAGAGAAGGGCTGTCCTGGGCACCTAGATTTCTCACCCCTAGCTCTGGGCCCCGTCCCTCTCATCTGCTGCTGGTCCCACATGGGGATAGGGCAGAGCTTGGTTTTTGGTCAGAAGCCAAGAGCAGTTGAAGAAAAAAATGAAGGAACGATATCAACTTGCCCTGCACAGAGGACTGGCAAGGACAGCTCAGAGATGAATAGCGTTTGGGTTAAAACTACGTTATTTACCAATTTAGTTCTCATATCTTTCACTCTCTTGGGCAGATCCCTGAGCCCAGCCAGCAATGAGAAGCCCTTTGGGGCTGGGATTATCTGGTCTGGATATTCTGTTCTCCAAAGCCTCCTCTCCATCATCTTGTAGCAAGAAGAAAAGCATCTTTCCTGTTTGGGAAGTGCAAAGCTCAGATCACAAGCTGTTTCCTGGCCCAAGTTATCAATCTTTCCTCTGGGGATATCTCAGCCACACATAGTGCTTTGTAGTAGAGGGGAGAGAGGTGCCTATCAAGCTGTCATTCACTCTGAAAAGGAACAATACCAATGAACTTCAAATATCTGTATCAAAGGCACACCAAAAGTCCTGTTATTCATTCTCTCAAGGAGGGAAATGCCCAGGGAAGTTCTCTCATTGCAGAACTGCCCTAATTATGGTGCAGAAATCAAACTGGACTAAGAAACACAAAATTATCATGCAAATTTAGTAGTGCCAAACATCCACTCCTTTAATGGAGCTGACCTACAGTCAAATCAGCACATAAAATTTAGCATACAATTTTGATGAAAATCTGCCTCCAAAGCATAATATCTGGTAGTTAATAAGGCCAGCTGCCTAAACAGTCCTTAAATATGTTCAAAACTAGACAAAATAAAAAGACTATAAGGATCTAGAAGAATCCCATCATTCATATAATGATTCAAAATCATTATATGTACAAAACAGATAGTATGGACCTATCAGATCTTCTACAGGAGCTGGGTTGTCCAAGAGCAAATGGTTACATTCTCTGGGATATTGAGAGAATCCACAAATGAGTCTCAAGAGAACTCCAAAACAACCAAGGGTCTTGTACAGAGGCCCATGACAGAAAGAACCTGGATATGGTGGATACATAGCCTCGTGGAGGTTGAGGACCACATCTCTATCTGTGGTTCCAGATGCCTACAGACACCCATGCTTATCATGGGGAGGGACAGAGAGAGATGCCACTTGGTTCTCAAGCACTTATAAACATACCTAAGGGTCAGAAGGAGGCATCTAGAGCCAGGGCTCCTCCAACTCTATAGATTCAGGTTTAGTTTCAGCAATTATTTCGCTATAGTTACAGGGACTCAATTACATTCTCCACACTGGAGAAACTTAGGGAAGGGCAAATTGCCTGCAGGTGGAATGCAGGCAGGGCAGTGCAGCCCTAGATTTTGTCTTGCCCAGACACAGCCTCCTCTGATTGACTGAATCACCAATGCTGGGCCTCCAACAGCATCCACCTTAATCTAAACCAGGAAAGGGACATCTCTGAGGTCCTGGCTTTGAGAAATCAGGATGAGGCACTCTGGGCAGGATCAAGTGCTTACTTATTTCATAGCTCAAGGGCCACTGAAGGTCTGAGAATGACCTATCCAGGAATTGATAGGTCATTTGGGCACCCACAGAAATGCACTCTTCCAAAGGGTCAGGAGATGGAAATTCTAGTTCAACATTGACTTTATCACGAAGAAAAACAGGGATTGAGGCCAAAACTCTGATACCCAGGTGAATGTGATTGTGAAAAATGAGTTTGGTGCTCTCTCAAGTATATTCATCAGAGGTTTGGTTTTCCTCTCCAGAAAAAAGAGGAAAGATGCCATGTTTCATGATTTTGGATGTTTCCAAAAGTTGTTTGGAATGTTTCCATGTTTGGATGTTTCATGATCCTGGATTTCCTATATTTATCTCCTTGAAAGGATCTAAGTCTTCGCCCCAGTGAAAAAGAAAAAGACATTTTCAGATGAGTAAAACAAGGGCACAGAATCATACTATTTTAACTCATTTTAATCTTTGTCATAGTAATACATGCATATTGCTTTTAAAAGCCAGATAGAATTTTTAGAATGTATAACTATAAATGACAGATTCCTGCCCATACCATCTTCTTTCTCTTAGTCCAATCTTCAGATCCATTCAGGAAAGGTATTCTCTATTTGCAGGAATCCCCATACCTCTCTCCTGGGCTAAGCCTTATCCTGTGACTCCTGGGTCTTTTTCTTCCTCTTGGTCTATTTCCTTTTCTAATCCACTTCTAAGGGCCATCTAATCATCTAGGTATAAATGTCAAAATACTTCATGGTTTTCTTTTCCTTTAGTGCAATCACTTCTTTAGAATTTGCAATATTCACTCCACTTTCCCACTTGGTATCGGGCCCCCTAACAACATCTTAGTCAAGGAAACTCAAGTCACTTTCTTGTCATTTTTTGAAGAATGTTTGGTGGGGGGGGGGGTGATATTTTGGTTTTCGAAGGTGTTTCCTCTTTTTTACCAGACCTGGTGCCAAAATGTTGCAAGCAAAGAGCAAGAATAGGAAAGGCAGAGCCCCTCTCAGGACACTTGCTTTGGGTCTGCAGGGAAGGTTTTCCCACACTCCTGGGTGTAGTCTGGTTTCATCAGATTTCAGTAGGTGGTGAGTGTGTGAGTGGCTGTTGGGGAGGGTATGACAATCAGCATCACCTTGCCTCTACCCATTGTTAAGCACCCTCAGAGAGACTTGAGTAGTTCTCAGACTCAAATGCTTTCCAGGGTGGACCATATCATCACTTGATCTATTACTCCCTTGGAGAAAAGTTCCATGGTTCTAAGCCTTCTGCCAATCCCAGGTTTCTTTACATGTGTCATGAGAGCTTCTGGAATTATCTTCTACCCTCCAACATATCTCAAAATTCTGAGTGGGAGTGGGAGTTTCCACCAACTGCTTCTGAAGAATATTATCCCACAGTCCCTTCAAGCTCTGCTGGTGTAGGGAATGCTAGAAGAGTCTTCTGTCTTTGTATATCTCTAGAAAAGCCCACAGTTTCTAGGCACTGGGATTGGGAAGAGGTTCCTGGAAAAAGCTATAAGCAGAGCCATAACCTTGGAGAAGATGCCTCTGTCTTCTGAATTCCTAATGGGATTTTGACCCTATTTTAGGGACCAGGATGCTTACTATGTTGAACCTCCCTGAGCTCTGAGAAGGGGAGGAGGTCAGTTCCTCAGTCATTCATTTATTAATTTATTAATATGTATTTATTCAACATACATTTATTCAATATGGACACTGCATCAGGGACTGGAAATATAGTGGTAAACTAGACAAATACCTCTTCCCTAGAACTGAGGACTTTATAATGTAAGGAGGGAAGTAGAGATAAAAACAAATAAACAAGTTCATTACAATTGTGTGAAGGAAACAGTAACAAACGGGAGAGAGAAAATTCAGGAGGTAGAAGGGGCTTACTATGGACATGGTGCTTAAGGGAGGCTTCTTTGAGGAGGTGACATATAAGAAAAGCAGAGAATGAGAGTAAACTAATATATGTATAAGGATGTGCACAAGCACAGCATATGCAATGGTCCTGAGGCTATAAAGAATTTGGCATATTCAAGGAACTGAAAATTGGCATGACCGAGAAGAGCAATAGGGAAAAGAACCACCCTGGAAGGTAGAGGAGTTGGAGGCAGGGGTCAGGCCATCCAGGAAATCCTTAAAACTGTGGAAGGGAATTTATATTTTCTTCTAAGTGCAAATGGAAGCACTGAAGGAGTGAACATAGAAATGACATAGTTTAAATTCAAAGCAAAACCATAGTGAGATACCACGTCATACCAGTCAGGATGGCTAAAATTAACTGGTCAGGAAACGACAGGTGTTGGCGAGGATGTGGAGAAAGGGGAAGCCTCCTATGCTGTTTTTGGAAATGCAAGCTGGTGCAGCCACTCTGGAAAACAGTATGGAGGTTCCCCAAAAAGTTGAAAATAGGGCTACACCATGACCCAGCAATCACACTACTGGGTATTCACCCTAAAGACACAAATGTAGGGATACGAAGGGGCACGTGCACCTGAATGTTTATAGCAGCAACGTTCACAATAGCCAAACTATGGAAAGAACCTAGATGTCCATCAACAGATGAATGGATAAAGAAAATGTGGTGTATATATACAATGGAATACTATGCAGCCATCAAAAAAACAAAATCTCGGGCGCCTGGGTGGCTCAGTGAGTTACATCCTCTGCCTTCAGCTCAGGTCGTGATATCAGGGTCCTGGGATTGAGTCCTACATGGGGAATCTCTGCTCGGCAGGGAGCCTGCTTCCTCCTGCCACCGCCTGCCTCTCTACCTACTTGTGCTCTCTGTCTGTCAAATAAATAAATAAAATCTTAACAACAACAACAAAATATTACCATTTGCAACACTGTGGATGGAACTAGAGGGTATTATGCTGAGTGAAATAAGTCAATCAGATAAAGACAATTATCATATGATCTCTGATAGAGGAATTTGAGAGACAAGGCGGGGGATTGTGGGTAGGGAAGGGAAAAAATGAGACAAGAAGTGACCGGGGAGGGAGAAAACCATAAGAGACTCTTGATCTCAGGAAACAAACTGAGGGTTACTGGGGGGGGTGGGGAGGAGGGATAGAGCAGCTGGGTGATGGACACTGGGGAAGGTATGTGCTATGGTAAGTGCTGTGAATTGTGTAAGACTGATTATTCATAGACCTGTACCCCTGAAGCAAATAATACATTATATGTTATTTTTTTTTTTAAAGAAATGACATAGTTTAGATTTACATTTATCCAGATTATCCTGACTGACTCATGGAGACTGAATTGAATGGGCAGAGGGTGGAATAGATGGAACTCACCAGTCAGGAGTCTGATTTACAGCACCAGCCAGCAATGGTGGCTGCCTGGTTTGGATTGGAGAGTGGCAGAGAAGCTGAAGAGAGATGGGTGGATTGGAGATCTTTGAAGGTAGAGTTCTTAGGAGATAGACTTCATGGATTAGAGGTAGGGCTTGAAGGAAAGGAAGAATCAAGGGTGACTCCTAAGTTTCTATCTTGAGTAACTGAGATGGAAAAGATAGGGTGTGGGAATGGGTATTTCTGATTCCTTCAAAATTCATATGGTGAAATTCTCACATCCAATGGGATGGGGATGGGGTGGGGACTTTGGGAGGTAATTAGATCCTGAAAGCAGGGCCATCATCAACAAAACCGACAGCCAAATGAGAGAGGCCTAGGAGACTTTGTCCCCCTTCCACCGTGTGAGGACACAATGAGACGTCTGCAACCCTCTGAGGGCCCTCACCTGACCATGTTGGTACCCTTATATCACACTCCCAGTCTTCAGAGCTGCAAGACATAATGTTTGTTCTTATTATGCCTACCAGTCTATGGAATTTTGTTGCAGTAGCCCAAACAGACTAAAACCTCCCCCAAACTAGGAGAGCCAATAAAATAACTGAGAATACCTCATGGTGGGTCCTTCTATGGTTTCTCCTCCTCCTCCACCACCACTTCTTCACTTCCTCTGTCGGAGGGGGCAGTGTTGGATGGGCCAGCCATCTAATTCCTGCTCACCTCCAGTGCTCTTGGGATTTCTGAGAAGTTAATATTTATAAAAACAGCCTAGTGTTATGTTGTGGTTTTTATTTTATCACTGTCTACTATTTTTTCTACACATTCAGCTATTTACAGAGCTCACATTCTTTGCAGCTTTTCTGAGAAAACTTGCTTACTCTGTGTCCATTTCATTGCCACTACAAGCCTCTCAAAGCCATCCTTGGGGTTATTTATGCTTAGTCCTGACCTTGTCACTGAAATACTGGATTCCCCTGTTAATCCTTTTCCTGTGCCCCTAAGTGTTTTATGAGTATGCATGAATGTATTTTGGTGCAGACTTGGACAAAATCCAAGAGGGAGGTGCTGTCGATTCAGTGGACATTGGCTGGAGGTCCTCTGAGAAGCTCTGGGTTATGCTTTGTTTCTGCAGTTATCCCCTCCTGGAAGGATATGCTAACATCATCACAGTCTCCTAAGGTCAGATATTGGCATACGGGGAGGAGGAAGAAGAGTTGAGACAGGGAAATTCCTAGCCAACTTTTCTGTGCTTTCCTTCCCCACCTTCTCTGAGGAATTTGATGTTCCTTGTACCCTTCTTACAATTAGAGCTGGCTCTGTCACGATAAAGCAAACTCCACTCTGACACATTTCAGTATCACCGGGAGATGCTAATACATGCAACGTGAATTCATTTGTTTCAACAATATATTTTGAGCAGCTGTTATGTAGGAGGCAAGATTTGGCACCTAAGGTGTATAGAAATATCAAAGTCACAATCTCTGCCCTCTGTGTACCTAGGATTTGGTTGAGGAGAAAGGAGCAAAGAGACCAAGACAAGGAGAAATAACTCTAGCACAAGTCTAACAAAAGAAATTTCTGTCATCTGAAAAGGCAAAGTGCCATAGACATCAAAGAAGGTAAGATGTTGGATTTACTTGGGAGGATAAGGAACAGCCCCTAAACACTTTGGACAGATGTAGAGTGTTAGGAAGACATAGGCAGGGGTCATCACACAGTGATGAAAGTGGTTGAAATGTTTGCAAAAGCATGTGCAGAGGCACAGAGGGAAGAAACCCAATGGGTTGGGTGTACTTGGTAGAGAAAAGAAGCTCATTTTGACTGAATCTGTCTTATCTTGGGTTTATACTGGAAAGCAGAACCTGAGACAAGGGTTTGCATTCAGATGGTAAGAAGTAACTCCAGGGAACAGGAATGGGGCATGGAGAAATGAAGCAGGAAAACAAGATAAGCCAGTGCAAGGGTATGTTCTTGAGCTCAGTGCTGCCATGGGTGGCTATGACTCAATTCTACTGGGACCCTCTGAGGAACCGTGTAGGTAGAATGCATCTCAGAACTGTGTGCCTGAAGGACCCAAGAGAGTAGTAGGTTCCCACCCACTCCCACCACCTACGGTCAAGGGTTCTTCATGGGCAGGCCCATCTCACTTCCAGGTATGTACATGTGAGTGCCAAGAAAGTTTCTGCAAGTGTCTTTCCCCAAGTTGTCCTAGGAGCCTCCGAGCAGAGAGAGACAGATGCTTGGTGCAGCTGAGATGACATCATGTTAGGTTAACCTTCTCAGAGCTGGTCACACAGCAATGACTAGAGTAAGAGGCAGGCAAACAGGAGATAAGGGGGGATTCTGGGATTATCCCAGAACCATGGCCAGTGAGGCACCAGGAAGTAATGCCACAAGGATAAGTTCTGGAAGAGATTATGCCTGGCTAAGAAATTTGAACTTAGTTAGCAATGGGTATCCCTTGCAAAACCTGATACCCCTGCTTGTCACGTGCAGAAAAGGGCAAGATCTCCTGCGGGGAGAGAGCCCATCATGCTCACATTCATGTGCATGATATTATGGTAAATTGTAGCTCCTTGTGATTGGCTAAGTGAATTTGGAGATTTTATGATGGGCTTTAAATGAAGTAACCCTCACCAAATGGACAACTGGCCTAAAAGCATCCTAATAAAGGAACTATTGATTAGAGATTTGACTAAAATCCCAGAAAACATGAATAATAACAGGAAAATATCAAAGTTGGCACTTCTACTTTGAGCTAACTTATAAATAAAAACAAAGGCAATACAATAAGTTCTGAGAAGTCACCCGAAAAAAATTTAAACCCATACAAGTGATTCTCCAAAATATGGATTGATTTAAATTCACTAAAGTTAATAATTAATCTTAACCAAAGTACATATTATTGTCAAATTGTTAACTAATGATATTATGAATCCATTATGATGACCAAGACATGTAAAATTTTTATTTCACATTTATCTTATCCTTTAGATTCATTTTTGGTGGGGCACCTGGCTGGTTTAGTCAGAAGGGCCATGTGACTCTTGATCTCGGGGTCATGAGTTTGAGCCCCATGTGGGGTGTAGAGATTAAATAGATAAAAACTTTAGATTCATTTTGGAACACACATCATAATATTTGTAATAAACATGCAGAATTAACAAAAAATACTCTTTTATTGACAGTATTGTATGAACAAAAATGTTTGGAATTCACATCTCTAGGCCATAGGTTGTCAGAAAGAAAAGGAAGAAAGAGGTGTGTACAGGAGGCATTTTGGATGTTGACTTAACTGGATGTGGCAGCTAAGTGGATGGCGGGACAAGATCTGGAAAGAATTAAAAAGTGACTCGGGTTTTATACTAGAATAATGTTCAGAAGGGGAGACATGGTGCAGAAATGGATGTCTAAAGGAAGAGGTGGTTTGGGGTGTTGAGAGTGAGGTGGGCTATGGATGGGCATCAGTGCATGCTGGTCTCTCAAGATGACATATGGTGTTTCAGAATGGAAGGTTCTCTGACTGCTTGATCCTCTGTTCTGGAATCAGGCTCTCACAGGCTGAATATAGTCCTCAGGCTCTAAATAGAAGTTAGTGGTGTAATTTTTGCCCCTCTCCTTGGTGAGAATAACAGGCTGCCCTGCCATTTTGGAAGTGGCTATGAACCAGTCCGGGTAGGAAACAGACTGAAAGGTAGATGTGGACCCCTCCCTACTATGGAAAAAGAGAAAGGGCTTCTGTGCTTTCTTCTCCTTGGACATATCCATGATCTTTTTCTCCTAGGATCAGGAAAAAAGCTTATTAGAGAGGATTACTTAGAGAAATTAACACAGCCCTGAGAGTGACTGCTTTCCCCAAAGGGAGGAACAGAGGCCAGGGACATAGGCAGGTGAAGGGACACCAGATGTCAAAACAGACAACCTGCTGGCTCCCAATATCTTGTCTCTACCTCAGCATCCCACAACACCAAGTGCTTCTGATTCTCTGAGAAGCACTATCTTCCATGAGAACAGAGACAGGCTTAAGCCCCTTTTGTGGGAGCTTCTGGTGGGCACCCATCTGCAGGTGTGGACATTTCACAAGATTCCCAGCCTCCAAGTGAGTTGACATCTTATGGCATTCATCATAACCAGAAGGATTCACTTCATGACTACAAATGCTACCTTTCAGTGCAGAAACCACAGGCATATAATCCACACAATTCAGACTAATAACTTCCCCTTGTCTCCTATGCCACTCGGTGGCCTTTGCTTAAGTGGGAGCAGCCCAGCATCTTGGAGGAGGTTTGGGAGGCAGTTAAAGAAAACTAAGGATGAAGAAACCATAATTCCTTGGCCTTTTTGAAACATTCTCATGGGTGTACCCTCTGGCTTTCAGAGAATGCTCTAATGTTCAAATGAATGTTACAACCATGCCCATTGACTTGGGGGTCAGTCAAGTCACATCTCCTTCCTTAAACTGAACAATCCAGGATTGAAAAACTGTCATTATTATTCAGTGATATGTTAAATGAAATAAAAAGTGTATCTCCCAGTGCTTCTCTCATGAGCTGTACCACCACTCACCTTAAGCTGAAGAGTAGGCTGGCCCTGAATTTCTGCACAGAAGAAACAAAGATGGTTGCCCTTGATTCCCAAGTAAACTGGATTGCCTTTCCCCGCATCATGAAATTCTTTGTCTGTACATGTTATTAAATCAAGACTGACTGGAAACACAGGAAAAATGGAAAAAGGTATCAAGCCCCAAGCAGCAGATAGTCCAGTCCTTCTGGCCTGACATTACTCCTCCCAGCCAGGGGAGGGGATGCTGAGCCATCAGGACATTCCCAGAAGGCTCCTCCCATTCACCATGTAGCTGAGACCCTTCATCATTATCTGAAGCCCACTTTCATTCTCTTACTTAATATCAGAACCCCAGTTGCTACCAAGGCATATTGCAACCCAAAAATAAAAATAAAATTCCCCACCACATTTGCAGCTAAATTTGATCACATGCTGAAGTTGTAACCCATTAGATAAATGTGGAAGTGTTGTGTGGGATTTCTAAGAATGTTCTTTAAAAGGAGTTGACTCAGCTAAGAGAAGCTCCTTTCTTATACCCTGTGTCTTCTTACTGCTGGCCTCAAATACTTGAATGATGGTTGAGGAGAACTTGGGCTTGGTAAGCAGAAAGCTAGAATTTTTGGACTATGGGGGTATCATAGAGCCACCACACTGGCCTCAGCCTGCCTGCTCAGGCTTCTTTTTCATGAGAAAGAAATAAACTTCTTAGTTAAGTCCCAGTTATATGGGTTTTCTGTCACTATTAGCTGAATTTAATTCCCAACTAATTTAGCCCAGGAGCCTGGATGTTCTGTATCTATCCTTCTAGGCAAGGGCCAAGAAATCTCCCATCAACTCTCTTTATTGAATTCCCGCTCAGGACAAGGCTGCATGTGTGCCCCAGAGATTTAGCTGAGGATAAGAGAGACATTGTCATTGCCCCACAGAAAATGAGACCAAAGATGTAAGCAGAGAAACGACCAGAATAAATTGCAATGCCTGTTTTGGGGGAAGAGACCAAAGCCTGGGACAGTAGGAGTCCAAATTTAGAAGAATCAAGAAAGATCTCTCTGCAGAGGTGAAGTTCAAGCCAAGACCTTAAAGTTAAGAGGAAACTAGTATAGGAAAACATGGGGGCTAAAGGGGGTCTAAAAGGAGAGCGTCACAGGGAAAGGATGGACAAAGGCCCCTATGTGGGCCTTTACTGGTGCCCCTGAGATCTCCATACTAGCTCCCACATCCCACCCCCAAAATACAAACACATGGGAATGTTACTCTTCAATTAACATAGTTCAGAAGGTCACTCTTAATGCTTTGCAGAGAATGGATGAGACACTACACAAATGAAGGGGGAGGGAGGACAGTGAGGAGGCAATGGCAGTGGCCCAGGTAAAAGATGATATTATCTCAGAAATAAAGCATATTTTGCACATGGACTCCTCCATCTTTGCTGATGGATTGGATAGAGATCAAATCAAGGATGTGTCCTGAACTTCTGGCTCGAGGAAACAAGTGATGGTAATGCCACTAATAGAGATGGAGAAGACTGGGCTCATCAGCAGTTTTGAGAAGTCAGACCCCTAGTTCTACTTGGGATAGATGAAGCTGGAGATGTCTGAGGGGACATGGAGAGGACATGGGTAAATCGTCCAGAGTGGACTTCTGGGTTGGAAGCACAAATGCCAGAGTGATAAATGTGATACATTAATCTAAGAGACCAGATCCCAAACCTTTCAGAGGGGTTACATAATGATTGCAGACTGAGATCTGAGGATCTGCAACATTTGGAGATTTTATAGAGAAAGTGGAGTTGGAAAGGAGAATGCCAAAGAGAAGCCAGGGAACCACAAGAGAATATTCCTACAGAAGGAGAAGATGGGAAGTGTTCAAGAAGGAAAGAGTTACTGATTATGCTGACTGTAGCTGAGGAACCAAACATTGTGAGGATAGGGGAGCATATCTGGTGACCTTGGGAAGAGGAGCTTGAGAGAACAGTTCAGAAGTCAGGTTGTTTGATGCAAGCATGAGCAGGAGATGAAGTAGAAACTGGTTGTGTAGCCAGCTCTTCCATGAAGACTAGTACATAGCACTGTGTAGAGATTGGTTACAGGGGGAAAGCATGGTAGCAAGAATGGAATGTGGGAATCAAGAGAAGGTATTTAGTATTAAGCTTAGAAATATTATATTAGAGCATGTCTGTCAGTGATAGAAAGGATCCACCAGACAGACGAAGGTGGAATATATAGGGAAGAGAAGAATTAAATCAAACATTAAAGTCCTAGCAAAAGGGAAAGAAGGTGAGACAGACTGGCTTTTGCTGGGAGGAAGGAATATCCCCCATTATTAGAAGCAAGGACACCGAATTAGGAAAGTGTGCAGGTTTGGTGGTAAAAAGATGATTCAGTTTGATTCTGGGGATATAAGTGGCGATGGTTGAAATTTAAAGGAGAGAAACTCCAAGGAGAAGCTCAACCGCTGCCTAAGTGGACAACCTCTTCTTATCTGAAGACATTTTCTCTTGATAAGAGGAACTGTCAACCCCTCACACCCTCATCTCTAGGTACAGGGATTCTTCTGTGGAAGAGAACCTTCTTGTCCTTCCTGTGGACATTGGGCTGCCACCCAGAAGTAGGAAGGGCCCAAGGCCAGGCTCAAGCAAGCTCGGTTCCATTCCCAGTGGAGCTGGTGTCCCTTTTACAGGCAACAGTGGCTTCGATTGTCACTCACCAGGTTTGACATTGCTGCTAAAAGGAGTTGCTATTAGTGAATTTTCTCTCAGGATCCACACCATTTGTTGAGAATCATGAACACCAAAGATTCTGGGAAACTCTACCGCTGAGAGAAGACAGAAAAGCACAAAACACATATGAGGTTATTATACACTTCAGGACTCTAGCTGCATCTTGGTAATAATGGTTTTTGAATCCTTGAGGGTAGGATTACTGCTCTGAAAAAGAGTAGCTATAAGGAGAAAGGGAGAAGAAATAGGGCAGGAACTGGTTTGTGGATCAAAGCATCTGTAAGATTCTACCTGCATTTATAGTTCCCAACAGATTTTCAAAATTTGTCTTTTTTCTAGGGATGTCAATGACTTGTTGTTTTCTGATTGATAGTCTCTGGGTAGTGAGAAAACCAAAAATATTCAAATTGTCATCAGTAGGTTTCTTGTTTTTTTTCCTTTGCTCTCTTTACCAAAATAAATAATAATTCTGAACATACATAAGAAAAGAGCTAAATGCTCTGAGATTTTCAAATGCAGGTTTTGTAATCTGCATGGTTTAGTAAGAAATAAATGCATCTATAGCTGAGTAAATGATAGGGGCCCTTGTACTCCATTGTCTTTGGGGAGGCAGGATGGAGAAATTTCCAAGCTGGTTTTAAATTCACCACTTACCTTGTGGGGTAGCCATGATGGCTTCAGATCTTCCTGTGATAGAGGACAAGGTAGATCAGATAATAGAGAAGAGGTTGTCAGCAGCTGGTCTTGCGGGGGAAAGAAAGAAGAAAAACATGTAATGCATTTCTCCCCACCCCTCTTCTACCCTAGAATTTTGTGTAAAAATTCTTTTGAGAAACCTGCCCCAAGATCCTGTCCCAGATGCACATTTGAGACTAAGGATGGGGTTTTCCAAGGCCAGAAAACCCCAAATGGAAATTCTCATCTCGTCATGACTAGGTAGTCCTCATTCTCCAGACTCTAATTGCCTTGAGATGCCCTCCATCCATCACATCTGTGGTTGTGAGGAGGTTCCAGAGCATCACCTCAGGCACAGCTTAGTGCAACAAGTCTCTGGATTTAAAGGAAGGAATGGGGGGGGTACTGTGCATCTATCTCCAGTCTGGCCTCCCATATGGCTGCTGAGGCACCAATCATCTTGACTTCAAGCTTGAAAACTACTGAATAACGGGCAGCAAATCTACCTCTCTGACCTGCATCTTCCCCCATTCTTCATCCAAAGAGGCATTGCTAGGATATTGCACATGGACATCCACAAGCTCTATTAGGTATTTTGACGGTCAGGGGCCATCTGTCCCTGGGCTTCTGATTAGAGAACCAGGACAGTTCCCCAAGAAGGCCACAAACTCTGCATAGTGAGAGCCAGCTGTTCACATCCCTCCCCATCCAGGATCCTCACAACCTGATTGAATAGTTATCACTGGACAGGGAGTAAGCAAATCACCACCTGCACTCTTAGAAGAAACCCTCAATCCTCTAGCACCCTGTGCTTCCACCAAGGCTCCCCAAGGCCCCCCAAGGCTACACATAGAGTAGTGAAACAAGACTTCCCACAAATGGCTTCTGAGCTGAAATTACCTTTGTCCAAGAGATCCTCTTATTCCTGGATCCAAAGTTAAGGTTCTATCTGCATCCAAGGGTGCTGGAAAACTATCTAAGACTCTTAACTTTTACTGAAAAGACGGGAGAGACCAGACACCCAGATGCAAGAGAAGATCACAGGTCAACAGGCTTCATGACTTCAGGCTGCACCTGTAATCTGTATTATGGACTATGACTTTCTCAGGACTCAAGTGCTGTGACAGAATCCAACAGGTCCCGAGCATTTTATCCACACTGGGAAGGAAGGAGGTTCTGCCTCACTTGGGCTGGGACTGCCTAACACTCAATATTTGCTGGTTCCTGGTGCCAGAGGACTCACTGAGTATGTAAATGTCAACCAAGCATTGTTATGACTTGTCTATTCACCCTGAAAAAGTAGGGCATGTCAAGCCCTTAAGAGCAACAACCAGGAAATATAGTCATCAACCCTGAGCTTGAGGAAAAGAAACATTATGGGACTGCCCCAGGGCTGATGACTGGATTCTTTTGCCACAAAATGACATACTGAGATGTTATTCCCAGGAGTGGAAGCCCCTAGTAGGTTTAAGAAAGACTAAAGAAGAGGTGGGTCCTCGAAGACCTGTGTAGCTTACAACTACTCCTGGCACAGTCACCATACTCTCTGCCAATCTCAGACCAGGTAAAAATGTCCCAGCGTATGCTTCTCCAGCTTTTCAGAGTGTGTGCACATGCTGCTTCTCCATTCAAGGGAGCCTCCCCTGGACAAAGCCTGCTCCTGGGCACCTGCCTATCACTGACTCTGGATCACTGCCCTGGATTAGTGGGAAAGGGAGCCTGGCTCCCAGTACTCCACAGCTCTGAGCTAGCAGACACACATTAGGCCTTACATAAAGGAAAACTGAGGCTGTTGATACTCTGTGCCAATCCCTTCAGGCCCATTGAGTTCACTGTCCCCTGTGACAGTTCCTAGCACCTGTCAGCTTCACACTTCAAGGGTATTCATCTCAAGGAAAACCTCAACCAATGGGGGAAATGGCTTGTGGATAAATTCCGTTTCCCCAGCTTCTGGTGGGACAATGGTAGGGTTTCTCAGGGAGAACCCACACTAAGAGAGCAGTTAAGTGTTCAAAAGCCATAGATTTGAACTCAAAAGATGTATGTTCACAATTAGGCTTTGCTACTTTCAGACTTGTGTCCTTGGCAGAGTCCTTTCACTTCTCTGATCCTCAAATAACTATTATATGAAATGCATTGTACCTTGCTGGATTATTATGTGGGTTAAAGAGTATTCAAAGCACCCAGTACATGACAGCTTCCTGTAGTATCTGATCTACTAAGTCTCCTATGTCTGTCACAAGACCCCAGATCAGCCTACTTGTCTCTATCAGCCTTTTTGCTTTGACCACTAATACATCATCCTAGCTCTTGACATTTGTGCTACCTCATCAACCTAACATCCTCATGTCTACACTGTATACACTTCCAAGGGATTCCCACTGCACAGTGGGATATGAAAGGTCATTAGGGTCTTATCCTGGATAGCCCTATCACCGTTCCCTCAGGAGCATGGAATCATGAAGCACTCACACTTAAATGTGCAGTAGGTGCCTCTGAGTCAAAACTATGATTCAGAATCAATCTGTGACTATGATGAGGAGTTGCCCTAGGTATCCATTAACATGAGTTGATTTCTATGCTTTAAGAAGAAAGTTCAAAGCCTATGACATCACCCCCATGCTCCTTGTATAGGACCAGACCCACTTGGGTATCTTGAGGAGAGAGATTCAATGTCCTGCCATAAGGTACAAAGAAGCAAATATTCAGGATACACTGGTATGGATGACGCATGCAAACACATTCAGGACCACAGCCAATAAGACACGGATCCTTTCAGAGTCATTATTTCATCCTATAAATATATGGAGCTCCATGTAGCTGGTGCCATTAGTTGAGGTGATTGGGGTTTTGGTGATACCAAATAACCCAAGACCTCTGCTTATGTCTCCCTAGTATGGAGGTGCATTCTTTACTACCAAGGTAGTGAATGACCCTGAGAAGGGACACTGGGTCAAATATGTGAAGGAAATTTCTCTCTCTGTAAGAAAAGCACTCCATAGGAATAAAATCTAGAGATATAGCCTTCCTTCTCTCTTCAGGTAGCCAGTACTGAATCCAACTTGGGATTTCATTCCTTTGTCCACCCATATCTATCCTCTACTGCTTCACATCAATATATAGAATATATATAATATAGTCACCTCAGTTCCATATATCCTTCCCAATTTCTATAGCACAATTCCCATCATTCAGTTTGACCACTGTTCACATTTCACCAAGTTATTAGATGGAACCGTCCTTGTTCTATACATCTTCAATATTCAAAGCATGATCTGTAGACCAGTAGCATTCGCATCACCTGGTAGCTTGTCAGAAATGCAGAATCTTAGGGTTTATCCCAGACTTCTGGAATAAGGATCTGAAATAAAGGAACATTAAAACTACCATATGTTGAGGGGGAGGAGTCAAGATGGCGGAGAAGTAGCAGGCTGAGACTACTTCGGGTAGCGGGAGATCAGCTAAATAGCTTATCTAAAGATTGCAAACACCTACAAATCCAACGGGAGATTGAAGAGAAGAAGAACAGCAATTCTAGAAACAGAAAATCAACCACTATCTGAAAGGTAGGACTGGCGGAGAAGTGAATCCAAAGCGACGGGAAGATAGACCGCGGGGGGAGGGGCCGGCTCCCGGCGAGCGGCGGAGCAACGGAGCAAAATCAGGACTTTTAAAAGTCTGTTCCGCTGAGGGACATCGCTCCAGAGGCTTAACTGGAAGCCCAGGCGGGGTCAGCGCGGCCTCAGGTCCCGCAGGGTCGCAGAAGGATCGGGGGTGTCTGAGTGTCGCAGAGCTTACCGGTATTAGAACGGCGAAGCCGGCTACAGAGACAGAGCCGAGGGGTGACTCTCAGCTCGGGGTTGCCTTGAACCGGTCGCAGGCTCGGTCAGCTCGGAGCGCGGCCAGAGGCCAGGGTGACGGGAGTCATTTGGCGCTGTTCACTGAGGGCGCACTGAGGGGTGGGGCCCCGGGCTCTCGGCTCCTCCAGGCCGGAGACCGGGAGGCCGCCATCTTCATTCCCGTCCTCCGGAACTCTGCGGAAAGCTCTCAGGGAACGAAGGCTCCCGAAAGCAAACCCTAGCGGATTACTCAGCGCGGCCCCGGGTAAGGGCGGTGCAACTCCGCCTGGGGCAAAGACGCTTGAGAATCACTACAACAGGCCCCTCCCCCAGAAGATCAACGGGAAACCCAGCCAGGACCAAGTTCACCTACCAAGGAGTGCAGTTTCAATAGCAAGGAGAGCGGCGGAATTCCAGAGGAGAAGAAAGCAAAGCACGGAACTCATGGCTTTCTCCCCATGATTTTTTAGCCTTGCAGTTAATTTAATTTTTTTTTCTTTTTCAATTTTTTTTTCTTTTTCTCTTCTGCTAAATTTTTTTAACTTTTACCGTATTCTTTTTTAACGTTTTTTAAACAGTTTATCTAATATATATATTTTTTTTTCCTCTTTTTATATTTTTTCTTTATCGGCTTTCTTTTTTTAAATAGTTTCTTTTTTTTTTTTTCTTTTTGAACCCCTTTTTATCCCCTTTCTCCCCCCTCACAATTTGGGATCTCTTCTGATTTGGCTAAAGCATATTTTCCTGGGGTTGTTGCCACCTTTTTAGTATTTTACTTGCTCCTTCATAAACTCTTCTCTGGACAAAATGACAAGGTGGAAAAATTCACAACAAAAAAAAGAACAAGAGGCAGTACCAAAGGCTAGGGACCTAATCAATACAGACATTGGTAATATGTCAGATATAGAGTTCAGAATGACGATTCTCAAAGTTCTAGCCGGGCTTGAAAAAGGCATGGAAGATATTAAAGCAACCCTCTCGGGAGATATAAAAGCCCTTTCTGGAGAAATAAAAGAACTAAAATCTAACCAAGTTGAAATAAAAAAGCTATTAATGAGGTGCAATCAAAAAATGGAGGCTCTCACTGCTAGGATAAATGAGGCAGAAGAAAGAATTAGCGATATAGAAGACCAAATGACACAGAATAAAGAATCTGAGCAGAAGAGGGACAAACAGCTACTGGACCACGAGGGGAGAATTCGAGAGATAAATGACACCATAAGACGAAACAACATTAGAATAATTGGGATTCCAGAAGAAGAGGAAACAGAGAGGGGAGCAGAAGGTATATTGGAGAGAATTATTGGAGAGAATTTCCCCAATATGGCAAAGGGAACAAGCATCAAAATCCAGGAGGTTCAGAGAACCCCCCTCAAAATCAATAAGAATAGGTCTACACCCCGTCACCTAATAGTAAAATTGACAAGTCTTAGTGACAAAGAAAAGATCCTGAAAGCAGCCCGGGAAAAGAAGTCTGTACCGTACAATGGTAAAAATATTAGATTGGCAGCAGACTTATCCACAGAGACCTGGCAGGCCAGAAAGAGCTGGCATGATATATTCAGAGTACTAAATGAGAAAAACATGCAGCCAAGAATACTATATCCAGCTAGGCTATCATTGAAAATAGACAGAGAGATTAAAAGCTTCCAGGACAAACAAAAACTGAAAGAATTTGCAAATACCAAACCAGCTCTACAGGAAATATTGAAAGGGGTCCTCTAAGCAAAGAGAGACCCTCAAAGTAGTAGACCAGAAAGAAACAGAGACAATATACAATAACAGTCACCTTACAGGCAATACAATGGCACTAAATTCATATCTCTCAATACTTACCCTGAATGTTAATGGGCTAAATGCCCCAATCAAAAGACACAGGGTATCAGAATGGATAAAAAAACAAAAACCATCTATATGTTGCCTACAAGAAACTCATCTTACACCCGAAGACACCTCCAGGTTTAAAGTGAGGGGGTGGAAAAGAATTTACCATGCTAATGGACATCAGAAGAAAGCAGGAGTGGCAATCCTTATATCAGATCAATTAGATTTTAAGCCAAAGATTATAATAAGAGATGAGGAAGGACACTATATCATACTCAAAGGAACTGTCCAACAAGAAGATCTAACAATTTTAAATATCTATGCCCCTAACGTGGGAGCAGCCAACTATATAAACCAATTAATAACAAAATCAAAGAAACACATCGACAAGAATACAATAATAGTAGGGGATTTTAACACTCCCCTCACTGAAAGGGACAGATCATCCAAGCAAAAGATCAACAAGGAAATCAAGGCCTTAAATGACACACTGGACCAGATGGACATCACAGATATATTCAGAACATTTCATCCCAAAGCAACAGAATACACATTCTTCTCTAGTGCACATGGAACATTCTCCAGAATAGATCACATTCTTGGTCCTAAATCAAGTCTCAACCGGTATCAAAAGATTGGGATCATTCCCTGCATATTTTCAGACCACAATGCTCTAAAGCTAGAACTCAATAACAAGAGGAAATTTGGAAAGAACCCAAATACATGGAGACTAAACAGCATCCTTCTAAAGAATGAATGGGTCAACCAGGAAATCAAAGAAGAATTGAAAAAATTTATGGAAACAAATGATAATGAAAACACAACAGTTCAGAATCTGTGGGACACAACAAAGGCAGTCCTGAGAGGAAAATATATAGCGGTACAAGCCTTTCTCAAGAAACAAGAAAGGTCTCAGGTACACAACCTAACCCTACACCTAAAGGAGCTGGAGAAAGAACAAGAAAGAAACCCTAAACCACGCAGGAGAAGAGAAATCATAAAGATCAGAGCAGAAATCAATGAAATAGAAACCAAAAAAACAATAGAACAAATCAACGAAACTAGGAGCTGGTTCTTTGAAAGAATTAATAAGATTGATAAACCCCTGGCCAGACTTATCAAAAAGAAAAGAGAGAGGACCCAAATAAATAAAATCATGAATGAAAGAGGAGAGATCACAACGAACACCAAAGAAATACAGACAATTATAAGAACATACTATGAGCAACTCTACGCCAACAAATTTGACAATCTGGAAGAAATGGATGCATTCCTAGAGACATATAAACTACCACAACTGAACCAGGAAGAAATAGAAAGCCTGAACAGACCCATAACCAGTAAGGAGATTGAAACAGTCATCAAAAATCTCCAAACAAACAAAAGCCCAGGGCCAGACGGCTTCCCGGGGGGATTCTACCAAACATTTAAAGAAGAACCAATTCCTATTCTCCTGAAACTGTTCCAAAAAATAGAAATAGAAGGAAAACTTCCAAACTCATTTTATGAGGCCAGCATCACCTTGATCCCAAAACCAGACAAGGATCCCATCAAAAAAGAAAACTACAGACCAATATCCTTGATGAACACAGATGCAAAAATTCTCGCCAAAATACTAGCCAATAGGATTCAACAGTACATTAAAAGGATTATTCACCACGACCAAGTGGGATTTATTCCAGGGCTGCAAGGTTGGTTCAACATCCGCAAATCAATCGATGTGATACAACACATTAATAAAAGAAAGAACAAGAACCATATGATACTCTCCATAGATGCTGAAAAAGCATTTGACAAAGTACAGCATCCCTTCCTGATCAAAACTCTTCAAAGTGTAGGGATAGAGGGCACATACCTCAATATTATCAAAGCCATCTATGAAAAACCCACCGCAAATATCATTCTCAATGGAGAAAAACTGAAAGCTTTTCTGCTAAGGTCAGGAACACGGCAGGGATGTCCGTTATCACCACTGCTATTCAACATAGTACTAGAAGTCCTAGCCTCAGCAATCAGACAACAAAAGGAAATTAAAGGCATCCAAATCGGCAAAGAAGAAGTCAAACTATCACTCTTTGCAGATGATATGATACTATATGTGGAAAACCCAAAAGACTCCACTCCAAAACTGCTAGAACTTGTACAGGAATTCAGTAAAGTGTCAGGATATAAAATCAATGCACAGAAATCAGTTGCATTTCTCTACACCAACAACAAGACAGAAGAAAGAGAAATTAAGGAGTCCATCCCATTTACAATTGCACCCAAAACTATAAGATACCTAGGAATAAACCTAACCAAAGAGACTAAGAATCTATACTCAGAAAACTATAAAGTACTCACGAAAGAAATTGAGGAAGACACAAAGAAATGGAAAACTGTTCCATGCTCCTGGATCGGAAGAATAAATATTGTGAAAATGTCTATGCTACCTAAAGCAATCTACACATTTAATGCAATTCCTATCAAAGTACCATCCATTTTTTTCAAAGAAATGGAACAAATAATCCTAAAATTTATATGGAACCAGAAAAGACCTCGAATAGCCAAAGGAATATTGAAAAAGAAAGCCAAAGTTGGTGGCATCACAATTCCGGACTTCAAGCTCTATTACAAAGCTGTCATCATCAAGACAGCATGGTATTGGCACAAAAACAGACACATAGATCAATGGAACAGAATAGAAAGCCCAGAAATGGACCCTCAACTCTATGGTCAACTCATCTTCGACAAAGCAGGAAAGAATGTCCAATGGAACAAAGACACCGTCTTCAATAAATGGTGTTGGGAAAATTGGACAGCCACATGCAGAAAAATGAAATTGGATCATTTCCTTACACCACACACGAAAATAGACTCAAAATGGATGAAGGATCTCAATGTGAGAAAGGAATCCATCAAAATCCTCGAGGAGAACACAGGCAGCAACCTCTTCGACGTCAGCCGCAGCAACATCTTCCTAGGAACATCACCAAAGGCAAGGGAAGCAAGGGCAAAAATGAACTTTTGGGATTTTATCAAGATCAAAAGCTTTTGCACAGCAAAGGAAACAGTTAACAAAACCAAAAGACAACTGACAGAATGGGAGAAGATATTTGCAAATGACATATCAGATAAAGGGCTAGTGTCCAAAATCTATAAAGAACATAGCAAACTCAACACCCAAAGAACAAATAATCCAATCAAGAAATGGGCAGAGGACATGAACAGACATTTCTGCAAAGAAGACATCCAGATGGCCAACAGACACATGAAAAAGTGCTCCATATCACTCGGCATCAGGGAAATACAAATCAAAACCACCATGAGATATCACCTCACACCAGTCAGAATGGCGAAAATTAACAAGTCAGGAAATGACAGATGCTGGCGAGGATGCGGAGAAAGGGGAACCCTCCTACACTGTTGGTGGGAATGCAAGCTGGTGCAACCACTCTGGAAAACAGCATGGACGTTCCTCAAAATGTTGAAAATAGAACTACCCTATGACCCAGCAATTGCACTGCTGGGTATTTACCCTAAAGATACAAACGTAGTGATCCGAAGGGGCACGTGCACCCGAATGTTTATAGCAGCAATGTCTACAATAGCCAAACTATGGAAAGAACCTAGATGTCCATCTACAGACGAATGGATAAAGAAGAGGTGGTATATATACACAATGGAATACTATGCAGCCATCAAAAGAAATGAAATCTTGCCATTTGCGACGACGTGGATGGAACTAGAGGGTATCATGCTTAGCGAAATAAGTCAATCGGAGAAAGACAACTATCATATGATCTCCCTGATATGAGGGAGAGGAGATGCAACATGGGGGGTTGAGGGGGTAGAAGAGTAAATGAAACAAGATGGGATTGGGAGGGAGACAAACCATAAGTGACTCTTAATCTCACAAAACAAACTGAGGGTTGATGGGGGGAGGGGGTTGGGAGAGGGGGGTGGGGTTATGGATATTGGGGAGGGTATGTGCTATGGTGAGTGCTGTGAAGTGTGTAAACCTGCATATCTGTAAGAAAAGAATAGCAACCCAATAGAAAATGGATAAATTATGAGCAAATAATTCACAAGAAAGGGAATACAAATGGCTATTAAGTATATGAGGAGATAATAAATCCCTCTTGTAATAAGAAAATGCGTATTATAATGAAAATGAGGTATCATTTTTCACCTATAATACTGGAAAATAGGAGAAAAATTGATAGCTTCTAGTTGTTGAAAAGTGTGGAAATAGCCATTTTATATGTTGCCGGTGAGGCTGAAACCTGGTACAGTCTCTAAGTTGACCAGCTTGACAATATCCACCAAAATTATAATGTACATGGTTTTTTTTTTTTATTTTTTTTATTTTTTCAGCATAACAGTATTCATTATTTTTGCACCACACCCAGTGCTCCATGCAATCCGTGCCCTCTACAATACCCACCACCTGGTGCCCCCAACCTCCCACCCCCCACCCCTTCAAAATTCTCAGATCGTTTTTCAGAGTCCATAGTCTCTCATGGTTCACCTCCCCTTCCAATTTCCCTCAACTCCCTTCTCCTCTCCATCTCCCCTTGTCCTCCATGCTATTTGTTATGCTCCACAAATAAGTGAAACCATATGATAATTGACTCTCTCTGCTTGACTTATTTCACTCAGCATAATCTCTTCTAGTCCCGTCCATGTTGCTACAAAAGTTGGGTATTCATCCTTTCTGAGGGAGGCATAATACTCCATAGTGTATATGGACCACATCTTCCTTATCCATTCGTCCATTGAAGGGCGTCTTGGTTCCTTCCACAGTTTGGTGACCATGGCCATTGCTGCTATAAACACTGCTGGTGGGAATACAAGTTGGTGCAGCCACTTTGGAGAACAGTGTGGAGATTCCTCAACAAATTAAAAATAGAGCTTCCCTATGACCCTGCAATTGCACTACTGGGTACTTACCCCAAAGATACAGATGTAGTTTAAAAAGGGCCATCTGTACCCCAATGTTTATAGCAGCAATGAGAGAAATGGGTTTTGATTCACTAGATCCAAAGTGAGCCCAAACATCTGAGCTTTTATTTCAGACCCCAGATGATTCTGATATTGCTTCAAGTTTGAGAAATACAGATACACAATATATTTCAGCACTGACGCCATTTATTTTTTTCAGTGTTCCAAAATCCATTGTTTATGCATCACACCCAGTGCTCCATGCAATACATGCCCTCCATAATACCCACCACCAGGCTCACCCAATTCCCCCACCCCCTCCCTTCCAAAACCTCAGATTGTTTCTCAGAGTACACAGTCTCTCATGGTTTGTCTCCCCCTCCAATTTCCCCCAACTCACTTCTCCTCTCCATCTCCAATGCTTTCTGTGTTATTCCTCATGCTCCACAAGTGAAACTATATGAAAATTGACTCTCTCTGCTTGATTTATTTCACACAGCATAATCTCTTCCAGTCCTGTCCATGTTGATACAAAAGTTGGGTATTCATCCTTTCTGATGGGGGCATAATACTCCATTGTATATATGAGCCATATCTTTTTTATCCATTCATCTGTTGAAGGGCACCTTGGTTCTTTCCACAGTTTGGCGACTGTGGCCATTGCTGCTATGAACACTGGGGTACAGATGGCCCTTCTTTTCACTACAAGAATTGTTTATTACAATTATTTATACAATTTATATGTTTATACAATTATTATTGTTTATTACAGCAACTGTTCCCAAGTTCCCGGAGGCAGCACCTTCAGTCCCTTATGCCCAATCGTTCATGAGTTCAGGGATGGTATCATCAGGTCCAGCTTCAGGAAACAGTCTTTGACTTTCAGCAATCCTGGTGTCAGAAGATACGATCCCCAAAGGAGAAAAACACTCCACTCAACTGTTTTCACTGCAGTTGCGATTTTGGTGGCAAGGTTCTTAATTCCTTCCCGGAATCCCAAAGCCCGTCTCTCAGTATAATCTGTCAGATTACACTTCCTCAGGAGCTTCCTGGCTATAATATGAAACCGCTCCTCATATGTGGGGGTCAGGATTAAGCCCAAAAGGAAAGAGACAATTCGCCCCAGATTGGTAGGTGGCAAATTTAATAAACAGGGAAGCTCATATAAGACACTTGTCTTCGGGCAGCTGCAAGACAAGTAGATCTCCATACTCACCCACTAGAATATTAAAAATTTATATTGAAGCTTTAACTGGGTTCGGCCACATATTCCATCCAGATGTCTCAACAACACATCACTATCGCCGGGGTGTGTCCTTGGGAGAGCTTCTGGGAGCAGGGAAAGCAGGCAGAGCACACACATTGAAAGGACAGGGGAGGGGGTGAGGAGCCTCCAACTGCCAGAGTCTGGGTCGTGGGTCAAGGGGTGGTCATATCCTCTCAATGACCTCCCCCAACACACTGTATCAAGTCCTTTATACCACCCCATTGCTAAAGACTCAAAAGAACTGAATCCTTCAAGGAATGTTGACCTGGAGCTCCTAGAACTCAGATGCCAGAGCACTGATATTCTGTGTGGAAACCAGGTGTTCACCAGGCCATAAACTTGAAAATGAGGATGTCACTACTCACAGGGGCCTTCCACGATTTCATATGCTGTGGTATTTCTCAAATGTGATGGATAAGCCAGGGGTCCCTGGAAGTCTGTTCTCCAGTTCCACAAACTATGAGATTACTATGTTTATACTCGATCACTCTCTAAATATGTTATCAGAATCTCTGATAGCCAGGATAGCCAGTTACATGACACCAGGACTCATATTTGAGCTTTTGTTTGGGCTCAGATCTACGCCAAGTGACAATCCAAAGTGTCACAGTGTCTGCACGAGCAATTTTTGTGGTAGAGAAAAGAGATGGGACAATGGAATTACCACACAGCCTGTAGTAGTCTGGAGATGCTATAACTCTTGGACCATAATCATGTCACAAGCAAATGTGTCCTTGGGATCCAACTGTCAAATTTAACAACCAACAATGTAACAATGTAAATTGGCAGACGTAAGACACTGCCACCATTTATTAGTAGGGAGCATAGTCATAAATATTCAATAGCCAATTCTTCTATTTCATATCCCAGAACTAATTAGCTCAGTGCCCATTTTAATGTTATTTTTTATAAAACTACAGTGCTAAAACTATATGTAATGGAAGAAGAAAACTTTAAAGAATCAAGACACGGGGCGCCTGGGTGGCTCAGTGGGTTAAGCCGCTGCCTTCGGCTCAGGTCATGATCTCAGGGTCCTGGGATCGAGTCCCGCATCGGGCTCTTTGCTCAGCAGGGAGCCTGCTTCCCTCTCTCTCTCTCTCTCTCTGCCTGCCTCTCCATCTACTTGTGATCTCTCTCTGTCAAATAAATAAATAAAATCTTAAAAAAAATAATTAAAAAAAAAAAAAAAAGAATCAAGACACCTTGCATTAAATTGGTTCTTACTGATGGTTTATTGGCCTGCCTAGAAGAGTATGTGTTCTGATTGTCCAAAAGTAGGAAAAAAAACAAATTTAATTTACTGGTGCTATTTTGGAAATTGTACTTAAGCAAACAGAATTTTCTGCATTTGTAATAACAGAGTCAAAATAAGAAAAGTATTATACACAGAACCAGATCTGAGCTACATCTTTCTACAATTGTACCCACAATCAAGGCTTTAATTTCATCGATTTCATTAAAATTCATCATCTGTAGCATGGCTGCTGGAAAAGGTAGGCTCTCTGTTCCAAAGAAATGGACCTTTCCTGCAGTTTTTAAAGGATTATGTGGATGGTGAGTATGCCTAAAAAGAAAAGTCTAGAAGAGGCAAAGAAATCAGGGCTGTGAGGCTATACAGAAAGTAGTGAAATAATAGTTCTCTTTTACATGCATCATCTCACCCCTAGTCTATCACCCGCAACAGGGGTTCTCCTCCCCCCAGCTAAGCCCCAGTCCCAGGCTCACCCACCCAGCCATCCTCATTCAATTATTCTTGCTAATTTCAGTTTACTATGTTTGCTATTTCATTTTATATCTTAAGTTTTAGCTTTCTTATTGTATAAACACATGAAGTTTATATTTGGCTTTATGTTTACATATTAAAATTGGGAAAAAGTAATTTAACTATTATTAAGAATCTTTATCTTTAAAAGTTCTTTAACCCTTAAAAGCATACATAATACAACTTGAGATATACTGGCAACATACAAACTATATGGAAAATGTAATCCAAATAGGAAAGGAAACAAAACAAAACAAAAAACAATCAGTTCCGTGCTAGTTACCCAATTCTGGGTAAGATTCATGAGCTCCAACCTTCTCCATATCCACCCCCAGGGAATGCCCTAATGTCTTTGGGTCCCAACATCCTCATACTCACACTGTGGGATGGCTGTGGGATGAACAGCTTCAGCCTGAAAGGAGAACCTTTCATCACCCCTCCCTTCTATGTTTGAGCCCACATTCTATGCCTCAGTTGCCATGAAGTCATTCATAAAGTACGGTGATAACAGGGTCCTGCCCACCTCTGAGCATTGATGTGAAATGACACTGAGATAGTATAGAGGAAAACATGCTGGTAACTACAAAATTTAACACAAAGACCTCTGACCAGGATATCCCCTCCAGCCTGAGTTCAAGCATTGATACTTAAATTGAAGTTAACATTATTTTCCCCCTTGTGTGAAGTGAGGAAGATGGGGTGGCCTCTGTCAGAGGAGGCAATGAACCAGCCAGGGAAGGCCACAGACTCAAAGGTGGAGGTACTGTGAATCTCTAAGCGGTAGAAGAGGAAGGGATCCACGGGCTCCACTTCATTGTACAGACGCAAGATCTTCTCCTCCTGAAAGGTGATAGAGAACACCCAGCAGAAGAAGCAGAGACAGTGTGAGTCATTCAAAGTTACTTGTACACAAACAGTAAATGTTCCAAAGTATGAGAAAGCCTTATCCCTCTTTTAAAATGGGTTGGGAGCAGCAGAGGGAGCACACAATCTCACCTTCCCAGTCCCCAGCCTCAGATCCAGAAACAGAGGAGAAAAGACATGAGGAACGGGTTAGTGAACAAGTGGCACACTCCAACAATGAGCTGGGACTCTCCTCACACAAGAGGCCAAGCGGAGGAAAAGGAAGGACATGCAGATTTGCAGCAGTAAACCAAGGACCTCTCCTACCAAAGCTGCAGCAATGAGGGCCGCCGCCCTGCAGACACCACTGCACTAACCCAAGTTTGCATTCATCGTTGACCAACTACCAACGTGTGACAGAGGTCACTGCCATGAAATAGACACAAGAGTCTCTAAAAAACTAGAGGATTTGCATTAAAAACAACAACAACAACAAAGTAAATAGAGCAATCAGAAAATGCCTTCTATATCACATATAGAAGCATATTTTGTCTATTTCTATACCATGTATTTAAGTAAAATAAATATTTCTAACTAAATTACACATGCGCAAATATCTCCAGAGAGCTACCACATGGAATGGTCTATAATTCAGCCACATTCAAACCCTCTCCCTATCTTATTTTCTTCATTAGTTCCAATTATCATATGAACTTAGTATATTTAACTCTCAGGCATATCATCACTGCTAGACTAGTTCATCATTGCATTCCTCAACACAGAGAAATTCAAAAGAGATGTGTTCATTAAATAAAAAGACACTTTCTCATTTCAAACTCCAGTACATCGTCCTCCTCCCTTCCAACTTACAGCCTGGAAAGCACTGGGCTATAGGTCCCCTCTGCCCTCCCCAGTTTATGGCTGCTTCTCTAGCAAGTCATCATTTTGTCTTTCTGTCCATAATTCCCAGTAGCATATTTGCGGTCATTCCACCATCTTAAAAAATAACTGTTTTGAATGCCCGCCACCATCCCAGCTCCCCTTTGCAGAAACTTCCCTGTAATAGTTGTCTATATATGCTGTCCTGGATTTTTCCCTTCCTATCCCTCTCTTAGACCCCCTCCATCCAGGCGTTCCACCTCCAGCACTGCAGAAACACTGCTGTTACCAAGGTCCCTAAGAACCCATACATGGTAGAAGGCAGTGGTCAATTATTAATTTATCCGAGGACAAAACCACAATAGAAGGGCAGCTTACTAGACAAGATGTAGCTGAAAATGTAATTGACAGTCCTCCTTCACCACACTCCACATTCATTCTGTCAGTAAATCTTATTGTCTCAAATTAAATAAAATATTTTCAGAATCTAACTGGCTACCTACCTCCCACCTCCATTGTTATCCCCTAATTCATCAGATCTCACCTAGATCACCTCAAAGGCCCCCACAAGACTTTCACCTTTGCCCCCCACCACAGTCTGCTTTCAACTGGCAGCCAAAATAATTATTTTAAAACCTGTGTCCACTCATGTCACTCTTCTATTAAAAACATTCTAATAATTCCCCCATTTCACTCAGATTGAAAGGCAAAGTCCTTATAAATGCCAGCAAGGCCCTTTATAATCTACGTTTGTCTCTCCGAATTCGTCCTCCCTAATTCACTGCTGACACACTGTTTTCTCCACTAATCCTTGCTCTCCCCACATGCTGCTGGCTAACTCTCTTGTTGTCTTCTATTGTCTGCTAAAATCTTAGCATGCCTGCTGCACTATTTTCTATGGCACCCCAACACCACCTGGGTCTAGCACTACCGGCCTCTCTCTCCTGCTTTCCTAGGGGACATAACACCCTTAAAGACATCACCGACTAGGGGCGCCTGGGTGGCTCAGTGGGTTAAGCCGCTGCCTTCGGCTCAGGTCATGATCCCAGGTCCTGGGTTCGGGCCCCACATCGGGCTCTCTGCTCAGCAGGGAGCCTGCTTCCTCCTCTCTCTCTGCCTGCCTCTCTGCCTACTTGTGATTTCTCTCTGTCAAATAAATAAATAAAATCTTTAAAAAAAAAAAAAAAAGACATCACCGACTTACCCATCATGATACTTATTGTCTACCATTTCTCTCCTCCTGCTAGAATCCATGCCCCATGAGGGCAAGGCTCTCTGCCATTCTGGGACTCCACGTGTTGTGGCCTCAGATAGCCACAACACAGCTGGAGGCCAGTAAGAACTCTCATATTTGCTGGACTGAATTGGATGGGGTTAAACTAAATTGAACTGAATTAAACAAGTTTATGGAACTGAAGTTTAAGGAAGAAGAGTAAAGATTGAAATTTCAGAAAATGGCAAGGGGAGAATGATTTAGCAGACAGGATGAGCTTAAAATGGAATCATGACTTGGAAGATGGAACCAAGAAATTCTCCCAGGATGCAACAAGCAAAAAACAAAAACTATGAAAAGGATAGAAAGTATGGAAATTTAGACGAGATATTAAAGAGGATCTAGAAGTTCCAATGACTAAGGCATAGGAATTCCAAAAGGAAATATAAGGCAGAATGAAGTTTACTTGACATAATGGTTGAGAATATCTCAAAATTCAAGAAAGACAAACACCCTCAACTAGCGAGGGGCAGGATAACTCAGTGGCATGCACAGGACTCAAAAACATCTAGGAATAGTAACTATGCTTAAGAATTGGAGAGTATTTCTTTTTTAATTCTAAAATTAGATTATCTACCAAATAAACATTTTTTAAAAGAAATTGGCCCTTTTTTTATAATGTTATTTTTCATACTTACCTTCAGTTGCAATGTGGGCTGCCCTTCAATGTCCTCACAAGACAAACACATTTCTGGATTCTCTATTCCCAAGTAAATGGGAACCCCTCTGCCTTGCTCGAGCGATTCTGGGTACTTGCATGGGACAACAGTGACGGTGACTAATAAAGATAAGAGTGGAGATGGTGTCAGTTTCCTCCGAAGTCAGGACAAGGCCAGCATCTTTCAGGTGTGTTAGGAAGAAAACTTAGAAGTATCATCCCTGCTACCCCAGGCCCACCAAATGGCCAACTACCTCATTCATTCATTCATTCATTCATTCATACCACGTACCAGTCATGGCCCTCGGAAATGGAGCAAGCACACAGAGTTAAACAGATGGCAGACCCTGCCCTAGAGATTGTCACACCTCTGCTTAAACATCTGGAGGTGGGAAGTTCCAACCCCTAGCAACCCCTCTGATCCTTGAAGAGTTCCGTCCATTAGCAAGTTTTGCCTAATGTGATGTTGAAATCTGCCTTCCTATACCCACTCATTTAATCCTTTTAGGACACTTTAAAGTCAGGCAGGAAAAGATACTCCTCTTCCATGGGACAGGCCGTCAGTCACTGAAAGCAACTCTCCTGCCCTGCAAAGAGGCTATTCTACCTTCTCTGCTTTCTATACCCTGGTCCAGACAAACTTCTCCCTGACATGGCTTCCCAGGCAGCTGTGAAATTCTCCTCCTTCCACGTGGGCCCTGTTGTCAGGCCACCCTTTCACAAAAGGCCAGCGCCAGCATCCCAGGTGCACTGCGACCCCTCCCTTGCCTCCAAGGCAGCAGCCGTGGGATGACCACTCACCTGGGGTCACACTGTTACTCCGTGGAACTGTCACAATGGTCTGACCCTGAAGGACCCACACCTGCTGATTCAAGTCGGATACCTCCCCAGTATGAGGTTGATTCACTGCAGTTTAAGAGAGAAGAATAATGGAGAACCATTATAATTAGGCCATTTTGCTAGATGCTAGGCCCTTAGAGAAGGAAGGTCCAGGGTTTACACACTAAAACTGACAGCATTCACATGACCCTCAGCTCAGCCTTTCTTTCTGGGAAAGCTGTGGGTTGCGGTGAGGCGGGACAGGACTGCAACTGGTCTAAGAGGGTAAAATGTCCCATAGGACATGTGTGCTGAGTCCCAGCTACTCCCTCTGATGCCTCCTCTGTGCTCGGCTTGGTGCTGGGTCTGGAGCTAGAGCAGAGGATAAGCACTGCTCCCCACCCTGCAGAAGCTCACTGTCCACGGGAAACTGGAGAACACTCAATGGTAAGAGCCATACAGAAAGAAGGGCAGAAAATGCTGGGGCAGCCAGGAGATCAAGAAGAAACAGGTGTGAGTGCAGGTATCCCAGGCCTCCAGAGCCCCATCTCAACATCACCTGCTGTTAAGGGTTCTCCAGAAATAGGGATTCCTCGAATGCATGTCATAGTGGGGTTGTCTCAACACCTGTGGGGACAGTGATAGTAGATATGAGCATCAGGAGATATTTCCAAGACCTTTCTAGGACACTAATTACTGAGATCCTCATTCTGGACAAGGAGTTGGGAAGCCTGGCCTGACACAGAGACCTACTCAGAAAATCTGAGCCACCTCCTGAGACAAAACTTCAAGGTAGCAACAGGGAGGAGACCTCGGGCAGAACTTCCTCCACCCAAAGATCCAGCCAGTGACCAGATCTTCCTATAACTTCTAAGGCATGACTTTTGACCTTAAGGTGCCTGCATGCATCTCCTCCTCCTTCCCCCATTGACATCTGCTTCTGCCTGGGGGCAGGGCAGCTCTGTCAGGCTCCTAGCAACTCCCTGGGAAGTGAGAAAGTGAGAAGCAGCTAGACAGGCACTGGACAAGTCACAGAGCCTGGCATAGCCCCATCTCTTCCCTGAGCCCTAAAGCACAGAAGAGAGGGAAGGCTAAAAAGTTGGAGGACTTGCTGGACCTTTATCAATAGTTCAGAGGACTGAATCACAGCTCCAACAGCTCCCAAGAGCAGTGAAGGGCTCTGACAGAGACTGCCATTTATTTGGTAGAATGGAGGAGGTGCCACTACCTTGGTGGGGCATGGCAATTTTATGTCAGAAAATCTTGGGAGTCTCAGATGGCAAAATCATAGCATCAGCATTGAGCTGCACCAAACCACGCCCATGGGGAAATAGAGCTGATGACAGTCCCCAGGTTTCTCAGCAAGGGGACACTGAGGGACTTTCCCAGAGCCCAGTTATCCTGCTTTATCACTCAGGCTACAATGCCAGGCCCTTCACAAAAGAAGTTCATCTGCTGGGGCAGGCAAGCTTGCCCTCTACAGTTCCACTAAAGGAGCCCTGTGATTGCAAAATTAGCTGTGAGCTTCAGGCAGGGTCCATATGGCGTTCTTGGCCATCCAACCATGTGTGAACCACCTCAGGCCACCCCTGAAAAGAGGGCTAGGCTGAAAGCTCCCCTATTGTACTCTTTTAGCACCTCTACCCCCTTGAGAAGCCACAGACACTGAGCAGTGTACCCTTAACCGAGGTCCCTGGTACCTCCAAAATGCAGTGGACTCCAGAACTGCCTGAGGACTAAAATGGTCGGCAATGATCTCCCTAAAACCTGAGCCCCAGATCCCAACTTATCCTCTACCCTCTGGTCTAGTAATGTCACTTGCATTTGCATATGCATAATGCATTTGTAGGTTTACAATGAATGGTAACAGTAATTACTACTTTGGGGGCCGGGGGGACCATGTTTATTATATTCCAACCTTCATTCACTGAGGTTAAGCACAAAAATTTTCTGAGGCAGAAGCTAATTTGACTAAGGTGAATTTCAAAAGACTGGAAACAACTTTATATTTACCTGCCTAGCTGGGGAGGGGGGGGTGGGAGGCAAGGGCTAAGACAGAACCTCCTAGGCAAGCACTTCCATGAGCCCCTCTTCCCACCCCTGAAAGTCTCCTTGCTCATCCTCTCATACTTTTCACCCCCATCCCCTTGTTGGCCTTGGAGGAACATGGTCCTTTCCTTTGAGCCCTCAATCCCATCACTTTTGGCTTCCAGTTTATCTGTTACTCCAGGAGAGAGTGTGATAATGAATTTGGACACACTTGTGTTCAAAGCCAGGCTCAGCCAGTGTCACCTCTCTTAGGTCCCCTCTGTCCAACCAAAGAGCTTCTCAATTATGTATCAGTCAACATACCTCCTTTCTTGGGAAGTTCACCAAAAAAATGACATCTAAAGGGTGCTATCATCTGGCCCCCAAATTCTTTAGGTTTCTGTTTCAATCAGGATCTAGTGTGGGAAGAACCCACACAAGGAATTTCAAACAAAGGGGACTGGTTACAAAATATGTTAGAAGTTTCATTCTTCTACATATAACTGTTCAGTTTTCCCAGCACCATTTATTGAAGAGACTGTCTTTTTTCCGCTGTATATTTTTTCCTGTTTTGTCGAAGATTATTTGACCATAGAGTTGAGGGTCCATATCTGGGCTCTCTACTCTGTTCCACTGGTCTTTGTGTCTGTTTTTATGCCAGTACCATGCTGTCTTGGTGATCACAGCTTTGTAGTAAAGCTTGAAATCTGGTAACGTGATGCCTCCAGTTTTGTTTTTGTTTTTCAACATTTCCTTAGCGATTCGGGGTCTCTTCTGATTCCATACAAATTTTAGGATTCTTTGCGCCAGCTCTTTGAAAAATACCGGTGGAATTTTGATCGGAATGGCATTAAAAGTATAGATTGCTCTAGGCAGTAGAGACATTTTAACAATGTTTATTCTTCCAATCCAAGAGCATGGAATGGTCTTCCATCTTTTTGTGTCTTCTTCAATTTCTTTCATGAGTGTTCTGTAGTTCCTCGAGTACAGATCCTTTACCTCTTTGGTTAGATTTATTCCCAGGTATCTTATGGTTCTTGGTGCTATAGTAAATGGAATCTATTCTCTAATTTCCCTTTCTGTATTTTCATTGTTAGTGTATAAGAAAGCCACTGATTTCTGTACATTGACTTAACTCGACTGTTCTCTTACACTGTACACAAAGATAAACTCAAAATGGATAAAAGACCTCAACGTGAGACAGGAATCCATCAGAATCCTAGAGGAGAATATAGGCAGTAACCTCTTCGATATCAGCCACAGCAACTTCTTTCAAGATATGTCTCCAAAGGCAAAGGAAACAAAAGCGAAAATGAACTTTTGGGACTTCATCAAAATCAAAAGCTTCTGCACAGCAAAGGAAACAGTCAACAAAACAAGAGACAACCCACAGAATGGGAGAAGATATTTGCAAATGACAGTACAGACAAAAGGTTGATATCCAGGATCTATAAAGAACTCTTCAAATTCAACACACACAAAACAGACAATCATATAAAAAAATGGGAAGATATGAACAGACACTTCTCCAATAAAGACATACAAATGGCTATCAGACACATGAAAAAATGTTCATCATCACTAGCCATCAGGGAGATTCAAATTAAAACCACATTGAGATACCACCTTACACCAGTTAGAATGACCAAAATTAGCAAGACAGGAAACAACATGTGTTGGAGGGGATGTGGAGAAAGGGGAAGCCTCTTACACTGTTGGTCGGAATGCAAGTTGGTGCAGCCACTTTGGAGAACAGTGTGGAGATTCCTCAAGAAATTAAAAATAGAGCTTCCTTATGACCCTGCAATTGCACTACTGGGTATTTACCCCAAAGATACAGATGTAGTGAAAAGAAGGGCCATCTGTACCCCAATGTTTATAGTAGCAATGGCCACGGTCGCCAAACTGTGGAAAGAACCAAGATGCCCTTCAACGGACAAATGGATAAGGAAGATGTGGTCCATATACACTATGGAGTATTATGCCTCCATCAGAAAGGATGAATACCCAACTTTTGTAGCAACATGGACGGGACTGGAAGAGATTATGCTGAGTGAAATAAGTCAAGCAGAGAGAGTCAATTATCATATGGTTTCACTTATTTGTGGAGCATAACAAATAGCATGGAGGGCAAGGGGAGATGGAGAGGAGAAAGGAGTTGAGGGAAATTGGAAGGGGAGGTGAACCATGAGAGACTATGGACTCTGACAAACAATCTGAGGGTTTTGAAGGGGCATGGGGTGGGAGGTTGGGGGAACCAGGTGGTGGGTATTAGGGAGGGCATGTATTGCATGGAGCACTGGGTGTGGTGCAAAAACAATGAATGTTGTTACGCTGAAAAGAAATAAAAATTTAAAAAAAAAGAAAAAAAACTTTAAAAAAAATAAAATAAAGGAAAGGTATTGAATTAAAAAAATATATGTTAGAAGGCTAAAGAGTAACAAGAAGGTGCTGAAGTATCCCTGATATTAACAAGTGCAGGAAAGAAACAGGAGGAAACAAAAGAAGCTAGGAGCTCAAAGGAAGGACTTTGTAGGACTGATGCCCAGACCTCAGGAGGGGACTCTCTGCCAAATTGATGCTCAGACCTCTGAATAGAGAATGTAGTCTGTTCAGTGCATGAACACAAATGCGGAGAGGAGGCATCAGCCCAAGAGATGCTCAGAGGACCCAAGGGACACAACCCAGAGACCTGTATTTTCACTGATGCCAAAGCCTTTGGGTATAGCTTGAATTTTCCATGGCCAGAAGAAGGTTGCAAAAACCTATGTCTTCTGATGACATGTGTCCCTTTCAGCTTCAGCCTCTTATTCCACTTGATCCTGACCTTCCCCTCACTTCCCAATATTCAGAGCATCCAGTAATTTCCAGAATTGCCAGCAGTCAGTATCCATTCTGAAGTCCCCAGTTTAAAGTTTACTGTGAAGTGAGTATCAGAGAAATTAGAATAGGAGTGATGGAGAGGAGAGGGAAGAACTGAACCACTGGGGTGGATAATTGATGAGCAGAGATGCCATATCTAGTAAAGAAATGGACCAGAAGTTTAGTCTTAGAGTAGAAGGGATGGATAATATGATTACATGATATCCTAGCTGTATTTGAGAGGACTATCAATATTTATGCTGGTTACAAAAAGTAAGGAATATGATTCTGCTATGTAAACATAACCCAGTTTGTCAGATTCTTTCTATTAATGTTCTATTGTCACATACAAAGTGAAAATTATGCACACCATTAAGTGTGGCTTGAATTGAGTTCAGGTAAGTACTCGTAAACCCAAAAAAGATCCTAGACATGGAAATAATTTTAAGAGATTATTGAAGTCCAGATTCCAATTTTTAAGCTCTAAGATATTATCATCCATGCTTGTTTGGTATCAAGTCCTTCTATTTTGCTCACTTAACATGCTCATGATCTTGATAAGTGGAGGGAACATCAATGGAAACCAAGAAGGGAGAGAGAGCTTGGTCATTCACCAGGACTAGAATCTCTAGAACCTGTTCATAGAGGCACAATATCCATAACAATGTATTCATGTAGCCAAGCTGACATTCACAAGGAATGAAAGCAGAAGGAACCATGAAGTAGTAGACATTGTCTGACCCCCACAGTTGAAAAATACACAGAATCAAATTCATAGTCGAGCTGGGTTTAGAATCTGTAACTCCTAATTCCCCAATCCAGGGCTCTCTGCTCTAGTGCTCACCAGCTCCTCTGTGGCTCCTAAAAGAACCAAAGTCACTGCAACTTATATCCTATCAGGGGCTACCTACAACCAATCTAGCCTGGGCATCGCTACTGGAAGAGAAATGCCATCACCTCGATTGAACTAATGGGGCAACACAGTGTGCACCACAGACCACAGAGAACAGCCTGGGCCATTTGTACTCAAGTAGATTGGGGAAAGTGGGACAATGCCAAGGAAATTCCCAGGATGACCTCTACAGAACTGCCTCTACCAAATGTGGGTGTGATGATGTAGTTGAACTTGCCCAAACCTCAGCTCCTCTAAGCAGCTCAAGCTCATTGTCTAAAACTCCCTTCCCTGTGGGCTGACCCATCCTCATGTCTTTCCCGAAGCTGGGTCCCCCATGAAAACCCACACTTTGGGTTGTGGGCCAACATGCTATTTAACAGCTTCCTCTCCGTGTGAAAATGAAAGATAGACAAAAATAACCCCCAAACTCCTCACCAAAATGGCAGAAATAAAAGAACCATTAAAGGCATCAAGACAAAAGAATTCAACTATACAGGACCAACATCAAGGTACCTTTCTGTAAATTTAAAACATCTGTTGACCAAATTGTACACTTGTGTGCAACCAAAAAATAAAAACAAACAGCTAAAGCCTCTATCAGACAGCTTGTGGTAAAACATTTAAGGAAAAGCTTAGGTTAAATGCCTAAAGTTTGAAATTCCTGGATAAAAAGCTAATGACAGAGAACTTTTAGCTCAATGAGCCACATCACAGAAAATGCAAAAGCCATGAAAGAAAAGATGATAAACTGAATATCATCAAAATTTTAGAATTTTGAACAAACTTGCACAAAACAAACCATGGGTGAAAGTTAAAAGATAAGGTACCTGCGAGAAAATATTTACAACACATCTAACAAGCTAATACCTACCATTCCAAGTTTTAAGTAGTTCCCACTAGTTTAAAAAATGCAAGTAATTTTATAGAAAAATAAACAATAGATGTAAAAAGCATTTCTGAGAAGAAAATATAAATGTCCAACAAATAGAATTAATTATAGTTAACCATACCAGTAATGAGCAAAATGCAAATCAAAGCAACAATGAAATTCCATTTCCACCCATCAGGAAGGCACAAATTAAAAAGGTGGTAGGCAATGGTGGTGAGGAAACAGATTCACTGACTGTATGGATGGATGTGTGAATCAGCACAGTCTTTTTGGGAAGCAATTTTGCAGGAGCTATTATAAATCTAAATATATGTGCCCTTTGACTCATCAATTCTACTTACAAGAATCTATCAGTCAAGTTTAGCTTCAAAAGCTGGAAAACTCCAATTCAAAGTGATCAAAATATTCATTAGATCACATACTTGAAAGTCCAGAAGTGATATGGGATCAGAACCACTGATCTGGTAATTCCATAATGGCAGCAAGGATCAACATTGAGCTAATTCTCTTCTGAACTGGCATTCAGTACATAAGGCCAGGTTCCCTCATGTCTGTAAGATAATTTTCTGTGAGAATCAGAACTACATGTTCAGACATTTACATCTTTGCAAGAAGAGAATGTCTCTCCCACATCAAAGTATTTCAAGTCTGCTTGGGTGAACTTGAGAGTCATGCTGTGCCCATCAGGTCCTAACAAGAAATATATGACACATTCAAAATTTGGCAGTTTGAGGCAAATGTAATAAAGGGGTTATTTATAAAGATGTGGGCAGAGTATAGGGAAATACCAAGGTGTAGATAATGCTGAACCCTGGGGCTAGTAACAGTAGGATACACCTCTTATCACCCATAGGCCTGAATGGACAAGAGGAGGAAACAGTTACCAGAACCCAGAGAGAGAGAGAGAGCTTTGTGGAGAGGGAAATGTAATAGAGGACATGACCTACCTCAAGAAAAACAGCCTGGGGTGACCGGAAAGGGAAGGAACCAGGACTAAATACCCTGACTTCTCTCTCTTCCCACCCTCCAATTTCCTTCCAGTGAATTGTGAAGGCAGTGGTGGTGGAAGTCATCCAGCATAAGCTAAGCCTTCCGCCCCTCAAGTCCATGCTCTTACTCCATGAGTCTGAAATCTGAGCTCCCTATCCCAAGCGAAATATAAAAAGACAGCAGCTTCTGAATCACCACAAGTTAGGTCTATGTGATAATACCCCCAACTGAAAGTTTTTAAGAGTCATTCCCACTGTTGCTCCTATAAGGTGGTTAGAGGAAAATACAGGAGTGGGGAGGAAACAGTTAAGAAGTCAACTGGTAGACTTCTTGATTCCGTAGCTATTCACGGGGTCTAATTTGGTAATCATGGTTGCCTTCTCCCACCAGCTATCCCATATTTCCCTTGCTTTCTACGAGTACCTTAGCAGGATGCTCTTCCTCACCTTGAGGGTAATTCAAGCCTTTGTGTCTATGGACTCTGAGTCCTTGGTGCTCTTTTTAGGGTTTAGGGTGTTACAGTTTTTCATTGTCTGAAACTACCAGGGAGGGGAGTAATAAGACCTTCTCCAGGGAACCCCTTGGGTTCCAGACACAGTCCTGTGTACCTCCATCAAGTAGCACCAACCTAGTTTTCCCTAAATAATCAGGATTAAACACCCCACCCAGTAAGTTGACTCCTTTCTGCCTGTTTATTCAATGACACAAGGGGCCAAATGGCTATAGGGCAATCTCAGCTTCCAATTCCTCCAATCCTTGACTGTATTCCCTAGTGGAAGCATTGCATTCCTGGGCACTAAAACCTCCTTTCCATGGAGCTTAGGGTCATGTAACAAGAAGAAAAAGTTCCTACAGTATGCCATTTAGTTTAAGAGTAAGAGGGTCTCTTCCCCACTCCACCTTTTGGCTCTTGAACCTCTGCATTCCCATCATGAGGAAGACAGTAATATTTATCAACCAGTAGTTTAAAGAATATGCTGCTTTCGTAAGACAGCCCTCTCTCAAAGTGTTGTGTTCTTCTTGGCACCACATGTGACTCTTCCAAAGACCATCCCACTAGTTTATCAAGACATCTGCACATGGTAAAGCCAATGATGGTTCAGGTAGAAAAGTCAATGAATTATTACATGAGTGTGAACTTGTAGCCACATGACTTTACTGAAAAATGGAACCCTTAGTTAAAAATGACGCCCTGTGGCATCATGCAGTCATGCAGTAAGTCCGCCGCCCATGGTGTTGCTGGCAGAAGTACTATGAGTTGAGAAGATAAATCAATACAAAAATTTATATGTATCTCTACAAGAAAAAAGCATTGGCCTCTTCATAATGGAATAGTCCAATACAATCTGCCACCAGGGAGTTGGCTGGTTGCATTAGGAAATGTTGTCGGGGTTTTCTGTTGATCTCTGCTGATGGTGGTTTGAGCACTCTTCAGTGGCAGTAACCAAATCGATTTGCTGAGGGGAAATCAAGCGGCTGAGTCCATGCCTAATCTCCATATCTGCCACCATGGTCACTTTGTACATGGACCCACTGAGCAGACAAGGGACTGGAGAAAACTGGCATCCACAGGTTGGGACACTTCGACCTCTCATTTACTGAGAGCCTCCTCTGCAGTAGATGCCATTTGGTAGGCCCTTGTTTGGAAAACAAATATCTTCACATTTCCCAATTCTGTGCCCATTCTGTGAGGTTCACCTGCATACTACTCTCTACACATCCTTGTAGCCGATGTCCTAATCTTTCTCCTTCCAAGTTTCTGCCCAGCTAGCCAACTCATTGCCCCACAGATCAGTGTAGATCTGCCTCACATATCTCCTCCAACATGAAATGAATAACCAAACATGCTACCTCAAGTTCTGCCCAATGGGAGGATTTCCCTTCATCATTATTTTTCAAGGCAAGCTGAAGGTGCTATAGTGAAATGGCAGTAGCCATCTATTTCCAGCTGGGGCTAGCATACTATGCAGATCCATACATACATCCAATCAGGCCTACGCTTTTCCTCCTCCATTCTACATCATCCCATGAGACTCTGGTGTGAATTAAGAAACAGGTGGAAAAGCTGTAGAAGAAGGTACCATGGGTGTCTGAGCTACCAACTTATGATGTTGACTTTTGCCTTTCAGATAAGCTTGGGCCTGGTCTCCTCTACATCATTATTTTTAAAATAGACTGTTCCTGTGCCTGTCCAATCTTATGGTTTGGTAGATCAGGACATTCCAAGCTCATGGTGGGCAGTTTAAATCATTTCATGTCTCATGGTTAGGAATTCAGACTCTATAATAAACAAATAGCAGTTCTGGAGCTGATTTTCAGCAGGGCTGAAGAGGACACGGCCTTATTCTAAAACCCCAGGGATTTTCCCCATCATTTTTCACCTGGGGCTTGTAAGTACCTCTATTTGCAAGAAACACTTCTAGAACAAGTGGGTCTGTTAATTCTTAAAGCTCATGGGGCAAATAAGCTTATATCCCAACCTGGATATTCAGCATAATCTTTTCTGGATCTAGGACCCATCAAAACTAGCAGCCTTATGGGTTATTTGGTACATGGACCACAACATGTATGCATGCCCAGACAAAGAATGTGTTAACCCTAAAATCCAAAGAAGCCCATTAATCACTATGCCTTTTTCCCCCCTCCTGGGAGATTTAAGGTCCAACAATCTATCGCTTTTTTTTTAAGATTTTATTTATTTATTTGACAGAGAGAGACACAGCGAGACAGGGAACACAAGCAGGGGGAGAGGGAGAAGCAGGCTTCCCACCAGGCAGGGATCCCGATGCGGGGCTTGATCCCAGGACCCTGGGATCATGACCCAAGCCGAAGGCAGATGCTTAATGACCGAGCCACCCGGGCATCCCAGTCTATCACTTTTTAGGCAATTTTCTGAGATGCTTAGACTACTAGACCCCTGGAAATTTCAGCAATATAGCAGACTCCTGAATGCATCTCACTAGCATTTCTCTTTCTAAGGCATCTAGTGTGTTAGCTACTTGCTTACCAGATTCAATTAGCATAATATCATCAATGTAATGGACCAGCACGTTGTCCCTAAGACTTATGATGATGAGGAATTGGAGAGTTGATATAGACATGAAGCAACACAGTCTTGCATGTGAAGGCAAATTGCTTCTGGTCACCTTTGCTCATAGATATGGGGTTTAAAAAACATTTTCTAGGTGAATAGCTGTATACTAGGTCTTGGGCTGCGTTTATTTGCTCCAGTGAGGACAATATATGCAGATCTGCAGCCTCAACTGGCTTTACAAGCTGAAGTTTATGATGATTTCCTGGCACTCTCTGAAACCTATGCAGTATTTGTACCAGCCAACAAGGCAAATTAAATGGGATGTGAAATTAATACCCTTGCATCTTTCAAGTCTTCGATGATGACACTAATTCTAGTCATCCCTCCAGGTATGTATTGCTTTGGTTTGGGACTTATTATCTTGGCAGGGGTGAGGAAGAATTCTAGGGGCTTCACTTTTGCATTCTGTCCATAGTAACCCTAACTTAATAAGAAGGAACTGAAAACGGGGCATGTTGCCAATCACTAAATTTATTGATTTAAATTAGATAAATTCTAAACCTGAGAAAATCATCTAAGGCTGAGCCTTCAGGCAGCTTCAACTCCAAAATCCATCTGTCTCCTGACTTTTATAACCTTCTACTTGGTTCGATGGACCACAGCAGCATTTGGCAACTCTGCGGATCAGCATCAGTGTGGAGCCAATATCTGAAGCCCCTGGAAAGTCTTTCTCTCTTTCCAGTACACGGTCTTCTGATAAATGGCAACCCGTGTCTCTGGGTAAAGCTTGGGGGAAAAGTCCTATTTACCTGTCACTCTGTATTTGTCTGCTTGGGCTGCCATGACAAAATACCACACACAGGGTGGCTTAAAGAACAAAAATTTGTTCCCACGTTTCTGGAGGCTGGCAGTCCGAGATCAAGGTTTTGGCAGCATTGATTTCTCAGGGGGCTTCTCTCCTTGCTGTGCCCTCTTGTGGCCTTTCCCCTCTGCACACGCATCCCTGCTGTCTCTTCCTCTTCTTATAGGGACAGCAGTCATATTTAGATTAGGACCTCACTATCATGACCTCATTTAGCCTCAATCACTCCTTTAAAGGCCCATCTCCAAACACAGTCACGTTGGGAGTTAGAGATTCAACATGTGAAGCAGTGGGGGCAGGTGGGGAGACACGGGAGTTAGAGATTCAACATGTGAAGCAGTGGGGGCAGGTGGGGAGACACGATTCAGTCTGTAACACACCACTTGTAACCGTGCAAAATTCTTCTTCAAAGGGACCTGGCCTTTGGCTCAAAGGGCTTCAGGTCTGTGATCTCCCTTCAGCCTGGAGAGCGGGTAAGAAGCCATAAATCCTCCACTATACCAATTCAAGTTAGGTGTTCTGCCTACTACACCTAGGGCTTTTTTCTCATACATGTTAAGCAGCACCTTAGAAGCATCTCCATCTATTCCACTTCTAGAAATCTACCCTACAATGAATTAGTCATTGCTACAGAGTGCTGACATTGTAAATACATAAGTAACTCACTTTAAGCTGTTGCTCAGGGAGATGGAGAGAATGTTGGGACACACCTGTGACTCAGCTGCCCATTAATCACCCACCCCAGGATGACCCAAGGGACCACGAGCAAATGTGTTGGTCCACACATCCAGTCTCCCGAAGAATTCATGGTAACCATGCTCTCTGGGCTAGAGATGATGGTTATTTAAGTTTCTAACATTAGAGGAAGCTAGATGAATTATATATATATATATATATATATATTTTTTTTTTTTTTAATTTGACAGAGAGAGAGAGATCACAAGTAGGCAGAGAGGCAGGCAGAGAGAGAGGAGGAAGCAGGTTCCCTCCTGAGCAGAAAGCCCAATGCGGGGCTCAATCCCAGGACCCTGGGAACATGACCTGAGCCCAAGGCAGAGGCTTTAACCCACTGAGCCACCCAGGCGCCCCTAGATGAATGATATTTATAAACGCCTGTACTTTTTTTTTTTTTTTACTTTTCCTGTATCTATTATTATTTCTAATAAAAAGTTTAAAAGAAAAATGAAATGAATGTATTATGGTAAACTGCTAGAGTAGTTCGTTTGGTACTGCTGATTCTCTGATCATTTTTCCATACAAACAAGGTGTTTAGCCTAATGGAAAGAATTATCAGTTGGCAAATCCAAACTGAGGAATTCTCTGGTATACTCCTAAATGATGATTTAAAACTGGTTTCTCAAAAAAAATCTTTAATAAGATAAACTTAGTTTCTTGTTTTTCCCCAAACAAAACAAACATTCGTCTTGTCAATCTGAGACTTTAATCAAAAACCAAAAAGCTTTGGTCACCCTAGCTTGGAGCTGAGAGGTCAGCTGTGCTCCCTGGGACCAGCAGAGGGCGCTGCGGCACCGAATTACATCAAAAGGCCGAGCCTCCGCCGGGCACATCCCACCTATGTGGGGTGGGAGCTCTGAATTTAGCGCAGCGGCGCCTGAAGGCAGGAACTTTGTTGCAAGCCTAGAATCCTGCTTTCAAACTTTTACGCATCCCAGTCTGAAATTACCTTGCAACCGAGTTCACGCATACGTGTAAATCTATAATCAGCTTGTAATGTTAAACTACCAAATCTGACTGATGGAATATCATAATAAATTTCCAAAACAAAATAGTTGAACAAAATTAAATTTAGCTAGTTAAAGTGGACTTTTGGTCTTTATAACTTCAGCAAATTATTGTTTTAAATAATTTGCATTTTAATAAACCCTTTTTTGGTGAAATATTAAGATTTTTAGTTACTGAATACAAGAAATGTACTATATCCGTATATCTTATTTTTCTTGTTGCAGGATTAATTTTTTGGAATTTTGAAACATTCTTTAAAATGTAGGTAATATAAAAAATTATGAAAATTTGACTGTGTGAAGTCATAAAGGCCTATGGCCTCCTTAAGATGAAACATTTGGGGGCTCCTGGGTGGCTCAGTGGGTTAAAGCCTCTGCCTTTGGCTCAGGTCATGATCCCAGAATCCTGGGATCGAGCCCCGCAGCGGGCTCTCTGCACGGCAGGGAGCCTGCTTCCTCCTCTCTCTCTCTGCCTGCCTCTCTGCCTACTTGTGATCTCTGTCTGTCAACTAAATAAATAAATAATCTAAAAAAAAAAAAGATGAAACATTTGGTTTTCATAAGTTGTTTGCTTTATGGGGAACAGAGTATATAGAATTCAAATAAAACTAGAAAGGTATCTAATTCACAAGTCATTCACAGCTGCGAGGACAAAACTCTATCATCAACATGTTAAAATTTTAAGAATTGGGATGCCTGGATGGCTCAGTCATTTGAGCCCCTGCCTTCGACTCAGGTCAGGATACCAGGGTCTTGGGATCGAGTCCCGGACCGGGCTCCTTGCTCAGTGGGCAGTCTGCTTCTTCTCTCTGCCTCTGCCTGCCACTCTGCTTCTCCCCCTGCCTATGCTCTCTCTCGCTCTCTGATAAATAAGGAAAGAAAGAAAGAGAGAGAGAAAGACAGAAAGTAAATCTTTTTAAAAAATTTTAAGAATTTGAGCAGAAATAAATTTCAATCAAGCAGCATCCAATCTAGCAGGTAGAAAGGAGCTCGGAGGAGCTGTGCAGAATGAAAGACTTCAGTAGGCAGAAGGGAGCGGAAATAAGGAAGTTCTACTTGGCAAAAAATCAGGTTGATTATTGCTTATTGCAAGGTTACTTCCCCTTAGGTGATGGCAGAGGTGTCTCAAGTAGATAACCTAGCTAGTAATCTAGGTAGGTAACTCCATTCAGGTGACTCCTGAATGACCTGCCCTTTTTTTAACCTCTGGTTTCCAGATTCCATTTCAGGGCCAGCTGAAACTATAATTGAGCCTCGGTTCCGCGACGTGGGGCTTAGCATGAATGACTCCATTTTGGTACTGGTGTCTTGTTTTGTAGCTGACATAATAACAATTATCTTAAATTTGATTCATGCTCCAAATAATTCTCTTCCTTTGTTTAAATGTCTTGTTTGCATGGAAGAGTTATCACCAGGAGCAGGAAACAAACGGTGAGGACACCTTGTAAGGTAAACGGAGATTCCCAGAGTGTCTACAAATGCAAAACAAGAAACAATGATTTTGTGAGCTTGGTTACAACAGGAGTTAGTCACAGAAGGATGCAGTTAACTGTTAAAGGCAAATGCCTCACACAGCGGCAGAATCAGTCCCTTACCTAGCCTGTGTGAAAGTGTTATACTGTTTGAGACTGAGGGAGCAAAGAGAAAAGGTTCCACTCTCAAATAATAACTATTAATAGAATATTAAGTTAAAATTTTCATTTCAGATTGGTAAAAATGTATAAGTAACTATGCCCAGTTACTACGGCAGTTGAGATCCCTAAAGAGAAATTCTACAAGACAAGCTCCTGGAGATGAATATTCATGAGCCAATAAATGCTTTAAAATAAATAAGATATTCTAAAAACACTGCAGGAGTTTGTGTCCTGGTAATGGGGCTGCAGAAATAGAAAGGTGTCATGGCTTTATGTCAAGTACTTTCTGAAAGCACAGAGATTCAGTTACTTTGGGCGATTATCGAATTCAGAGGGAAGATCTAGGGTGTAAAATCTTGCCAGGACATCTGAATTCCACACCACATGATGCTAAAACATTGATGTGTCTTAAAAAACCCAAGTGCTCTCATCCAATCCATTTTCAGCTCCTTAAAACATAGAAGCAGAATATTCCTGCTGAATAGTAAAAAAAAGAAAAGAAAGCTTTAATAAGAATGTGCGAGCAAAAGGTAGAATAGACATTTCATAATATATTATTCCCCCTCACTATGTTTAATGGATTCTGATATATGTCCTATTCCTTTTTTTTTTTTTTCCCCAACTCATTTTTATGCCTTACTATGGTTCTCAGCCCACAGTTGATAAGGCATTGTCCTAGCATTACAGCTGGGAGAAAACAGATCATTGGCAGTTGGCTCTGGAGGGCACAAGGGCCTTCTGGTCTTCTCCAGCGCCTAGACCCACAGAGAGAAACGAGCTTGGGACTAGCAGCAATTAGTCCTTTTGGCCCATCCTGCCCCTAATCATGCTTGGACCCCACAAGCGCTTCCTCTACAATTCCTTCAAAAATACTTTGCATTCTATTTCTGTTGTTGCTATGTGAATTAACTAATAAATTAAAGAAAGACTTTGTGGGGCCAGTGGGGGGGGCACACAGCTCTGTGGAGGTGTATCATGAGAATCACTCAGCAAGGACCTCCTGTGTCCCCAGTCCTGTTCCTGGCACCACCTCTGTGCCTCATGGCCCAGAACTGCAACTACTCATTTGGCCCAGCTAAAAGGCGCACATAGAGCCAGAGTTAGGAACAGACTGTGTCCCACAGGTCTGTTCCTAAGTCAGTTGTTCAGAGCCACAAATGCTCACAGAACCCACACTGTAGCTGCTTAGGCCTCTTTACAGAATGGTCTCTGTATTCAAGAACAAGTATCCCAGCCTCCCAAAGAGCAGAAGAATAGTCTGCTAATCTTTCAAGGCCTGGACCCAGAAACTGGCAATACTTCATTTCTGTCATAATTCTCTTGATCTATCGCAGAACCTGCACTGATTCAAGAGGGTTGCACATAAATGCCATCTCTCAATGAGAAAAATATCAAAGAATTTGCCTTTATTTTTCATCTGTCATAGTCTGCCTTATTTCTAGTCCTCCCTTATGCAAAATACACTTATGCCCACCCAAGGGCTCCCAAAGTCTCATCCAGTTAAGGCATCAGCTTGATGTCCAGGACCTCATCAGCTCAATCAGGTAAACTACAGCCTACAGGCCAGATCTGGTCTGCCTACACATTTACACACTGTGAAGACTCCCCTTGTGCTCCAATGGCACCATTGGGTAGTCAGGACAGAGACTAGATGGCCTGTTAAACAAAAAAGATGTACCATCTGGTCCTTTACAGAAGAAGTTTCCCATTCCTAGTCTAAATCAGGTCCAGGTATAGATAGGGTTTATTGGATGAAACTTCTCCCGATCTGAAGACCTGTGAACCAAAGAGAGAAGTGATCTGCCCACACGTACCAAACCTGCGGTGGTGAACAGGTAGAGAGCAACCGCAAGACATTTTCCTGTTCAGGAGGGACTCCAGACATACACAGCAGTCCCTGGTTCACAGCAGTTCGAACGACCAGCTGGGACCACATGGCCAACTCCTTGATTAGGGGCATGGCTGGCTCACCGAGAGCAGGCTCCACCCTGAGCCATCAGCCCCACCCTCCGAGGCTGCTTCCAAGCCATCCTTCCTTTTCCACAGGGAGTAGCCTGCAGCCCCTCTCTCAGCATGCTTCCCGCCCATGGAAAACTGGAAGTCTGTGTTCATTTTCTAGCACTACTGTAAAAAAAAATTATACAAACTTCATAAATCAAACGGCTCAAACGTAGTCCTCCAGTTCCAGAAGTCAGAGGTTGGAAAGGGGTCTCACTGGGCCAAAATCAAGATGTCGGCAGGCTCTTTCTGGAGGCTCTAGGGGAGAATTGTTTCCTTGCCTTTTCCAGCTTCTAGGAGGTGTCTCCCCTCCATCTTCAAAGACAGCAATGGCTAGCTGAATCCTTTTTAAACACTGCATCACTCTGACTCTGACCCTCCTGACGTCCTCTTCTACTTAGAAAGACCCTTATGATTACCTGGGCCCACCTGGGTAATCCAGAATCATCACCTGACCTCAAGATCCTTAACCAAATCACATCTACAAGGCCCTCCTGTAATGTAAGGTAACATATTCACAAGTTCTGGGGTTAGGATGTACACATCTCTGGGGCCATCATTTTTTTTTGTATATATGTAATATATATTGTTATATATAGTAATATTATATATAGTAATAATATATATTTGAATCACACATAAATATATTTTAATATATATAAGTGATATATAATATCTATAAATATAAATAATATTTAATGTATATCTTTATTTATATATTAAAATATATTTTATATCATATCATATTATATATCATATATAATTATATTATATATTTTATTATTTTGTATATTATATATTGTATATACTAAAATATATTTTTATAGACAATGTATTTTACCTTATATAATAATTAATAATATTTCCTATATAAATATGCTTATATAATATTTTATGTTATATATATTTTTATATATGTTATATATAGTTATATAATATTCTATATATTAAGGCCTCTCTTTATTTTTTACTTCTCTGTCCCTTTCAGTCCAACCTACTACAATGCCTTTAAAAATGTTTTGCATTCAAGAGGCGCCTGGGTGGCTCAGTGGGTTAAGCCTCTGCCTTTGGCTCAGGTCATGGTCTCAGGGTCCTGGGATTGAGCCCCACGTCGGGCTCTCTGTTCAGCAGGGAGCCTGCTTCTCCCCCTCTCTGCCTGTCTCTCTGCCTACTTGTGATCTCTCTCTCAGTCAAATAAATAATATCTTAAAAAAAAAAAAGTTTTGCATTCTCAATGTATAATCAATTCCATTAGGGAAAGAAACACACCTACGTTCCTTTTCAAGACAGCCCGCTCTACCTTGTGTCACCTGTGAGGCTTCTGGTTTTTTCAAGGATGTACGAGGCATGCCCTAAATTCCTCTGGAGACTCCCAGTTTGCCACATTACTTCAGGCAACACTTTTTCTAAACTTCTCACCCCTACAAAACACACGTCATTTTAGTCAGTAGCACTTTCCTCACTGTCCTGGCCCTCACTAACAGGCTCCCCAAAGCCTTCCAACTTCCACCTGACACCAAACACAAAGCAATGGCACACATTGTATGCTTTAGTCACTGGAGCACCTCACTGCTGGTCCTAAATTCTGTTCCAGTGATCTATTACTGCTTCACAAATCACTCCAAAACTTAGTGGCTTATTTTACTCAGAATCCTACGATGTGGGCAGGGCTCAGCTGCAATGCCTCACTCTGTTTCACATGGCTGCAGGATGCATTGCCAGGAGGCCACTCACTTGGCTGCCATGTTGGTGCTGGCTGTCAGCTAGGAACTCAGCTGTCCGGACTGTCAGTGGGGCCCTAATTCCTTTCCACGTGGAAAGGCTTTCCACAAGGCTGCTTAGAACTTCTCACAATGTGACGACTGGTGTGCAAGAATACATATTTCAGGAGACAGGACATAAAAGCCCACCAGTCCACTTTTATCAAAAAGACAAGAGATAACAAATGCTGGTGTGAAGGTGGAGAAAAGGAAACCCTTTTACACTGCTGCTGGGAAAGTAAAATGGCACAGCCATATGGAAAACAGTATGGAGGTTCCTCAAAAACTAAAAATGGAATTACTATATGATCCAGCAATCCCAGTCCTGGGTACTGAAATCAGTATCTTAAAGAGAGATCTGCACACCCATGTTCATTGCAGCATTATTCACAATAGCCAATGTATGGAAACAACCTTAGTGTCTGTCAATAGATGCATGAATTAAGGAGATACATATACAACTGAATATTACTTGGCCATGGGAAAGAAGGAAAACCTGCCATTTCCAACAATATGGGTGGACATTGAGGGCATTATGCTAACTAAGTCAGAGAAAGACAAATACTGGATGATATCTCTTATATGCAGAATCTAAAAAACTGAACTTGCCAAAACAGAGAGTAGAATGCTTACCAGGGGCCGGAGGTGGGGGAACAGAGGAGATGTTATTTAAGGGTACAAATTTGCAAATAATGGATAAATTCTAGAGATCTAATGTACAACATAGTGATTATAATCAACAACACTATATTATAAACTTTAAAGTTGCTAACAGACCAGATCCAACACAAAAAAAGAAATTATAAGTGTGTGATATGAGAAAGATACGTAAGTCAAATACCGCAGTAGTCATATTACAATATATACCGTAGTAGTCATATTACAATATACACATGTATCAAACCAATACATTGTATATTTCCACAATGTTATACGTCAACTATATCTCAATTTTTTTTAAAGTTTCCAGTCCTTAAGACCTGGACCTGTCTGGAAATGGCACAATTCTACTGTATTCTGTTAAATACTGGTTAAGCAATCACAAAGCCCAGCCAGAATTGAGAGGAGGGAACATTGACCACCCCTGTCAAGAAGAATGTCAAAGAATTTGCATGTATTTATTCTGCCCTACCAATGAGTTATTAACAAACTGTTTGTTGTTTTCATTGTTTCACATCAATCCACTCCCATTTTTTTCCCAATGAGGCTATAGTCTCAGTGTTACATAAGACACAACATATGGGGCACCTGGGTGGCTCAGTGGATTAAGCAGCTGCCTTCAACTCAGGTCATGACCCCAGGGTCCTGGGATTGAGCCTTGCATCAGGTACCCTGCTCAGTGGGGGGCCCTTCTTCTCCCTCTCCCTCTGCCTCTCCCCTCTCCTTGTCCCCTCTCTTCCACTCTGCTCTCTATCTCTCAAATAAATAAATAAAATCTTAAAAAAAAAAAGACACAACATAGCTCCAGACATCCATTCAGAGCTGCATGCATGGTACATCCCTAGCCCACGTATGTGGTTCTCACCCCCAGTTGCAGAACACCCTCCTGGGCTGTGGACACCATAGACTTTGGCCCTTCTCAACCCTCTGGCCCAACCTAAAACTGACTTCCTTGGCAGTGGACCTCCATGGATGGGGAGATGGAATAGCACTCACTGGCTTGTCCTGGCTGTTGTCTCACTAGGAGGACCTCCTCCCTAAGGTTTTTCTAACTTTTCCAAATTCTATCCCCAAGACCTACTCTGAGCAACCTGCTCCAAGGTACAAGAACAGCCATTTTCTCCCAGGAGGGATTTCCCTAGAAATCAATGTGTTTTCAGTGATCTGGGGGGAAGAAGAGAATGGAGCTTAAGAAAATACAAACCTTGGTATGCTGTGGTAGGGTACCACCTATATGTCACTCATTCCCTCTAGTCCAGGGTCTGGACTGACTAATTTTGCAGGCAAATAGAGAATTTTTAGGAAGGTGCTTTTGGAACCCCCTCTCTTGAGCCTTCTTTGCTTGATGGATACAGATCCCAGAAGGCTGAATATAGCATTTTTTTAAGGTGGCTCTATGGATAACCTGAGTGGATACCCTCTGAAGTTCTATTGTGAATTTTATTAGCTTTGTGAGCCAATTCTTTTTTTTTTAATTTTTAAGATTTTATTTATTTATTTGAGGGAGAGAGATGGACAGAGAGAGAGAATGAGTGGAGAGAGGGAGAAGCAGTCTCCCCGCTGAGAAGAAAGCCTGACATGGGTCTTGATCCCAGGACCCTGAGATCATGACCTGAGCCAAAGGCAGAGGCCTAACTGACTGAGCCACCCAGGTGCCTCCTCATGAGCCAATTCTGTCTGTAATTGGATATCAGTCACCTACATGTCTCTAAGCCCTCTAGGCTATTGGAGTCATCCTCTTTGCAATGTTTAAGTAGGAATTTGCTTAATCCCCTATCCAACATATAGTGGAAACTCAATTTCCCATATAACCTATCCCCTAATGCTTCAGGAATACCTCTTGTAGTCCCTGATTTCTTATATCTGTCGATCTCTCTCATGGCTCACATATTTCAGTTTTTTCCTATGTTCTTCCCAAACTGACACAGAACTTTGGTTTCCCCCACAAACCCTAACCCTACCAAAAACAAAACAAAACAAAACACTAATCTTACAAAGCAGTTGTTACCAGCCAGTTGTTCTCAAACTTGGCTTTAGAAACACCTAGAAGGCTTTTAAACATCCTGATGCCAAGTCTACTCCCTAGATCAATTACATAAGAGTTTCAGTATTTTTTTAACTCCCTTAGATGTTTCAATGTCAGCAGTGCTTGAGAATCTCTCAGCTAGCACACACTCCTCAATACCTGTGCAAAAGGGTCATCTGGGGATCTTGTTATAATGCAGAGTCTGGTTCTGGGTCTGGCATGGGGTCCCAGATTCATTTCTCACAAGCTCTCAAATGACACTGCCGATCCCCAGATTGTATCGTGACTTCCAAGGAACCCGCAGACATGGGGGATGATGATGGCCCAGCAAATAATTTATGCCCTTCGTGGTTCACACTGGTCAGTGATGCTGCTCTCAGAACTTCTCAGAGACCACCTTACTCTTCTAGTCCCACCTCCCAGGCCTTCCTTTCCTTACATTTCCTTCAGCTTCTCTCTATTCTCAGACCCCATGCCTTATCTTTTCCTGGCTGCTTATGGAAGCATCAGAGTGTTCCTTCCTTTATTTTTGTTTTGTTTCATTTTGTTTACGATTTATTTATTTATTTATTTATTTATTTATTTATTTGGGGTGGAGGGACTTCACGGTGGGGAAGGGCAGAGGGAGAGGGAGAAAGAATCTCAAGCAGACTCCACTCTAGGTGGAGCCCCAGGTGGGGCTTGACCTCAGGACCCTGAGATCATGACCTGAGCTGAAACCAAGAGTGGGACACTTAGCCAGCTGTGCCACCCAAGTACCCCCAGAGTGTTCCTTCTTTATCAGGCAGATAGATATAGTAGGGTCTCCTAGCACATCTCAGTCCCACTCGATGTGATTTCATCCCACAACTAAGTGCACTGTCAAAAGGATATACCAATCCCAAGGCAGTACTCTGCCCAAGACACGTCACCTTCAACTTATAAGTCACAGGTTCCCAAACTTTCTCAACTCACTGTGCCCTTAGTGTCTCAGGAATTTCTTCACAGAGCCTCTAAGACAGGAGTGCCTGTCAGGTCTGTTTATTAAGTAGTCAGTTTGAAACAACTTAATGATAATGGTTTTTATGGGTCTGACAGATGTCTGTGTTTTCCGTAAAAATTAAAATAACCCATGGCACCTCTGTGAGTATGGTGAGGCACCCGGGGCCCCTTGGCTCACACTTTGGGAACCATGGTTCTAAACAATTGGGATAAATGTGACCTCCAAATGTCCTAGACAGGTAAGAAAACCTTGTAGCAAGGACTCTATCTGACCAATGGGGGCTGAAGTTGATGAGATAGAAAAGGATTTCTGGGTACTGTTTTCCTACCAGTCCCAACCAGATCTGGCACAAATGCCAACACTTAACTCTCTACAGTAGCTAAGAGATTAAATTTCTAGATTCATCATCCAAGGGGATTTCCAAAGGACTCTGGAATTAGAAGGGTAAACGAAAAAACACAAGAACAAGAAAGTAGTTCTTCTCCTGATACAAACCTGTAAACATGACTCATCTTGTATCAGAAAATCTAGGCAGGGAGCTTAACTGTTATCAGAAACTGTATCGCTTCATGGTGCAAACTGTTTCCAATTAGGAGCCCAACTCTATAGCACAATGACTCTTCACCCTGGCCATACATTAAAATCACTTGGGAGCTTTCAAAAAATATCAATGTCTGGGTACTACCCCGCATCAGTTAAGTCAGTCACTGGGGATAGGACCCAAATCTATAATTTTAAATTTCCTCAGGTGATCCTAAGATCAGTGGGTAACACAGAAGAGGGTACAAACCGTAGATTCCCTGCTAAAGGTATCATGTTTATGGAGTCAGAAACAAGACTGTTGTGTTTGTTTATGTTTGTACATAGTTATATAGTATAAATGCTAATCTATCACAACAATCATATTTTATATCTGTTGTTCTACGTAGACTCAGTCATCAGTCCTGTATGTGGGCTCATACCCTCCCCCATCCAAAGCCTGAATTCAGTCATAAATGTTTGGTCATCCCTATCAGAGATGGCATAGGGACAAGTTACCTATCTAGAATTGTCCCATACCCCTATCCCCCATAAGCAGGGCTGATCAACTGAATCCCTACACCCCACCCCACCCCTGCCCATAGTCATCCAGATCCCTGGCCACTGATGTAGCTGGCCCTGCCCACTCAGACAGGCTCCACAAGGGCAAGTACAACCCCTCCGCATTCTTCTTAAGACTCCTGCCATCTCCGTCCCCTTCTGACTCAACGTTGCTGCTTCTGGGTGCTTCCCGCCTCACCCTGTCATCCTCACCCTCTCACTGTCCTCACTATCAGCCCAGCTGGTGCCCAATACATCAGAGATCTGTGCCACCTGGGCGTTGCTGATGTAATGGGCCCACCAGTAAGGGGGTGTAGAAGAAAGTGTTATCAATACTACTACCACTGCTACTGCTACTACTACTAATAATACTAATACTAATAATAATAATAATAACGAACTTCCATGGGATATTATCAACACAACTACTACTAATAATAATGTTGAACTTCCATTGGATGTTATCAATACTACTAATAATAATTAACTTTTGTTGAATCCCCTTACACCTCACATCAATCCTATGTAAGCTAGTTTTCACTGTCCTCATTTTACTGATGAACAAAATGAAATTGGTGAAGCTTAGTAACTTGTTCAGACTGTAAATGACTGACAGGGTTTTGGCCCCAACTCGGTCTGATTCCGGAGTGGTGTGGTTAATTACCAAAGTTCTTCTATGAATGGATTAATGGGTTGGGGTGAAAAACTAATGAGAGGAGCACATATTGCCTGAGTTCAGTGGGCAAAGTAGGGACCCAAGGCTGGTGAACTGAGGCATGTTCATTGTTCATAATCTCTGGTACCATTTTTCAGGAGTAAAAACCAATCCATAACCTTAGATACATACACTATTCAAGACACAAAACCCAGCAAGTTCTGGTTCTAGAAGGCAGGGTTCTCAAAGCAATTCCAGACAAAAGCACCACAACCCCAGGTGACTCTCCACCTTGCTTTATTTATGATTTATGATTTATGAATTTATGAATGATTTATTTAGGAATTTATGGTTCTCGTTCTCTCACTTCCCACCCGGCCTGTATAAAAGCCCCTCTCCCGATGGGGCCTTCAGCCCCTCTTTTCTCTGGAATGGGCAAAGGGCTGCCTCTTGGGGAGCAGCCTCAAAGAACAGGTGGTGGTGGGTAACAGTGAAAGGAAATGGGCCCAAGGAGGTCCTGGATCTAAAAGAAGTTTATCTGGAAGGGTTGGAAGGGAGAAGGAGCTAGAGGCACAGGGAGAGGGAAATTCCAAGAATCGAGATGTTCTCGGCTCCTAGGCCAACTCACTTATGAGAATTTGATGATGAAAGAGGGTGTTGTACCAGAAATGTCAAAAGAAAAAAAGATCATTTTTCACTACAAGAGCTGACCCTGTTTTCTGATTTTTTTCCAGACACTTTTTATGTATCAACTTCACACTACAGAAAAGCTAATATCAAGAAAAATCTTACTTTTTGCCTGTCTCTAAAGGAGAACTCTGTCCCTCCTATGATAGAGTCAAAGAGCCAAAACATCTCTCACGGCAACTGAAAGTAAGAGATTGGGAAAGAAATGTTCCCTGTCCTGATGCCTGGGTGGCACAGTCGGCTAAGCGTCTGCCTTCGACTCGGGTCTTAGTCCCAGGGTCCTGGGATGGAGCCCCACATCAGGCTCCCTGGTCAGTGGGGAGCCTGCTTCCCCCTCTGTCTGCCTCTCCCCTTGCTTGTGCTTGTGCGCTCTCTCACTCTGACAAATAAATAAATAAATAAAATCTTAAAAAAAAAAAAAAAAAGAAATGTTCCCTGTCCTTCCAGTTCAGGGAAATGAGAAGCCTGAATGCTAAGGCTGAAAACCCAAACTTCAGCAAAGACTGCCTGATCTTTCCCTCTTTCCTTCACAAAGTAGCCCAATTACCTGATAAATTCTCTTTTGCATTTCCGAAAAAGAACATCAAAGAACCGAACTCACTGCACAATGAGGATCCATTCACCTCCCTCAAGGAATAGGTTGGTTCCTGTTTCACTTTGGAGTCAGCTGCAAATTCCAGGTACTTCCTCTATACCTCTAAATACACAGAAAAACTATGGGAGTAAGGAAAGATCAAGGAAAAGAAAAAAAATTTCAATTCAGATTTCAAAATACCAGTGTGAATCTCAATACATTAGGAGACAGTATGCGAATGGGAGTGGACAGACCCTCTTTGACAATAGAACTCTAACCCTCAGCTCTACAGTAATTGGCCCGGAATCAGGACGTGTTCAATAACTGTCAGCTTTTCTATTTTTGTCTCCACTTCCAACTCAAGACCAACCAGAGAAAGCCAACAGTGCCCTTCAAACCAAGCTCACAGGATGACCCACCTCCAGCTTCCCACACCAACTCTAGTCAGTCACACTTGAAGCCCTCCCCCTTCTTCACCATCAGCTTACCCACTCTGCCTGCATTTGAGTCACTGCCAAATAAAAGTGATGGTGGCTGACTCCTTTGCTAGAGCAAACTCTGAATAAACAGCTCCTGTTTGTTCTTATCTGAGTGGTCTTCATGATGAGGTCTTCTCTAAAAGCCATTTTAGATTTCCTTCTGTATGACCGTACATAAACTTTGTTTAGACAAAAAGTCTGATTTGTGGCTCACCGAGCACACATTGTACACCTTTGTGAATGGGTAGCCTGAAGGAAACCCTCTTGTCCTTAAGATCTCAATCAATGCTCCCACTCCCTGCCTTCCTTGACATTAAAATCTGTGATTCCTGCTTAAATCATAATCTATTGTCTTTTGAGCACTTACAAGTTGTAAAAAGATATATAACCATAAAAACTGTTCTTTCCCTGGAGCACTTTCTTCCCTGTGAAGAGCATGTTTCCCAGGCATCTATCTTGGGCTCAAATAAAATTCTTTCTTTCTTTTTGAGATTCTAAAAGGTTTATTCATTTTGTATCAACATTTGTGTGTTTCTTTTTGCTTTTTAAAAATATTTTATTTATTTATTTATTTGAGAGAGATTGGGGGAGAGAGCACAAGCAGGGGGACAGCAGACGGAGAGAGAGAAGCAGGCTCCTAGCGATCCCGATGAGATGGGGGGCTCTATCCCAGGGCCCTGGGATCGTGACATGAGCTGAAGGTAGACGCTTAACCAACTGAGCCACCTGGATGCCCAACATTTGTGTATTTCAATAAAGAATAGCAAATAAGAACCTATCTTCTCCCTGTACCATGCTGTCTTCACCCTACAAGCATATGGGCTTTGTTTTCAGTGTCCTCTGTCCCTTTAAAGTGTATGTTATTTGGGCTATAAGAAATAGTGTGTGGGGGAGCCTGAGGGCTCAGTCAGTTTAGTGTCTGCCTTGAGCTCAGGTCATGATCCCAGTATCCTGGGATCAAGCCCTGCATTGGGATCCCTGCTCTGAGGAAACCTGCTTCTCCCTCTCCCTCTGCTGCTCCCTCTGCTTGTGTGTGCTCTTTCTCTCTCTCTCTCTCAAATAAAATATTTTTTAAAAAAGGTAGAGTGTGATTAATTATAAGATTCTAGGGAAATAAATTTCTGGGAAGGGATGATCTCAGGGCCTGTGGGTTTGTTGCTTTCCTAAACATGCCCAACCTCACCCGGGGGTTTCTGTTTCTCAAGATACAGCCAGGCTATACTGGTTATTGTGCCATCAATAGGAGGATACAAAAGCTCTATAGTAAGGGATGTGTGTGGATGGTGAATTCTGGGGACACTGATCCAGCTGTGGGTACACTGAGAGAGGTTCAGTGGGGTCTGGGGCCCAAGAGGTACAGCAAATCCCTGTCCATGAGTCCCCAGCAGAGGAGGAGGGGGCAACAGCTGTGAACAGGTGGGAGGAACCAGTAACAAAGAATCAGGAGAAGCTGCTTCTTCTACGAAGCCTGAAGGCAGAGAGCAGGGCCCTCATGAAGTATTTGGGTTTAGGTCCAAAGCAAAGCAAGTTCCTGATACTAAAGTGCTGTGTGGGTGGTGGCCAGGCAGGCAATAAGAATAGGGACCAGGAGTCAGGTACAAATTTAGGAGCAAGGGATGTTGGAGGTGAGTATCAGTTTTATTTCTAGGTTGCATATATAACAGATTCAACGCGTAAAGTCTAGGGGATCCTCACCCACTCAGAAATTGTCATCTGTACTAGGAAAGCCTGGTAAAAATGTGGGGTCTGGAAGTTGGTGCCTCCTTTTGTTCCGTTGTTGGTCTTTATCCTTGTACCCTTTAGAAAGGCGAGCCCGGGTTTGGGGAGGTGGTGTGTAGGGATAGGTTGGCTGGGTTATGGACATTGGGGAAGGTATGTGCTATGGTGAGTGCTGTGAAATGTATAAGCTTGATGATTCACAGACCTGTACCCCCGGGGCAAATAATACACTATATGTTAATAATTTTTAAAAAGGGGTTGGCTGGGTGGCTCATGGGTTAAAGCCTCTGCCTTAGGCAAGATCTCAGGGTCCTGGGATCGCGCTCTGCTCAGCAAGGAGCCCGCTTCCCCCTCTCTCTCTGCCTGCCTCTCTGCCTACTTGTGATCTCTCTCTCTCTCTGTCAAATAAGTAAATAAAATCTTTAAAAATAATAATAATAATAATAAAGGCAAGCCCTGTTTGTGTCATCTTAAGACTAAAGCCAACAGTTCACTGAAATACTGTGCCTTTTTCTTATAATTCAGTGAGCTAGACAATGATTGTCTAATTGAAAATCTTGATATTTACAAAATTAGCTTACTCACTTGATTCATCTGCTGCTCTAGAGTCCCAAACAACATGACAAATATCTAAAGTTAAAGTGATTGGATGAATAGCAAGATTTAACAATTCAGTTGCTTTTTACTTTGACTATACCCCAAAAAGAATATATAATCAAAATTACTTTTTGGTTGCAAAGTTTTCAAGCATTCTCCATTTTATATGATTATGTAAGTACTTAACTAATTTTAATGTGTTTTGTTTGCATTTACTCTCATTTGGAAGCTCTAGCAACTGACAGTTCCTGTTTGGCAGTGGCATTTAGCCCTTGATGTGTGTTGTAAGGGGTCCCTCAACTTCATTAAGCTGCCTTGAAGTCATTCAGAATAGGTTCAGATGAGAACATTAATATCCTTAGTCTGACACTGGCTGGCAAATTGACTGGACCTAACTCTGAAGGGACCATGTCTGATACATTGCAATAAATATATATTTATTCTTGAAGGACCATGCTTGATAAAGATGCAGGGCCCCAATCTTATCTACTATGTAAGCCTGCCACTTTGCAGCTTCCATGGCCTATACATAAGCAGTTGGCTTTCCTAGTCCTGCAGAGGTTAAAAAAAAAAAAAAAAAAAGAAGGGGGTGGATTTGCAGTGAACTTACACTGCAGGCTACAGACCAGCACCTTCCTTAGCAAAGCAGTGTTTCCCTCCATCTTTGCTTGCCATCTGGCGAGAGCTGGTCTGAGTCTATGCTTCTCTTGAAGGATTTTGCTGACCGAGCCAGGAAGTAATTAGCACACACCAACATTATGAAATTTACCTTTCCTTTCCTCTCCTCTGCAGCCTTCGGTAATATGTGGGCTATGACCACAGTTTCAGAAAGTGGATCGGGGCCAGGATCTGCTTTGGGGTTATGTAAAGAATAGAGCAGTTTTCTCTTCCCAAATTTCCAAGGAAGAGGCACAGGCTGTCCGGTGCAGTGGCTGTGCCCAGGGTCCATTTTTATTCATTGCCCTTCCGGCACCACCTGTTTTACTTGTCAGGTCAGAAAATGGGTTTTGTGCATGTCAGGAGATAGAGTAGAAGAGTGGTGGGTGGCAGGAGCTCCCTGGCCCTTTACAGCACTGTCCCTTCCCTTTGTGCCACCATAAGAAAGGAGGTGCTCAAAGGCATATCAATGGTGTATCAGGGTACCACAGCTTGGGGTGTGGTAAACCATCCCTGCTGGATAAGGAGATGCAGGTGGCTCCATACTGTTCATGTCTCTCCCTTTTCTCCACCTTTGCTTTCTTTCATATCTACAAAGGAAACTCATTATGACCACTCACAGACAGACAGCAGAGCCTAGACTAACCTTGTCCAGAACCTAAACAGACCTTGAGCCAACTAGTACCTATTCTTTCTTGTGATCTTGTTCAAGTGTCTCTTCCTCAAAGAAACCCTTCTGAAGGGTGCCTGCATGGCTTAATGGGTTAAGCCTCTGCTTTCGGCTCAGGTCATGGTCTCAGGGTCCTGGGATCGTGCCCCACACCGGGCTCTCTGCTCAGCAAGGAGCCTGCTTCCCCCTCTCTCTCTGCCTGCCTCTCTGCCTACTTGTGATTTTTCTCTCTGTCAAATAAATACATAAAATCTTAAAAAAAAAAAATAAGCCCTTTTGATTTCCTGATTGGGTTACAACCCACGCCCATTATGCACTGGGGACCACTTCTCCATTCATACTTGCTATTGGTGTGATTAATGTCTATCTCCCCAACAGACCATGAGCTACTTGAGGAAAGAGTCTGCATCCGAGTCTGTTCAGCTTTCCTCCTTGTCACCTAACACAGAGCCTGGCACAAACCCTTCTGTGATGAATGAGTCAGCTAGCAGGGGGCTCAGCAAGCCAACCCACACTGTGCAAGCTCTGTGCAAGTAAGCATCTCTCAGTCACTGTCTTCTGCTGGGCACATTGCTGCTGGGAACTGTGCACAGTCACCAGATGAGCCATGCAATGGATTTTCTCCATGGTTCAAGCTCATGTCCCCTGGAGTGGGACAATCCCTAGGGATGCATGTTTCAGCCCAGATTGAATGCTAGTGCAGTTGGCTGCTGGCACCCACTCACTCAGAAATGGTTCTCAATCACAAAAGCACATTACTGTTTTCTAATGAAATATATGGGAGGAAGCAGTGTTTCTCAAAGTGTGGATCAGAAAGAAATACTTGAATCAGAATTACTTAAGGCTTTTTAACAAGGGAGCTAGATTCCTGAGTTATATCTCAGAATGCCTAGATCAGAATCTCAGGGGTGAACCCTGAGAATCTGTATTTTTTTTCCAGCTTTATTGAGATATGATTGACATAAAATAAGCTTCAGGCATACAACCTGTTGGTTTGATGCATTTATATACCCCACGATGATTATCACATAGCATTAGCTAATGCCTCCATACCATCACATAATTATTTTGTATAGTGAGAACATTTAAAATACACTCTTTTAGCAACTTCCAAGTATACAGTACAGTATTATCAGCTAGAATCACCACGCTGTGCATCCGATCCCCAGAATTTGTTAATCTTACAACTGGAAGTTTGTATCCTTTGACAAATATCTCCCCATTTCCCCTGCCCCCAGCCCCTGGTAACCACCAGTCTACATTGTCTCTCTGAGTTTAGCTTTTTTAGTTTCAACATAAAAAAAGATAACATACAGTATTTCTCATTCTCTGACTTTTTTTCACATAGCCCAATACCCTCAAGATTCATCAGAAGCTTCCCAGGTGATTCTTTTTTTCTTTTTTTTAAAGATTCTATTTTATTTATTGATTTGTCAGAGAGAGAGAGCACAAGCAGGGGGAGCGGCAGGCAGAGGGAGAAGCAGGCTCCCCGCTGAGCAGGGAGCCCAATGCAGGACTCGGTCCCATGACCCTGGGATCAAAACCTGAGCTGAAGGCAGACATCCAACCAACTGAGCCACCCAGGTGTCCCTTCCCAGATGATTCCTAAGAACAGTCACTTTTTAGCCCTCAGGGACAGGGCAAATCGCTCTGTACTAGAGTCAGAACCTCTGGAAGTCTGCCTCTTACAATCTGGGTGACTGGTCAAGTTACTCGTCTCTGAGTCTGTTTACTCATCTATGAAATGAGCATAATAATCCTCACCCTGCCCTCCTCACAGCATTATGTTGATTATTGATGTGACAATCACCCAATGCATTATGACCATTACCTCAAACACCAGAAATCACCATGAGGGACTGCCAAACGGTTCCTCCCGCACACTCCGCAAAGAGAACCTAACCTGTCCTGCCGCCTTGGGCCAACTGACCTCTGATCCTTCCTTGAGCTCCTGTGTGGAGCTGCCCTGACAAACCTCCTTCTGCAAGAGGGTTGTGGGGAAGTAACAGGGAGTTGTCAACAGCTCTGGGTGTCTTGGTTAGGTAGAATCTAGAATGTATTTTCCTACCGAAAATTGCCAAGACAAACTAAGCTAAGTAAAAACAAACAAACAAAACCACTAAAACAGCTAATGTTACTTTTGCGGAGTAAAATAGTGTAGACTTTTGTGACCATCATGCATTGCAGCCGTCTAATGGAAATTGTACTTCAAGTACCAGACTGACTCAAGGGTAAATGTCTAGAGGCTGCCAATAGTCTCTGGTCTCCTACCCTCTATAGCAGGAGTTGGCAAACTTTCTGTTAAGGGATATATTGTAAATATTCCAGGCTTTGTAGATCAAGAAACCACATGCTCTATGGTTACGGTTTGAAGGCAGCCATAGATGACCAATGAGCATGACTATGTTAGCAAACTACACGAAACAGACTGTGAGCTGGATTTTTGCCCACAGGCTACAGTTTGTCAACCAGTTCTTGCTCTAAAATGAAGATCTGAAACGTGGCTGCAGTGGTGTGCTGGAATAAGCTTATATCAGCTTGCAAGAGCCAACGGCTAGCATCTCTTCCCAAATCCATGCTCAATGACTTCATGTTGGCAGTCTGAAGTCAGCCATGCTGGGAATCATCACACCATGAAAACTGGCAAGAGCTACATATCAGAGCTCCCTCCCACTCCCCCATTTCCAGAGAACTGGTTGTCAAACATTTGCCAGCACATCGCTAGGTGCGTGTCTGTGGGGACGGGGGTGGAGCGTGGTGGTTGGGTGAACCAGACAGTCCACTGGAATGTGGGAAGGAACCACTAAATGTCGGTTCTATTTTATTTAGTCCTTCTGGATTTTCTAATTTTGTGCAAGTTTCATAATGTATAACGCCCACATTTCAAAGATGTAGATCCTCAGTTTTGTTTAATTGATTGGGGTAACTGGGATCCAAAACGCTTAGAGTATACCACTCCTAAAGCTGTCATCTCTGTACAGGTTAACTCAATGCCAAGCAGAGTACAAGATGGATAGAGGTCTTCTTCTATCCCCAAGATAGCCTAGCTCTTGCCTTCACCTGCCTCACCCTGCACCAGGATCTTGAATGGGAGTAGGAGTGGCCAACTGTGAAATGAATCTATGGTTGGGGTGCTCCTGTTCTTGCTGCAGATTAAATTCCCTGAGACTGCCCTTTTACAAGCAATCCTTTCTAGCCCACAGGTGAGAGTCCCAGCCCCAAGCCTCCACCTGCCTATGACCTCAAACATCACAGCCCACTGAAGATTTCTCCCACCCAGATTTTCTGCCTTGCTCTGAACAAGCAATTTAACATGGGTTATCCATTTTCAAAGATAGGTTTAATCCAAGGTCCCATCACTTACTGATTTAGGACCTAGGAAATGCTACTAAATCTCTCTAAATCTTCTTATCTGTGAAAAGGGGCTAATAATAGTACCTACCTGGCAGACGTGCTGGGAAGATCAAAATGCTTACTCAAGTGACTAACATTTAGCCAGGTATCTGAGCCATAGAAAAGACCCAGAACATGTTATTCTTTAGTCTTCTTAACCCTCTTTCCTGTAGCCTATCAATGGGGGCAACATGGCATCAGCAATGCCTGGGGCGGGACAGCTCCTTGCACTGCTGGGCCAGTGGAAGAGAAATAAGGCAGGGGTGAGAAATAAGGCAGGAAGGACCTAGGAGCGAAGCACCATACACTGGAAATCCCCTGATGGGTGACAGTTTAGGGCCTTGGATGCCTGGGCCCCAGAGCCCTGAGATTCTGATTGGTCTGGGGAGACACCTACACATGCTCTGTAAGTTGCATTTCCATCACTGCATTGGGCCATTTGCCTCTTGAATATTTCTGGAATCTGTCCTTCTTTTACTTCGGTTTCCCTCCTGTCACGCTGACTTGGGCCTCCCATCATGGTGCCCTGAGGCTCCCGTGGTATCCTCTTAGTGGGATCAGTTCACATCACATCATTCCTGACCTCATATGTGTTCTTCAGAGTTTCTTCCCAAAGCCACAGCAGAGGTGTAAGTGGCTTTCACATGCTGGTAATTATTTTCTCTAGGGAGTCCACTCCCAAACAACAGTGGGAGCTGCAATGGCAGCAGCCATAGTGCCCGACACGACCTCCCTCACAGAGCATCCCAGTTTACCAGGGAGGAAAGAAGCCTGCTGTAGACCTGGGACTCAGGCTGAGGTGTCCGGACTCTGCCTTTGCAGGAGTGGTGATAGGGAGCCTTACACCTGACTTGGGCAGACAGATGTTACAGTGCCTTTCTACCTGTGTCACTTGGGGCAGGTGCCCTCATTTGCTGCACTTGAATTTTCTTAAGATCATCAGGAGATTATCTAGTAACCTGTGAGAAACTTCTAGATCTGTGAGGGCTGCCAAGGCACTACTGTGTGAGCTTCCTGTGCACCCTCTGCTGGCCAAGTTCTGTTTTTCATAAATTATGTGAGGAGGTCCCCGTTGCCAGCTAGCGGCATGGCAAAGGTCAGAAGGAGGACATGGAAGTTTCCCGGGTTCATAACCTTTCTTCTCCTGTGCCATTTGGCAGATATGTGTTACCTCGCCTCTCTGGAAAGGCAGAGGCCCACCCAGGGTTCATCTTTCTTACTGACCCTCCTGAGATTCACTTCCACAAAGGAAAAGCCTTAGCCTCATCACAGTATCCTTAGGTATCCCCCCGTCTCTGATCCTCTGACTCCCCAAAGAGAACATAGTGGCATCACCCTCATCCCCACTCTCACAAATCTCCACCCTCATCAGTTCAACCAGGGGCCTTACGTGAATAGGGAGAACTCATTGTGGGGAGGTTCATGTCTGGCTCCGAGAGGCTTCTGGTGAAGTCTGGAATCAGAGACAGTGAGGTTAGCACATACAATTGAGATTTTCCAGGGATTTAGGAACATCAGGGCCCACTTAATGTTTTACTTCTTTTTTGTATGTTTTGAGAAACACTAAAGCAGAGAGACAGTAATGACATAAAAAATAGCTTTCCTGGGGGTGCCTGGCTGACTCAGTCATTTAAGCCTGATTTCAGCTCAGGTCATGAACTCAAGGTTGTGAGATGGAGCCCCACATCAGGCTCTGCGCTGACCATGAAACCTGCCTAAGATTCTTTCTTTCCCTCTTCCACTGGCCCTTCCTCCAACCTCTGTCTCTTTCTTTCTCTCTCTCTAAAAAAAAACAAAACAAAACTTTACTGGTCAAAAATGGTGGAAATGGAAATGAAATAGAGCTAACTTGGTTTCTGAATGCAGAACTTCCTTACTTGCAACAAATACATGTGTTGCATTAATTCAGGGGTATAGTATATACATTGCCCACATTAATCTGCGACTTATCTGGAGGCTTCTACCTGATAAAACATTAAGTTTGATAATTGTCTGCATGAAATCCCTGGCCATAATCCAGACAAACTTTGCACATTGAGAGCACATAGCACCTAGGGAAGAAGAAAACTCAAAACTTGTGCTCTGGTATGAAGGTTCTACACAGTATTGCTAACTACATGTCTGATCGAGGCAATTCCGCCTCTCACCCCTCTGAGCCTCGTTTTCCCTGTCTGTCCCTCCAGCTCTGACCATCTATGCTTCTAAGAAGCAGGAGGACTGGACCTTGGTGAGTAGGAATGGGGAAAGTTGGAGCTGCCCCAGGCCAGGTTCAGACAGAGCTTCTCAAGAACTGTGTTGGAATCAGAAGAAGACTCTTCCCTTTCTACACATGCCACCTACAAAGAGGCAGAATTAGGACATGGCCTCAATGTCACCATTTGGAGTTCCCCAGGGTTGGGTAATAACAATGTCTACTGCTTATGCCTTCCTGGTGTGCACTCCCTGCTGCCTAAGGGACAGAATGTGTGCGGCGGCCATCACATGACCCATGTTCCAGGAGCAGGGCTAGTTCTAAACCTGTCTGTTGGCAGATCCACATTTGCCAGACAAATGTCCTATTTTTAGTTTGGGAACACTGTCACATATGAGTTGAAGGCTCAGGGGTTGGGCTTCCGTCATGTTATAGGCCTCTCCACTCACACTCCATGCATTAGACAGTCATTTGAGTTAAAAGCCTCTTCTTTTCATTCCCCTTGAGCCAACACCCAAGTGCCTTCCTCCGCGGGGCCCTCAGAAGCCCTAAGCTGGTGTCATTTTCCCACCCCAGACTCAGACAAGCCCTTTCACTGCAGGGCGTTCACCTCTGCTTGAGCAGGTTGGGAGGACAGAAATGCATTTGGATGATCCAGAACCATCAAGTTGGTCAGGACTTCAAAGCCCCAGATCTGGGGGTGAAGGTGATCTGTTTACCTACTACTCCCTAATATACCTAGGCACCCATGGCAAAGCTTCATTTTCCCTTCAAGGATTTCTCTCATCTAATTCATTTACTAGGGAAGTTCTCAAAGGTCATTTACCATGCAAGTCAACAGGAAGGAACAGATCTGCATGCAAACTTGCAAGGTCCTTCTTTAGGGGTTATTTTTGGCCCTGGTATGCATGTTTGCAAAAATCTTACCTTCTGAGCAGCACTGGGGCTCATCTCTTCCCAGGTCTTCAGACTCCGTTTTCACACCTAAGTCCTTCAAAAATGACATTTTTAACACAATGAAATGACTCAGCAAGAGCCTGGGATGAAAGGCAGGACCTGAGTAGACAAGAAGGAGATCAGTTATGGCACTTCTGACCCCAGGAAACCTTGCTGGACTTCCCTAGTGCTGATTATCCATCATCCTTGTTCTCTGCTTAGAAATGTTTGCTGTGTCCAGGAAGTCTTTGTAAGACTTGACCATGCTTCTTCTATCACTCTTGCTTTGATTTTTGCCCTTCAAAGCAATGTTTCCAAACTGTGGGTCATGATATGATTATTATGGATCTTGACAACATTTGATAAAAATGTAATCAAGAGTTCAAACTGTAGTTCAAACTCTAGTTCTGGGGCTATCAAACTACAGCCCACAGGTCAAATCTGTCCCACTGCCTATTTTTTTAAATAAAGTTTTATTGGAACACAACCATGTCCTTTTTTATACATTGTTTATGGCTGCTTTCTGCCTTTAACAGCCGAGATGAGTATTTGAAAGACAGATCATCTGGTCAGCAAAGCATAAAATGCTGACTGTCCTTAATACCCATCACCAGATAGGTATTAAGGAGGGCATGGATTGTATGGAACACTGGGTGTTACACTCAAACAATGAATCATGGAACACTACATCAAAAACCAATGATGTACTGTATGGTGACTAACATAACACACACACAAAAATACTGACTGTCCCAACATTTACAGGAAAAGTTTGCAGACCCTCTGCTAATAGTCTAATCTTTGCAAAGAAAGTCAGTTTCTTTGAAGCCTCTTAGCAAACTAAGCCTCCAAAGGTCCCAGAAGGCTCAACTCTTAATATCTTGGGGAAGAGATAACACAGGAGCTCTTCACTGCGAGGGCTTAGAGGAGAGAGATTTCCAAACACCCCTCAATTCTGCAGGGCACATCTCACTCAGTTCACAAAGAACTTTCCCCAACATTATTTCAGGACATCAGAGTAAGGGAAGTGAGGGATGAATTGTTATTCCCATTTAACAGATGAAAAACCCGAAGGTAAGTGAATTCTCAAGGATCACACCACTTTTAGTTTGCAGAGATGGGCAGTCTGTGTGGAAACCCAATCCTTTGAGAAGGGCTTAGGAGTGAGACAAAGGGAACTAGATGCTTTTGCAAAAATTAAAAATGACATGAGAGGGCTCCAGGACTCAGCAGCAAAGACAATGAAAGACAGGGGAGTGGCTCTCGGAGGCAGGGACACCTGATAGATCTTTAAGGGTATGGATAGCCACTATCTGAGTTTCACTTATTTGTTATTTGGTTCTCCCCCAAACCTACAAAGTGCAACTGCTTTTGCAGTTGGGGGATACATCAAGGGACACAGGGAATTGGTGGCATCTGAGAAGGCAGAGAATTTCGCAGCCACATGATATCAGAATAAGAAACGTGTGGCAGAAATAAATGTAGGTACCCAGATACATGAAGACAATGGTGGTCCTGACGGAGGACAGAATGATACCTACAGATGAGGTACTTGGGATGTCCCTGTGAGCTGCTATGGAATTTGCCACCAGCATCAAAATAAACGCAGGTGGCTTCCAGAGAGCTCCCTAGAGAAGTAGTGCATTCAGCCGTCTGAGGCGGATCTCTTTTCACCTAAGAACACTCAAAATACGGAGGCTTCCAAAATCTCTTTTCTGAACACCAGTACTTTCTAGATTCTGAAATCAGTCTTCTCTAGAATCTGGAAATCAGAGATAGCGTTATCAGGGTTTCCAGGTCTCCAAAGCTCAGTGTCTGCCTAGCCCTCCAGCAATGCTTTGCCTGTCAGCAGAAGCGCTCCTGGCAGACAACAGGTTGCTCTTGGGGCTGAGAGCAGGCAGTCTGGGTAGGAATCAGAGACAATATTTAGAGATTCAGAAAATCCACAGGAGTCATGCTTCTGGGAAAAAAGGCAGGGCCAGACCCTGCTCTGCTTCCCTATCTACGTCAGTTGGCCTAGTCAGCGCAAGTCAGTACCCCTTACCTGAGCCAGTGATCCCCACGTGCTGTGGTTCCTGGAGCTCGGCTTGTCTTCTCCCTTTGGGATCTCTGATGTGGAGGGGCCAGGTCTGGTCCTTACTTTGAAGAATCAGTTTGGGAGTGTGAATGCAAACGTAACAGCAGCATTCCTTTACCCAGTAATAAATAGCGCCTTGGGTTATTAGGCGTTACGTCATCATCCATTGCCTGCCATTTTCCACACTGAGGGAACAAACAAATTCCTGGGTAGTAGTGTCACTCTGCCAAGAACTGTGCCACATCCATTGAACACATTTCAAGGCACTTGAAACAGGCTGTGTGGCTGCCAGTCCAGTTCGACAGTGAAGGTATAGGAAAGGCACATGAATAGAAGGAAAGGAGAGACACAGGGTGTCGGCCAGACACTGAGCCTGGGAGGTGCAGCCAAGTCTGTTCTCCTGCTGGTTCTTTACTCCAGTCCCAGAGTTCAGCCAGGTGGGGTCCCACAATCCAGAGAAAAACATCCTTCTTTCCGCTCTCCTTAAGGAGCACTCCAGAACATCACTGACACTCCTGTCCACCTCATCTCTGTTCACTCTTCTTCGGTGGTGACATGCAACACATGCCCAAGGGACCTTCCTTGTTCAAGACCACCAGAACCAGCTTCTCCCTACAGCCTGTTGGCAATTTGCTTGCTTTTTTATTATTTTGTATTGCATTTGCTCTTGTCAGTTAACAAGTATGGTTGTGCTTCACAAATCCAGTTAACAGCTGGTTCATTCAGAGGAAAATCCACATGACCAAGTAAGATCATGGCAGTGGTTGGGGCGCCTGGGTGGCTCAGTGGGTTAAGCCGCTGCCTTCGGCTCAGGTCATGATCTCAGGGTCCTGGGATCGAGTCCCGCATCGGGCTCTCTGCTCAGCAGGAAGCCTGCTTCCCTCTCTCTCTCTCTCTCTCTCTCTCTCTCTCTGCCTGCCTCTCTGTCTACTTGTGATCTCTCTCTGTCAAATAAATAAATAAAAAATCTTAAAAAAAAAAAAAAGATCATGGCAGTGGGGCCAACAGCAATGGCACAAGAGCCAGGCAACCACCACAGCAGTCCGCTGTATGCTTTCAGCATGCCAGGCCTAGGCTAGCCCACTGCATTCCTTAGCTCCCCTAATTCTGTGCTGATCCGGGGCTGGCTGCTGGCCTCCCAGCTGCCACTGTAAAAGGCAGTGTCAAGCAGAGTCAATTATCACATGGTTTCACTTACTTATGGAGCATAAGGAATAACACCGAGGACATTGGGTGAAGGAAAGATGTGTGAGTTGGGGGAAATCGGAGGGGGAGATGAACCCTGAGAGACTGTGGACTCTGAGACACAAACTGAGGGTTTTGGAGAGGAGGGGGTGGGGAGGTTGGGTGAGCCTGGTGGTGGGTATTAAGAAGGGCACGTATTGCATGGAGCACTGGGTGTGGGGCATAAACAATGAATCTTGGAACACTGAAAAAAATAAAATAAAATGAAGAAAAAAAAAAAGCAATGATCCACAAAACTCAACTGATGACCAAAAAAACCTCTGACTCTGACATCTTAGCGCAACCTGGTAGGACTCACGCGATGCCACAATCCATCATACGCCTCCCAATTCCAGAAATGTAAAAATATGAGTAAATGTACGTATTAAAATCATGACAGAGCATGTGGGCTTGAAAACCTACCACTGTTACGGTGCTTCATATTCCTTACTCCTATTCTGTTTCTTCTCCCCATTCTTGCTTTCTTTTGGTTTTGTATTTTTTGGTATTCCATTTATCTCCCTACTTGTTTGAAATTTATATACTTTTACACTTATTTTCTATTCTTTTAGTCTTTATCCTAGAAATACTCCCATGTATCCTTAAATTATAAAAACTTATGTTAATGAATAACATTATCCTCTTCCCAGACAATCCAGAATGACAGAACTCCTCCATTTACCTCAACTTCACTCTATTTATATGCCTTCTACTGTCATATATTTTAATTTTGTATGCTTTCAAAACTTTAAGATACTATTATTATTATTTCATAACATGAGTGTTAATTTACTTCTGGCTATATATTTAGTAACTTCTTTACTCTTCATTTCTTCTTATATCTATACCTTTTATCTGGGATCATTTTCCTCTTATGTGAAGTATATATTTTAGGCTGCACTGTCTAATAGGGTAGCTACCAGCCACATGTGGCTATTTAAGCATAAAGTAAGTAAAATAGAACAAAATTTAAAATTCAGTTCATTGGTCTCATTAGAGACTCATTTCAAGTGCTCACTAGCCACAAGTAGCTAAAGGCTCCTGCATGGCAAATATAGAGAACATTGTCACCATCTTCAAAAGTTCTATTGGATAGTGCTTATCTAAAGTTTCTTTTCCTGGGGCACCTGGGTGGCTCAGTGAGTTAAAGCCTCTGCCTTCGGCTCAAGTCATGATCTCAGGGTCCTGGGATCGAGCCCCACATTGGGCTCTCTGCTCAGCGGGGAACCTGCTTTCCTTCCTCTCTTTCTGCCTGCATCTCTGCCTACTTGTGATCCCTGTCTGTCAAATAAATAAATAAAATCTTTAAAAAATAAAAATAAAAAATAAAGTTTCCTTTCCTGCCGATCTTATGGTAGTAAACACCCTCTGTTTTTGTTTAGCTGAAAACAACCTCATTTCACCTTCATTCCTGAATTGCCAAGTTCATCATTACCAGAAGAGAAGCTCCAGTGTGTACTCTGCCTGTATCAAGATACTTCTGCAGGTCCTACTGTCCTACAATTTGCCTCAAAAAACTTCAGTCTCTGTCAAAAGACAATCTTAAGAACTCACGTGGAACTTGGGTTTTCTTTTTTTCCAGGTAACAGTCTTATCCATGGGATCAGAGATAAGTAAAATGCCACTATTGTGCCTGGAAATAAATAAGTAACTGAGTGGGATTTTGTGGGTGAGACTGGGAAGCCAGTCATTACTTATTACATTTCTTCCTGTCAGAAAATGCATCTTACATTACAAACACACACACATATGAGCTTTTGGAAACTTCAGGGAACCTATGGCCCTTGTCCTCTAAAAGGGCTGCCCCCCCACCCTGCAAACTGCAGGTAAACAGGTAGAAACTGTTAGTATTTCTAATTATATAACAGTAGGAAAGCACAGATATAAACCACTTTTTTAAAAAGCAAATATTAAAAATGTGTGCTCAAAAGTTTTAATTGTTTGGGTGACCATGATTGAAAAACCATATATGTGCATGTGTGTGTGTGTGTGTGTGTGTGTGTGTGTGTGTACACACACACAGCAAAGAACCTGATACCGGGAGGGCTTGATCCCAGTACCCTGGCAGACACTTAACTGACTGAGAGGCCCAGGCACCCCCAAAACTAAATTTTTTTATATTTGGGGGGTTTAAGATACAAACTTATATAAATATAAAATGAAATGTATTAAATATAAAATTTAAAGTTATTTAAATTAATTGAACTTATTTTATTTATTCAGTTTTATTTTTTTTAATCCCAGGTTGGAATGCAGACTGTAACAATAGAATCTAAATATAGTAAAAAGGTATGAAATAACCTCACTGCAGGGAGTGAGGAAGAAACGAAAGGTGCTGACCTAAAGTCACACTGGAAATGAGTGGAGTCTTTAAGACCAAAGGCAAAGAAACTGTACCTAAGCACTACATTCAGTTGGTAAAGTTTCCCACAGAGTCTGGAGTACAAGTGAACAACACTGAAACCATTATCCATGGGTTACTGGCATTTAACAAAGAAGCATATAGATGGTGGATGGGAGCAGCCAGGTTTCTCACTGTTACAGGGAGAGTTCACAAACAAGCATGGGGAAAAGGCTGAAGTGAAACATGCGGAAATGGATTAGAGACATCAGTATGAACTCGGGTTTGGCTTGATATAGAAGAGACAGTTACATACAAAAATATTATCAATCTGTGCATATACCTGGGTTGGTATACACATGTATATTTCCCTGATTGGTCAGCTGGAAGAGCCTAGAATGATACCCAGTACAACAAGCATACCTAGTGCCCAGTTCATAGTTTTTAATACCATTCTCTAATAAAAAGAATCAAAGCTCCTTAGGAAAATGCCTGAAATTCTAGGGTTGGGTCAAGAAATGCACAAGGTGAAGTCCCAAAAGTTCATTTTCGCTTTTGTTTCCTTTGCCTTTGGAAACATACCTTGAAAGAAATTGCTGTGGCTGATATCGAAGAGGTTACTGCCTATGTTCTCCTCTAGGATTCTGATGGATTCCTGTCTCACGTTGAGGTGTTTTATCCATTTCGAGTTTATCTTTGTGTACGGTGTAAGAGAATAGTCGAGTTTCATTCTTCTACATATAGCTGTCCAGTTTTCCCAGCACCATTTATTGAAGAGACTGTCTTTTTTCCACTGTATATTTTTTCCTGTTTTGTCAAAGATTATTTGACCGTAGAGTTGAGGGTCCATATCTGGGCTCTCTACTCTGTTCCACTGGTCTTTGTGTCTGTTTTTATGCCAGTACCATGCTGTCTTGGTGATCACAGCTTTGTAGTAAAGCTTGAAATCAGGTAACGTGATGCCCCCAGTTTTGTTTTTGTTTTTCAACATTTCCTTAGTGATTCAGGGTCTCTTCTGATTCCATACAAATTTTAGGATTCTTTGCGCCAGCTCTTTGAAAAATACTGGTAGAGATCGGAATGGCATTAAAAGTATAGATTGCGAGGGAGGAGTCAAGATGGCGGAGAAGTAGCAGGCTGAGACTACTTCGGGTAGCGGGAGATCAGCTAAATAGCTTATCTAAAGATTGCAAACACCTACAAATCCAACGGGAGATTGAAGAGAAGAACAGCAATTCCAGAAACAGAAAATCAACCACTTTCTGCAAGGTAGGACTGGCGGAGAAGTGAATCCAAAGCGACGGGAAGATAGACCGCGGGGGGAGGGGCCGGCTCCCGGCGAGCGGCGGAGCAACAGAGCAAAATCAGGACTTTTAAAAGTCTGTTCCGCTGAGGGACATCGCTCCAGAGGCTTAACTGGGGTGAAGCCCAGGTGGGGTAAGCGCGGCCTCAGGTCCCGCAGGGTCGCAGAAGGATCGGGGGTGTCTCAGTGTCGCAGAGCTTACCGGTATTCGAACGGGGAAGCCGGCTGCAGAGACAGAGCCGAGGAGTGACTCTCAGCTCAGGGTTGCCTTGAACCGGTCGCAGGCTCGGTCAGCTCGGAGCGCGGCCGGAGGCCAGGGTGACGGGAGTCATTCGGCGCTGTTCTCTGAGGGCGCACTGAGGAGTGGGGCCCCGGGCTCTCGGCTCCTCCGGGCCGGAGACCGGGAGGCCGCCATCTTTATTCCCGTCCTCCGGACTCTACGGAAAGCGCTCAGGGAACAAAAGCTCCCGAAAGCGAACCCGAGCGGATGACTCAGCGCGGCCCCGGGTAAGGGCGGTGCAACTCCGCCTGGGGCAAAGACGCTTGAGAATCACTACAACGGGCCCCTCCCACAGAAGATCTACGGGAAACCCAGCCAGGACCAAGTTCACCTACCAAGGAGAACGGCGGAATTCCAGAGGAGAAGAAAGCAAAGCACGGAACTCATGGCTTTCTCCCCATGATTTTTTACCCTTGCAGTTAATTTAATTTTTTTTTCTTTTTCAATTTTTTTTTTCTTTTTCTCTTCTTCTGCTAAATTTTTTTAACTTTTACCATTTTCTTTTTTTAACGTTTTTTAAATAGTTAATCTAATATATATATTTTTTTCCTCTTTTTATATTTTTTCTTTATTGGCTTTCTTTAATAGTTTTTTTTTTTTTCTTTCTTTCTGAACCCCTTTTTATCCCCTTTCTCCCCCCTCACAATTCGGGATCTCTTCTGATTTGGCTAAAGCATATTTTCCTGGGGTTGTTGCCACCCTTTTAGTATTTTACTTGCACCTTCATAAACTCTTATCTGGACAAAATGACAAGGCGGAAAAATTCACAACAAAAAAAAGAACAAGAGGCAATACCAAAGGCTAGGGACCTAATCAATACAGACATTGGTAATATGTCAGATATAGAGTTCAGAATGATGATTCTCAAGGTTCTAGCCGGGCTTGAAAAAGGCATGGAAGATATTAAAGCAACCCTCTCGGGAGATATAAAAGCCCTTTCTGGAGAAATAAAAGAACTAAAATCTAACCAAGTTGAAATCAAAAAAGCTATTAATGAGGTGCAATCAAAAATGGAGGCTCTCACTGCTAGGATAAATGAGGCAGAAGAAAGAATTAGCGATATAGAAGACCAAATGACAGAGAATAAAGAAGCTGAGCAAAAGAGGGACAAACAGCTACTGGACCACGAGGGGAGAATTCGAGAGATAAGTGACACCATAAGACGAAACAACATTAGAATAATTGGGATTCCAGAAGAAGAGGAAACAGAGAGGGGAGCAGAAGGTATATTGGAGAGAATTATTGGAGAGAATTTCCCCAATATGGCAAAGGGAACAAGCATCAAAATCCAGGAGGTTCAGAGAACCCCCCTCAAAATCAATAAGAATAGGTCTACACCCCGTCACCTAATAGTAAAATTGACAAGTCTTAGTGACAAAGAAAAGATCCTGAAAGCAGCCCGGGAAAAGAAGTCTGTAACGTACAATGGTAAAAATATTAGATTGGCAGCAGACTTATCCACAGAGACCTGGCAGGCCAGAAAGAGCTGGCATGATATATTCAGAGTACTAAATGAGAAAAACATGCAGCCAAGAATACTATATCCAGCTAGGCTATCATTGAAAATAGACAGAGAGATTAAAAGCTTCCAGGACAAACAAAAACTGAAAGAATTTGCAAATACCAAACCAGCTCTACAGGAAATATTGAAAGGGGTCCTCTAAGCAAAGAGAGACCCTCAAAGTAGTAGACCAGAAAGAAACAGAGACAATATACAATAACAGTCACCTTACAGGCAATACAATGGCACTAAATTCATATCTCTCAATACTTACCCTGAATGTTAATGGGCTAAATGCCCCAATCAAAAGACACAGGGTATCAGAATGGATAAAAAAACAAAAACCATCTATATTTTGCCTACAAGAAACTCATCTTACACCCGAAGACACCTCCAGATTTAAACTGAGGGGGTGGAAAAGAATTTACCATGCTAATGGACATCAGAAGAAAGCAGGAGTGGCAATCCTTATATCAGATCAATTAGATTTTAAGCCAAAGACTATAATAAGAGATGAGGAAGGACACTATATCATACTCAAAGGAACTGTCCAACAAGAAGATCTAACAATTTTAAATATCTATGCCCCTAACGTGGGAGCAGCCAACTATATAAACCAATTAATAACAAAATCAAAGAAACACATCGACAAGAATACAATAATAGTAGGGGATTTTAACACTCCCCTCACTAAAAGGGACAGATCATCCAAGCAAAAGATCAACAAGGAAATCAAGGCCTTAAATGACACACTGGACCAGATGGACATCACAGATATATTCAGAACATTTCATCCCAAAGCAACAGAATACACATTCTTCTCTAGTGCACATGGAACATTCTCCAGAATAGATCACATTCTTGGTCCTAAATCAAGTCTCAACCGGTATCAACAGATTGGGATCATTCCCTGCATATTTTCAGACCACAATGCTCTAAAGCTAGAACTCAATAACAAGAGGAAATTTGGAAAGAACCCAAATACATGGAGACTAAACAGCATCCTTCTAAAGAATGAATGGGTCAACCAGGAAATCAAAGAAGAATTGAAAAAATTTATGGAAACAAATGATAATGAAAACACAACAGTTCAGAATCTGTGGGACACAACAAAGGCAGTCCTGAGAGGAAAATATATAGCGGTACAAGCCTTTCTCAAGAAACAAGAAAGGTCTCAGGTACACAACCTAACCCTACACCTAAAGGAGCTGGAGAAAGAACAAGAAAGAAACCCTAAACCACGCAGGAGAAGAGAAATCATAAAGATCAGAGCAGAAATCAATGAAATAGAAACCAAAAAAACAATAGAACAAATCAACGAAACTAGGAGCTGGTTCTTTGAAAGAATTAATAAGATTGATAAACCCCTGGCCAGACTTATCAAAAAGAAAAGAGAGAGGACCCAAATAAATAAAATCATGAATGAAAGAGGAGAGATCACAACGAACACCAAAGAAATACAGACAATTATAAGAACATACTATGAGCGACTCTACGCCAACAAATTTGACAATCTGGAAGAAATGGATGCATTCCTAGAGACATATAAACTACCACAACTGAACCAGGAAGAAATAGAAAGCCTGAACAGACCCATAACCAGTAAGGAGATTGAAACAGTCATCAAAAATCTCCAAACAAACAAAAGCCCAGGGCCAGACGGCTTCCCGGGGGAATTCTACCAAACATTTAAAGAAGAACTAATTCCTATTCTCCTGAAACTGTTCCAAAAAATAGCAATAGAAGGAAAACTTACAAACTCATTTTATGAGGCCAGCATCACCTTGATCCCAAAACCAGACAAGGATCCCAACAAAAAAGAGAACTACAGACCAATATCCTTGATGAACACAGATGCAAAAATTCTCGCCAAAATACTAGCCAATAGGATTCAACAGTACATTAAGAGGATTATTCACCACGACCAAGTGGGATTTATTCCAGGGCTGCAAGGCTGGTTCAACATCCGCAAATCAATCAATGTGATACAACACATTAATAAAAGAAAGAACAAGAACCATATGATACTCTCCATAGATGCTGAAAAAGCATTTGACAAAGTACAGCATCCCTTCCTGATTAAAACTCTTCAAAGTGTAGGGATAGACGGCACATACCTCAATATTATCAAAGCCATCTATGAAAAACCCACCGCAAATATCATTCTCAATGGAGAAAAACTGAAAGCTTTTCCGCTAAGGTCAGGAACACGGCAGGGATGTCCGTTATCACCACTGCTATTCAACATAGTACTAGAAGTCCTAGCCTCAGCAATCAGACAACAAAAGGAAATTAAAGGCATCCAAATCGGCAAAGAAGAAGTCAAACTATCACTCTTCGCAGATGATATGATACTCTATGTGGAAAACCCAAAAGACTCCACTCCAAAACTGCTAGAACTTGTACAGGAATTCAGTAAAGTGTCAGGATATAAAATCAATGCACAGAAATCAGTTGCATTTCTCTACACCAACAACAAGACAGAAGAAAGAGAAATTAAGGAGTCCATCCCATTTACAATTGCACCCAAAACTATAAGATACCTAGGAATAAACCTAACCAAAGAGACTAAGAATCTATACTCAGAAAACTATAAAGTACTCACGAAAGAAATTGAGGAAGACACAAAGAAATGGAAAAATGTTCCATGTTCCTGGATTGGAAGAATAAATATTGTGAAAATGTCTATGCTACCTAAAGCAATCTACACATTTAATGCAATTCCTGTCAAAGTACCATCCATTTTTTTCAAAGAAATGGAACAAATAATCCTAAAATTTATATGGAACCAGAAAAGACCTCGAATAGCCAAAGGAATATTGAAAAAGAAAGCCAAAGTTGGTGGCATCACAATTCCGGACTTCAAGCTCTATTACAAAGCTGTCATCATCAAGACAGCATGGTACTGGCACAAAAACAGACACATAGATCAATGGAACAGAATAGAGAGCCCAGAAATGGACCCTCAACTCTATGGTCAACTCATCTTCGACAAAGCAGGAAAGAATGTCCAATGGAACAAAGACAGCCTCTTCAATAAATGGTGTTCGGAAAATTGGACAGCCACATGCAGAAAAATGAAATTGGATCATTTCCTTACTCCACACATGAAAATAGACTCAAAATGGATGAAGGATCTCAATGTGAGAAAGGAATCCATCAAAATCCTCGAGGAGAACACAGGCAGCAACCTCTTCGACGTCAGCCGCAGCAACATCTTCCTAGGAACATCACCAAAGGCAAGGGAAGCAAGGGCAAAAATGAACTTTTGGGATTTTATCAAGATCAAAAGCTTTTGCACAGCAAAGGAAACAGTGAACAAAACCAAAAGACAACTGACAGAATGGGAGAAGATATTTGCAAATGACATATCAGATAAAGGGCTAGTGTCCAAAATCTATAAAGAACTTAGCAAACTCAACACCCAAAGAACAAATAATCCAATCAAGAAATGGGCAGAGGACATGAACAGACATTTCTGCAAAGAAGACATCCAGATGGCCAACAGACACATGAAAAAGTGCTCCATATCACTCGGCATCAGGGAAATACAAATCAAAACCACCATGAGATATCACCTCACACCAGTCAGAATGGCGAAAATTAACAAGTCAGGAAATGACAGATGCTGGCGAGGATGCGGAGAAAGGGGAACCCTCCTACACTGTTGGTGGGAATGCAACCTGGTGCAACCACTCTGGAAAACAGCATGGACGTTCCTCAAAATGTTGAAAATAGAACTACCCTATGACCCAGCAATTGCACTGCTGGGTATTTACCCTAAAGATACAAACGTAGTGATCCGAAGGGGCACGTGCACCCGAATGTTTATAGCAGCAATGTCTACAATAGCCAAACTATGGAAAGAATCTAGATGTCCATCTACAGACGAATGGATAAAGAAGAGGTGGTATATATACACAATGGAATACTATGCAGCCATCAAAAGAAATGAAATCTTGCCATTTGCGACGACGTGGATGGAACTAGAGGGTATCATGCTTAGCGAAATAAGTCAATCGGAGAAAGACAACTATCATATGATCTCCCTGATATGAGGGAGAGGAGATGCAACATGGGGGGTCGAGGGGGTAGGAGAAGAGTAAATGAAGCAAGATGGGATTGGGAGGGAGACAAACCATAAGTGACTCTTAATCTCACAAAACAAACTGAGGGTTGATGGGGGGAGGGGGTTGGGAGAGGGGGTGGGGTTATGGATATCGGGGAGGGTATGTGCTATGGTGAGTGTTGTGAAGTGTGTAAACCTGGCGATTCGCAGACCTGTACCCCTGGGGATAAAAATATATGTTTATATAGCTGTAAAAAAAAGAAAGAAAGAAAGGATGAATCCCCAAGTTTTGTAGCAACATGGACGGGACTGGAAGAGATTATGCTGAGTGAAATAAGTCAAGCAGAGAGAGTCAATTATCATATGGTTTCACTTATTTGTGGAGCATAACAAATAGCATGGAGGACAAGGGGAGATGGAGAGGAGAAGGGAGTTGAGGGAAATTGGAAAGGGAGGTGAACCATGAGAGACTATGGACTCTGAAAAACGATCTGAGAATTTTGAAGGGGTGGGGGGTGGGAGGTTGGGGGCACCAGGTGGTGGGTATTGTAGAGGGCACGGATTGCATGGAGCACTGGGTGTGGTGCAAAAATAATGAATACTGTTATGCTGAAAAAATAAAAAAATTAAATTACAAAAAAAAAAAAGTATAGATTGCTCTAGGCAGTAGAGACATTTTAACAATGTTTATTCTTCCAATCCAAGAGCATGGAATGGTCTTCCATCTTTTTCTGTCTTCTTCAATTTCTTTCATGAGTGTTCTGTAGTTCCTCCAGTACAGATCCTTTACCTCTTTGGTTAGGTTTATTCCCAGGTATCTTATGGTTCTTGGTGCTATAGTAAATGGAATCGATTCTCTAATTTCCCTTTCTGTATTTTCATTGTTAGTGTATAAGAAAGACACTGATTTCTGTACATCGACTTTGTATCCTGCCATGTTACTAAATTGCTGTACGAGTTCTAGTAGTTTGGGGGTGGAGTCTTTTGGGTTTTCCATATAAAGAATCATGTCATCTGCAAAGAGAGAGAGTTTGACTTTTTCATTGCCAATTTGGATACCTTTTATTTCTCTTTGTTGTCTGATTGCTTCTGCACAGCAAAGGAAACAGTCAACAAAACAAAGAGGCAACCCACGGAAAGGGAGGAGATATTTGCAAATGACAGTACAGACAAAAGGTTGATATCCAGGATCTATAAAGAACTCCTCAAACTCAACACACACAAAACAGACAACCATATAAAAAAATGGGCAGAAGATGTGAACAGACATTTCTCCAATGAAGACATACAAATGGCTATCAGACACATGAAAAAATGTTCATCATCACTAGCCATCAGGGAGATTCAAATTAAAACCACATTGAGATACCACCTTACACCAGTTAGAATGACCAAAATTAGCAAGACAGGAAACAACATGTGTTGGAGGGGATGTGGAGAAAGGGGAAGCCTCTTACACTGTTGGTCAGAATGCAAGTTGGTGCAGCCACTTTGGAGAACAGTGTGGAGATTCCTCAAGAAATTAAAAATAGAGCTTCCCTACAACCCTGCAATTGCACTACTGGGTATTTACCCCAAAGATACAGATGTAGTGAAAAGAAGGGCCATCTGTACCCCAATGTTTATAGCAGCAATGGCCACGGTCGCCAAACTGTGGAAAGAACCAAGATGCCCTTCAACGGACGAATGGATAAGGAAGATGTGGTCCGTATACACTATGGAGTATTACGCCTCCATCAGAAAGGATGAATACCCAACTTTTGTAGCAACATGGATGGGACTGGAAGAGATTATGTTGAGTGAAATAAGTCAAGCAGAGATAGTCAATTACCATATGGCTTCACTTATTTGTGGAGCATAACAAATAGCATGGAGGGCAAGGGGAGATGGAGAGGAGAAAGGAGTTGAGGGAAATTGGAAGGGGAGGTGAACCATGAGAGACTATGGACTCTGACAAACAATCTGAGGGTTTTGAAGGGGCATGGGGTGGGAGGTTGGGGGAACCAGGTGGTGGGTATTAGGGAGAGCACGTATTGCATGGAGCATTGGGTGTGGTGCAAAAACAATGAATACTGTTACGCTGAAAAGAAATAAAAAATTTTAAAAAAAAAGAAATGCACAAGGTGGGGTGCCTGGGTGGCTCAGTGGGTTAAGCCTCTGCCTTCAGCTCAAGTCATGATTCCAGGGTCCTGGGATCAAGCCCCGCATTGGGCTCTCTGTTCAGGGGGATCCTGCTTCTCTCTCTTTCTGCCTGCTTCTCTGCTTACTTGTGATCACTCTCTGTCAAATAAATAAATTAAAATCTTTAAAAAAAAAAAGAAAGAAAGAAAGAAAGAAATGCACTAGATAGGTCTAGAATACCTTGTAGTACCAGAAAGTAAAAAAAACAGGGGAGAGGGGCGCTTGGGTGGCTCAGTCATTAAGTGTCTGCCTTCAGCTCAAATCATGATCCCAGGATCCTGGGGATCCAGCCCCACATCTGGCTCCATGCTCCACGGGAAGCCTGCTTCTCCCTCTCCACTCCCCCTGCTTGTATTCCCTCTCTTGCTGTCTCTCTCTCTCTGTCAAATATATAAAAATCTTAAAAAAAAAAAAAAAAAAAAAAAAACGGGGAGGCAGTAATTAGGTACGTCAAAGGGACCCCAGAGCAACTGAAAGGGTTCCCAGAGGCCAAAGTTGGAACAATTTGAGCAACAAAACACAAAACGTAGCATTGGATTGTAAAGTATAAAATAAATATCCATGAGTCCATACTGATATAAATAAATGATTGAATAAATTAATGGGGGAGAACAGATTTCCTCTGCAGAGGAATTTATGTATATACTTCCTCCTTCAAAGAGGTGGAGCATAACTCCCTTCACCTTAGGTGTGGGCTGACCCATATTGTCTCCCTTCCAAAGAGCACAGTGTAAATAGCGGGGGGGTGGGGGGGATAATATAACATGTAATATAACAGTGAAGAAATCTGGCAGACACTTCCCCAGTCAGCTGATCAAGGCTAGCATCAACATTGATAAGTCATATTGATAAGTCAGCTGATCAAGGCTAGCATCAACATTGATAAGTCATATTGATAAGTCAAAACGTAATTTTGATATGATGTCATGAGACTGGTAATTTACATCAATGGTCTTCCTCCCAAAAGCCTGTAACTCTAGTTTAATCATAAGCTTAAGTTAAGCATCTGTCTTACTTCAGATTTTATTAGTTTTATTTAAATTAATTTAAATTTTATTTATTTTTTAAAAAAACTAATAAAATCTGAACAGGTCCTGATCCTGGGTCTCAGGATCCAGCCCCACATGGGGCTCCCCCTCGGTGGGGAGTTTGCGTTTCCCTCTGCCCCTCGCCCCGCTCTCATGCTCTCTCTCACTTTCTCTCAAATAAATAAATAAAATCTTTAAAATAATAATAATGAAAAAAAATAATGATGATATATCAATATTATTAGTTCATTCATCATGATAAATGTGTCCTAACAACATAAGATGTCAACAACAGAGGAAATTAGGTGTGGGGTATATAGGTATTCTCTATATTATCTTCACAGGTTTTCTATAAACCTAAAACTATTCTAAAATAAAATAGATATTAATTTTTTAAACATTTAAATTTTTTATTAAAGTCCATATGTCTTTTTATACTTTGTGGTTTTGGATCATGTGGCACATATTCATTTTTTAAGATAACAACAATAAATGCAAATTCTCATGCTCTTATACCCTGAGCTTCTGATTTAGCAGGCCCACGGTTAAGCCCAGAAATAGGCTTTTTCACAAAGTTCCCCCATGTGATTCTGGTACAGGTGGTTCAGATCATATTTGAAGAATTACCACCTCTTCCTGATATGTTTTATTTAAAAGTCCAATAAAATGTATGACACAGACTCTTAATCTCACAAAACAAACTGAGGGTTGCTGGGGGGAGGGGGGTTGGGAGAAGAGGGGTGGGATTATGGACATTGGGGAGGGTATGTGCTATGGTGAGTGCTGTGAAGTGTGTAAACCTGGCGATTCACAGACCTGTACCCCTGGGGATAAAAATATATGTTTATAAAAAATAATTTAAAAAAAGAAATAAAATAAAATACACATAAAATTGAAAAAAAATGTATGACACAGCTGAGAGCTTGGGGTGATTGGGACCTAGCAATCTGCACTAATAGTGTTTGGTCTAGCCTCAAATACAGATAATGATCAGCATCCTACCACAGTAAAGAAAAAAAAGGAACATAAGCCTGAACATGGAGAACAACAGCATCAAAGAGGAATCCAATACTTAAACAAACAAAACAAAACAAAACAAAACAAAAAAATAGTAGTTGCTTTTTCAGCACTGCTAACCCATTCATTCACACAGTTAATCATTTCATTTTTAAAACTTATTTGCACAAGGCACGGTGCTAAGTGCTGGAAATAAAAATGATGAGCAAGGGGCGCCTGGGTGGCTCAGTCATTAAGCGTCACCTTCGGCTCAGGTCATGATCCTAGGGTTCTGGGATCCACTCTGTGTAGGAGTGGGAAGCCTGGCTGGTGGGAAGCCTATTCTACCTCTCCCACTCCCCCCTGCTTATGCTCTCTCTCTTGCTGTCTCTCTCTCTCTCTCTCTCTGTCAGATAAATAAATAAAATCTTAAAAAAAATGGTAAGCAAATGCAGACACCATCCTTACTCTTGAGGGAACTGTAGCCTCCTGGGAGATACAGATGTCAACCCAAGTTCCACCTAAGCAAATGTCAAACAACTCCCAGCACAGGCGCTGTGAAGAAGAGGGGGCCAGCTTATCACAGGGACTTTAGTCAAGGGGAGAGGGAAGCCTTCTCTGAGCAAGTGACTTTTGAACTGAGATCTAAAAAGGACATAGGGTTTAACTAGCCCAAGAGGGGAGGTAGTAACTCTTTGGGGTCAGACTATTTCTGTTATTAAAGTTAGAATAAGCAAAAGCAGAGCAAGGGCAGAACAATGAGGATTCCATGAGAACTGCTGCATCTCACTATCTGGCAGGTTGACACATCTCACAGATACCTCATCTGTGTGCCTTTAATCTTCACGCCTTACTTCCTCATCCAAGGAAAAGGATCACTGCCCCAGAAATGGAGAGCTTATGGCACCAACCTTTGTTCCTCTCCTACTCCACCCACTCTATCTTCTGGCATCCATAAAGCCAGCTCCCTGGCAAAAATTAAAATAAATTATTCATGAAGATCTATTTATAAGAAAAGACTTTGTGTACACCCAGGGCATTCTACTGCTCAGAATTCAGCAAAAAATGGAAGGTTTCTTTTTCCTTCCCTCATCTACCCATGAGTTGTGCTCACCTTGAGATCCATCAAGGTAAGAGTGGTGGGGGGGGTGTCATGAGCTCTTCTCAATATTTCAAAGTGTCAGGGAAAAAAAAACATATTTAACCACATGTAGGCCTTCCAAGTGAACCCAGAAATCAGATCTCTTTGCTTTTAGGTGGAATTACCTAAAATTCTGTGGTACTACTGTGATCTAATGATCTTGTACTAAGCAGAAGTCACGACTGACCATTGCATGGGGTTTTTTTGGTTTGTTTGTTTTTAATTTAATTTTTATTTTTTAAATTTCTTTTCAGTGTTCCAGAATTCACTGTTTACGCACCACACCCAGTACTCCATGCAATACGTGCCCTCCATAATATCTACCACCAGGCTCACCCAACCTCCCACCCCCCACCCCTCCAAAACCCTCAGATTGTTTTCAGAGTCCACAGTCTCTCATGGTTCATCTCCCCCTCCAATTTCCCCCAACTCCCTTCTCCTCTCCATCTCCCCTTGTCCTCCGTGTTATTTCTTATGCTCCACAAATAAGTGAAACCCTATGATAACTGACTCTCTCTGCTTGACTTATTTCAGTCAGCATAATCTCTTCCAGTCCCGTCCCTGTTGATACAAAAGTTGGGTATTCTTCCTTTCTGATGGAGGCATAATTCTCCATAGTATATATGAACCACATCTTCCGTATCCATTTGTCCATTGAAGGGCATCTTGGTTCTTTCCACAGTTCGGCGACTATGGCCATTGCTGCTATAAACATTGGGGTACAGATGGCCCTTCTTTTCACTACATCTGTATCTTTGGGGTATATACCCAGTAGTGCAATTGCAGGGTCACAGGGAAGCTCTATTTTTAATTTCTTGAGGAATCTCCACACTGTTTTCCAAAGTGGCTGCACCAACTTGCATTCCCACCAACAGTGTAAGAGGGTTCCTCTTTCTCCACATCCGCTCCAAAACACGTTGTTTACTGTCTTATTAATTTTGGCCATTCTAACATTGCATGATTTTAACACACAGTTTAAACCATAAATTAATTCTTGCTTACGAGTGCAGTTTGTTTATAAAAATCTGTCAAAATATACTGAGAAGTTGGAGGGATAAAAGCACAATTCAATAAGTTTCAGTTAGTGCAAAGCCTGGGAACATTGATACAGCAGAAAGAACTGGTTTTTTAAAGATGCTGGCTCCATCAGCTTGGGCTCTGTGAACTCACTCACCTCAGCTTTTCCGACCCACCTGCTCCTGTTGTAAAATAAGATCATGTCAGCTTCTCTGGATGGTTGTTAGAATCAGAGTTATAGCACATAGCACGGGGCCTGAGCAAGGGTGGATAGTTCATAGGTGGAGTTATGATGATGATGATGATGATGATGATGGTGATGACGATGATAGTGATGAAGACGATGACGATGGTGGGAATGATAATAGGACGAGGATGAATGGGATGGTAACAGTAATGATGATAATGATGGGGATAGCAATAATGATAACTTCCCATCTACAGAGATTCTGGATCAATTGGTTTGGGATGAGGTTCAGGCAACAGTATTAATGGAAAACTCCCCAGATGGCTCATACAGCCAGGGTTGACAGCCACTGTCCTAGACCAGCAGTCCTTAAACTTTTTAATCTCAGGACTTCTTTATACTCTTAAATATTATTAGGACCCCAGAGAAGTTTGCTTCAAAACAAAATTTTAAAATATAAAAACATACATACAAATCTTTCATTAGCCATTAGAGCTATCATATATCATATATCATATAGCTTCTGCAACACTCCCCTGGACACACATTAAAAAATGAGAAGGAAAAAGGTAAATGATGCCTTGTATTGTTATAGAAACAGTTCTGACTTCATCGACCTTCTGATACTGCCTTAGACTAAACTTTGTACACCTAGCTATTGCCCTCTGCACCCCCAACATTGCACACATGCACGCACGCGCGCGCACACACACACACACACACACACACACTATCAGCCTCCATTCCTGGCATCTCCACCACACCTAGAAGAGGAATCACACCCACTGACTCTCAGTCAATACAGGACATTCATATTCTACATAGTCTGATCAATGGAGCATTAGAAAAAGGCTGGGATGAAGCTTTCCACAGCTCTGGCTGCTTAAAACAAATGATGAAAGATATGCAAAGTAAATGAGCAATGTAAACAAGACTGTGAGTTCTGCATGGGCAAATAAACTGTTTTTATGTACCCTCAGACTCTATGGAAACAGACTAGACACAGCACATACTTGCTTCACCAATCACACATTACCTTCCTGACTGGCAATAACAAACCAGGCCCAGTCGGCTGACCCAGATGAGTAGCAGAGGTTGCAAACTGGCCACCCATGGGAAAGATTAGAGTCACAGACAAGTTCATCTGGCCCACAAGGTGTTATTTTAAAATACTGATTGATTCCCAACATTAAAAGCCAAGAGAGTTCACATTAAAAAAAAAAAATCTGGATTTGGGCTTTTATATTATTTTATTTTTATTTAAATCTGGCATTACTAAGGCTTTGTTCCCACAAAGGGTTGGAGCAGAGTGATAAATCCATCTTCAGATGGTGGTTGGGTTTCTTTCTTACTGCAACCCACTTCTTTCAATTCTGTCACCTGTCATGCGCACCAGGTATAGTATTTGGTGTTATATATTCTTGGAACTAATACGGCAGCCTTTGTTTCAAAATTTCATGGATCTTGAAGACCTCTCCTTTTGTGTAAGCTATTTTAGTAAGGTGAGGCTAGCTCTATTTACACACAGGTCAGGATTACTACAACCTCTACCATCCGGAAGCTCCTCTGAGATCTGACAGCATGAAGAAGGCCTCCAAAAAGCCAGGAGAATGGGCATTAAGTCCATTGCAACTTTCACCAGGTAAAGGCATCACACTTAACCAATTTACTTCTATTTCAACAAAATTCTATAAGCTTCTTCCAATCAGATTTTCTAGTGCAAAGATGAAAATAAATAGGAGAAAAAAATGTTCAGGTTGTGAACATAAGAAGGAATCGTTTCCCCTCCAGTCCTACTGTTCCCAAAAAAACACAGTCCAAAGAATTTTTTCATCAAGATTAATGGTGGATATAGAAGGAAATACTCTTCCCAACTATAATGCTACAATAATTAAGACAGGAATAGACACATAGATAAGTAGAACAGAATAGAGAACTCAGAAATAGACCTACACAAATGTCTAATTAATTTTTGACAAACGAGTAAAGTAACTCAATGGAAGAAACATACCCTTTTCTTTTTTTTTTTTTAGGTAATTTATTTATTTATTTGACAGACAGAGATCACAAGCAGGCAGAGAGGCAGGCAGAGAGAGGGGGGAAGCAGGCTCCCTGCTGAGCAGAGAGCCCACTGCAGGGCTCAATCCCAGGACCCTGAGATCATGACCTGAGCCGAAGGCAGAGGCTTAACCCACTGAGCTACCCAGGTGCCCCTAAATATACCCTTTTCAATAAATGGTGCTAGACAACTATATATCTACAGGCAAAAAATTAACCTCAACCTAAACTTCAACCATATATAAAAATTAACTCAACAATGGGTATCATATAAGACTGATAAATCACAGACCTGTACCCCTGAAACAAATAATACATTATATGTTAATTAAAAATACTTTAATGTAAAAAAATTAACTCAAAATGGATCATGGACTTAAACAGAAAAAATGAAACTATAAAACTTCCAGAAAAAAATGAAGAAAATCTTTGGTACCTAGGACTACATAAAGAGAGTTCTTAGACTTGACACCAAAAACATGATTCATAAAAGGAAAAATTGAAAGTCTGGAATCATCAAAATTAAAATGCTCTGTAAATGATCGTGTTAAAAGGATAAAAAAACAAATTACAGACTGGGAAAAGATATTTGCAAATCCCATATCTGACAAAGAACTTGTATCCAGAATATACAAAGAACTCTCAAAGCTCAACATTTAAAAAACAAACCATGCAATTAGAAACTGGGCAAAAGGGGATGCCTGGGTGCCTCAGTCAGTTACTGTTGGATTCTAGATCTCAGTTCAGATCTTGATCTCAGCGTCATGAGTTCAAGCCCCACATTGGGCTCCACATTGGGCATGGAGACTACTAAAGAAGGAAGGAAAGAAGGAAGGAAGGAGAGGAAAAAAGAGAGGAAGGAATGAAGAAAAAAGGGCAAAAGACATGGACAGACATTTCACCAAAGATAATAAGCAAGGGGCACCTGGTTGTCTCAGTCATTAAGTGTCTGCCTTCGGCTCAGGTCATGATCCCAGGGTCCTGGAATTGAACCCCACATCGGGCTCCCTGCTCAGTGGAGAGCCTGCTTCTCCCTCTCCTCTTGCTACTCCCCCTGCTTGTGCTCTCTTTCCTCTCGCTGTCTCTCTCTGTCAAATATATAAATAGATAAAATCTTTTTTTAAAAAAAGATAAGCAAATGACAAGTAAACACATGAAAATATATTCAACATCATTAGCCATTAGAAAAATGCACATTAAAGCCCCACTGAGATATCACTCCATACCTACCTATCATGATGGCAAGAATGAAAAAATAATGATAACATCAAATTCTAGCAAAGATGTGGAGAAACTGGATCACTCATACATTGTGACAGAAATATAAAATGGCACAGCCACTCCGAAAAATTGTTTGATGGGTCCTTTTAAAACTAAAAATGAACCTATCACATGACCCAGCAATTGCACTCCTGGCATATATCCCAGAGAAATGAAGATTTAAGTTCATACGAAAACCCATACACTGATGTTTTATGTTTGCTTTATTCATAATGGCCCCAAACTGGAAACTATCCACATGTCCAAGAGGTAACTGGTTAAACACACTGTAGTACATCCAGACCAGGGAATACTACTCAGCAATAAAAAGGAAAGAACTATTGATAAACCCAGCAACTTTAAGGAACCTCAAGGAAATTATGCTGAGTGAAGAAAAGCCAATTTCAAAAGAATACTTACTTCATGGTTCCATTTATATAACATCCATTAAATAGCATAATTATAAAGATGGAGAACAGATGCATAGTAGCCAGGGGTGAGGGATGAGGGGAATAAGGTGGGTGTGTCCATGAAGAGGGAGATGTGTGGGGTGGCACAGCTCAGCATCTCAATTGCGATGCTTATGTGGAGCTACCCAGGCAACAAAATTACATGGAGCTGCAGATACACAAATGAGTGTGTGTGTAGCTGAGGCAATCTAATAAACTCTGGGGATTGTACCAAGGCTAGTTTCCGGATTTTGTCATTGCACTGTAAGAACGCGAGATGGTAACACTGGGAGAAGCTACCTGAAGGGCACTCAGAACCTCCCTGGATACTCCTTTGCACCTTCCTGCCAATCTGCAATTATTTCTAAATAAAATGTTTTCTTACAAGGCTACGTCATTTAATTTTAGAAGACCCCTTTTAGGAACCCTCTTACACTGTTGGTGGGAATGCAAGTTGGTGCAGCCTCTTTGGAGAACAGTGTGGAGATTCCTCAAGAAACTAAAAATAGAGCTTCCCTACCACTCTGCAATTGCACTACTGGGTATTTACCCCAAAGATACAGATGTAGTGAAAAGAAGGGCCATCTGTACCCCAATGTTTATAGCAGTAATGGCCACAGTTGCCAAACTGTGGAAAGAACCAAGATGCCCTTCAACGGACGAATGGATAAGGAAGATGTGGTCCATATACACTATGGAGTATTATGCCTCCATCAGAAAGGATGAATACCCAACTTTTGTAGCAACATGGACGGGACTGGAAGAGATTATGCTGAGTGAAATACGTCAAGCAGAGAGAGTCAATTATCACATGGTTTCACTTATTTGTGGAGCATAACAAATAGCATGGAGGACAAGGGGAGTTAGAGAGGAGAAGGGAGTTGGGGGAAATTGGAAGGGGAGGTGAACAATGAGAGACTATGGACTCTGAAAAACAATCTGAAGGGTTTGAAGAGGTGGGGGGGTGGGAGGTTGGGGGAACCAGGTGGTGGGTATTAGAGAGGGCACGGACTGCATGGAGCACTGGGTGTGGTACATAAACAATGAATACCGTTATGCTGAAAATAAATTTAAAAAAATGATTAAAAAAAAAAAAGAAGACCCCTTTTACTACTGGAACTCATATTTCTCTGTAATGGTCAAGATACAGCACCAGCGGTCCCTGGCCTCCAGGAACTCATGGTTCCTACTGATGTGTTCTGTTACCCTAGCCAAGCCACTTCCCTTCTCTGGCCCTCGATTTCCCATCTTCAAAATGAAAACTGAATGGATATTAAAAACTCAAGCAGTTCTTGAGATGAAGGGCCTCAGATGGCCTGAAGAGGGTGCCATATAATATAAATGTGGGCTTTTTACTCAGTCAACCATAGGAGACAGAGGGCAAAAACCAGGGCATGACAAATAAGGAGACATGTAAACGAGGACCATTAGACATCTGCTCTGGGCCCTGGGGCCTGACTGGGTGTCACCGGCTGGCAGAGTATGAAGACAATGGGGGATTCCAGAAAACATGTGAGTGGAGCTACAGAGGGGAGAAATGAGAAAGAAAGATGTGAAAGGAGTAGGGCCAGTCCCCAAATGATTCAGCCACATGTATGTGTAGGTATGAAAGACTCAGCCTGTGAGCCAGACTCCACCCTGGCCTCTCCAGTCCCCACCAGGTGGCAGGATTTGGTCATGGTCTTCCTGCCTAAGCCGGTGCCCAGACACCAGCGTACTAAAGGCATTTCATCCAGTCTTGTGGCTTCAAATACCATCTCTTAGCCAATAACGTCCATGTTTACAATCTTAGCTCTCACCTCTCCCATGGAATAGAGACTTGTCTAACTGCCAATCTCACATTGATATTTGGCATCTTGAACTGCAAATGGCCAAAACCAAACTCTTGCCTCCCTGTCATCCAAACCTGCTTCTTTCCCAACGTCCTCCCTCAGGAATCGGCACCCCCGACCTGCCATTCCTCTACAGTCTATAAACGAGTCCTGGTGACTCCACCTTCCAGGATATATCCCAACTCTGTCCATTTCCCTCCGATGCCACTGCTACTGCCCAACCCCAAGGGTGGGGCTCTTCTTTCCTCTTCTGGACCTGAGTCCCTGCTTTACCCCTGCCCCAATAAGATGATCCTTTTACAGTGTACATTAGGTCTTGTCACTCACCAGCTTAAAACCCTCCAATGGTTTCCTGTCTCACTGAAAATAAAATCCAGACTCTTCACCTCCCTCACTCTCTGTGCTGCACTGGCCTCCTTCGGTTCTTCCAATATGGTGGGGCTTTTATACTCACTGTTGCCTGTACCCAAAGCGGAGGCTCCTCCCCAGATGTTCTAGTGCCGGGCTCCTTCTCATGGGCACCCCAAAGAGACCTTCCCTGACCAACCTCTCTCAGGTTACATACCTGCTGCCCTCCCCAACATGTTTCATTTTCATCATAAAGTATGTCACTATCTGAACATTTTCTTAATTTATTATTCATAATTGGTCCCTTGCCTGTCCACGGTGGGAACATAAGCTATATATGAACAGGGACCTCATCCACCTCGTCACTCCAGTGGCTATAACAAATCCTGTTACAACAGCAGAGGTTCAGTAATATTTGTTAAGTGAATGACTTACTAAAGGCCCATTGTGCAGCCCTAGCAGGGTAAGTGTGTTTGTCCTGGTTTCCTGACATACAGCAGTTCTCCCACTGTGACCGCAGGCCCGCCTTGATTTATTGGACTGAACCCTAACACCCAGCTCTCTGTTGCTTATCATTCAGGAGGCAGCTTACATGTGGTTTTCGAGGAATGCTATCCTCAATATGCCCCTACAGAGCCCCTCCCTGAAGAGAGAGAGAATATGCTCAGCACCAACCCCTGGGAGAAGTTGCTATCAGATGTTGATATGCACTGCGGTGCCTCTGACCAGAGAGTGAGCTAATAGCCCGTGGCTGTGCCCATGTCCGCTCACTCCCTTCACAGGCAGAATGGGCCCCCTTGTCATTGTGGAGTACTCTGAGGAAGGCCATTGTTCCTAAGACAGATTCTGGCCATACTCTCCCTCAAGACAGAAGATCCAGCCATCCTCCTTTCTTCTTTCTGTTTCCTCTCCCAGGTAGTAAATATACCTGGTCAGAGCCTTCTGGAAAGAAGCCCAGCAGTTCATCACACATTTTCCATAACAACTTTCTCTTTGTGGTCAACTTGTATTATTTCACACGCTTAACCATCCAGATTCTGAGGGGAGGAAACTTGAGTGAGGCCCTTCTCCAGCCCTGAGCCAATCCATGGACCCTCCCAACACAGATACCACAAGAGCCCTATATCGAGTGCCATCAGATGCTTGTCCAATTGTTTACAGAAGTAGTCCTCTGTTCTCTGTCAAACACATATACAGATTCCTTTATAGGGAACACAACAGGGAAGGAGAGATATGGAGTAAGATTCACCACCAAATCTTACCCCCAAAACTTCATTAAATAAGGTGCACAGCACATGGTAGGTACTCAACATATCCACTGAATGACTGAATTCAAGTAGAGAGGACAACATAACCTAAGATCCTAGGGGTAGAAAGATGCCAGTCTTAGCTGGAGAGATCAGAATTGGGCTGCATGGTTGAGAAAGTCCCACCCAGCACCTTAGTGACGAAGAAAGTCACCCCATGAAATCTAGAGATTTCTAGAGGTTGCTATTTCACCATGCCCTTCTGCAGGCTGACCCTTCCTCCTCCACTTGCTAGTATGAAAAGCTTTTCTCCTCCCGGGCCTGTGTGTGAGAATCCCTGCGGCAAACAGTAAGCAGGAGTTTTACTGTCACCTCCACCCAACAGTCTGTGTGACCAGTCTGAGGACACCTGAAGTTGGCTTATCTGCTAATTCACTCTTCGGTTTGGGAAACCTAACCACATCTCTGGCCTTTTTCCAAGCATCAGCTTCCTCGTTTCCTTCATCCCTGATGAGTTACAGCACCTCTTCTCAGTAATTTGCCCCAAGGCCCAAATCCAGTGTTAATAAAAATTATTCTTTTGGGGGCACCTGGGTGGCTCAGTTGGTTGAACGTCCAGCTCTTGATTTCGGCTCAGGTCATGATCACAAGGTCATGGGATGGAGCCTCACATGTGGCTCCATGCTCAGCACTGGGTCTGCTTCTCCCTTTTCCTCTGCTCCTCCCCCTGCTCTCACTTGCTCTCAAATAAATAAATAAATAAAATCTTTTAAAAATTACTCTTTTGTAAATTTTCAATCTTATTTTTAAGTTCTTATTTTATAATTCTTTTTAGTAAGAGCACCTAAGTGAAGATTATTTTTATCTAAGAAAGGTTAAAACTCAAAGATATGACCATGGCCTGAAGATTCCTGTTAAAATGGCTAGAAGAAAGAAGTAATATGACAGTCTACAAATACATTTAACAGTGGTTGCTTTTGGAAGACGGGATTAGGATGATTTCCTTCCATACTTTCCAATTCTCTGAAAAGACCTTATATCATTAAAATAATATATATTAATATATATTATGTATTATTTATATATTATTTATATAATATATATTAGATAACATATATTATCCAAATATATAATATTTGGACCAAATCTAAATACTTAAAAAGACTAACACTCACAAACATGGAAACCAGGGCAGAAAAGAAACCACTGAAAGGCCAGAAATGATACTTAATGTGAGAAGAAAATGGGGATGTGAGGGGGTGGAAATCTATGCTATATTTTCAAAGTTTCTCAACTCGCCTTATTGCTTTTAAGAATAAAGTATCAGGGGCGCCTGGGTGGCTCAGCGGGTTAAAGCCTCTGCCTTCAGCTCAGGTCATGATCCCGGTGTCCTGGGATCGAGTCCCGCATCGGGCTCTCTGCTCAGCAGGGAGCCTGCTTCCTCCTCTCTCTCTGCCTTCCTCTCTGCCTACTTGTGATCTCTGTCTGTCAAATAAATAAAATCTTAAAAAAAAAAAAAAAGAATAAAGTATCAAATAAACACTATACTTATGAGAAATCACATTCATGAAGAAGGGGAGATGGTCTTTTCAAGGTATCTTGCCAGATGCTCCACTTCCATGAATTCATGTTAACAGAATATGGTGTAATAAGACAAGCAAAGCATACAATTGTTGCAAAACCAGGGAAAACCACTTCACATCATCCCTTGGCTTCCCAGGCCAGTGTCATAACCGAAAACACACGTCGTGGTTGATTGTGTGTCACAAATTAGAATGACATGGCAAGAAAAGACAAACAAAAGCCCTCTGACTAACTAATGGGAGCCAACACGGATGGCCTGGCTAGCTCCACATGCCGGTCTGCAAAATCAAGGAAGCAGCAGTTTCCGTGATCACAACAGGAAGCATCTTATGGCCTTAATGAACAACATTTGAATTATGCTCCCCCATTTGCATGCCATTTTCCTGCTCATTATCTTATCTGACCAGTCCTAGGAGGTAACAAGACAGATATTACTGTAGCTGAAAAAAGACTTGTATACAAGATAGATAAAGAATAAAAAAGAAATATGGAACTCTTTTGTAATGATTTTAAGACCCAATTACTTTGGAGGCTGGGAGGTTCACACACATATCCACCAAGCAATTCTCTGCAACACAAGCTGGGTGTCCTATAATTCAATTCAATTCTCACACATCTCCCTGGAGATAGTATCAGATGCCACCAGTTAAGGGCTCAGTCCCACAAGACTGCTCCCCACTTAAGATGCCTGTCACATATAGTAGGTCCCCAGGTTACCCACAACTTCTGTCTGACTTGGTTACAAATCAGGGATTCCCATGACACATTCTTGGGTTTGATTAATTTGCAAGAATGGCTCACAGAACCCAGGAAAACACTTATTTATGTTTACTAATTTATTAAAGGGTATGATAAAAGATACAGATGAACAGCCAGATGGAGAGATTGATAGGGTGAGGTCTTGGAAGGTCCTGAGTGCAAGAGCTTCTGTCTCCATGGAATTGGGATGCATCACCCTCCCAGTACAGACATGTTCACCCACCTGGAAGCTCTCTGAACCCTGCACCATCGTGCTTTTATAGAGGCTTCCTCACATAGGCATGATCAGCTATTATCTTCATTTCCAGCCCCTCTTCCCTCTCTCATAACAAGTCTTTCTAGTGACCATTCCTCATTAGGAGGCCCTCAGAGTAGCCTCATTAGAACAAAAGATGCTCCTACTGCTCTTATAACTTTTTAAGGGTTTTAAGAGCTCTGTACCAGGAATCAGGGGCAGAGACCAATGTAAATATTTTCTATTATCTCATATCTCCTGACACAAGGAGACAAACCACCAAATTTTTTAAATGGGCAAAAGAGTTGAACAGAATCTTCACCAAAAAGATATGGGAATAGTCAATAAGCACATGAAAAGATGCTCAACATTGTTTGTCATCAGGAAAAACGAAAAATAGAACCATAATGCAATGTCTCTCTATATTCACTTAGGTATCTATGTTAAATAGAACAAAAGTGTTTGCAAAGATATGAAACAATGGGAACTCTTACACATTGCTGGAAGGAATACAAAATCGTAGAGCTGTTACAAAGAACTCTTTGGTAGTTATTACAAAGTTAAACATATACTTACCATAAGACCCAGCAATTCTGATCCTAGCTACTTAACCGAGAGAAATGAAAACACCAGTCCGCAAGAAGACTCGCACATGAATATTCATAATAGCTCTACTCATAATTGTTAAAAGCTGGAAACAGATCAAATGTTCATCAATAGTTGAGTGAAGAGCAAATTATGGTACAACTATAAAACAAAAAACTATTCAGCAATAGAAAGGAATTAACTATTGACCAAAAAAAGCCACATTTCAGAAATAAGGTGAGCAAAAGAAGCCAGACACAAAAGACTACACAGTATATGATTTCCTTTATATGAAATTATAGAAGAGACTAACCGAAACTCAGTGGCAGAAAGTAGCTGAGTGGCTGCTGGGGGGATGGGGTGGGAGGGTTGGCTGCAAAGGGGAATAAGGGAACTTTAGGGGGTGTTGGACACATTCTATTAGTTGACTAAGGTAGTAGTTTCACAAGGTTTTTGTTTGTCAACACTCACCAAGCCGTACATTTAAAAATGGCTGTTTTGTTGTATATAAACTATACCTCAATAAAGTCAATTTTTTAGGAAAAATAATACAGCTACGTATGACCTCATTTAGGCCAGTAAATAAATAAACAGTGTATATGTACTATGTATACATGCAAAGGAAAGGATTTAACTTTACAAGTATGCCAACTGGCTAATACATGGTTATCCAGGCATCAGGGAGTTCATTTGGGAATGAGGAGGTATAAAAGGGGACTCGAAGATTCTCTTCTGCAAATTCTGTGTTTTGTTTGAATTTTGTGAGGAAAAAAATAAAACCAACTTAGAAGGAGGAGGAGGAGAGGTTGGAACTTAAGTGATTTGTACAAGGAACACCAGAGGCAGATGGGATTCAAGTCTAAGCTTTCTAATTGCATGTGTGGGAATAACCCAAATCCCCAGAGGGGGCTCCAAAGAAAGATGCTCTAACAACATGCAAAACCACGTCCAAATGCCACTTAGAAAACTTCCGAACACGAAAAACATTGCCAAAGTTTAGTGAGAACACTTTATGCAGTGGTTTCTGATTTCAATTATTAAATAAATATTTCTGTCATTTTTCCCATTAACTTCTTCTCAGAATGTGGAGTCTTTCAGCCTCCTCACCACCAGCTGTCGCTTTGGCAGGGATGGTGTTCACAGATTCATCTGTCTTAATACTCTCCATGAAGGTCTGAGCTGAGGCAGCCGTTCAACTTTCCTAGCCCCACCAGAAATGGTTCTTTGAGCATTCTAGAACGCTACAGCCTAGACTTAAAAAATCCTACACCTTACCCCCAAAATATGAATCATTGCAAATTTTATATCAACTATCTTTTAATGCCCATAGACTGGGAACACCTAAAAATGTATTTTCAGTTTTAGAATATTGTCTGGAACCTATAAGCACTATTTATAATGCCAGTAAATTGACATAAAGCTGAAACACACAAATGCCAATTTTCTCTTAAAATACTTGTGGGGTGTGTGTGTGTGTGTGTGTGTGTGTCCCATTTCTTTACAGAGTTTTAGCTTATCTTTACTAAGGCCTGTAACACCCTGGACAAGTGAACTCACCGAGGTGCTTCCTGGGTGGCACATAGAATGTGGGCACATGGCCACTAGGTGGCGAGAGAGAGTCCCCCTGCGGGGTTGGGGGTGTTGGTGGGGGGGGGGGGGGTGAACCCCAGCTCTGCCCATGAGTGAGGTGAACCAGAGCTTTCCAATAAACGTAGGTTCTGCTTGTTAAAGTCTCAGAACATGCCTATTTAGTGATGAAAAGGCCATACTTCAGAAGAAAACTTTTATGGCCAATTCATTTTTTTAATTATTTTTACTAACATAGAATGCATTATTTGCCCCAGGGGTATAGGTCTGTGAATCATCAAGCTTACACATTTCACAGCACTTACCATATCACATACCCTCCCCAAGTTCCATAACCCAACCACCCTCTCCATACCCTCCCTCCCCTCAGCAACCCTCATGGCCAATTCATTTTTAAAGACGTTCCCAACTTAAGGTTCTGAAGGCAGACACTTTCCAGCAAAGTAGTCATTTACCAGCACCAGGGACCTGGCACTGCTTTGCTTGCACGTTCACTTTTCCTAAAGCAGACTAGAACCAAGACAATATCTAGCTCACCTTTTAACCACTATCTCAATATGAAGGATTTGTCTCTGTCACTGCTTCCCTTATCTTTCTCTAGGGAGAAATTGCTGATACAATAGCAATTAGCCCAAAACTGGGAATGGGGATCAGGAAAGCCTTGGTGGCAGGGTTAAACTGAGAATGAAACTGAGGATTGTCTCTACATGCATCTGCTTATTTTCTTTTGCCCTTCCTCGATTGCTCTCTGCAAACCCTCTCCACACCCTATCCTCCCAAACTGCCCCAGGAAAAACTGGTTTGTGGACTTAAGGAAAGGCAGGTGACAGTGTCAGAATGACAGCTATCTCAAGGATTTCCAAGGGCAACTCTGATTCCATATGAGATCTGCCTTACCCTCAAACTATACCCTTCAAAGCCCCAAACCTATGTGCAAGAGCCAGACAACCCTGCCCACTAAGCTAAAATAGGCTGCCCAGGTGTGGAGAGAAGAGGTTCTGGGAGGAAAAGGGGCCAGGAGAGCCTGTCCTCCAATCCTCTCCTTCTCCAAGCAGAGCCCTATAATGGGGCTGGATGGTGGGTGGATGACAAAAAAACCAGATCCATTTCAACATCTAAGGGAGCCCAAGGAAGCTGCAGCCTTCTAGAAACTACAAATAACAAAAACAGTAGCAAGAAAGGTCTGGACAGAAGCAGAGACACATGCAGCTTCCTGTGGCCCCAGGAAAGTTTGGGAAAACTTCCAGAAGCTGCCCTTATTCCATATCTCAGCAGTGAGAGAGGCCTGTGGGCCTGAAAGCTGGTGGTTGGGAACAAGAAGGACACAAAGTATCCTGTGATGGGAACCATGGGGAACAAGGTCAATGACCAGAGGTCAGACAGGGTCAGTCAGAGCTCAGCAGTTCCCAAGAACCACCAGAGACCTGTTGCCACACCCCACCAACAGGTCTATGCTGCAAAGACCCCTCCACACCTTGGGCGCCCTCACAGGACAAAGGGAGGAGGGGCAGAACCCTGCCCTGGATGAGTTTACACTAAAATGACTGCAAAATTGTTGAACTGCCTAAAAGAAACAAAAACCAAGGGCTTCGATCAGAGATGAAAGGGAATTATAGAAAAATGAGGGAAGGTCCACTTGTGCTCTCTGGAATAAGTGGCCTATCCAAGAGATGACCAGCATCTGAGTTCCGACCAAAGGGACACAGGCTGACTTCTGTTTCTGGACCTTGAACAAAGGGCAGGGAAATCAGTTTCAGGGCATGGGCTACAGAACTTACAAAGAAGGAAGTGAGCCCCAGAGGCTTGATGAAATAACATTTTCTAAGTTGACATCTCTGTGAGGCAGACAGTGAGATCCCCATTTTGCAAATGAGGAAACAGGCTGAGAGTGGTAGAATGACCTCCCCACAGTTGCTTGGCTAGTGGGGGTAATTGAGTTCAAACAGGAACCCGTCAGTTCTACACCTCTTCATGTCTTTTCTTTTCTTTTTTTTTTTTTAATTTTTTAAATTTATTTTCAGCGTAACAGTATTCATTGTTTTTGCACCACACCCAGTGCTCCATGCAATCCGTGCTCTCTCCAATACCCACCACCTGGCTCCCCCAACCTCCCACCCCCCCGCCCCTTCAAAACCCTCAGATTGTTTTTCAGAGTCCATAGTCTCTCATGGTTCACCTCCCCTTCCAATTTCCCTCAACTCCTTCTCCTCTCCATCTCTCCTTGCCCTCCATGCTATTTGTTATGCTCCACAAATAAGTGAAACCATATGATAATTGACTCTCTCTGCTTGACTTATTTCACTCAGCATAATCTCTTCCAGTCCCGTCCATGTTGCTACAAAAGTTGGGTATTCATCCTTTCTGATGGAGGCATAATACTCCATAGTGTATACGGACCACATCTTCCTTATCCATTCGTCCGTTGAAGGGCATCTTGGTTCTTTCCACAGTTTGGCGACCGTGGCCATTGCTGCTATAAACATTGGGGTACAGATGGCCCTTCTTTTCACTACATCTGTATCTTTGGGGTAAATACCCAGTAGTGCAATTGCAGGGTCGTAGGGAAGCTCTATTTTTAATTTCTTGAGGAATCTCCACACTGTTCTCCAAAGTGGCTGCACAACTTGCATTCCCACCAACAGTGTAAGAGGCTTCCCCTTTCTCCACATCCCCTCCAACACATGTTGTTTCCTGTCTTGCTAATTTTGGCCATTCTAAGTGGTGTAAGGTGGTATCTCAATGTCTACATGTCTTTTCATCACATCTTCACAATATGTGAAATGTTTGACTTTCTGAAATCAATAAATAATAATAGTAATAATTTAGGCATAACAACCATGATCTCACCATACTACTTGCTGATATTTTCAATGTCCCATGCCAGAGTAAATCTCAACTCCGTAAGAGTTAGCCATGACATTGACACTCAACAACCATCCTTCCTGGGATATTTTTCCTTTTCCCTATTTGTACACCTGCACTGTCCAATACAGCAGCCACTTGCTACATGTGACTATTGAGTACCTGAAATGCAAAGTATAAAACACACACCAAACCTCAAAGATGCAGTGCAAAATAAAGAATGATATCTCATGGATAATTTTTACATTGATTATGTGTTCAAATGATAATATTTGGGATGTATTGTGTTAAAAATGTATCAAAATTAATTTTACCTATTTCTTTTTACTTTTTTAACATGGACACTACAAACTTTTGAATTACATGTCTGGCTAATTGCAGCTTACAATTAAATTTCTATCAGAGCATGCCACTCTACAAAATTAACTTGAAGTCTATTTTTATAGCCTTCATTGATTATTTCCCAAGGTCAATGATTCAACAGAAAGACAAAAGGTGGGGTGCCTGGGTGGCTCAGTGGATTAAGCCTCTGCCTTCAGCTCAGGTCATGATCTCGGGGTCCTGGGATCGAGTCCCGCATCGGGCTCTCTGCTCAGTGGGGAGCCTGCTTCCCCCTCTCTCTCTCTCTCTCTGCCTGTCTCTCTGCCTACTTGTGATCTCTCTCTGTCAAACAAATTTAAAAAAAAAAAAAAGGACAAAAGGTATTTTTTCTGAGCAGGGCTCAATCTCATGACCTGAGTTGAAATTCGAGAGCTGCCACTCAACCAACGGAGCCACCCAGCTGACCCCTTAAAACTGTATTTAAAATCCACTTGCAAAGGCAGTCAGTGTATGTGGAGAAACGTGACATGCAATAAAGCTATCAAAAAGTACAAAATTGTGGCTAGACAAGGGAACTCTACCTGGTTTGGGAAAGCACAGTAATTTGTTTTGGATGCCTCAGTTTCGCTATGTATAAAAGAGGGAGAAGGTTATGTGGCAATAACATTTGGAGGCCGTAGGCATGGGCCCAGATGTAGGCATGGAGGAGGTCTACAGGGTTATACTGCCTGATCCACTGTAGACCCAGTGGAGGGACATCACTGGGCTCTGATGGGGACTGAGTCCATGATGTGGTGGTCACTTTAACTTGGGTTTCTCCCATTGCTTTTCTTTCCTTTCCATTTTCTGCAAGGACAGCCTCCAGCCCTTGGGCCCCCAGTGTGCAATCTACTGGCACATCCACTTGTCACACAGAATATGTTCAATCCATGGTCACTACTATTGTCTCGTTCTCTTCAGAAGCAACAGTTCAGAGAGACTCTCACTGTGTATGGTATACCATACTGGAGAGAGCTGTGTGTTAGTTACAGGCTAAGTGAAAGGACTCATTGGAATAGAGTAGAACATTTATAACATTTTAAGGAGGACTTAATGACAAGTTCCTGCAAGCTATAAAATAATGCATGCATCAAAAAGATAATGCATGTGTAAGGTTGCACTTGGTGTAGTGTGGGCATTACGGCGGATGGCGGTGGCAAGTCTGGACTCCAGCTGCCTTCAGGCCTGGCTGAGTAGCTCTAGGCAAATCACTCCATCCCTCAAATACCCTTCCTCATCCTTAGGGATTAGACACCCTGAAGTCTCTTCTAATATTGAAATTCTTTATTCTTGTCACTTCAGAAATACCTACTTTTTTGTGATTAAAACAATCAAGTAATTCTTCTGTTTCCTAATGTTCAAAGCTAGCTACAAAACTAGCCCCCAAAATACCTAAATGAATCAAATCAATAAAATATTATTTGTATGTTTCAACTGCTGAAACTCTTGTCTTAGAAACTTACAAAAACAGCAAGCCACAAGTCTCAGTTTGGATAAAGCCAACCTTCCTGTCTAGCCAGGTAAATCATCATGGAGACGCTTTTCACCTTGACAGTCCCAGCTGTTCAGGTGGGCCACACTTACACTGCAGTCGCCCTTCTAATTTATGGTTTCTTGGATGTGTGGCATATTCCCACTGTAGCTCAGACACAGAAGCAAAACCAAAAGAGCCTCTGACCTCAAGAAACCACTGGAGGCAAAGGCTTCAGGCCCAAGAATCTCAGACTCGGGCAGTGAAAGAGCCCAGTCCTGACTTCTTCTCCAATAAACAAACTAGAGGTTCTGGGCCTGGCTTTGTTCTGGATATAAAGACTAGTGGTTTTTCTTAAATCTTCCTTTAGTCAGTGCTGCCCCTTCATGGCACCCCAACATCCATGGCCCCTACCTGGTAACTATTTGGGTCCCCACTTCCGTTATTCTTGCATTTCTGACTTGGAAATGTCACTGGTCTTTGTTAAGCAGCCTGTGTTAGACAATCTCGGTTTGCAAGTGGGTGTGTGTGTCCTCTTTACTTCAGCAGGACACAAGGTCCCTGGGGTCAGACGGCGTGCCTGCACTCCCCTCTAGCCAGACGTTCCAGGCCACGCTGCACCTGGAGAGCCTGGCCTATCTGCACGTGATCTCCCTGGAGGGAGCTCCCTGGAGCCGCCCCTGGAAAGCACTCCCTGCTTCGCCCTAGGCTGCAAGAATAAGCCCCAGCCCTGGGGTAGGGCTCATATTTCTAGAGCAGACAAGATGCCAAACAGGATGGAGCTTCTCCCTTCAGTTGGGTGGCAGGATCCAGTCCCAACTCTGGTGGTGCCCCAGGCATTTCCTCCTGTGCCATCAGCTGTACTCCTTACCCCTCTTGTTTGATTTGCAGAAGCTGAAAGTAACAAGCCCAGGCTCCTGCTGTCATAGGAAGGGGGTTTCTCTAAGCTTAAATAGAGATGCATCAACACAAGTATCTACGACATAAGCCATGAGTGAAGCCAGGAGTTTCTTTGGTCAGTCCAGGTGCTAGGGCCCCTTGGCTGGGCTCCTTCTTAAATGTCCACACAGCAGCTCCTCCTCTGTGGCATGTCCAGCTTTGGGAACAAGGTTTGAAAATGGGGATGGAAGTCAGATGCCATGAAGGCCCCTCCCCATCCCAAGGGAAATGCCATCTGGATAACTTTTCTTTGGTTCGCCCTCTCTATTAGTCATTCAAATAGCCACTACTCCTTGCCTGAGCCTGGGGCCTCCACTTGCTATAGGCAGAGAGAGGGCACAGAGTCTTTCATTAGCTAGAGGATATCACAGAAGGGTAAAAGACCACAAACCTGCCCTGAACCCCAGCCTCAGAAGAGCAGGCACCTGTCAACATCTGTGGGCCGGACACAGGGTCTCTGGATAGATGGGCTCCCCAAAAGTCCTTTATCTTTATGTACTAAGTCCAACCAGTTTTCCCACATGACAGAGCCAACTCAGGCTAGACATGGCCCTGGTGGTGAAAGGGGAAGTGACAGCATGCCTGCCAGTACATGTCTGTGTGCCTACATTCCTGCAAGAGTGTGTGGTAGTTTGGCAACACGGCTCTCTGACCAGTTCACCCTTTACCAACTGGGCTCAGATCCAGCAGCAAAGAAGATTCAGGCACTGGATGGGGCACTGCCTGAGACTCTTAGCATCTGTGGTGGCCTGACTCACAGGTGGCCTCCATTCCTCACTCATTTGATCAGTCATAGAGGGTTCTCTGGCTGGGAGTCCTCGAAAAAACAAATCAAACAGAGTAGCCACCTGTGTGTCACTCTGCCAGCCAATCTGCCTGCTGTTGCCGAGGTCAGGTTTCCTCTTGTCTTGTCCCATAGGGCAGCTGCAAAGACTTTGCACCATGGAGATGGCTGAGACCCAAGCTGCCCAGTCATCTGCTGCTAGAGAGCCCAAAATGCATCAAGAAATCAGAGAAGCATGATAAGAGTGCTATGATAAGAGTGCCACAAATTCAGTGCTAGAGTTTGTGGGTTTGTAGAATGCCATTTTCCCCTACATCAGCCCCCAACACCTGGATGACCACTCCCATCTTTGTTGCCCAACCTGTTCGATGGGATTTCCTACACCCCATCAGCTTCTGGGCCTCCAGTTCCTGCCTTGCTCTCCTCCCCAGGACCCAGCCCAACAGCTCATAGGTGTATCCCATCCAGCTTGGCAAAGGGGCAGATGGCCTCAAGCTAAACCATTCCTCCCTAAACTCTGGATCTAGAAAACCCTAAATGGACAAGCATCCTTCCTTCCTAAGAGCCTCAGAGGGCCCGGATTCCTTGACAGACACTTCCAGGTAGTCCAAGATGACATTACGTGGGCTCTGATGACTCCATACCAGGATGCCCCTCACAGCTGACTACCACTGCAGGCTATTCTGAGCCCGATGTGGGCACAGAAGCCAAAGGGACAAGTGGCTAATGAGCCCCATGGGAAATATCCCCACTATGTGTCTATCTTTGTGAGACTGCCAATGATTTTCTGTGGCCTATGCTAATGTCAAGCCTCCTAAGCTATACACCCCCAAAACCACCAAACTAGAAAAAAATATCACTATTGATGGCAATAATATCTGGGCCACAGTATCTGTCATCAAGCAGAGACAGAGCATAGTGCTTTCTACAATGAACTCTTCTGCACTGTTTAATTACTCACCCTAAATTCACATACTTTCTTAAAACTAATGAAAACTTCTAGGGGGACGCCTGGGTGGCTCAGTTAAACACCTGCCTTTGGCTCAGGTTGTGACCTCAAGCTCCTGGGATCAAGTCCCTCATCTGGCTCCTTGCTCAGCGGGGAGCCTGCTTCACCCTCTGCCTGCTGCTCTCCTTGCTTGTGCTCTCTCTCTCCCTCTCTCTCTCTCTCTCTCTGACAAATAAATAAATAAAATCTTTTTTTAAAAAGCCTTCTAGGAATTTCAATATTACAGTAACCAACTTATATATCCTGAAATCTCAGTAGCAGTACAAAAATCCTGGATCAACTATACTTTTATATATACATACATATAATATGTATCATGATATATATGTCATATATATGTGTATGTTTATGCATGTTTGTCTATATATATATATATATATATCATATCATATAGCCATGATACACTAGCCAATATGAATCTGTGGGCATTTTCTTACTCGCTCACCATGCACTCAGCTCTGTGCTGTAGGGGTACTGAAGCAGCATTAGGGCCCAGGGTGTGTCTCTAAAGAGTTCCCTGAGCACACAGGGATGAAAACATGCACATACACCACCACTGCCTGCCCACTAGCACGCCATTCCACCTCAGTCTCTAACATGGGCACTTCCTGTTCTATCAGCTACCCCTCAAGTCTCTCCTCTTCCCACTCACTGCCAATTCTATGGCCATTCATCCCACAGTTCCAATACCAAGTGCTACATCACTCATTCCTCATCTCTTTCCACAGCCTTTATCCATCCCACTTGGATTCATCTGTTATCCACCCAGGATCTTACTAGTTCTTATACGTGATGAAGATGAAGTAGGGTGTTTTGCTTTCAGAAGGCCAGTCCAGACAAAGTGGCCATGTCCTGATTCCAAGGCCAAGAAGCAAAAGTGGAAAGAGTAGAGACTCCAGATGGACCAATGTATTATCATCATGAAAGGACCCCAGTTGAAAATACCCCAGACATACTTAGAGCAGCCCTGTCCATCAACACCACCTATCTGTTTATACCTGAGTTTAATTATGCCAGAACATTCTAAAACAATGAATTAAATTCTTAGGTTTAGAACCAACTGCCTTTTTACCTCACAGCCCCACTGCACCCCTAGGTCAAACACACCACCACCCCATTACCCACAAATACTTGGAGGTTTACTAGCAAGAGATCCTTAATATCATACAGGATTGCTGTGGGAATGAAAGGAGTTGCGTGACCTAGAAATTCCTAGGCTTCCACAGGTATGACTACCCTACTAGTCCAAGGTTTCCTGGATGACTCAAGGTTCAAGGATTGGGTAACTTCTCTGAGAATATCCTCCCACCTTGCCTCAGAGAAAAATTTAACATATGCTCTATCACCTTATCATTTCCACCTCCACCTGGGAGATCCTTGGACATGCTGAACAGCTACCTTGTCTAGCTGTTTAAATTCTTCAAGTATAGCTATTTCAAGGAAAGTAAAACTTTAAGAATCTAAGAAGCTTTTTTAAAGTGTTTTAAAAGCTACAAGGCAACCTCCATATGCTCAGGGCAGGCATCAAGCAGGTGCCAGGGGTATCTCCCATGACTCTATTTTGTAGTCCCCAAGCTGGTCCTCAGAATGTGACCCAATAAGCTAGAGCCATTTTATAGGGATTTGAGGGAGAAGCCACAGTTGGAAACGCAGACCCAGTGTGGATCACCTCAACTCATGCTGCTAATGTCATCTTTTTATATAAATCTGGAATTGTGGAAATGCCAATCTTTTCACAGAATTTCTCTCCAGGCTGGGAGAATTTTAAATGTTTCCTAAGCATGCTGTCACTAGGGCCTCACTCACACTCCCATACATCAGGCCCCTTTGTCACTTAGAACTGTTGGAAAAGTCCAGGACTGGAATAACTCAGTGGCCCACTCTGAACCTCAAAGGCTATCAGATGAGATGAAGCCCCAGAAAGACAAATATAGAAGAGCAAGAGCTGGGAGAATGAAGAAGTTGCCATAATCCTAGGTACCTATGAGCACTCTCTTCCTCAAATCAGGCTTGGGGTAAGATAATAATATCTTGCCAAGCAACATGATATTTAAAAAATTTTTTGAAAGATTTTATTTATTTATTTGATAGAGACGTCACGCACATGCACAAGCAGGAGCGGGGGAGCAAGTTTGTAAAATGGGCTAACAGAGATGGCCTCCCTCAACTCTCTCCACCCTGCTTTCCTTCATTAACGAAGCTCTTGTTGTAATTCCCAGGACCATCCCTAACCCCACTTAAAAATAAAAATTACTGGGCGCCTGGGTGGCTCAGTGGGTTAAGCCGCTGCCTTCGGCTCAGGTCATGATCTCAGGGTCCTGGGATCGAGTCCCGCATCGGGCTCTCTGCTCAGCAGGGAGCCTGCTTCCCTTCCTCTCTCTCTGCCTGCCTCTCTGCCTACTTGTGATCTCTCTCTGTCAAATAAATAAATAAAATCCTTAAAAAAAATAAAATAAAAATTACTATCTAATAAAAAAATAGAACTAAATAAATAAAATTATAGTCTGAGTCCTGATGGATCCTTATGACTGCATGTCTAACACCACCTTCAATCTCATTATTACGCCCTCTTTGATCTTTCCTCGTCCTGCCCCAGGCCATACTGGTGCTCCCAGGCCCCAAGGCCCTTAGTTATCTCTCAGTGGTCTTCATTCAGAACTGCCCTCTGGTGTTCTACCTGTTAAGGTCTCTTAAAGGGGACAGGGCTTGTCGGTTTGTTTTTAATTTGGGAACAAATTACAAATATTTATCAAGCACTTATCAAGGGTTTAATACATGCTAGGCCCTGTACAAGGTATCTTAAGTAGTTTATCACATTTACTTCTGACAACATACTCTAGTTGGCTGAACTTCTTATCTACATTTCACAGAAAGACTTGTACCAGTTGTGGGGTACCATATTCCAAGTATATCCATTCAACCAAGCTTGTTATTTCCTTACTGATGTGGGTCCGCAATGTCTCTCAATTACTAAGAGATGTGTATTAAAATTTCCCACTGTATTAGTGGCTTTGTCAGTGGCTCCTTGTGGATCTGTCATTTTTTACTTTAATATTTTTATATATTATTGGTGCACACATTTTTAAATTTTATATCTTTGTGGGCTTTTTTAATCAATATGAATGAACGTACTTATCTCTAGCAATGTTATTTGTCTTAATGTTTATTTCTTTTGTTATGAATCAGCAGCTTTATCTTGTTTAAAACTAGTCTAACACAGGGACGCCTGGGTGGCTCAGTTGGTTGAGCAGCTGCCTTCGGCTCAGGTCACGATCCCAGCATCCTGGGATCGATCCCACATCGGGCTCCTTGTTCTGTGGGGAGCCTGCTTCTCCCTCTGCCTCTGCCTGCCACTCTGTCTGCCTGTGCTCGCTCGCTCTCTCTCTTTCTGACAAATAAATAAATAAAATCTTAAAAAAAAAAAAAAAACTAGTCTAACACATATTCTTTTCACCATTTTGTTTTCAGAATTTTTGTACCTTTATTTTATATATGTATATTACTATGTATCTTCATGTGTGTTTGTGGTAAAACATAGCTTTATTTTCTTTAATCCAGCCTGATAATCTTTGTCTTTTATCTAGTAAGTTTAGCTCACTTACTTTGATGGTGATTTGTCATATATTTTTTAATTCCTTCTACCATCTTATTTTGTGCAGTTTGTCCACTTTTTCTGTTTCTTGTTTTTTTCTTTTCTTAAATGGTTTGATTTGCTTCATTTTGTTTTTATTATGCCATTAGTGTTTTGTTTACTGGGTTGGGCATTATATATTTTGGTGTTCACCCCCAAGAACCTTTTTTTTTTTTAGATTTTATTTATTTATTTATTTGAGAAAGAGAGGACAGGGGGAGGGACAGAAGGAGAGGGAGAGAGAGAATCCCAAGCAGGCCCCACACTGAGCACATAGCCCATCCTGGGGCTTGATTCCATGATCCCAGGATCAAGACCTGAACCAAAATTAAGAGTCAGACATTTAATCGACTGAACCACCCAGGCACCCCTCACCTCCAAGAACTTTCAACATCACATCTAATTTAACCAAATCAAAAATTTGTCAGTATTTTCCCTCTTCTGGAGAAAAAAAAAAGAACCACAGAATGCTTTAACCCTAATCTCTCCCCTCTCCAAACCTACTGTTGCCCAGAATTATAGTTCCCTTGCAAATTAGACATATTATTATCATTTTGAACAGTTAATATTTGCTTAGCTTTATCTAAACCTTGACCATTTTCATGGTCCACCATCCCTTCTTACATCTCAGGCCTTCCTAGCTGGGTGATTTTCCCCAACCTATAGTACTGCCCTTGGAAGCTGCTTTAATAAGGTTCCCTTGGTATGAATCCTCTCATCACCAACATCTTTGCATGGGTTCTTATTCTTGGAAGATAGTTTTACTGGGTACACAACCCTAAGTTGACAGCATTTACTCACAATACAATCCAAAATATTATGGCACTGTTTTCTGGCTTTACTGTCACTGTTGAAGAGTCTGCCATCATTTCAATTATTGTTCCTCTGTTACAAACCAACTCTTTGCCAACTCTAGTTTTTACCCTCAGCTGCATAATAAGCTTCCCATTGCATCTGGCATCAAATTGTTTCTCTTATCAGCTCAGTCATGCTTTTTTTTTAAGATTTTATTTATTTATTTGAGAGAGAGAGAGCATGAGAGGACAGGGGTCAGAGGGAGAAGCAGACTCCCCACCAAGCATGGAACCCAATGTGAGACTCGATCCAGAGGCTCCAGGATCATGATCTGAGCTGAAGGCAGCTGTTTAACCAACTAAGTCACCATAGTTATATGGATAACTAGTCATCCATATTGCTAGAAATGAAAATCCTTTTTATTCTTTAATCCACCTTAACTGGCTGACTCTTGGTTCCACCACCCCATTAAAACTACTTTTATGAAGGTCTCCTAATTGTCAAATCCAATGGATTCAATCTTTGTTTTGCCGACTCCCTTTCCCCTTTGGCTTCTGAGTGGTCTGGTTTTTCTTCTGGCCTCTATCTCCTCAGTCTCCTTTACTGACAATTCTTATATAACCTGCCTTCAGATGGTGGTCATCCCAGATACTCCTTTTGAACCCCAGATCTTCCATCACCCTTTTCCATCTGGCTTTGGTCCCTAGGAGGCTGACCTATATGGAACTATATCCACTGGGCTCCCCTGCTGTCAGGTTTAGCCAACAGGAGAAACTGAGAGGAAGTCACGAGCAGAGAGGTGAGAGATGAGAGCATTTACTCCTCTAGCTCCTCACCTAGCTCCTTCAGGATGGCCCTCTCCATTCAGTTACTCTAAGTTCTGAGATATACAATGACCACTTCCAACTGTGCATCACCAGCCAAACTGTTCTTATTTCCTCATCTAGACAGACATATTCAACCACCATCTGGAGAAATTTACCTATAAATCCCAAAGGTATACCAAATTCACATATCCAAACTTTAATGCAATAACTCCTCCTACATCACTTTGCCCAAAGCAAACAAACAAAATTGATCATCCCCCTAGCTCCAGGTAGTGTTAGATAATTCCACTTCAGTAGGTCAACCTAGAAATCTCAGAGTTATCCTCACTCCTATCCAACTGGTCACTAAGTCCATTCTGATTTTACTGTGGAAAAATCTCAACGCTGTCTCTTCCACTCTCTACTTACCACTGCTGTCTTATTTCAGAGCATCATAACTTCCCCCTGCTTTAAGCCTTGCCCAGCTCCAGCCCTTTCTGTGCTATAGTGGGAAAATGAACTTGCTGAAACGCAAAACTGACTGTGTCGCTCAGATCTCCTTTGCCTAGTACACAAGGCGCTTCTTAATCTTGTTCTTGCCTACTTCTTAGTCTCATCCCTCATCACTGCCTGCAGAGACCCTACCTCAAGTCCTTTTGCTGGCACTCCCCACACCTCTCATGTACTATTCCTCCTTTAAGACTCAGTATCAGTAGCAGCTGCTCAGGAATGCTCTCTCCCATGCTCCCAAACTCAATCAACCAATCTTCCTCTTGATCTCTTGAACATAACTCCATCAGAGCATTTATAACATTAAATATTTTTATTAAATATTTTTGTCTGTCATCCTCAAAACCTGTTAACCTCTTAAGATCAGAGACCAATTCTTACTCAGCTTATCATTGTGCCCTTCAAGTAGTGGGATCAATAAATGCACACCCCTTTTCCTTGAGGTCCATTGGCGCAGTCTTCTGTGTTGTAGATCAAACAGATCACGCATAGCTCAGCATCTACTTTTAAATCCTTACTCCTCTCAACCTTTTGTCTATATCTAAACAGCCAGTTAAGACAGAGGTAGATGTCCATAGTGCCCATCTATAAACCAGTTCAAATTATTTCTCAGGCCTACTCTTTCAGATGAGTGGCTCAGTACTTCTCAGCATTATACAAGCCAACATTTTTTTGAGAATCCAGACTGTTTCAAAACAAAACTACATATAACTTTGAAATAAGACAAACCACTAAGGGCAACAGCCAACACTCCCCCAAATTATAAATCTTCAGGCTATCCAACCAACAATCCATCTAAAACAAGCTAAAGATTCTCTCTTTTTTTAAGATTTTATTTATTTATTTGACAGTGAGAGAGAGATAGTGAGAGAGAGAACACAAGCATGTGGAGTGGGAGAGGGAGAAGCAAGCTTCCTGCAGAGCAGGGAGCCGGATGTGGGACTTGGTCCCAGGTCCCAGAGACAGCCACTTAACGACTGAGTCACCCAGGTGCCCCCAAGCTAAAGATTCTTTTAAAATGTAAGTTGATGTTGTTAATTCTTATTTTAGTCAGTTCACAGTCACAGTCAGAAGAGTCTCCTGATGGATATGTGATATCCAACAAAGTAAATAAAACAGATTGTTTTACCCCAAACATTTTCTTAGTAAACTACACTTTACTAACCTGATTTAGTTCTGGGGACAAGCTAAGGTTATATCCTGCTACAGGGGATAAAAAGATAAGCATTTATCTGCACAGGGATGATATAGTTTTACTGTCACAACCTAAGATAGGCCTTAAGAAACAAATGACCATGTTGCTTAAGTATTACCAGAAATAATAACTTACAAATAACTTTTCTAAAAACCAAAGCCATCATTATGAGTATATCCCAAACATTTGATCAGACTTTACAACTAAGTTAAACCACCAATTTAAATAAATGTTAAAGAAATGCAAAACAATTCAAAAACTGCATTATAGAAATTCTCTGAATACTGGCCTCCTTATCAAGAGTCTGTATCAACAACATTTCTGTCCTCAGCTCCTGATACAGGAGGATAAATCCATATCTGGGTAAACAATCCAGTCATAAGACACCAACAATAACTTCATGGTAAAATACACCTAAGTGTAATAAGTGTCACATTTTTACATTTCCAAAAGTGGAAGTTTTGTTTTTGCACCTTCCCATGCTCTTATTCAGCTGTCAGTGAGAGGGTTTCATGCATTTCTATAAGGCATAGTCCTGCCTTTGATATGGTTCCCCATCTCTGGTTATGCTAGAAAGAAATGCAATGATCCAGGAGCCAATTAGATGCGAAACATAACCATTTAAATAAAATTTGGTTCAAATCAATAACCATTTATTAAGCACTCATTGTGCTCTGAGGGACAAGAAAATAACAAGGAAATGATCTAAACCTCCAGGAACAGCTGGAATCTAGAAAAGAGGAAAGGCAGACAGGACATGAAATACTGTGTCAGAGGACAAATACGATAAATAACAGAATAGAGATGGCAAACAAAGATAATCTAGGCATATGGGAGAGGGAAAGAGAATAACCCCCACTGGGCATTGCCCTAGACTAGATTGCCTTAATAGACACTAAAGTAAGAACTCAATAAGAGAACATGTAGAGCATTCCTGCATTCTTTTTCCTGATCCTCACAGTGACCCTGTCTTAACTTTCCTCCTAAAAGCCAGTCACTGCTCTATTCTAGGGAATGAAGGGAGAAACAAAGAGAGAGAGAGAGAATCCAGAATCCTTGCTCATTTATGGCTAGGCTGGAGATCTGGGAAGACAACAGTGCCCATAGGAACCCTTGAAAAGCTGTACCCTTGGCACCTGTTCACTACCTGTCTTCCCTTGCAGATTCCCCACTCCTCTCTTGCACTCTCTGTGGATGCTAACTGGCCTGCTAACTCTCCCTGAGCATGTCTTCCCTCCCCCCCACCTTGAATCTTCCACCTGACTTGACCTTCTCTCTCAATCACCACATATTTATGTCTCACCCAGGCATCAAGGTCTGGCTCAAATGTCATCGCTTTTGTGAAAAACATAAACAAACAAACAAACAAATGCAACAGATCTTTAAGAACACACTTCATTCTGGGAATACATTTATCTCCTCTAACTCTCACAACCACCATGGCACATAGGTGTTACTACATCCATTTTGTAGGTAAAGAATCAGGTTCAAACAGTATAAGAGCACACAACTAGTCAGTGACAAGGCTAAAATTCAAGCCCAGGTGTGCTGAGCCCAGATCCTGTTCCCTTGACTACAATATTATTTTACCTCCAAATCCAGTGGCCATCAGCCCTGACCCCTCACTAGGATCACTTGATGCCCAGGCCATGGCTCAGACCAATCACAAAGAGTTTCTGGGGTGGAGCCCTCTACATTTTAATGGTCTCCAGGGAACCCCAGTGTAGACCCAGGATTAAGAACCACTATCTTATTCGATCTCCTTCACCCTTTCAACAGTACCTCTTGCTCCCTCTGAATTCCCACACCACTCTGTTTCTACCTTCAGTCCTTCAATCATTCATTCAGTCACTGATCCCTTACTGGGTACCAGTCACTACACAGAGCTCTGGTGATCAGCATGAAATCAGACCATACCTCTTGCCCTTATGCAGCTATTCTTAAATGTAATAAAGGCACAAATGTGAAAAGACAAAACTTTAAAACTTATAGAACAAAATATAGTAGAATATCTTCGTGATTTGGGGCAGGGAGAAATTTCTTTTTTTTTTTTTAAGATTTTATTTATTTATTTGACAGAGAGAGATCACAAGTAGGCAGAGAGGCAGGCAGAGAGAGAGGAGGAAGCAGGCTCCCTGCTGAGCAGAGAGCCCGATGCGGGGCTCGATCCCAGGACCCTGAGATCATGACCTGAGCCGAAGGCAGCGGCTTAACCCACTGAGCCACCCAGGCGCCCCAGGGAGAAATTTCTTAAACAAGACACCAAAGGCATAAACCATAAATAGGAAACTGATCAATTTGACCTCATTTTAAATGTAAAAAATTTTTCTTTAAAGGTATTATGCTTAGCGAAATAAGTCAATCAGAGAAAGACAACTATCATATGATCTCCCTGATATGAGGAAGTGGAGATACAACGTGGGGGGCCTGGGGGGCTAGGAAAAGAATAAATGAAACAAGATGGGATGGGGAGGGAGACAAACCATAAGAGACTCTTAATCTCACAAAACAAACTGAGGGTTGGCAGGGGGAGGGGGGGTAGGGAGAGGGTGGTGGGGTTATGGACATTGGGGAGGGTATGTGCTATGGTGAGTGCTGTGAAGTGTGTAAACCTGGCGATTCACAGACCTGTACCCCTGGGGCTAATAATACATTATATGTTTACAAAAGGAAAAACATTTTTTTTCTTTAAAAGATACCATTAAAAAGATACCATGAGGGGCGCCTGGCTGGCTCAGTGGGTTAAGCCGCTGCCTTCGGCTCAGGTCATGATCTCAGGGTCCTGGGATTGAGTCCCACATCGGGCTCTCTGCTCAGCAAGAAGCCTGCTTCCTCCTCTCTCTCTCTCTCTGCCTGCCTCTCTGTCTACTTGTGATCTCTCTCTGTCAAATAAATAAATAAAATCTTAAAAAAAAAAAAAAGATACCATGAAAAACAAGCCACAAACTGGGATATAAAATTTGCAACGTAAAATTTGTCACAAAAGATTGGTATTTAGAATATATAAAGAACTCCTACAAATAAATAAGAAAAAAATCCAGCAGTAAAAACTATGTGCATTTCATAGAAGAGTAAATACAAATGGTTAAGAAACATTTGAAAAGATGCTCTACCTCATTAAAAATTAGAGAAATAGAAATTAAAGTGTAGTAAGATACCATTTTACACCAAATGGATTGTCAAAATTTTTTAAAAGTTTGGCTACATTAAGTGTTGCCAAGAATGAAGAGTGATGGGGATGTTGAGATACTGCTAGTGGGTATGTAAATCAGCACTGCAAACAATTGCAATACAATGTAATAAGTATATAATAGGTGGAGCAGGAAGTGACTAGGACCTATGGCAGGTGGGGCAGGAAAGAGCCCATGAAGGCTGAGATGTAAGGGACGAATAACAGTTACTGGCCAAAGGAAGGGAAGGGTGTTGCAGGTAGAGGGAGGATGAGCATGATACATTCAAGGCAAAAAAGGGGAGTGTGCAAGGGCCAGGTCAAGAGGGCTACAAACTGTGCCCAGGAGATTGGACTCTAAGAGCCATGGGAAACTACTGATGGGTCTTCAGCAAGAACATAATATTCATTCAACAAAATGTCACAGCATTTGCCATTGGGCAGGTTCCACATAGGCTCTGGCACTACATAATTGTGTCTGTTCTAGAAATTTTACTCTAGCTATAGGGTGGAGAACGGTTTGGAGGGTCACACAACTAGAAGCAGGGAGACTAAAGAGGAAGTGAACCAGAGGTTGTCATGTGAACTGGGGAGCAATAGAAACAGAGGGTGTAAATGCACGGAGACATGAGGTACTTGAAAAGTAAAAGGAAACCAAGCATGATGGTTCATTAGACATGAGGTTAGAGTGGTGAATGAGGTGAAAGGCTCAAGGTGATGTCTAGGTGTCTGGGTAGATGGTGAGACTTTCATAGGCTAGGAATCAAAAAAGAGGGTGAGAAGTGGAACAGTTTGGCATAGTTAAAGACAGACAGAAGAAGATTAGATAGGTGACTGGGAAAGGAATGACAGAAGGAAAAGCTGGGTAATATTGAAGAACTGAGGCAAGAAGGGATTGTAGTTTGAGAAGAAAATGATCAATTGCATGAAATACCACTGAGAAGTCAAGTTTTTTGTTTGTTTGTTTTTTGTTTTCTGTTTTTTGTTTTTAAAGGCTGAAAATGATCACTGAAAATGATCATGAAGGATGGCCTTCATGAGAGAAGTTACAATCAAACGGAGGGAGGAAGCAAAAGCCTTGAGGCCTAAGGAGTGGGAGGGAAAACAAGTGAAGGCATTTTTTTTTAAGTCTTTCTTTGACCATAATTCTTTTTTAATTAATTTTATTTTTTATAAACATATAATATATTTTTATCCCCAGGGGTACAGGTCTGTGAATCACCAGGTTTACACACTTCACAACACTCACCATAGCACATACCCTCCCCAGTGTCCATAATCCCATCCCCCTCCCAACCCCCCTCCCCCCATCAACCCTCAGTTTGTTTTGTGAGATTAAGAGTCACTTATGGTTTGTCTCCCTCCCAATTCCATCTTGTTTCATTTACTCTTCTCCTACCCCCTTAACCCCCCATGTTGCATCTCCTCTCCCTCATATCAGGGAGATCATATGATAGTTGTCTTTCTCTGATTGACTTATTTCGCTAAGCATGATACCCTCTAGTTCCATCCACGTCGTCGCAAATGGCAAGATTTCATTTCTTTTGATGGCTGCATAGTATTCCATTCCATTGTGTATATATACCACATCTTCTTTATCCATTCGTCTGTTGATGGACATCTAGGTTCTTTCCATAGTTTGGCTATTGTAGACATTGCTGCTATAAACATTCGGGTGCACGTGCCCCTTCGGATCATTACGTTTGTATCTTTAGGGTAAATACCCAGCAGTGCAATTGCTGGGTCATAGGGTAGTTCTATTTTCAACATTTTGAGGAACGTCCATGCTGTTTTCCAGAGTGGTTGCACCAGCTTGCATTCCCACCAACAGTGTAGGAGGGTTCCCCTTTCTCCGCATCCTCGCCAGCATCTGTCATTTCCTGACTTGTTAATTTTCGCCATTCTGACTGGTGTGAGGTGATATCTCATGGTGGTTTTGATTTGTATTTCCCTGATGCCAAGTGATGTGGAGCACTTTTTCATGTGTCTGTTGGCCATCTGGATGTCTTCTTTGCAGAAATGTCTGTTCATGTCCTCTGCCCATTTCTTGATTGGATTATTTGTTCTTTGGGTGTTGAGTTTGCTATGTTCTTTATAGATTTTGGACACTAGCCCTTTATCTGATATGTCATTTGCAAATATCTTCTCCCATTCTGTCAGTTGTCTTTTGGTTTTGTTCACTGTTTCCTTTGCTGTGCAAAAGCTTTTGATCTTGATAAAATCCCAAAAGTTCATTTTTGCCCTTGCTTCCCTTGCCTTTGGTGATGTTCCTAGGAAGATGTTGCTGCGGCTGACGTCGAAGAGGTTGCTGCCTGTGTTCTCCTCGAGGATTTTGATGGATTCCTTTCTCACATTGAGATCCTTCATCCATTTTGAGTCTATTTTCGTGTGTGGTGTAAGGAAATGATCCAATTTCATTTTTCTGCATGTGGCTGTCCAATTTTCCCAACACCATTTATTGAAGAGGGTGTCTTTGTTCCATTGGACATTCTTTCCTGCTTTGTCGAAGATGAGTTGACCATAGAGTTGAGGGTCCATTTCTGGGCTCTCTATTCTGTTCCATTGATCTATGTGTCTGTTTTTGTGCCAGTACCATGCTGTCTTGATGATGACAGCTTTGTAATAGAGCTTGAAGTCCGGAATTGTGATGCCACCAACTTTGGCTTTCTTTTTCAATATTCCTTTGGCTATTCGAGGTCTTTTAAATATAAATTCGAGGTTCCATATAAATTTTAGGATTATTTGTTCCATTTCTTTGAAAAAAATGGATGGTACTTTGACAGGAATTGCATTAAATGTGTAGATTGCTTTAGGTAGCATAGACATTTTCACAATATGAAGGCACTTTTAAAAGAGAAACAAAGCAGTTTTGTTTTATTTTGTTTTGTTTTAATTCATAGAAGCACTGCACAAGAGGGTTTGGTAAGAAGGAGCCAGTAGAGAGTAAAGGGTCAAAAATGAGGGAGAAAGATACCAACAGCAAGGTCCTTGAAAAGATGAGTATTCCATTTCAACTCTAACTGGGTATACTTCAATTCAATTCTAGCAATAACCATCCAGAGTTAGTGCAGACCCCACAGGTTAAAGGTCATAGTCCCCAATAAGACTGTCCTGACCAGCGACCACCCACACTTCTGATTGACTGGTTATAAATTCAGAAGTTCCCAACACCCTCTCAGGTTTTTTAATTAGTTAGAAAGATTCACAGAATTCAGGAAAGTGCTGATATTATTATTATTTTATTAAATAGGATACAAATCAGGAGAACCACCCAAATGCCAAGATATAGAGGAGGAGGTCTGGGAAGGAACTGAGTTTCCGTACCCTCTCCATATGGAATCAGGACACATCACTCTCCCATACATCACTGTGCTCAACAAAAGAAAACTTACCCAAGCTCCAGTGTCCAGAGTTTTTCTGGGATCTCATCATGTAGGTATAATTGATTAAATCTTTGGCCATGTGAGTGAACTCAATCTCCAGTCCCCCTCCTCTTCGCTCTCAGGAGGATGGGAGGAAGAATTGACTGATACCATCACGTGACTCAAAGCCCCAATCTTCTAATTACATGGTTGGTCTTTCTGGAGACTAGCCTCCCACCTAAAGTTATCTAAGGGCACTGCCAAGAATCAAAAATTCCAAGAGTTTCAGAAGTTCCCTGATAGGAATCTGGGGCAAAAAACAGATACACTCTTTATTATACAACAGTGGGCCAAGAGGTTGCAGGCCTGGGTAGAAGAAAGAGCCCATGTAGGATAAAAAGCCTCCACTATTCCAACAACTGGGTGGCTCAGTCAGTTAAGCATCTGCCTTTGGCTCAGGTCATGATCCCAGGGTCCTGGGATAGAGCTCCAGGTCAGGCTCCTCAATCAGCAGTGAGTCTGCTTCTCCCTTCCCCTCTGCTTCACCCCAACCCCTGCTCATGCTGTCTCTCTCTCAAATAAATAAAATCTTTAAAAAAAAAAAAAAAGGGAAATGCTGTGGGAGCTCTCATATGATGCTGTCGATCTTTCAAGGACTAAGTATGAGGGAGAGAGGTAGGGTCAGGATTTGAGGTCAGTGGTGAGTATTTGAAGTGACCGCTATGCACAGCACACTAGGAGATAGTCATAGGACTGCCAAACAATGTCAGAGCCCAGTGGGTGGTGGTGCCCATGCATCCAGGAGGCAGTCATCTGTAAGGCTAGGCAGTTTTCTCCAACAGTCCCCAGTAGCCTCAAGAGAGATGCAGAAGAAGCAGACCATCAATATAAGCAGGACTGGGGTTTTGCCTGGGAAATGCTAGGGGCGAAAAAGGGAAAGGCTGCTGAGAAGATCAGCAAGAAAATGGTTGAGAAGATGGAGCATATTAACTAAAATGGCTAAAAAGGAAGCAAAAGTAGGAGGACAGATAGAGAAGGGGGATGTTTGTGGGCTAGTTGTCCTGATAAGGGTGAATAATTGGCACTTTGAGAGTATGGGGGTGAGAAAGCAGGAAGGCTGTGGTCAGAAAGGAGGATGTCTGTGTGCATGATGGCCTAAATGGAGTCTTTCCAAGAGGTACGCAGCCTTGAGGGTGGCAAAAAGGAGTGCCTCTTCTCAGCACCTACTATTAATTTTTTGTATTCAAGATAAGTGCCCTGAAGAGAAGCACCCATGTTTAATCAATCTTTGTATTCCTAGCAGTACTGGAAATACTATATGGAAGGCAATTACACTTTTAGGGAATAGATGATGCTAAATTGTTAAGGGTCCTGGGAAACTCAGGACATCCGTATCTGGTGAGCCCACTGAGGGGCTCCATTTGGACAAATGCCCCAAGGAACCAATGAAACAAAGGGACAATGAGGCATACTGGGGAACAATATTCCCCATCCCCACTACAGCCCCAGGCCAAGTGAGTTCTTTATGAATGAATGTTGCCAGTTGACACTTTCCAGTCCTAATGCACACATACTCACACATAACCAGTGAGCCCTATTGGATTACCACTATTATCAGAGATTCTGTGGCAATGGTGAAAAGGAGGCTACTCTCAGTAGAAAGGGAAGAAAGAAGGAGGAAGGGAGGCAAACTAGTATTTCCTGTGTGTCAACCATGGTCCTCCTCTGTGATAGACACTTTCACATAAAGGACTTTGTTTATCTTTGTAACAACCTTGAGAGATAGGTTTTGTTGTCATCATTTTAACTTAAGGACTTCTGGCCAGGAAGATGAGTGACCTTCAGAGATTAGGCTAGGAGGGTAGAGCTTCATCTGATTCCCTCTTTGGTCTTTCTGACACACCTACTGAATGCCTCCTGGAATCCCTCATTCCAATGATAACTCCCCCTCCCTCTCCTGAGTGCTCAAAATAAGCAAGGTGTCATAGGAGAAGGAGAAGTGGCTGATTTTGCCATGGTCCTCTAGGAACTTTAAGACTGGAGGGGAAGGTCAGATGTCTTCCCAAACAGTCACACTCAAAGCAGTTCCCTACTAAGCAACAAGGAGGCTTATTACCTGGGGGAAACTAAATTGAAAAGTTCTGTTCTGGGTATTGACATGAGTTTGTTTGCTTATTTGTAGGATTGCTTTACATATGACTAGTACTTAAAAGAAGAGCAAATTTCCTTGTCCAGTGAACAAAGTGAGACTAAGGTGAATCCTACTGTATCCTTGATACTTTAAAATGGGGTCTCCTGAGGAATCAATCTCAGTAAAGAGGGAGTCAAGGAACTTGCCAGAATTCACAAAGTCTTACTCCTGAGATCTGGTTGTACATAGGATAATGGAAGAGCTAAGTGGTCTGACAGCTAAACAATCTGTGTTAAAGCCAACAAGGCTGCTGTGGGTTCAGAGAAAATATTGTGGGCTTATTCCCTTTCCCCCACATCCCCACTAATACCAGTCTAGTTCCCTTGTCCAGTAAGCCATTTGCAATAGGACAATCAGGCAGGGGCCAACTCCCAGTGTCAGGACTGGCTGAGCCAGTTCCTCTAAATAATGTGGCCCTTGGTTGAGATTTCAGTCCTGGGCTTCCTCAGGAGCACAAAGCAATATCTTGCCCTCTCTCCACCTGAACACCCAGTGTAGTGGGGAACTCACACCAGAAGTTGAGCACCTGTACAAGAGTCTGCAACCTGCTAGATCTGCGGTTTGACCCCAGGGTAGTCTCATTCCTCACCTATAAACTGACTTCAGGAGCTCAGTAGGAGAGATCCAAGCAAGAGTTCTCGGTTGTCTTAAGCCCATGTGGAGCAGAATCCTGTTGGGCAAGGTCATGCTCTACACTGAACAAGCAATTTCAGAAGGAACTGCCAAGAGGAGGTGAGAAGAAAGAGAGGGTACGGGAACCTATGCAGCCAGCCAGAGCAGCACACTCCACCAGGCAGGAGCCAGGGACACAAACCACCCACCCAAAGGCACTGAACAGAATGACTCTAATTTGGGGGGGGCCTGCATTCTTTGGAAAGCATGGAGTGAAACCTAAGACAGGAGCTAGATGGCTCATTTGCTCAACTGCCACTCAAAAATCAAAATCACCCACCCTGGCCTGGGGACACAACAGTAATAAGACTACAGGAGTGCGCTCCAATCCATGGCTAGTGGAGCAATCTGTCAGCAAACGACAGATAAGCAAGAAGAAAATACACCGGAGTAAAATGCTAATGAGCAGCCAGAACTTTTTATTTTAGTGCAGTCCTATTCGTTTATCTTTGTTTTTGTCTCCCTGACCTGAGGAGATATATCCATAAATATGCTGCTAAAACCCATATCTAAAAGATTACTGCCTTTTCATTTATAGTTTTATGGCTTCAGGTCCCACATTTAGGTCTTTAATCCATATTGAGTTTATTTTTGTGTGTGGTATAATACAATGGTCCAGTTTCGTTCTTCTTCATGTAGCTGTCCAGTTTTATTTTAAAAATGTGATATATATATTATATATGTGTGTATACATATATGTATATATGTTATTATATATGTGTGTATACATATATGTATATATGTGACAGAATAGTGCTCAGTCATAAAAAAGGATGAGATCTTGCCATTTACAACAACATGGATGAACCTAGAGGGCATTATGCTAAGCGTAGCCAGACAGAGAAAGACAAATACAATATGACATCACTTACATTTCCATATGTAGAATCTAAAAAACAAAACAAACAAAAAAAGGGAAACAGACTTGTAAATACAGAGAACTAACTGGTTGCCAGGAAGGAGAGGGTTGATGGGATGAGTGAAATAGCTGGAGGGGCTTAAGAGGTCTAAACTTTCAGTTATAAAATTTAAAAAGTGAACGCCCAAAAAACAAATAATCCAATCAAGAAATGGGCAGAGGACATGAACAGACATTTCTGCAGAGAAGACATCCAGATGGCCAACAGACACATGAAAAAGTGCTCAACATCACTCTGCATCAGGGAAATACAAATCAAAACCACACTGAGATACCACCTCACACCAGTCAGAATGGCTAAAATTAACAAGTCAGGAAACGACAGATGCTGGCAAGGATGCAGGGAAAGGGGAACCCTCCTACACTGTTGGTAGAAATGCAAGCTGGTGCAGCCACTCTGGAAAACAGTGTGGAGGTTCCTCAAACAGTTGAAAATAGAGCTACCCTACAACCCAGCAATCGCACTACTGGGTATTTACCCTAAAGATTACAAGTGGAGTGGTCTGAAGGTGCACGTGCACCCAAATGTTGATAAAAGCAATATCCACAATAGCCAAACTATGGAAAGAACCTACATGTCCATCAATAGATGAATGGATAAAGAAGATGTGGTATACATATATACAATGGAATACTATGCAGCCATCAAAAGAAATGAAATCTTACCATTTGCAATGATGTGGATGGAACTAAAGGGTATAATGCTGAGCGAAATAAGTCAGAGAAAGACAATTATCATATGATCTCCCTGATATGAGGACTTTGAGAGGCAGTTGGGGGTTTGGAGGGTAGGGAAGGAAAAAATGAAACAAGATGGAATCGGGAGGGAGATAAACCATAAATGACTCTTTTTTTTTTTAATTTTTGTTATTTTTATTTTTTTTATTAATTTTATTTTTTATAAACATATATTTTTATCCCCAGGGGTACAGGTCTGTGAATCACCAGGTTTACACACTTCACAGCACTCACCATAGCACATACCCTCCCCAGTGTCCATAATCCCACCCCCCTCTCAGTTTGTTTTGTGAGATTAAGAGTCACTTATGGTTTGTCTCCCTCCCAATTCCATCTTGTTTCATTTACTCTTCTCCTACCCCCTTAGCCCCCCATGTTGCATCTCCTCTCCCTCATATCAGGGAGATCATATGAAGCCCACGCGGGGTCAGCGTGGCCTCAGGTCCCGCAGGGCCATAAGAGACTCTTAATCTCACAAAACAAACTGAGGGTTGCTGAAGGGAGTGGGGTAGGGAGAGGGTGGTTGGGTTATGGACACTGGGGAGGGTATGTGCTATGGTGAGTGCCGTGAAGTGTGTAAGCCTAACGATTCATAGACCTGTACCCCTGAGGCTAATAATACATTATATGTTAATAAAATAAAAATAAATTAAAGTAAAATTTAAAAAGTCACAAGGATGGGAAATACAACATAAGGAACATAGTCAATAAAATTATAAGACATTGTAAGTTGACAGATGGTAACTACACTTATCATGGTAAGTATTACATAATGAATAGAATTGCCAAATCACTATGTTGTACACTTGGAACTAATATAACATTGCATGCATAATAAATTTTAAAAGAGAGAGAGAGAGAGAAAGTGGCTAGAGCTGGAGACAGAATGAGAGCTGGGAATCAAGGGAGACCTTGATGAGAGAAAGATTAACCAACTTGCCCCCAGATTAGGGGCAAGACTGCCAAGCCAAGGATCAGACAGAAGGCCTATGTGCTAGATGTAGTGATCAAGAGGAAGAGGGCTGAGAGATGAAGAAAGTACCAGCAAGGCCTGGGCTGTATGAGCCTTGGAAAGGCCTCAACAAAGGAGACCCCACGTAACCAACCAATAACTTCATAGTAGAGCATGCAGAGGTCACATAGATTTTTACCCCAAATAGAAATAGTAGACATAGGGGGACATATAGGGACATAGGGGGAGCCTTTGCCCTAAAGAGGGGAATGTAGAGTCCATCACAAGTACAGCTATGAACCCCACACTCCCCAGTCCACAAGCATCCAGCAATCACAGATATGGACAGGCCCCAGCTGAAGGCAAACAATGTCAGCCACCTGGAGAGCCACCTGGGCACTCAGAGCCCTATCATTATTCCCCAATGCAGAGAGTCAGTCCCCTATGTATCATGTCTTGAAGCAGGGGCCCCAACACCCATTTCTTTATGCTTCCCTTTGCACAGTACAAACCTTCCAGATGCCCTGCTGAAGCAGACTTCTGGGGAGAGGGAAGGTGGAGTTGGGCTCCTGGATACGGTTAGGTCAGTGGTGAAGATTCTGTATGGACAGACAAAATTTCCCTTCTTCTCTTCTAGGTTTGTTGGCTGGTCTACTAATTAAATTGACATAAGACAGACTAACAGGAGAAAAGCAAATTTAATTTCCTTTGTATAGGCGCCCCATAAAAATATGAGACTCAAAGCAGTCAGGCAACTGAGGTTTATGTGTCCCATTCTGAGCTAGGGAAAGGGGTAGGGCCCTGGAGCTTCAGAGGGAAGGAGGGCAATTCATAGGCAGATAAGAAGAACAGGAGTTTGGTAATCAGATATTTGCCCTACCATACAGAAAGAGTCTTTCAGATAACAGTTCTCTCTGGTAACAGCCCTCTCTCTGGTATAGGCCACTTATCTAAATTATTTTAGGTAGTTACGGAAGAGGTTAAGCTGAGTTTTGAACCTCATTGCGTTCAGCTCAAAATAACCCATATGCCAAGTTAGTACATTCTGAATGACACATACTACTCCCTTTCAATTCATTCACCACGTACAACATGCCTGGGTTTTAGTCGGGGTCAAATTTGCCTTACGCCTAATTATGAGGACAGAAATGTATCCCCCTCAATGTGTCCCCATTGATCAACTTCTGAGCGTCCCTAAGACACTGTCTCAGAATCTTCCCTCTGACTTCCACCTCAGGCTGCCATACTCAGACTGCTGTTGGTGACATTCATTCATTCATGTCAGTGAAACTGCGCTGCTCTAGGGTCTGGGGATACTGCATTGAGCAAAGGCACCCAGGGCCCTGCTCTCGGGGACCATTCTAGAGCTGGCTGCTTTGCTGGGCACACAATACCTCCTAACTCTTCCTGTCGCATCTGTCCTAGAAGGGATGTCCCTTAAATCTCTGAGACCACCTTCTTGCCTTCAGAGACATGAGGCTTGAGGATGAAAGAAGGGAAATAAAACTGCCTCAGGCAGAGTGGCTACCCCCAGGCCTCCTTCCCTGCCTCACTCCTGGAGTTTCTCAGTATGTGAGCAACCAGCTCAATCCCACTTCCCCCCAGCCCCCCATACTCCACAGAGTGAGTTCCAGGCAGGTCCAAGTCCCAGAGTCCTGGCCCTAGCTGCCATGTGGCCTAACAGAGAAAGCTTTACCCCACACCCACCAGGGCCCTCCTCCTGCCCCAGCATGCCCTCTCCCTAGGATGTCTGACAGTAGATATCCATTCCTTTCAGGGTTCCAAGTCAGACAGCAACAATGACCACATGGAGATACGAGTATGCAACCTCGTTTGCCAAGGCCAATCCAGTTCTTTCTTATAGTCCCTTGTCCAGAGTGAGGAGGTACTCTCCTCCATGCCTTTCCTGGTACTCTCAGGTCTTCACTCTGCTCTGAAGTAAACAACCCCTCCAACATGAATCCACAATTTCCCAAACAGCATCTCAGAATGTAGCCTAGAGAACTCTCAGTTCACAATGAGCCAAATCATGTTTCTCTCCCTCCTTTGACCTGGCCAAGTCCCTGATCACATGTAGAGGAAAGAGCAGATGACCCCTCCATGGCAGTTTATACACCTCATAACACTTGCCATATTCTCTTTTTTTTTTTTAATGATTTTATTTATTTATTTGAGAGAGAGAGAGAGAGCATGAGAGGAGAGAGAGATCAGCCGGAGAAGCAGACTCCCTGCCGAGCAGGGAGTCCGATGTGGGACTCGATCCCAGGACTCCAGGATCATGACCTGAGCCGAAGGCAGTTGCTTAACCAACTGAGCCACCCAGGCACCCCGCCATATTCTCTTAAATTGTAGGCATTTGCAAAACCTCCTTGAGGACAAGTACCGTGTCTTGTATAATTTTGTTCTCCTTCCTCTGTGTGTACACACACACACACACACATGCACACACACAGCTTACATGGTGCCTGGTGTGAGGTATAGTTTTCCTCTCCTTCCTCTGTATACACACACACACACACAAATGCACGCACACACACACACACACACACCTCCCATTTTGGAATGATGGAAGTCATTCCAAAAGCTACTTACCCTGCCATGTCATCACCACTGATTTCATCTTTCTGGAACTCCCAAATTCTCAGAGGAGTTTAGAAAAATCCTTAAGAAACATTTCAAAACTGCCTTTTGGGACAAATGGGAGTGTCTCTCCAGAAATTTACCTCCCAGGCATCTGGTGAAACACTGAGCAGGAGAACACTATCACTTCCTGATGATAGTGACAACTCCTGTCACCTCCTTATCCCAGAGGACTTCATAAAGAGCTCAGGATGCCTTAGAGGAGCAGCTGAACACCACTCTGACTCAAGCTGGGCAGCAAGCTGTTCACTGTGCCTTTGTGGCAGGAACTGCACTCCTAGAAGTCTCTAGGAGTCTTTGGGGCCTACCTGCTGCTTCCATTATCAAGAAGGCTGCTTTCTGAGTTCATTGTGAGTTGAAAATTGCGCTTCTGGTAAGTCTCTATTTTTAATCCAAGATACTCTTTTCTAAGGAAACAGAGAAGGTTGCTCAAGATGGAACCCATGAGAGTGGCAGCATGATCATGCCTGGCTTTCATTCATTTGGTCAGCCAACATTCATGGACCACCATCATGAGCCAGGCATGGAGATAAGAGCTATAACAAGTGTGTTAATAGTAAGGGAGATAAGCAAATAAAGCACAGTGAGGGAGGTTTGCAGAGAGTATTAGAGGCACATGGTACAGAGGATTAGGCAGGAGCACCTGGATGGCTCAGTTGGTTAGTGTCTGCCTTCAGTTCAGGTCATGATCTCAGGGTCCTAGGATTGAGCCCCACATCAGGCTCCCTGCTCAGCAGTGATTCTGCTTCTCCCTCTCCTTCTGTGATTTCTCTCACTCTCACTCTCTCTCAAATAAATAAATAAAAATCTTTAAAAAAGAAAAAAAGGATTAAGCAGTGGACAAACTACAAGGAGGAGAAGGAGTTTCCAGGCAAAAAGAAAACGTTGTACAACAGCATGGAAGCTAGAAGGAATATTATTGCATTCAAGGACTGCTAATAGTTTGGGAGGACTTAAGTATGTGGCAGCAGAGAAGAATAGAGGATTCCATGGTGGACCTTGTTGCCATGCTCAGGAGCTTGGACTCATCCACAGAGGAGACAGGGAGCCAACAATGAGATGTGAGTAAGGACTTGATGTCTCCAGATTTGCTTTGTGGAGACATCCCTTGGCTAATGTGTTGGGAATGGATGAATGGAGTTTCCATGTCAGCAAACAAACTAATTAGGAAATGATTTAAATGACCGAGGTAAGAAGGGAGAGGGCTTGAATTACTTACAATGAAGTATGAGGATGGAGAGAAATCTACAGATCCAAGGCAGTCAGGAAGTGCTCAAAAAAAGACCTATTCAAAGAACTGATGGTGGTTAATGAATGAACGGTGAGTCCTTGGATGGCAGTGACTGGGACAATTTCTGGTGAAATGGCTTACCCAGTGAGAGAGGCAGTCAGGTAGGGGCAGTGAAAGTTTTCTCCCTTTTTTTTTTTTTAAGATTTTATTTATTTGACAGAGATCACAAGTAGGCAGAGAGACAGGCAGAGAGAGAGAGCAGGAAGCACGCTCCCTGCTGAGCAGAGAGCCCAATGCAGGGCTCAATCCCAGGACCCTGATTTTTTAAATCACTACCAATTCTAAAATATAACCTGCTGCTTGCACATGCCACCGGTTAACTTTGATCAATCACTCTTGGAACTATCATATCAAACATCCTGTCTCGTGAAAATTGACCTTGAAAAATGGGTCACATGTGGCAGCCTCATAGATCCATTAGTACATACTGAAAGAGGTTGCAACCTCTAATGCCAGGGAGAGAAAGGAATCCCAAGTTGCTGAATTCTGGAATATCTATGCATTGTATAGAAGTATGGGTAGAATTTGTATAATACCTTTACACAATCAGACTTCCTCATTCAATATTGCTCAGTAATTAGGGGATATTAACCACCTAGAGTCTGGGTTCTAGACTTGACCATTGCACCCAACAAGTCCTGAGTTGCTTTGCTAAGAACTTTGTATTCCCAGAAGATAGAAAACTTGGTTCCAGCCAACAAGGAGGAAGTAATTGGAGAAGTGAAATTAACTAAGTCCTGGAAGGAAATGACCAAATCACCTTCAATTATGTAATAACCAGCAAGTAGAATACATACACTGCAGACAGATTAGGAGAGAAATATTTCATCATAGATTTTAGGAGCAAAGTATTTTTAAGCATTACTTTTTTAAAAACCATATGATTCCAGGCATGATAATCCTAAAGTGGTCTTTTTTTTTTATAGTGCTAGAACAGTCTTAAAGAAAAAGGAAAGGACAAAGGAGATCAAACAACAGAGCTACCAGTAGCAGGTGAGAAAATGAAAACAAATAAGGAAGAAACTCAGAAAGGGAAGAGAGAGAACTAAATACCCAGTTTGGAAAGTCCCAGTGCTACCCTGAGAGAAGGAGAAAGAAGAGAATTCACACATGTCACAGCCAGGTGGGAAAAGGAGGAAGGACAAGGGAACAGAGTTTACCCTAATCCTAAGAGGACAGTGTGGAAACATATATGGGCACAGTTGCCAAGATATGTGAATCTGCCAAACTAATGTCATTTAGAATATAATTGAATCATTGAGAAAAAATTCTGCAGATGGGCACTGTGGGCAGCACAATATGGGAGCAAAAAATGTTTATAACAGTTAAAAGTGATTTAAAAAAAAAAAGGATCTGGTTTAGATTCAACTAAACCATGTTTGAGTCGTGGTTCCAGCATTTACTAGTAATTAGTTAACTCTGTCAGTCTCAGTTTTCACATCTGTGAAATGGGTCAATACTATCTACCTTAAAGTTTATTGCAAAGACTAAACAAGACAAGAAAAAAAGTGCCTGGTACTCAATAAAGGACAGGTTTTTTTAAAGTATTGTTTCTAAATTTATGTCCAAGAAATATGGTTTAATACAATGGTGTAAGACAGGGGCTGACATCCTATGACCTGCAGGACAAATCCAGTTAAGCCCATTCATTTACGTATTATCTATGGCTGCTTTCTCACAACAATGACAGGGTTGAGTAGTTGCAACATAGACCCTGTGACTCATAAAGATTAAAATATTTACTATCTGGTCCTTTATAATGTTTCCAGACCCCTATATAAGCAGCACCAGAGCCCTGTGTTTATGGCAGACTATCTTATATCTATTCATGCAAGAAAGAAACAGAGTAGAAATGTCCTGGCATCTACTCACCTACCAAAGGGCTTTTACTATTGAACCCAAAGGAAGGACAAGTTTTCATTGGCCTCTCAGCGGTGGAATAATGACTCAGCCAGTAGGGAGAAGCCTCTGCAGACCATATACCTCACCAAACCTAGCAGCTTCCTCATATATTTGAGTCCTCCTTGTTCTAGACCAGGGAGGAGAATGGAGCATTCCTGAAATCTGCCTGTCTGCTCTAAGTACGTGGATCCAAGAGGGGGGCAGACTCGATGGAGATGATGCTATAAGAAGAAAAGCAGAGGTCTCAAAACTAAAATCAGACTCTCCAATCTGAAATAATCTCTGAAACGGAAAGAAAAGGAAAGAAGTAGCCATGGAGACAGGCATGGCTACACAGGACATTTTAAACACTTTGGGGTACCAGAAAGGTCTATGGGAATGGTGGAAAGAAATGATGAGACTCTGAAGAAGAATATTAGGAAGTCCATGCCAAGGATGAGATGGGACTTGGAAAATGGTAGGGACAGTCATGGCTTTATGCTTTTCTGTACAAGAGAGTCAACAAGAACAAAATGGCCCATGACAGAGAGTAGATATTACTATAACTACACATGATAATATAAGAAATGACCCATGATCATTTGTCTTCTTGACTGAAGACCATTTGGGGGAGGTCAATCTTGCTAAGAGAAACCAGAAGTTCAAGATCAGACATAAGATAGTACCAAGGTACTTGCTGCTCTGAATAAATGCCATTCTCCTGTCTTGGAGAAATGACCTGTCAGTGTAGAGGACAACTTGACTTGGAGGTGAGAAGGGCTTGAGTGACTCAAGAGGGAAGAGTCCTCCCCAAATGGAGTTTCCCATTACATCCTGGCATTGTCAACTCCCCGCTTCTGCTTGTTCCATTTTTTATGGGTCTGCGTGGCCGTTTACAACATTGTCACTCTTTCAGGCCCTCCCCCAGTGCAACTATTTCTGTAGTGAGAAGTTTTCTGTTGATTAGGGACTGGAAGGAAGTGCTCTGGCCTGAGTAGTCTCTTTGAAGAGATGGGGTTTGATACATGCATTGTGCAACATACTTGCCTGACACAATGAGAAGTTTCACTTCCTGAGATGGACAGGATGCTGCCAGGTTTGGGGACCAGGCTCTGGGCCTGGGATGAGACACAGCAGAACTAGAAACTACTACGTCAAGGGGCATTGCCCCATGGCTCCAAAATTTCCCTTGAGCAAAAAGAATGGGAACTTATGCACCCTGGATACAAAAAGATGGAGAAGTAGATTCGAGATTCCTGACCTCAAGCTCATAGTCCTTAGAAACAGAAAGGATTAACTCAGAAATGACGCTTGAGTCTCTTGCATACCTCCCTCTCTGTCACTGGTTTCATCCTCCTTCACTCAGCTTCTCAACAGATCAACAGGCTGAGAGCAGCTCTGTGTTCTCTGGGCAGGAGAGCCCACAGAGCTATCAGACCTCCAGGTCTTGCTGACCCCAGCATAATGACTCTGAGGAAGATGGTAGTTCCTTTAATGAAGTTTGGCGACCACTGCTTAATTGACAGAGTGAAGCCCGTGGAGGCAAAACAGAAAAGTCCATCAAGCTCCTTGGGGCCTCTAATGTGTCTGCAGAACTAGACACCCGATTTTATAAGGGTTCAGAGTTGGGAACTGACTATTGCTTACCAAACTCACAAGAAATTGATGCATTGAACAGGATGCGGCTTCTTTTTTTTTAAGAATTTATTTATTTATTTGAGAGAGTGAGAGAATACACATGAGCATGCACACCCACAAGTTGAGGGGGCAGGGGCAGGGGCAGAGGGAGAGGGAGCAGCAGGCTCCCCACTGAGCAGGGAGCCAGACGCAGGGCTCGATCCCAGGATCCTGGGATCATGACCTGCACTAAAGGCAGATGCCTAACCGACTGAGCCACACAAGAGCCCCCTGTATGCAGCTTTTAGATTGCCTGTGGAACATAAAACTTACCAATGATAGCATTCTTGTGCCTGTCTTCCTGATATTGGGCTGCCCAGGTGCCCCAATAAACCAGCAAGATTTCAATTCAGTGCTCTAAATGCTGTAATATAGATGTGCCAAAAGGGGTGGAGAAGGTCCCATTTCTAGGCTTCATGCACAGTTTATGACCTAGTCATTCAATCATTCTACAAATGGGAAGGCTACCCTGGGCCAGTATGCTGGGCAGGTACTTTGCTGGTCTCTGAGTTCAACAAAGTATGGTGTATTTTGATACCCTAACAACAAAATGTCTAAAAGAAAGGGGCACCTGGATGGCTCAGTGGGTTAAGCCTCTGCCTTCAGCTCAGGTCATGATCTCAGGATTGTGTGATGGAGCCCCACGTCGGGTTCTCTGCTCAGCAGGGAACCTGCTTCCCCCTTTCTCTCTGCCTGCTTCTCTCCTTACTTGTGATCTCTCTCTGTCAAAGAAATAAATAAAATCTTTAAAAATATATATATAAAAGAAAAATAAAGAAAATAATCCCATTTATAATAGTATCAAAAACAATAAAATAAATAGAAATAATTTAACCAAGAAGGTGAAAGATCTGTACACTAAAACTATGAGACATTAATGAAAGAAATTAAGGAAAACACAAATAAATGGAAAGATATCTCAAGTTCATGGACTGGAATAATAATAATAACACTATTAAAATGTCCATACTATTTAAAGCCATCTATAGATTCAAGGCAACAGTTATTTAAATTACAGTGGCATATTTTACAGAAATAAAAATTCCTGGGGCACCGGGGTGGTTCAGTCACTTGAGCATCCAACTCTTGATTTGGTTTGTATCATAATCTCGAGTCGCGAGATTGAGCCCCTCCTGTGCAGAGCAGGAAGCCTCCTTGGGATTCTGTCTCTCCCTCTCTCTCAGCCCCTCCCCTATCTGCTTATCCTCTTCTGGAAGGAAGGAATGAAGGAAGGAAGGAAGGAAGGAAGGATCCTAAAATTTTTATGGCACCAAAGACCCCGAATAGCCAAAGCAATCTTGAGAAAGAAAAACAAAGCTGGAGGTATCACATTTCCTAATTTCAAACTAAACTATAAAATCGTAATAATCAAAACAGTATACTATAGTAATGGCATAAAAACAGATACATAGACCAAAGGAACAGAATTGAGAGCCCAGAAATAAGCCCATGCATATATGGTCGGCTAATATTTAACAAGGGAGTCAAGAATACTCAATGGAGAAAAGATAGTCTTTCTAACACATGGTGTTGGGAAAACTGGATATTCACATGCAAAGGAATGAAACTGGAGACCCCTATCTTACATCACTTACAAAAATTAACTCAAAATGTATTAAAGACTTAAAAGTAAGACCTGAAACTGTAAAGCTCCTGTAAGAAAATATAGGGGGAAAGCTCCTTGACACTAGTCTTGGCGATGGTTTTTTTTTTAATACGGCAACAAAAGCAAAAGTAAACAAGGGGACTGTCACACTGAGATGCCTAACATCACTAATCATCAGGGAAATTCAAAATGAAAGGACAAGAGCTAATTGCTTCACACTTGTTAGAATGGATATCATCAAAAAGATAGGAGGTAACGAGTTTTGGTGAGGATGTAGAGAAAAGGGAAAACTAGAGCACTGTTGGCAGGAATGTAAATTGGTAGAACGTCTATGGAAAGCAAACAATATAGAGGTTACTCAAAAAATTAAAACTACAACTACCGTAGGATCCAGGATTTCCCCTTCTAGGTATATATCTGAAGGAAATGAAATCACTGTCTCAGGCATCTCCACTCCCACTTTCATTGCAGCTTTATTCACAACAGCCAAGACATGGAAACAACCTCAATGTCCATCAACAGATGCATGGGTCAAAAATGTGATATATAAAGGAATATCATTCAGTCATAAAAAAGAAGGAAATCCTGCCAATTGTGACCATATGATGGACCTTGAGGGCATTACACTAAGTAAAATCAGTCAGATAGAAAAAGACAAATGCTTTATTATTTAACCTATATGTGGAATTTTTTTTTTTTTTAAAAAGGCAAACTCACAGGAACAGAAAAGAATAGGAAGAGTTTGGTCAAACTTCAAGTTATACGATGAGTAAGTTCTGGGAATCCAATATACATACAACATGATGACTATTGTTAACCATACCATATCATATACTTGAAAGTGGCTAAGGTGTAGATCTTAAATGTTCTCACCATAAAAAGATAAATATGTATCTTTTTGTAAATATGTAAATATGTATATGTTTATATGTAAATATAAAATATGTAAGTATGTATAATTATGTGAGATGATGGATGTGCTGATTAACCTTATTGCGATAATCTTTTTGTGATATGTATGTATAGCAAACCATTGTGTTGTACACCTTAAACTTACACAATGTTTCTTTTTTTAATTACATCTCAACAGAGCTAGGGAGAAAAAACTAGTCAGATCACTCTTGGAGATATTAAGAGATACAGTAGCAGCTGGATATTCTTATAAAAACAATATTCCACTTTTCAAAGTTAAGAGAAAAATGATTTTAGGCAGAAAACATCTTATTTGCATCTTTTTAAAAGATTTTTTCTTTTTTTTTTAAGATTTTATTTATTTATTTGAGAGAGATAATGAGATAGAGAGAGCTTGAGAAGGGGGAGGGTCAGAGGGAGAAGCAGACTCCCTGCCAAGCAGGGAGCCTGATGCGGGACTCGATCCCAGGACTCAAGGATCATGACCTGAGCCAAAGGCAGTCACTTAACCAACTGAGCCACCCAGGTGCCCCAAAGATTTTTTATTTATTTATTTGACAGAGACAGAGAGAGATCACAAGTAGGCAGAGAGGCAGGCAGAGTGGGAGGGGGACGCAGGCTCTCCACTGAGCAGAGAGCCCAATGCAGGGCTCCATCCCAGGACCCTAAGATCATGACCTGAGCCAAAGGCAGAGACCCAACCCACTGAGCCACCCAGGTGCCCCATCTTATTTGCATTTTAAAAGGGGATCGTGGGGTGCCTGGGTGGCTCAGTGGTTTAAGCCTCTGCCTTTGGCTCAGGTCATGATCTCAGGGTCATGGGATCAAGCCCCGCATCAGGATCTCTGCTCGCAGGGAGCCTGCTACCCCCTCTCTCTCTGCCTGCCTCTCTGCCTGCTTGTGATCTCTGTCTGTCAAGTAAATAAATAAAATCTTAAAAAGAAAAATAAATAAATAAATAAATAAATAAATAAAATAAAAAGGGATCGTGACCCTGAAAGCTTGACTTATTTGATGTGGGAAACAAAGGCAGAAGAGAAAGTATTAAATTTCCTTACTACCTACAGCCCATTTACCAGTCCTTGAAACAGAGAGAGTAACATTCCTCTAGGGACTCAACTACCTCAATGTCAATATTTTGCTAAGGGCCAGACCCACCACCCTCCTCTCCCCAGGATCCTGTAAGTCTACTTTAACATAAAAAAATTCCTTTAAAATTTTCCTTTATCTTGAAACCCCTCAAGATATGTTTTGACAATCACCCCCCCCCCAAGCATATGGCCTGCTGATATACATTTGAAGGGTCTCGAGTACGATTTTGTTAGACAGTAATTAACGACCTTTTCCCAACAGTAGTTAGCCCCCTCAAGGTCCTGGAAACCTTATTTCCAAATCTTAGAGATTTACTCTTTCCCTAACCCCCTCCCAACTTGAAAGTATATAATGGGCCACTCCTCATGACCCCTGTGCAGCTCTTCCTGCCCACGGGTCCCGTCCCTGTGCTTTAATAAAACAACCTTTTTTCACCAAAGACGTCTCAAGAATTCTTTCCTGGCCATCAGCTTCAAACCCTACTGTTCTTTCCTACCTCATTATTCACAATCTTTTCAAATACATTCCCAATCCGGGCTTATTCATTCTTCATCAAGTATTGTTAGAGACTGCATGTGTAACTGGCTAGGGTACCAGCACCTGGTCTGAAAGGGTTGAATGAGCTTATCTGCAAGGTTCTCCCAGCCCCATCAGGAGCCTGAATCCCTGAACAACTATATATTTTCTGCCCCATCCCGGGAGGCCACCTGTCTCCCCAGAGGCTTCTGTAATTAACCCTGAGCTTCCAAAGTAGAGAACAGCAACCTCAGTTTAGACTGAAAGAGTTGCTGTCGCTTTTTAGACCCCTTAAGCCATCTCCAAGTGAGAAGTCTCCTAAATTTAAGTGCAACGCATGAGTGAGGGAGCCTGTTCATGCAGGTATCTGTGTGTCCTCCATTTTGTTCCAGAGACCCTAAATTAAAATAGTACTCTAACCTAGGAAAATCCTGTATTTTAATACTGACATCATTTGTGTAACAGTTGTCAGAAAAACAATATATATTTGCATAATGACACATCTGCAAAAATGTGTCATCATTCACTACCACTTGCCTTTCCATGGGCTAGACAATTATTTCAGTACACCCCTTCCCCAGATTACCACTGCTCCTCCTTTGTTTTTTAATTGGTTGTGAAATCAGTTAGCCAAAGGGGAAATTCTTAAGTTCTCCCACTTCTGCTTTTTAAAGAATATAAAAGTGAGGTAGAAATTGGCAGATGGCATAGGTCTTTGAGGCACAGCAGTCCACTCCAGGATTCTATTCACTCCAGCCAGTCTTCATCATTCAGGTACAACTTGAACTAACTCTTCTTTATGACTAGGTTCCAGTCAAGTCTCTCTATCTCTCCGTCTCTGTCTCTCTCTCTCATCCTCCCTCCCTCACCCTTCCTCTCTGCCTGAGGGCTGGGCTTTTCACAAACCTGCCACATATATTATAGCTCTGATTTGTGAAATGTTGTGGGAATGTGTGTTGCTTATGTAGCAGCTGACATCTGAGAGCTCAGGGTCAAAGTCTCTGCTCCAGATCTAACAAATACACTCCTGGTTTGGGTTTGGTTTAGCAGAGGTTTCCTCTGGACCCAAAGGAATGCTCTTTCATGCATTCACTCATTCACTTAAAGATTGTTCCTTTACATGCCTGCCATATGCCAGGTGCTGAGAGGAGCTCACATGTGAAGGCAGCCCCCATGGAGACTGGCATGGCAGGAGTCACTCATTTTCTCCTCTTTACACAGGTTTCTGAAGCAGCCATGGCAAGAGTACCTGAACCCACCAGTGAAGTGATGTCTTATGGCTACAGGTCAGTGGGGAGACCGAGACCAGCAGTGTGAGCAGAGCTCCTCTTTCAAGAGTGGAGTGTTATCTGTGCTTGGAGACCAGATTTGTCCTCCTCTGGTGGCAAGCCTCTTCTGGTGGCAAGCATGACTCTAAGTTAACCTGGTCTGAAGACAGATTTCCCACTGCAAGTTCAGCCTTTGGACCCATAGACCATCCAGATGTTGCTGCTGCAGGGGCTTCTTGCAAATGGCAAATAGGAAGAAAAGATTCCAAGTGCACAATACAGGGAACCTCTTGGCAAAGTTTGGCTTGAGAGAGAGGAAAAGCTCAGCGGGGAAGTAGGTGGAAGTCCAGTCTCAGGATCCAACAGGGAGTACCCAGGATATCCGCCCTGCCTCCTAAGGCATTCCATGCGTATTACCACAAAACCTGCCAGCAGCTTTCGGCAACTCTAAGGGACATACTATTTGCAGTTTCCTATTAATAATGAAAACTGTTTGTGGGGAATTTAAAAAAAAAAAAGAAAGAAAACTTGTCTGGGAGACATACTTGAGCAATCTCTCTGTTTTCATTACAGTGACAATGAGAATGACCTTTTCTTTGAGGCTGATGGTCCTGGAAAGATGAAGGTGAGACCATGGGCTTAGCTCACAACTCCTAGAGAGACTCTGACATGGGAGAGGCTCCAGGAAAAGGGTCGGGGATACTTTGTTTCCATGGTATTTTGTGATGGAAGGACTTTTACCTCTTCCACTGAGACAAACAAAGATGGAACTGGATGCTGACTTGGTCACTATACCACTGCCATGTCACTCATTAAGGCTTGGTGATGATGGCCATGCTTGCAGAGGGCAAGGTGGAAAGGCAGTGGTGATAAAGTTCGTTGCATCCTGTTAGGAAGGCAGACAAGGCTCCACACAAATTTGATTTTCCTTTTAGGAGAGGGTTCCACCTACGTACATCACTTAAGTCCTTGGGAACTAATGTATGCCTGTCCCCTTTAAAGGTAGGATAGTTTTTCCTCCCTGGGGTGGAGCTTATGACAATAAGATGTGGATTATGTAAACAAAAAAATGATCTTAAACAAGCCATTTCACCCTCTGAGCCTCTGAAAAATAAGGGGAATGAACCAGATGATCTTTGAGTTCCTGGCATCCTATAACATTCAATTATGAATTATTGTCAATGGTGGCTAAGTTTATCCCTGAAAATGGGTGTTTCTCTGACTCTCAACCTTATTTGGAGCCATTTTAAGGTTTGAGCTGTCTCCTCTTCTGTATGAGGCCTGATGACTTTCCAAGGTGGTACAGCCATCAACCTAGCTAGGTTATTTGGACAGATTAGCAAGCAGCTACCTTTCTCTGAGTTTTTTGTTTCCAATTCATGGCAGCCTCCCCTAGCCTAATAATCCAGTCCCTACCCTTGTAAAAAGTACATTTCTTTAAATGTTTTTAAAGCAGTCACTGGTTTACTCCAGCCTTGGGTGGGGTGTGGCTTCTCTGGCCCTTATCCCCACTGCTCCTTCCAGCAACTGGGCTCCCTCTTATTGGGAGCCTCAGCTCTGGTCAGGAACTTACGGTCACGCTCAGCTTTCCTCTGTGCACTTAGAGGCCTCTTTAACTGTCCTTTGAGAGTTCAAACCATTATCAACCTCACTTAAGCCTTCATCCAATTATATCCCCCTGAATAATGGGAAAGTGGGAACATATTTCACAAATAGTAACCACTTTTAAAGTATTTGTAGAATGTAGACCTTGTAGAGAATAATCAAAAACTTGTTGAATGAACATAGATGAATGGAAACTCTTATGCTCATCACTGCCATGAAGAATTAAATACATAGTGTTAGAGCATGAAGGATACAAAAAGACACAGAGGGTAAGAAGGTATACATTTATGGTTAGGTGGAGCAGTGTATAAAAAAGATAAATGAGGTAGATGGTTTTATTCTAAAAGAATACCATATAGGCTGGCAGAAAGCCCACAGTTCTGGTTTTGGGTCTGCCTCTAACTTGCCACAGACCCTTGGATAAACCATTGAACCTCTCTGGGCTTCAGAGAGAGGAGAGTTTAGCATTAGAAGCTCAGTTATCCCCAAGGCCCCTTTGGCCTCTCTGATGGGAAAGGAGGAGTTCTCTGCCCAACCACCTTAACACACTCTTCCTTGGTCTCTCCACAGTGCTGCTTCCAAGACCTGAACAATAGCTATCTGGAAGAGGAGGGCATCCAGCTTCACATCTCCCACCAGCTCCATAACAAGAGTCTGAGCCATTTCGTGTCAGTCGTTGTGGCTTTGGAGAAGCTGAAGAAGATATCTGTACCCTGCTCACTGCCCCTCCAGGATGATGACCTGATGAACGTTTTTCACTGCATCTTTGCAGAAGGTATTTACTGAGAACCTCGGGTAGACAGGAGACCTCGGGTCATTTGCTTCTCAGAGTCCATAACTCAGCAGTCAACTATTCTGCCCCAAAGCTGAAGCCTTTTAAAAGGAGAAGGCCCAGTAATGAGAGAAAAACAGAGAAGCCTAGACATTAAATGGATTATCTCTTTAGTTGAAACTATTCTTAAAGTAAGACCTCGATAACTATTCACATTTGCCAGTCACTCCACCAATCTTAGGCTCTCATTTGCATTACCTCCCGCAAGTCTCAAGATGTCCCCATTGGGCTAGTGTTACTGCCATTGCCACCTATGTGAGTAGCTCTATTGCTAGTCCATAACAAGCCCGAACCTACATCTCATGGTGCCAGGTCCAGTGTTCTCACATACCCCAGCTTCTCCCCACCAATGTTATAATCAAACTCTGGCTGTGCATGCTCGGATAGCCTCCAAAAAAACACAAATTCTGCTGCCTTCTATCATCTGGCCTGCCCTTCCAATTTTCTTCCTAACAACTTATATGCTCCACATTTCAGAACCCATCATCTTTGAAAAGTGTGATGATGACGGCTTTGTTCATGATGCACCCCCACGATCCTTGGACTGCAAATTCCAGGACATAAACCAAAAATCCTTGGTGCTGTATAACTCGTATGAGCTTCGGGCCCTCCACCTCAACGGAACTAGTGTGAACCAACAAGGTAACTGGGCGCATCTGGATTCCTTTCTTGGCCTCCAGGCTGCTTGCTGATTCTCCACATTTTTAACAAAGTAGAACAATAAGGCAAATTATGAACATCAATGAAAAACATTTAATAATGAACATGTAAGCTTTTTGTTTTGGTCCTAGCAATAACACCAGGTTGATGCCCTTAGAATGTTCATTTTTCAGCAAGAGATGAGACTCGGAGAAATTAGAATGCTCATTACACCCAGGACCATTGTCCAGCCAAGTCTTTGAATGATAGTGCAATGTCAGTGCTTCCATTAGAAAGGGGTCATTTGATGAACATGACCTAACGCCTGTGGGTTCCTTTTTCCTGTTGTTGAAGTTGAAACTAGAGTGTCAACCAGATAATGTGTCCATCCTCGTTCCCAGCCCTGCCCCCTTAACCCTAACATCCTTCCCGCCCAATACCAGATGGCTCCTTGTAGGGAAGTTTTACTGACAAGCAGGAACTTATCTCTCTCTATTGTAATGAGCAGATGTTTCAAGTGGAGAGCCCATTACTTGTGGAAATCTGCCTGGCACCTCGCCACTGTGGCTGAACCCTGTATGCAGGAGGACAGCCACAGGAGCAGCTGAAAGGAGCAGCCTGTTCTCTCCCAAGGCTGCTGACCTTGGGGAGAGGCATCTCAGCCAGGCCAGGACAAACCTGTTTCTTTCTAACTGGGTTGTGAGCATGACCTAAAGGCCCCCAAGTGAGATGGCCGTGACTAAGGAAAATTAAAATGCTATCTATTTGGAGCCACTTTTCCCAGCGAAGCCTCCCTCTCCAAGTTCCTCCCACTTGTTATTCCATGTTTCTGACACAGATTCGTGCCTGTTTTCTTTTGGGAGCCCTGATCTACTTCTTTTCTTGCCTTTCACATTGATCAAATTGTTCTGCCCACTTGGATGGGCACACCACTGGCCCAAAATGGCTTCCTTCCATTTCCAAAACTTAGATCCCCTAATTCTTCACTGCCACAGTGATGAGGCTCTAAGAAACCCCCAGACCTTCTTTAGAGAAAAGAAACAACCAACTAAGCCTGCTATTTTCTGTGGGAAGCCAAGTTATCCTATCTGTTAGGCCATGGAAACCTCAGTGCAGCTCCCACAGGAGGTGTTAATTGTATGAGTCCTGGGCTGGGAGTCCAGTGTTTGGGCCAGCCCTGCACTGCTGTGTGTTCCTGACCACAAGGCCCCCTTCCTTTCTCTAGCGGTGTTCCGCATGACCTTCGTGCAAGAGGATGAAGATAATAGCAAGATACCTGTGGCCTTGTGCATCAAGGAAAAGAATCTGTACCTGTCCTGTGTGATGAAAGATGGGAAGCCCACCTTGCAGCTGGAGGTGAGTGAGTACCAGGGGCTGAAGGCTCCCCGGGGCTCTTCTCAAACACCCTTAGGTCTCACTCACTTCCAAGACAACCACCCTTTCCCTGCCCAGGAAATTTGGGAGTAAAATACTTAATAATTTTGCATAAATGTAAATAAATTTAATTGTTAGATGCATGTAACTTTTACTCCCACCACAGAAAATTAGGTCATTTTGCTGATATTATTACATCCTGCCACTGCTACCACCCAATAGATGAAACAATGTTAGGGTTTGAAGGATTATAACATTGTTAAGGTTACTCCAATTGATAAGTGACACTTTGGGAAGTTAATCCATTCAAGGGAGCTGTCACCTGTCATCTCCTCCACTCCCCAAATCACCCTCCACCCTACCCCAACCCCAACCAGCTTTCCCAACAAAAGATTCATTTCTAAATTGAAGTCATTCTAGCCAGGGCCATAAGGAAAAATAGAGCAAAAGTCCTTGGAAACTAGCAACTCCTAAAGTTTTAATCCAATTTTCACTTTTTAATAAAATTTCCACCTATATTATGCTCCCTGCCATTTGATATTAAGTTTCAGAAAAGAGTAAGAGTTCTTTCAGTCACTACATAGAAAGTTGGGGTCACCAAGATAAATCAGGAGTCTGGATCCTGGTCCTATGCCTCGTCAGTTTCCTCTCTAGCTGAACCAGAGAATAACTTCACTAGAGTGTCTTCGTCTCTTCCCTCATAAAAATTCTTATTTCTGTTTTGTTTTGGGGGGTTTTTTTGCAGATGTTAGACCCCAAAGTTTACCCAAAGAAGAGGATGGAAAAGCGATTTGTCTTCAACAAGACAGAAATCAAGAAAAAGGTGGAATTTGAGTCTTCCCAGTTTCCCAACTGGTACATCAGCACCTCTCAGGCAGAAGCAATGCCTGTCTTCCTGGGAAATAACAGAGGTGGTCACGACATAACTGACTTCACCATGGAACTCTCTTCCTAGAGACCTGTACCCAGAGAGTCCACAAGTGCTGAGTAACTCTTAGTGCTGGTGGAAAGGGAATAGAAGGGTTTAAACGTGACCTCAAGCTGAACTTCACTCTCTAATCGGTGCACAGCTGCCTTCCCTGAATCACTGCTAATAAGATCTCCTGCCTACCAACCAGGTGGAAGAGCCCGCTTTTCTCGGGGCCAATCCTCAGACCCCCTCTGCTGAGTCAGGTCCCTCTCATCATTTCTGCTCACCCGAAGCCAGCCTGGCAGAGGCCGTTACACGTTAGGTGCCAAGAAACCCTCTGTCCTTTAAGCCCAGCTTCTGATGAACAACCACTTAACTATTTATTTATTTATTTATTTATTGGTGGGTTATTCTATTTAAGTCAAGAGGGCCAAGAAGCATCAGTGTCTGTGAAAGAGCCCACTCTTCAAGAGCTATGAAATGAATTTAATTTGCACTAATGTGCCATCTTTCTATCAAGTCCTTTCACCAAGGCTGAAAAAGATATAAGCTCAGATTGTTTGAACAGGAATATTTATGAATGATTAAGTATAATTACACTGCTTCAATGATTCTGAAATAAACTTCACTGAAAAAAAATTTTTTTTGCCCATGTGGTAATTGCCTTTTCTTGAATCTGACACAGAAGAGTAAAGATAAATGGGGCCATGAGAATTCGCCTTGGGAAACTGGAAGCCCACTCCTCATCACTGAGCATGGCAAAATATCTAGGAACATCACTAACCAGCAAAGACAAACCTACCTATCCCATCCCTTCATTTCTGTTTCTCTGCAAAAGGATATTTGGTCCACAAGTTTCACCTGAAAAATAGGATCAGCTAAAGTAAGGCAGGAAGTGTTGGGAGTAACCACTGTCAACAATTTCTCTACTCATTTATTCAACAAACGTTTATTAAGTAAATCCTATGTACTAGGAGCTGGGAGTACAGAAACAAGATAGGTAAGGCATTCCTAGTTAGATAGGAGAGGCAGATAGACACAAGTAAAAATAAGGCAATGTGGCAAATAGAGGTAAGTTAAAGCATGAAAGAAGCAGCCAGGAGGACAACATCTACTGTGAAGGACAGATGGTCAAGGAGGACAGCATGAGTCAGACCGAAAAGAATGAGCAGGAGTTCCTCACAAAGAAGGGAAAGGGTTCTCTTAGTACTGGGACCAGTGTGATCAAAAGTATGGAGCAAAAAAATGAATAATAAGGGGCACATGGATGGTTCAGTTGGTTAAACAACTGCCTTTGGCATAGACCATGATCCTGGAGCTCTGGGATCGAGTCCAGTTTTGGGCTCCTTGCTCAGCAGAGAGTCTGCTTCTCCCACTGACTTCTCCCCTCTCATTCTTTCTCTCTCTCTCTCTCTCTCATTCAAATAAATTAAAAATCTTTTAAAATTTTTAAATAAAAAGTGAATAATAAATGATGTAAGGAGTAAACTTTCCAAAATTGCAGAAGTCACCAGAAGCAAAGTCAAAACACAAAAACAGTCTAGGGAAGAAATATTTGTAACCTCCAGTAGGAAACACACCATATCATCACAGCTCCTACCAGCTTTCAAGGAGATCCCATATACCTGGAGAGTAGGAGGCAAGTGCTTGTAAATTTGAGTCCATAGGGTTAGGGTACGGCTTATCCTATATGCTTGGGCTGGAGTAAGCCAGTATCTGCTGGGGGAAAGGCAAATGATGCAACGATACGTGGGAGCGCATCTAGTCTGAAAAGCAGGTTGGGGTGGGTGGCTGCTACATCACGGTCAATGACGGAAGCGTAAGTCAGTGTGTCTTCTGTACAGATGTCCTCTCTGCCCCCATTCCTATCCCCCCATGCAGCCTTGCTGAATTATCCACAAACATCTGATTGAACTGGAAGCCAGGGTGAGAATGACCTAGAGAACTGGTGTGACGCCCACCCAGGGGTATGGGACCATAGTCAGAGCCTCCTCCCAGTTCCATCACATCTTACCCACATCCTGGCTCCTAAATTGACATTTGGACACAATCCAAGTGATTAGATTCCCCCCCCACAGGAAGTCCAGAAGCAATGTTTTTCTTATTTGTATGATTGTTTGCTTACACAAAAAATCATGAAAATTAAAATCCCTCTCTGAAAGCAAGTCATAAAACCATGAAATGAAGTACGTGGACCAGGAAAGGAAGGTCTGGGAGGAGCAAGGATGGTGCCAGGGCTCTAGGCAGCTCTCTCAAAACAGGGACCTCCTTGCTTCTGAGAACATCGCACCTTCTGGCAAATAGGGCAGCTGGAGATAGATGGGTCCAGGTAAAGCCTATCTTTGGGCAAGTGGGGCCCTCTGGGGACCAAGGTGTAAGGTGTTCCTGGTATTCAGCCACTCCCTTTCTTGACGAGAGCTTCCACATAGGCTGTTTGAAAGAATCAATGCTTCTCTTTCTCTCTAGCCCCTCCCTACACCCAAACCCATCAGGTCTCAGAGCCAACAAAAGGTATGACATCCTTCATCTGTCAGGGATGAGAAGTGTGAGCCAAGGGAGTCCTCCCAGCCACCACCTGAGCATCCTGACACTGCCATTCAACCTGAAGAAGCACGTAGCCAGAAGGGTCCACATGATTTGTATGTGAAGGCTGGGTTTGAATGAGTCCTTGGAGCAGAGGGATATGCGGAATCCAGATACATATAGGAACATCTACACACACTGTGATTTGGCTTTAAAATATAACATACCAGGAATACCTAGAAGAGACGTCAAGTGTGGGGGCTGAGCCTCAGTGCCCTCCTAGCCACAGGGATAAGACTTTGGTCCCAAGTATGTAATGTCCTGTTGATGCACCAACCATCATGAACCTAACTTCTAGAGCATCAAGTCCAATTCCCTCCCCAAAGACCCTTCCAGGGCCCAATACTTGTAGAATGTTGGTCTTCCAATGTTTTAGTTTATAAACCACCTATGAGAGTTTTGAAAAACTATGACCTCACCCCTTTGCCAACATACATGTTTAAGGTTAAAATCTAAAATTTTTTGTAATTTTTTTAAAGATTTTACTTATTTATTTCACAGACAGAGAGATCACAAGTAGACAGAGAGGCAGGCAGAGAGATGGGGAGAAGCAGGCTCCCGGTTGAGCAGAGAGCCCGATGCAGGGCTTGATCTCAGGACCCCAAGATCATGACCTGAGCTGAAGGCAGAGGATTAGCCCACTGAGCCACCCAGGTGCCCCTGTAATTTTAAATAGTTAATTGCAAATGTTATCATTTCTGGAATATTGTAAATTTAACATTTTTAAAAAAAACTGTTACATCACTTGTAAACGTATCCAACAATATCCTAATACCATAGTAACTGTTTCTTACTGTCATCCATCGAAAAATTACACGAACAAATTCCTCTTCAACAGGTGAAAATTAACATTCCTTTTTTTCTTGAACTGATATTTCCATCCATTTTCCCCATGAAATTTTATCATAATGTAACACATATTATGCTTAAAAGCATTTTACTGATCATTTCATGATACTTCTTTGCAACAATAAAAATATGTTCAATCAAAACTTAATCCTTAAAAATATTTATTTTGGGGGCACCTGCTTTGGGGCACCTGGCTCAGTGGGTTAAAGCCTCTGCCTTCTGCTCAGGTCATGATATCAGGGTCCTGGGATCGAGCCCCGCATCAGACTCTCTGCTCAGCAGGAGGCCTGCTTCCCTTCCTCTCTCTCTGCCTACTTGTGATCTCTCTCTCTCTGTCAAATAAATTAATAAAATCTTTTTTTAAAAGTTTATTTTTTATGTGATCACAGAATGTTGAATTTTTTTCAAAATTCTTCTAGATTGAGTCATCATTACAATTATTGTTACTACACAACCAATCAAAATAACATAAATAAATTAAAAACATAATATATTATGAATGTTAATTATTAACAATATACCTTGATGAGACCAACCTTTTTGTGGGGAGGAGAAGGGCAGAGAGGGAGAGGAAGAGAGAGAAACTTAAGCAGACTCCACACCCAGTGCTGCACCTGATGTAGGGCTTGATCTCACAACCCTGAGATCATGATCTGAGCTGAAATCAGGAGTCAGATGCTTAACCACCTGAGCCACCCAGTCTCAGAGACCAAGCTTTTAAAAACATTATTTCATATACTTATACGTTACTCAAAATCAGAGTGATCCTGTTCAACATTGATCCTATTCTTATTTTGTTTTTGTTTTTGTCTTTTTGTAGGGTAAGTAGTGGGAAAACATGTACATATAAGTAATACATAAGAATGAAAGGAATTTTACTGCAGCAATGTCACACAATTCTTTGAAATCCTTCTAAGCTACTTGCCAAAATTACATAGTCATCTATCATCAAAAATTATGTTTAATGACTTATTAATCTACAACTTACTAAGGTTCTTCTTCAGTTTTGTTGGAAGTTAAGAAATGGAAATCATGGGGCGCTGGGTGTCTCAGTCAGCTGGGTGTCATGGTCCCAGGGTCCTGGGATGGAGTCCCTCATTGGACTCCTTGCCCAGCAGGGAGTCTGCTTCTCCCTATGCCTGCCACTCCCCCTCTTTGTTCTCTCTCTGTCTCTCTCTCTTTGACAAGTAAATAAATAAAATCTTTTTTAGGGCGCCTGGGTGGCTCAGTGGGTTAAGCCGCTGCCTCCGGCTCAGGTCATGATCTCGGGGTCCTGGGATCAAGTCCCGCATCGGGCTCTCTGCTCAGCAGGGAGCCTGCTTCCCTTCCTCTCTCTCTGCCTGCCTCTCTGCCTACTTGTGATCTCTCTCTGTCAAATAAATAAATAAAATCTTAAAAATAAAAAATAAAATCTTTTTAAAAAAGAAAGAAAGAAGGGAAGAAAAGAAAAATGTAAAGAAATGGAAATCACCGGAGCTGCAAAAGTCCTTAGAGTCCCTCACTGAACACTGATATTCCCTTTGTTTGGTGTCCCAGGGGCTCTGATACCCTAGGGCAATCTAACTTCCTAAGGTTAGGAAAGTGTGGGAAGACTGGTATTCTCACCTTTCTTGATGAGTAGGTAAAGGGCAAATGTACAATGGGAAGTGAAGGTCAGTCTGGCCTTCTTTCTGTTATTCATGTGGCTGTCTGCCCTGGTGCTATTTATTGGACTGGATGAAAGCCAAGAATGACCAAAGCTAATGTCAGGATGCCAGGTGACTAGAGTGGCAAGACCTAATGGAGCTCTGCTGCATTGTGAGGGAGAGAAGATTGGAGTGGGAGGCTTGGGCCCACTCTTCCTTCTGACCTTTTTTCTTCCTCTGTAATAATGCCAGGTAGGGGCAAGTTCAGGTCATCAGCTCTAATAGATGTAATTCAAGGCAAGGGTCTGGTCTCTATAAGGAGTTGGGACTTAGTGTGTCATACAAAACCACTGGAGTTCTTAAACATGGGAGGGATGATGTCCTGATATTTTTTTACCACTCTTGCTATTGTGTGAAGAATGGACCCAGGGGACAGGAAGAGAGGATGACAAAAGTGGAAGCAAACAGGCTAGTTAGGAGGCTGTGGTAATGGACTACACAGGAAATAGCGCTATCCTGAACAAGGGTAATAGGTGGTGGGGGATATATTCTGGGCATAGAGACAACAGAACTGGCTGATGAAATAAACGTAGGAGAGGAGAAAAAGAGAGAAGTCAAAGAGGACTCACAGGTTTGAAAGCTGAGTAAGTGGGTAAATGGAGGGGGGGTATTTAAAGAATAGGGAAGCCTCAGGAAGCAGCAGGTATCCTGTTTGTGGGGGATTGGGTGAACCAGAAGTTCTGTTTTAATCAAGTTGTATTTGAGATACCTATTAGCCATGAGAATAGAAAATCCAAATCTCCCTTGAGATTCAGTTTCAGGAGTAACCGGGATGTAGAAAGCATGATGCCATAGGTCACCTGACACTACCTAACAAGAGTGAGTTGCTAGAAAAGAGAACGGCCAAAGACTGTGTCCTGAGTATAACAATGTAGAGGGGTTGAAAGGAAGAAACAGAGCCATCAAAGGAGATTGAGGAGTAACCAGTGAGGTGAGGGAAGATATAAGAGAGGGGAAAGGACAACAGGAGAAAGAGGGTAAAGCAGAAGGAGGTCCACCAGGTCCAACAATACCAAAAGGTCAAGGATCTGAGAGCCTGGACTTCAGATTTGGTGAAAAAGAGGCTGTGAGGGCCATAACAAAAGTGAGGACAGAGCTTAAGGACAAAACCCTTCTCAGACCTGATTCAGGAGAGAATGAAAGGCAACAAGTGGAATCAGTGAGTAGGCAAGACTCCTTTGAACAGTTTTGCTATAAAAGAAAAGGGGAAGCAAGTGGGGCAGAGAAATGCAGTGATAGCTGGAGGGGGCCATGGGCTCAAAAGAGGATGTTTACATTTAAGATGGGAGTTGTTATAATACATTGGTAGGTTCATATAATCAATCAGTGAGGAGGAGAGAGATAAATGATGAAGGAGAGAGAAAAATAACGCAAGAATAAAAAAGAAGGATTACAGGAGCCAAAGCCTGGAGTAGGCCATAGGGAAGAAGATAAAGGGAGGTGATGTACTGAATACAGATGCAAGTTGGTCAGTAATCTCTGGGGTAAAAATACAAAGCAACTCCTTCCTAACTACACCTGTCTTCTGAATAAGATGGTACAGAGTATGCTCAGTCATGCTATCTACTCAGGGGCTTGTGGCTATTATTCCTGCCCAGACTGGGTCCTCCTCCCCCAGCGCCCTAAGCAGGACCATTTTCACTTCCCAGCTCTTACTCTCAGACCAAACAGGTTGAGCTGCCCTGGACACTGGCACATTCTCTTGGAGTCATCCTCTGCCAAACTCCAAATGTTGTGCTTTAGCTTCAACCCCTTTAAGGTTCTACTGGATTCTAGAAGAGTCTGAGAGGCATCTCCCTCCTACTCATTATCACATGGCATCTGTGAGCAGTGGCTATCACAGGTATTAAATGCATAAGAATTTAGGCCATCTCAGGCAATAAATGCATAAGAATGCTGAGATTTTAAAGCACCCATTAATCATAATGAGTACAGAATTGTAGTCATCAGCAAACATTCAGGAAAAAGTCAGGTACTAAAGAAATTAGAAATTAGCTGATAAAGCAATAAAAGATATTAACTAGGATCCAGATAAGGGGCAAGATTTCATCTATCTATATCAGGTGGGGAAAGTTGAAAGCAGTTAAGATAAAAATTGGGCATGAAGACATTTGAAAGATGTCCATGGGGCTTAGTTGTGAAACCAATTCCCACTGATTTATCAGTCTGGCCCCAACTCAAAGAAGTGACCCTAAGAATTGACTGTGGTTAAGAAATGGAAAAATGTTCCATGGTCATGGATTGGAAGAACAAATATTGTGAAAATGTCTATGCTACCTAAAGCAATCTACACATTTAATGCCATCCCTATCAAAATACCATCAACTTTTTTCAAAGAAATGGAATAAATAATGCTAAAATTTATATGGAATCAGAAAAGACCCCAAATAGCCAGAAGAATGTTGAGAAAGAAAACCAAAGTTGGCAGCATCAGAATTTCAGACTACAAGCCCTATTACAAAGCTGTAATCATCAAAGCAGTATGGTACTGGCACAAAAACAGACACATAGATCAATGGAACAGAACAGAGGGCCCAGAAATGGACCTCAACTCTATGGTCAACTAATCTTCGACAAAGCAGGAAAGAATGTCCAATGGAAAAAAGACAGTATCTTCAACTCAATGGTGTTGGGAAAATTGGACAGCCACATGCAGAAAAATGAAATTGGACCGTTTCCTTACACCACACACAAAATAGACTCAAAGTGGATGAAAGATCTCAATGTGAGATAGGAATCCATCAAAATCCTTGAGGAGAACACAGGCAACAACCTCTTCAACCTCAGCCACAGCAACTTCTTCCTAGAAACATCAACAAAGGCAAGGGAAGCAAGGGCAAAAATGAACTATTGGGACTTCATCAAGATCAAAAGCTTTTGCTCAGCAAAGGAAACAGTCAACAAAATCAAAAGACAACGGTCATAATGGGAGAAGATATTTGCAAATGACATATCAGATAAAGGTATCCAAAATCTATAAAGAACTTACAAACTCAACATCTAAAGAGCAAATAATCCAATCAAGAAATGGGCAGAAGACATGAACAGACATTTCTGCAAAGAAGACATCCAGACGGCCAACAGACACATGAAAAAGTGCTCAACATCACTCAGCATCAGGGAAATACAAATCAAAACCACAGTGAGATACCATCTCACACCAGTCAGAATGGCTAAAATTAACCAGTCAGGAAATGACAGGTGTTGGCAAGGATGGGGAGAATGGGGAACCCTCCTACACTGTCGGTAAATAGCATGGATGTTCCTCAAAAAGTTGAAAATAGAGCTACCTTATGCAATCTCACTACTTGGTATTTACACTGAAGATATAAATGTAGTGATCCGAAGGGGAACGTGCACCCCAGTGTTTATAGCAGTCATGTCAACAATAGCCAAATTTTGGAAAGAACCTAGATGTCCATCAACATGAATGATAATGGATGAATGGATAAACAAGATGTGGCATATATATACAATGGAATACTATGCAGCCAATCAAAAAAAAAGAGAAATCTTGCATTTGCAACAATGTGGATGAAACTAGAGGTTATTGTGCTAAGCGAAATAAGTCAATTAGAGAAAGACAATTATCATAGGATCTCTCTGATATGAGGAATTTGAGAGGCAAGGCAGTGGGGAAAAATGAAACAAGATGGGACTGGGAGGGAGACAAACCACAAGAGACTCTTAATCTCAGGAAACAAACAGAGGGTTGCTGGGGGGTGGGGAGGTAGTGATAGGGTGACTGGGTTATGGACATTGGGGAGGGTATGTGCTATGGTCTGTGCTGTGAATTGTGTAAGCCTGATGATTCATAGACCTGTACCCCTAAAGCAAATAATACATTATAAGTTGATAAAAAAAATTGACTGTGGTTTGCATCAAGTTACCCAAGAAGAGACCAATGACAGTCTCACATTCTCAAGCCAATGGCTCACACCAGGTTCCTGAATCTTTGACCCAGGAAACTCAGGGTCAGAATCTTTGGCCTAGGAACTATGTGAGATGATTAATCTGTGATCTGTGCCCCTGTATTAAGTGGCTTTACAACTCCAGGAAAATATTTAAGAAAAAAAAAAAAGCATAGAGTTGATGATGTAAATGAACCCACAGCTTCAACAATTTTGTGTTTAAAAAAATAAGTTTTAAGATTATCCTGGTAATCGGTCTTCATTATTTAAGGAGTTTGAAACAATTAAAGAAACTGAAACATTAAAGAATCTGAAATATTATCTTTATAATTTCAATTTGAAATATGTAATTGATATTAGATTTCTGATTTTCATTCGAAGGGTAGAAAACAATTTGCTTATGTTTCTAAAATTTATTTCACTTTTAATAGCCTGATTAACTACATTACTTTTTTCATCTGCTCTCTTTGGAGTTACAAGAAATTACTTACATACTTGGACAGATTTTGCTTACTAGATTTTTAAGTCTGCCTTGGAAGACAATTGAAATGTTTGAAAGAAATATATATTAAATTTGTAGATATATTAAATTTTAACTTAAAATATTTAAGGGAACTCAATTAACTGTGGTAGACAAGAGAGTTAAATATTTAGGGAGAATTAATAGGTTAAGCAATAAAATAACTGAGCATAAACTTAAAAATGAAGTGGTTCTTCTCATTGTTAAACCCAAAACTAGCTTTATAAACAGAACAACAAGATTGTAAATTGAACTTAAAATGTTAAGGAAGTTTTGGGTTTTTTGAAATGTATAATTGTAGTAAAATTAATCAGCTCAGTTTAGGGCTCCAATAACTATAAATGTCTTTCCTATGCACACAAGCAACTCTTAAACGACCCCACGCCAAAATTAATTGACTTAAGGAAGTCAGTCTGCCATCAGGGCTCTCAACTCAGAAGACCATGGAGAGAGGTTCCTCCCAAGTAGTCTTTTTTTTTTTTTATAAAAGATTTTATTTATTTATTTGAGAGAGAGACAGTGAGAGAGAGCATGAGTGAGGAGAAGGTCAGAGGGAGAAGCAGACTCCCCATGGAGCTGGGAGCCGGATGTGGGACTCGATCCTCATGACCTGAGCCAAAGGCAGTCGTCCAACCAACTGAGCCACCCAGGCGTCCCCCTCCCAAGTAGTCTTTATGAAGCTGGCCTTCCTTACTCCTATCCAGCACATTAACAGTTCATTTGAAACCTTGATAATGGGCAACTATGTTGCTAAGTCTCAGCATTGAGAAGGGAAGGGACCATCCCCACACCCCCACACACATCCATACACTTTAGCAACAGAAAAGCAATTCTAAAATGATTCTGATTCTCTGCTTATTCCCACGAACCCCATGAAAAGTATATACAGTCCACACACCACATTTTTTAAGGTTCTCTGTTTTCTCTCCTCCAATGCCCGTACCTGCATAGCTATTTCCACACCTGGACATGGGGCAGGTGAAAGAGAAGTAAAGAAAATAAAGAGAGGGGAAAATGCAGGGGACAGAGTCAGATGTGACCAGAGGGACCCTCTTATTTTCTTTACTTCTGCTTCACCTGCCCCATGTCCATTAATAGAAATTCTCATTTTTCAGGGTCTAGCTTAAATTCCACCTCTTTTAGGAAACTTTCTTGAACCTCATTGCCCTGCCCCCTCACTCCCCAACCCCAGCCAGAGTCTGCCTGTTTCTTTTGTGGTCAAGGGACAGGGTTTGTATATCTCTTAGGGGTACCGAATGTTGGAAACAAGGTATTCCAGACCTCATCAGCCAGAGAGATAAACAACTATTGTGTGTGGACTCCCTCCTGGACTTGCTGACGTAGGGCCTCTGGTGTGGAGACAGCTATGCGGGTACAGGCACTGGAGGAGAGGAAAACAGAGAACCAGATGCGGGGCATGATGGGAAGCTGTGAAACTTTTTTTTTTTTTTTTTCCACATGAAGGCAGCTGAAGCCCTGATAATGGTGAATATCATCCTCAAGACAGTCTGCAGTGGCTAAAGTAGATGTGTTCGCAATGAAGGGTGTAAGTCAGCATGCTTGGGTATGAGGTTTGGTCCTTGTTTTGTGCCAAATCATGGTGCTATTGGAACAAGTCACTGCCCTTCTCTGTGCCTCAGTCTTCTTTTTCTTCTTAAGAGGGAAGGAATGGTGGCAGACATTCCACAAACCCGTTATCTTCCAGCCAGGTCACAGGGATGGGGGATGACCTGGGCCTTCCTGCCCCCAGAATTAAATCCAAACTGTACTGTGGCATTCTGTTTCTTCCAAACACCAGTCCTACCTCCCTCACTGGCCATGGCTCCCACATCTGGCTCCCTGCTCAGTGGGGGAACCTGCTTCTCCCTCTGCCTGCTGCCTCCCCTGCTTGTGATTCCTCTACCTCTCTGTGTGTGATAAATAAATAAATAAAATCTTTAGAAAAATAAAATAAAATAGAGGCACCTGGGGGTTCAGTCGATTAAGTGGCTGCCTTTGGCTCAGGTCATGATCCCTGGGATTGAGCCCTACATGGGGGTCCCTGCTCAGTGGAGAGCCTGTCTCTCCCTCTCCCTCTGCCTGCCGCTCTGCCTACTTGTGCGCGCTCTCTCTCTCTCTCTCTCTGTCAAACAGAATAATAATAATAATAATAAACAAAATAAAATAAAAACAAATGGCACTAATGCCCTATTTTTTATCTAACTTTGCTATTTTATAAAAAGCATATTCATCTTTGCCCATTCCCTTCTTATTTCTGCTTCCTCCAGGCCCTTTTCCTAGAAGAAACCAGTACTAATCTTTATTCCTCTCTTAAGCGCTTTATCTCCTTAGTTATTGAGATAATGAGTGTTCAAATGGCCTGGAGGCAATGAAAAAACAGGTGAAATAGGCCAGTTATAATGAGAATTTTAAAAAAAACAACAAGAAGAATTTAAAAAAAAACAACAACAACAACCGGGGCACCTGGGTGACGCAGTGGGTTAAAGCCTCTGCCTTCGTCTGTGATCTCCGTCTGTCAAATAAATAAATAAAATCTTAAAAAAAAAAAAAAAACAGCAAAGTATCTGAGAATAACACATCAATCCAAAAAAAAAAAAAAGAGAAGAAAAAGAAAAGAAAAGAAAAGTCTCTCTCTAAGGACGCATCTCAGATTGGTATGGGAATTTTGTTCCCCCAGAGATGGTAGGAAGCCCTAACCTCGCACCTGATACCACAGTTCCCATGAACAAAAAAAGATGAATGACATATGAGTTCCTGGCATGTAACTCTCTGGAGTTTTCAGCATGGCTGCATCACCCACATTTGACCACTGACCCTCCATCCATAGAAAGTGAGCTTTGGATCATCTGCCCCAAAGAGGGGAAGGACAGCCCAAAACAATTTACATTGCTTGCCAACTCATCGGAAGTGGCAGGATGAGATTGAGTACAGTCTGCAGAATGTCAACACACTTGACATTCATCTCTGTCTCCTGTTGCAAGTGGATGGAACTCAAGTGTACATACCCACACATTTCCCTCTCCCAACATCAGGCACCTTTGCATCTGCCACCTAAGAGAAAAGTAAGACAGGTCTCTAAGCAAACATTGAATGGAGGCCTGTCTGAAAAATGAATTCTTTCATCCACTGATATTTTCTTTTCTGTCAGTAGAAATACTTAGAGATTGAGTAGGCAAATGAGAGCCTGAGACACCTGTGGGGAAATTCTGGTCCCTGCTGCTACTGGTGCTACCACTGAGTAATCACTCTGAATTCACTGTCTCAGAGCTCTGCCTCCCCCTCCTTGGGAATTCCCCCAGAACAGGGAGTATGCAATCATCTTGATGTATTGCTATTTCTAACACTGGAAATGGAATATTTGTGGAACTTACTTTGCAAGAGGAAATGGTGACCTTTAAACTTCATCAAAAGAGAAGGAAGTGAATGCTAATAATAAGGTTCCCTCAGTTAATACCACACACCAAGGCTGAGACTCTCTTGTCTTCATAGTGACCTCAGCAGAGTCTCTGAGAGACAGCTAAGCAGTGACTCCACAGCTCTCCCCCACGTAAGCCCCAGTTATCCTTCTTCCTACCATCCTCCTCCACTCTCAGGTGACCTTGGATTCTATTCCCTAAGATTAAGCATGAAAATGACTCATCAATAATAACTCTGCAGTCCCTATCTGAACCTATTTTCCAAACCTCTCCCAAGGGATGTCCCTCCATGCGCCCCCGTCACTCATCTGCCATGTGGCCTCCCCATGTGAGGGAGGAACTTTCTACCTGGTCACAGAAAAAAGTCCTCCTTTGGACTTCAGGCTGTTTATCAGCTGAGGCCCTACTGGCTCAGGCCTCCTTATAGTCTCTTCCTGACTGCAGACCCTGAAATCCCAATTCTCAGAGGCTCCTCCTTAACTCTCTTCCCATCCTCCCTCCCTTCCCTGGCAGAAATCCATTCCCTAACTAGCTGACTCCTGAGATATCTTCAGTGACCTTCACACTATCCTAAATTGAGCTGCAGCCTCTCTTTTATCCTTGCAAGATATTTCCCTTACTGCTGGCCCATTCTCCTCCTGAGAAGAGAAACTTCCTGGGAAGTTTCCCCCAAAGCAGCTGCTAAAGTAGAAGGAAGAAAAGAGAGAAGAAGGGAGAGGAGGGAGGAAAGGAGAGAAGGACATCAGGACAGAAGGAGGAAAAACTACTTTTTACTGACTATCAAATGTAACCAATATATTGGGCAGTTTGAATGTAGTGAATTACAAACAAGAAATGACCTTATTTTCTTCCAGCAACTGCTTCACACATGCTCTGACATCTCTAGCCAGAGAAGAACTTTCTAGTAAACCAACCTTCATATATGAACAGTCTCAGCCTCCAAGTAAAGATGGCGATATGGATTCTTTCCACCTAATTCTGTTTCTTTCCCCAAACCCCATTAAAATAACATTAAAGTGATTTTTAAAGGTACAAACCCACAAGCACGGAGAAAATGACACACCAACAATGGTGCGGAAATGCATCGTTGTGATCAGTCTGGCCATTTCTTGGGCATGCACTTCACCGAGTTTACATTCACAACAAAAATTGAAGAGCTCCTAGTCTCACGCAGGAGTTTTTTAGGGAAAAAAATTGAAAGCTGGAAAGCAGTTGGACAAGTGGAAGCTGATCCTGAGTGAGCGGTGGAAGAACTGGAACCAGCCAACATCTAGGACCTCTGAGATTGGAGCAGAGGGTAAAATAAGGAAGACTGGAAGCTAGTTTAAACGGTGGTTACAAATCAAAGAAAAAGTACATTTGTAAGTACATATTGTATGATTCTACTTTCATAGAAGTCTAGAAAATGTCAACGACAGTGACAGAAAATAGGTCAGTGTTTGTTTGGGAATGAAGAAGGAATTGCAAAGAGGCCTGATGAAACAGGTAATGAATATGTTCCCTATCTTGACAGCAGTGATGGTTTCAAAGGGGATGTGTCAAAACAGAAGCTGCACAGTTTAAATATGTGCAGTTTATTATATGTCAGTTTTACATCAATAACACTGTTTTTAAAAGTGCTGGCAGAGTTGTGAGGGAATTCCCATTTGGCTGACTGGTTCAGTCTTTTGAAGAACAGCATGATAATAATTTTACTAATAGTTATATCCACAGATTACCTTTCCCATATTAGTAGAAGACAACAAGTTTATTCTGTAGAAAATGTAAGATAAAGGGGGTGTGGGGACACCAGGCACATTTGAAGGTGGGAGAAAAATACTGAAAACAGCATGATTAATGAAAGCATGAAGCATGATCTGAGAATCCCAGGCCTTCTTCCCCACAAGGATGGTTGGCCAGGCTTGTTACCCTTTAGGCAGGAAACTAAAAGAAAATTCCCTGGGGAAGAAAGTCAATACTAATATTAAGGTTTCTCCAAAGCAATGGCCCTGCCAGGTATCAAATAACAGCACTTACAGCAACAGACCTCACAGATACTCAGTGCTTCCAGTCTGCTTTCAAATTATGTACTCTTGGGGCACTTGAGTGGCTCAGTGGGTTAAAGCCTCTTCCTTCGGCTCAGGTCATGATCCAAGGGTCCTGGGATGGAGCCCCAAATCGGGCTCTCTCTGCTCAGCAGGGAGCCTGCTTCCCTTCCTCTTTCTCTGCCTGCCTCTCTGCCTCCTTGTGATCACTGTCAAATAAATAAAAAATCTTTTTTTAAAAATTACGTACTCTTGAATATAAGCAGAAAAGCTACTAAACTTCTGCGGAAAGTTTTTGTAAGATGGGATATCAAAACAAACCAATCAAACTCTGAAACTATAAAACACTGCTAAAGAAATTGAAGATGACACAAGTGGAAAGATAATCCATGCTTATGGACTGGGAGAACAATATTGCTAAATTATCAATTACCACCTGAAGCAATCTACAAATTTAATGAATCCCTATCAAATACCCAAACAGCATATTTCCAGAGCTAGAACAAACAATCCTAAAATTTGGTATGGGACCACAAAAGACCCTAAATAGCCAAAGAAATTTTGAAAAAGAAAAAACTGAAGGTATCACAATCCCAGACTTCAAGATATACTACAAAGTTATAGTAATCAAAAACAGTATGGCCCTGGCACAAAAAATAGACACATAGATCAACAGAACAGACTGAATAACTCAGAAATAAACCCAGATTATATGGTCAATTAATCTTTGAAAAAAGAGGCAAGACTATACAATGGAAGGAAGACAGTCCCTTCAACAAATGGTGTTGGGAACATTGGACAGCTGCACACAAAAGAAAGAAACTAGATCACTTCCTTACACCATACGTAAAAATAAGCTCAAAATGGGTTAAAGACGCAAAGGTAAGACATGAAACCATAAAAATCATAGAAAAGAACACAGGCAGTAATTTCTGAGATTGTCCATAGCAACATTTCTCTAGACATGTCTTCTGAGGCAAGAAAAATAAAAGCAAATAAACTATTGGGATTATATTAAAATAAAAAACTTCTGCACAACAAAGGAAACAATCAACAAAACTAAATGACAACCTACCAAATGGGAGAAGATATTTGCAAATGACATATCTGATAAAGGGTTAGTATCTAAAATATATAAATAACTTACACAACTCAACACCAAAAACCAAATAATCCAACTAAAAATTGGGCAAAAGACATGAAAAGACACTTCTCCAAAGAAAACATACAGATGTTCAACAGACATCACTCATCATCAGGGAAATGCAAATCAAAACTACAAATTGTACTTGTCAAAATGGCTAAAATCAAAAACACAAAAAAGAACAAGTGTTGGCAAGGATAAAGAGAAAGAGTAATCCTCTCTTACTGTTAGTGAGAAAGCAAACTGGTGCAGCTGGTGTGGAAAACAGCATGGAGATTCCTCAAAAATTAAAAATAGCATTACCATATGATTCAGTAATTCCACTATTGGGTATTTACTCAAAGAATATAAAAACACTAATTTGAAAAGATATATGCACCCTATGTTTATTAGAGCAATATTTACAATAACCCAGTTATGGGAGCAACCTAAATGTCTATCAGTATGAATGGACAAAGAGGATGTGAGATACACACACACAACATACACACACACACACACACACTAGAATATTATTCAGCCATTTAAAAAGATGAGATCTTGCCATTTGCAACAATATTGATAATGCTAAGTGAAATATGCCAGAGAAAAACAAATACCTTGTGATTTCACTTATATGAAGAATTTAAGAAACAAAACAACTGAATAAAGGGAAAAAAGAAAGAGATAAACCAAAAACCAGACTCTTCACTATAGAGAACAAAGAAGTGTTACCAGAAGGGAGGTTGGTGAAGGGATGGGTGAAATGGATGAGGGGGATTAAGAGTACACTTATTGTGATGAGCACTGAAAAATATATAGAATTGTTGAATCACAATATTGTACACCTGAAACAAATATAATATGGTATGTTAATTACACTAGATTTTTTTTAAAGCAGGGAAGAAACCTGAAATAACTATTATGAATATCCTCAAAGTAATAAGATAATAGAATGAAGAAACAAGAACAAAATACTACCAGGGAGAGGGGAGAGAAAAATATTCAAAGAACAAGAAAATATGAAAACTTAATAAAACAAATTGAAGATAATGTTAAGCAAATCTCGATGGAGAGGTAAGATGGCAGAAGAGTAGCAGACTGAGATGACGTCAGATCGCAGTTCAGCTAGTTACCAAACCATTCCAAACACCTACAAACTCAACAGGAGATAGAAGAGAAGAGCAGCAATTCTAGGAACAGAAAATCGACCACTTTCTGAAAGGTAGGACACAGAGAGTAAATCCAAAGACAGGAAGATAGACTGTGGGGTGGGGCGGAGTTGGGGGAGGTGGCTCCTGGAAAGCCACAGAGCAGTGGAGCACAAAATCAGAACATTCAGAAGTCTGCTCCACTGAGGGACATCACTCCAGAGGATAAGCAGGGGTGGAGCCCTCGCAGGGACAGTGTGGTCTCAGGTCCTGTGGGGTCACAAAAAGATTGGGGGTGGGGTGCCTGGGTGGCTCAGTGGGTTAAGCCGTTGCCTTTGGCTCAGGTCATGATCTCAGGGTCCTGGGATCGAGTCCTGCATCAGGCTCTCTGCTCAGCAGGGAGCCTGCTTCCCTCTCTCTCTCTCTGCCTGCCTCTCTGTCTACTTGTGATCTCTCTCTGACAAATAAATAAATAAAATCTTAAAAAAAAAAAAAAAAGATTGGGGGTATCTGAGTGTGGCAGAGCTCCCAGGTATTGGAGTGGGGAAGCTGACTACAGAGACAGAGCCGAGGAGTGAGCTCTCCGATTGGGGTTACCTTAAACCATGATCCATGACACAGTTAGGCCACTGCTCTTTGAGTAGGGACACCACAAGTGGCAGATCCAGGGAGACTCACCTTCCTCCTCCTCTGGAGCAGCATGGCAGGAATCTGCTGGGTTTGGAGACTCCAAATGGGACCATGTGCCAGAGACAGAAACACTCAGTCACAGGCCGGGTGAGCTCAGTGTGTGGCCAGAGACCAGGCAGATGGGAGTGATTAACCGCTTTTCACTGAGGGTGCACCGAGGAGTGGGGCCCCGAGCTCTCGGCTCCTCCTGCCGGAGATTGGAGTCCACCATTTTCATTCCCATCCTCCAGAGCTCTACGGGACGCGTTCAGGGAACAAAAGCTCCAAAGAAAGAAGCCAAGCAGATTACTTAGCCTGGCCCCTGGCAAGGGCACCGCAATTCCGCCTCGGGCAAAGACACTTGAGAATCATTACAACAGGCCCCTCCCCGAGAAGATCAGCAAGAACATCCAGCCAAGACCAAGCTAACCGATCAAGGAGAACAGCAGAACTCTAGAGCTAGGGGAAAGCAATGCATGGAATTCATGGCTTTCTCCCCAAGATTCTTCAGTCTTGCAAAGTTAAATTAAATTTTTTTAATTTTATTTTTTTCTTATTCTAATTTTTTAACTTTTCCTTTTTCCTCTTTTAACATTTTTAACTAGTTTATCTAAACAATATCTTTCTTAAAAAAAATCTTTTTAAACCTTCATTATTATAGTCATATTTTATCCTTCATATTATTTAACCTTATTTTTTGTATAGGGTTATTTTTTTCTAAAAAATTTTGGGATACAATTTCTTCTAATAGATCAAAATATACCCTAAATCTAGCACAGGGCTTTGTTCTAGTCTCCAGCCTGAGCATAGTCTCTCCACTTTTTTTTTTTCTTTCTTTTCCCAAACAACTTACCTTATCAATTCCTTTTTTAGAATTTTTTTAAAGTTTTCATCTTTAGGGGCGCCTGGGTGGCTCAGTGGGTTGAGCCGCTGCCTTCGGCTCAGGTCATGATCCCAAGTCCTGGGTTCAAGCCCCGCATCGGGCTTTCTGCTCAGCAGGGAGCCTGCTTCCTCCTCTCTCTCTGCCTGCCTCTCTGCCTACTTGTGATTTCTCTCAGTCAAATAAATAAATAAAATCTTTAAAAAAAAATTTTCATCTTTACAGTCATATTCCATCCCTCCAACTTGTTTACCCTTATTTTTGTATATATATAAGTGTTTCTTTTTTTTTTAATTTTGGGAGGCAGTTTCTTCTAAAAGACCAAAATATACCCAAAATCAAGTGGGTAGCTCTGTTTTATTCACCAGTCCAATACACACACACACACACACACACACACACAGATATATATATATATATAATTATTTATATATATATATATATATATATATATATATATATATATATAATTATTATATATATATTTATAAAAAATTTTTGTTTCCTTTCTTTTTACCCCCCTTCTTCTCCCCCTGATTTGGGATCTCTTCTGACTTGGTTAGTGTAAATTTTTCTGGGGTCTTTGCCACCCTTTTAGTATTTTATTCTCTCGTTCATATATTCTTATCTGGATAAAATGACAAGGCAGAAAAACTCACCACAAAAAAAAAAAAAAAAAAGAAAAGAAAAAGAAAAAGAGGCAGTACCAAAGACTAGGGACATAATCAACACAGACATTGGTAATATGTCAGATCTAGAGTTCAGAATGATGATTCTCAAGCTGCTAGCTGGGCTCGGAAAAGACACGGAAGATATTAGAGAAACCCTGCCTAGAGAAATAAAAGCCCTTTCTGGAGAAATAAAAAAACTAAAATCTAACCAAGCTGAAATCAAAAAAGCTATAAATGAGGAGCAATAAAAAATGGAGGCTCTTGCTGCTAGGATAAATGAGGCAGAAGAGAGAATTAGTGATATAGAAGACCAAATGATGGAGAAAAAAGAAGCTGAGCAAAAGAGAGACAACTACTGGACTATGAGAGGAGAATTCAAGAGATAAGCAATACCATAAGACAAAACAATATTAGAAAAATTGGGATCCCAAGAAGAAAGAGAGAGAAGGCAAAAGGTATACTGGAGCGAATTATAGTAGCGAATTTCCCTAATATGGCAATGAGAACAAGCATCAAAGTCCAGGAGCCACAGAAAACTCCCCTCAAAATCAATAAAAATAGGTCCACACCCCATCATCTAATAGTAAAACTTACAAGTCTTATTGACAAAGAGAAAATCCTGAAAGCAGCTCGGGACAAGAAGTCTGTAACATACAATGGTAAAAATATTAGATTGGCAGCAGACTTATCCACAGAGACCTAGCAGGCCAGAAAGAACTGGCATGATATATTCAGAGCACTAAATGAGAAAAATATACAGCCAAGAATACTATATCCAGCTAGGCTATCACTGAAAATAGAAGGAGAGATAAGAAGCTTCCAGGACAAACAAAAATTAAATAATTTGCAAACACCAAACCAGCCCTACAAGAAATATTGAAAGAGGTCCTCTAAGCAAAGAGAGAGCCTAAAAGTAGTAGACCAGAAAGGAACAGAGACAATATACAGTAACATTAACCTTATAAGCAATACAATGGCACTAAATTCATATCTCTCAATAGTTACCCTGAATGTAAATGGGCTAAATGCCCCAATCAAAAGACACAGGGTATCAGAATGGATAAAAAAACAAAACCCATCAATATGCTGTCTACAAGAAACTCATTTTAGACCCAAAGACACCTCCAGATTTAAAGTGAGGGTGTGGAAACATGGAAAACAATTTACCATGCTAATGGACATCAAAGAAAGCTGGGATGGCAATCCTTACATCAGATAAATTAGATTTTAAGCCAAAGACTATAATAAGAGATGAGAAAGGGCATTATATCATACTCAAAGGGTCTGTCCAACAAGATGATCTAACAATTTTAAATATCTATGCCCCTAACATGGGAGCAGCCAATTACATAAACCAATTAATAACAAAATCAAAGAAGCACATTGACAATAATACAATAATAATAGGAGACTTTTATACCTCCCTCACTGAAATGGACCGATCAACCAAGCAAAAGATCAACAAGGAAATAACTGGACCAGATGGACATCACAGATATCTTCAGAACATTCCATCCCAAAGCAACAGAATACACATTCTTCTCTAGCGCATATTGAACATTCTCCAGAATAGATCACATCCTGGGTCACAAATCAGCTCTCAACCAGTACCAAAAGATTGGGATTATTCCCTGCATATTTTCAGACCACAATGCTCTGAAGCTAGAACTCAATCACAAAAGGAAAGTCGGAAAGAACTCAAATACATGGAGGCTAAAGAGTATCCTACTAAAGAATGAATAGGTCAACCAGGAAATTAAAGAAGAATTGAAACAATTCATGGAAACAAATGATAATGAAAACACAACTGCTCAAAATATGTGGGACACAGCAAAGGTGGTCCTGAGAGGAAAGTATATAGCCATACGAGCCTTTCTCAAGAAACAAGAAAGTTCTCAATTATGCAACTTAACCCTACACCTAAAGGAGCTGGAGAAAGAACAGCAAAGAAAGCCTAAACCCAGAAGGAGAGGAGAAATAACAAATATCAGAGCAGAAATCAATGAAATAGAAACCAAAAGAGAACAGTAGAACAAATCAATGAAACTAAGAGCTTGTTCTTTGAAAGAATTAATAAGATCGATAAACCCCTGGCCAGACTTATCAAAAAGAAAAGAGAAAGGACCCAAATAAATAAATTCATGAATGAAAGAGGAGAGGTCACAACCAACACAAAAGAAATACAAACAATTATAAGAACATATGAGCAACTATATGCCAGCAAATTTGACTATCTGGAAAAAAAGGATGCATTCCTAGAGACATGTAAACTACCAAAACTGAACCAGGAAGAACTAGAAAACCTGAACAGACCCATAACCAATAAGGAGATTGAAGCAGTCATCAAAAAATCTCCCAACAAAAAAGAGCCCAGGGCCAGATGGCTTCCCAGGGGAATTCTACCAAACATTAAAGAAGAATTAATGCCTATTCTCCTGAAACTGTTCCCAAAAAATAGAAAGGAAAGGAAAACTTCCAAACTCATTTTATGAGGCCAGCATTACCTTGATCCCAAAATCATCAAAGACCCATCAAAAAAGAGAATTACAGACCAATATCCTTGATGAACATAGATGCGAAAATTCTCACCAAAATATTAGCCAATAGGATCCAACAGTACATTAAAAGGATTATTCACCACGACCAAGTGGGATTTATTCCTGGGCTGCAAGGTTGGTTCAACATCCGCAAATCAATCAATGTGATACAACACATTAATAAAAGAAAAAACAAGAACCATATGATACTCTCAATAGATGCCGAAAAAGCATTTGACAAAGTACAGCATCCCTTCCTGATCAAAACTCTTCAAAGTGTAGGGATAAAGGGCACATACCTCAATATCATCAAAGCCATCTATGAAAAACCCACAGCAAATATCATTCTCAATGGGGAAAAATGGAGAGCTTTTCCCCTAAGGTCAGGAACATGGCAGGGCTGTCCATTATCACCACTGCTATTCAACATAGTACTAGAAGTCCTGGCCTCAGCAATCAGATAGCAAAAAGAAATTAAAGGGATCTGAATCAGCAAAGATGTCAAACTATCACTCTTTGCAGATGATATGATACTATATGTGGAAAACCCAAAAGACTCCACTCCAAAACTGCTAGAACTTGTACAGGAATTCAGTGAAGTGTCAGGATATAAAATCAATGCACAGAAATCAGTTGCATTTCTATACACCAACAACAAGACAGAAGAAAGAGAAATTAAGGAGTTGATCCCATTTACAATTGCACTCAAAACCATAAGATATCTAGGAATAAACCTAACCAAAGAGGCAAAGAATCTGTACTTAGAAAACTATAAAGTACTCTCGAAAGAAATTGAGGAAGAAAACAAAGAAATGGAAAAACGTTCCATGCTCATGGATTGGAAGAACAAATATTGTGAAAATGTCTATGCTACCTAAAGCAAGCTGGTGCAACCACTCTGGAAACAACATAGAGGTTCCTCAAAAAGTTGAAAATAGAGCTACCCTATGACCCAGCAATCACACTACTGGGTATTTACCCTAAAGATACAAATGTAGTAATCTGAAGGGGCACATGCACCCGAGTGTTTATAGCAGCAATGTCCACAATAGCCAAACTACGGAAAGAGCCTAGATGTCCATCAACAGATGAATGGATAAAGAAGATGTGGTATATATATACAGTGGAATACTATGCAGCCATCAAAAGAAACAAAATCTTGCCATTTGCAATGATGTGGATAGAACTAGAGGGTATTATGCTGAGCAAAATAAGTCAATCAGAGAAAGGCAATTATCATATGATCTCCCTGATATGAGGAATTTGAGAGGCAGAATGGGGGCTTTAGGGGGTAGGTTTGGGGGTAGGGAAGGAAAAAAATGAAACAAGATGGGATCGGGAGGGAGACAAACCATAAGAGACTCTTAATCTCACAAAACAAACTGAGGGTTGCTGGGGGAGCGGGGTATGGGGAGGGTGATTGGGTTATGGACACTGGGGAGGGTATGTGATATGGAGAGCACTGTGAAGTGTGTTTAAGTCTGACAATTCACAGACCTGCACCCCCTGGGGCAAATAATACATTATATATTAATAAAAATGATTTTAAAAAAACGTTAAGCAAATCTCTCAGAAAGTAATGCAAAAGGATAAAGACAGAATAGAATCAATAAGAATATTAGAGGACAGGTCCAGGAAACTCTGAAGTCAAAAACAAGAGATTCCAGAGAAAAGGAAAGATAGAAAAAACTGAGAGAAAAGGCACTTGATCAAATAATTCATAAAATTTTCAGAACTTGAAAAACAAGTGTTTCCAGATGGTAATATTCCCATTGAGTATCTAGCATAATGAATGAAAAAACACCCACCCTATGAGATTTCAGAACACTGGAGATAAAGAGATAATCCTACAATATTCCAGATAGAAAGCAACAGTCACATGGAAATAATTGAGCATTTGAATGGCATAAGACTTCTCAGAAGCAATATTGGAGACTAGAAGAAAATGGAGCAATGCCTTCAAAATCCTAAAGGAAATCTAATTTCAGCCTAGAATTATTATCCAACCAAACATTAGCCTGTCTCTGTGTGGGTGTGTATGCACACATATGTGCCCATGCACACACATATGAAGCAAATATGACAAAACACTGACTCTTGGTTTAGGAAGATGGCTATGCAGATGTTCATTGTGCCATTCTTTAGATCTATATGGATGTTTGAAAATTTTCATGATGAGAACTGATGAGGAACACAATTTCACACCTAATTCAAAGTTTCTTGCCTTCCCCTGTTCAGCCTAATCTACAGCTCTGGGAAGGGAAAAATAACTATTTCTTCACTCTTTCCTCCTTCCCCTCCATTGTCTGCCCTTTCTCCCCTGACTTGGAACCTAGGAAGAGGCAGTGGGAACGGGGGAAAGTCTTCCATCCCTGGTGTTTGCCAGAGAAACCAAACCTCCCCATAGAGTGGGAGTACCCTAGGTGGTACTGGTGCTTGCATACAACTTGTCCAAGCAGGTCCGATGAGAGGGTGGGGCGAGCATCAGGAAGTCATTCACTGACATGAATGTATGCAGGGGTGGGAGAACCTGCAGAGGAATCAGCCCTGAGAAAACAGCATGGCATCCTTCTTTAGTAGATGCTTTTGCTCAGGCAGAGGAAATCATGGAGAAAGGGGCTTATAGGAGTTATTTCACCAGATTCTGTGAGCTACAGATGTAAAAGCACCCAGGACACAGAGGTAAGCAGTGAATGTGTTCTTTACTCTTTAGCACAATGCAGATATCTTCAATACTTGTATACATACACAGCCCCTCTGGGAGAGACAGGCCTCTGGTGTGGACACCAGCCTTCTCTGTTGGTCCCAGCACCAAGCTAGTCCTGTGCTCTCTCAGCATCACAGGCTGCTCTCACCAACAGCAGGGGTGGTACCTGTGGGAACTGGAGCTGCCAGACTGATTTATATGTGAGATAGCATCAAAGGACTCTAAGATAAGCAAGGTAAGATTTGCAGGGTGAGCCTCCAAGTTCCTGGTCAGAAGGGAACAGGAGCTAAGGAAGCTTGAATGAACTATTACTACAATTCCTTTATACCCAGACAGTTGTGAGGCCTAAGAGTCTTTGTTTTGTTTTTCTATGAATAATCTCTTAACAAAAAAAAAACTGCACAAATTGAAGGTATACAATTTGATCATTGTGACATAGGCATACACCAGTGAAACTATCATCACACTCATGATAATGAACGTACACATTACCCCCAAAAGTTTCCTCAAAAAAAAAGTTTCTTCATATCCCTGTATAACCTTCCCTCCTCCTCCCTGCACCCCAACACAAGACAACTCCCGAAGCTTTCTGTCCCACAAATGAGTTTGCATTTTCTAGAACTTTATGAAATCATATAGAATGTAGTCTTTCATGCCTGGCTTCTTTCAGCATAATTATTTTGAGATTCATCCATATTGTTGTATGTATCATTAGTTCATTCCTTTTCGTTGCTGAATAATATTCCATTGTATGAATGTACCATACTTTGTTTATTCATTCACTTGATGATGACATTGCATTGTTTCCATTTTTAGTAATGACAAATAATGTTGCTGTGAATATTCCTGTAGGAATACTGGTAGAAACCCATGCTTTTATTCCATGAGGGTAAATAAAAACCTGGCAGTAGAAGGGCTAGATCATATGGTAGATACATGTTTGACTTTTTATGAACCTGTCAAATTGTTCCCCAAAGTGTTTGTACCATTTTGCATTCCCATCAGCAGTGTATAATAGTCCTATTTCTCCTCCATCACCATCAACACTTGGTAGGGTCAGTGTTTTTCTTTTTAGACATTCTGATATGTGATAATAAGGCCCAGAGAGTCTAGGGTTACATTGGTATCTTCTTCAGCACCCAGCACAATGCCGGTCATAGAGAAAATACTTGTTGCTTGATTGATGAGTCTTTTTACAGTAAATAGAATTAGTTACAAGCTGGTTTGGCCTGGTCTTGGCTCTGGAGATAAGGTTGTGACAAAGTTGCTGAGGATTTAAAAAAAGAAAAATCTGGTTCACCACTGCTCCACTGGAGATCAACTAAGACCCAATCCATGAGAAGTAGAAAAGCCAAACCACACTGCCTTTACACCAAAGTATTTGAAAGTCTACCATATTTCAGGAGGGCCCTGGATACACGGACCCTACACTGCTCAGAGTAACTAGCTCAATGAGAGGTCTAAGAAGCAAGCAATGTGAGGAGCAGTTAGAGAAGGCTTAGGGGAGCATATAAAAGATATCACATTCCTGAGATGCTCTCCTGCAGTATCAGAACATCTATGCATCTTTGAGAGCATATTTTGAATAAACAGAAGGGACCCAGTGTAGCTCATAGCTTTTGGTCCACCAGAGGAAGAACATTCTAATGACAGAGATTTCCAGCTGTAGAGTGGGCTGCTTCACAAAGATACAAGTGTCTCATTTCTCAAATCACCCTCATTTTTGCAGGAACACAACAGAAGTTACTCCTACCCTGAGGAAGAGAAAGGACTAGGAAAACAGCACCCAAATTCTAAAAGGTAGAAGGTCAGGCACATATTAGGAGTTTTCTAAAGTCTTCAATTGATGAAAAAGAATGAGTGAGGACAGAAAATGCTAAATTAGACGTAAGAGAGAATGTACTGAAGCAATCCCAGTGGATGGTGATAAAGTAATGAGTCCCAGAGTCTGGCTCAATTAGAGTGGTGAGAGTTGGGTTGGAAGATTTCCCAGAATATTAAGTAACACTTTGCATGAGGCCAGTTCAGCTGGGAAGAGATAAACTTTGGAAGAACTTTATATAAGGGTCTACTACCCAAAAAGCCACCAAGTTATCCAATATAAAGAGAAGCTCACCTCCCAATCTGCCAACTTAAGAAGTCCAGAAGAAGTCAGAAGTCCAATTCCTAAGAACTGAAGGCCAAAGGAAGATCACTTTATAAAATTTCCTTTTTTTTTAAAGATTTTATTTATTTGTCAGAGAGAGAAAGAGAGGACAAGCAGGAGGAGCAGCAGGCAGAGGGAAAAGCAGACTGAGTGGGAACTGAGCAGGGAACCCAATGCTGGACTCGATCCCAGGATCCTGGGATCATGACCTGAGGCGAAGGCAGACACTTAACTGACGGAGCCACCCAGGTGTCTCTCTTTATAAAATTTTCATAGAAAATTGGGAAAGACATTTTTTAATGTTTTAAATGTTTTTTAATGTTTTGCAACATGTTTTAAATGTTGCAACTGAGGAAGAGGTGGAACTAGGAAAACAGCACCCAAATTCTAGTCTATGGTCAGACACATACTAAGAGTTTTCTAAAGACTTCATTTAATGAAACTGAAGAGTGAGGACAGAAAATGCTAAATTAGACTTTAATGGAGAATGACAAAAGTAGTATGTGTTTGTTGTAGAAATTTTTTAAAATAAAATTAAAATAAGAAAATTAAAAACATCTGTGACCCCACTACCAAAATATTTCTATCATTGACATACTGGTAGATATAGAGTCAGCCTTTTTGTATTTATAAAATGGAATCATAATACAGATACTCCTCAGTAACCGAAATGCAGACCAAAATGGAAAAATACATATTTACTTCATTTGTGTCTATCAGTTTACATTATTATTTTATGAAGAGCTCTTTTTTTTTTTAAAGATTTTATTTGACAGAGAGAGATCACAAGTAGAGAGAGAGAGAGAGAGAGGAGGAAGCAGGCTCCCTGCCTAGCAGAGAGCCTGATGTGGGACTCAATCCCAGGACCCTGAGATCATGACCTGAGCTGAAGGCAGAGGCTTAACCCACTGAGCCACCCAGGCAGCCCCTATGAAGAGCTCTTAAAAGCTAACAATAAAAGCTGAACTCCTTCAATAAAAAAGGTAAAAGTCATTAACAGGAAATTAATGAAATGTTTTTAAAGCGAAAATAGCCAGCACTGGTCAAAGTGTGGGAAAGTAGGCACTTTCATACAAGGCTGGTAGGAGCATAAAGGGACACAGCCTTCCTGGAGGGCAATTTGGCAATAGAGTGCCATAAACCGTTGGACCCTGAATTCCACTTTTAGAAATTTATCCTAAGCGGGGCGCCTGGGTGGCTCAGTGGGTTAAAGCCTCTGCCTTCAGCTCAGGTCATGATCCCAGGGTCCTGGGATCAAGCCCCGCATCGGGCTCTCTGCTCCGCAGGGAGCCTGCTTCCTCCTTTCTCTCTCTGCCTGCCTCTCTGCCTACTTGTGATCTCTGTCTGTCAAATAAATAAATAAAATCTTAAAAAAAAAAAAAAAAGAAATTTATCCTAAGGAAATTTCTCTCCAGGATTAGATAAATTTGCCTCTATTTTCTTTTGTTCATTTTATGATGTCACTTTTCTTTATGTTTAAGCCTTTTATCTATTTGGAATTTAAATTTGTATGAAGTAGAGAACGTAACTTTTTAATTTTTTCTTTTTCTAAATGGCTTATTGGTTCCCAAACACTACTTACGAATCAATCCACACTTTCCCCCTCTGATTTTAAATACTGGAGTTTGACTTTAAAATGTAATCTGCTCTGTCTCAGACAACATTTGAGGAAATCCTGTTCCCTCCCTCAATCTATGAGAGGATGAATACACGTCACTTCCCTCTTTTTACTTTGTTTCTAAGAATTTCTTCTTTCCAAACTCTGCAAGGCCACTATAAAAATTTCCAGGGCCTGAGGAGAAAGCAGAACTAACTAATATGGGGAAATCTAGGAAATGCTTACCTATTCAGTTCAGTCTATCCTATATGATGACTCAAACTCTCTACAGCCTAAATCATCATTTTCCTCCCCAAACTATTTCCTCCTCCAGAGTTCTTTATCATCTTGATGTCATCCTAGGGTCCCTCTTTCTACTCTCCTGCACACCCAGGACATATCGCATCAGTTCTTCCTTCCCTGCATGGGCCTTTCAGGTCCATTTCCACTGTAGCGTCACATGTCTGTTTCCCTCAGCCCTGGCTCTCCTGCCTTTCACCAGGAGCAGCAGACCAATCTCGTGGTTTCACTCACTTCCTGGCCTAATCCATTAAACTCACCACAGTGAGACTCCTGCATCACATCATTGCTCTGCTCGAAACACTCCAGGTGTTCCTCATTGCTCATAAATGAAAGTCCAGACATTAGACTAGGCAAGGCCCACTACAATTTGGTCCTACCCCACCTACCTCTCCAATCTTTTCTCCTTATTCTGACACAGCACTCTGTCTCTTAAATACTCTGTCAAATGTTTCTTTCCTCTTCTATCTCTAGTCTGAACTGGATTTAAGGGTGTTTATTCAAGGGGCACAGGGTGGCATAGTCAAGTAAGTGTCCGACTCTTGGTTTCAGCTCAAGTCATGATCTCAGGGTCATGGGAACAAGAGCCCTGCCAGGCTCTGCACTCAGCACAGAGTCTGCTTAAGACTCTTTCTCCCTCTCCCTCTGCCCCTCCTCCTCCAAAATAAAAAAATATATATTTTTTAAAGGATATTTATTCAAGTATTGAATAAAGTGTTATACTGCCCAGTCTTAATTTTTAAAATTTTAAATTTCATTGCACCTTAATGCCCATGTATTTGCTTTTCTCCATGGATCAGAAGCCCAGGCCCAAAGTAAAGCCCTGCTTTTTCCAAGCTCTTCTTTTAAAAGATATAAATTTGTGGGGTGCCTGGGTGGCTCAGTGCTTAAGCCTCTGCCTTTGGCTCAGGTCATGATCCCAGGGTCCTGGGATCGAGCCCCACATCCCGCTCTCTGCTCAGCAGGGAGCTGCTTCCTCCTCTCTCTCTCTCTCTCTCTCTCTCTCTCTGCCTGACTCTCTGCCTACTTGTGATCTCGGTCTGTCAAATAAATAAAATAATTAAAAAAAAATAAAATAAGATAAAAGACATAAATATGTCTGTAAGTTGTACCATATTAGGTCCTGGAAATTTTACATCAAATCGTTTACCAGATCACTTTCCTCCAAGTCAAGAAAGATCTGGGAACAGAATAGGACACTGGTGACTGAAAAGAAAGTGCTGAAACAAGGTCAGAAGAAGCTAGAAGGAGCAACAAGGCATGCCACATGAGAGCCCACCATGATGCAACTGCACTGGAAAGGGTGTGACACACCAACTGCATCTCCATGCGGATGGACGAGGCAGTCAGCTCTCCACTCCCAGGACACCACATTCTACGTTTCCTCCTGACAAGCAGGGCTTCTGCTTCCCAGTTGCCCTGACTGCCATCCCTGGATGCACAGCTCTGACTGGTGGGGTGCCTCACCTCCACAACCCTCTCCTGGGCCTCATGCCCACTGCCAAGACTCCATGCCTTAGCCTGTTGACTCTTCCAAGCTTCAAATCCATGCATGCAACTCCCATGGGATTTGCTTCATGGGATCCTCCACTCCACTTTGTCCAATTCTGCGAGCATTTCTCTCAGAATATGGTACTTCGGTATTCCTGACTGCTGCTTCCAGAATATGTACAACTCAAATATCTCATCTGTCTAAGGGACTGCACTTTTTGTTGAGTTGTCTATCTTCCTCATGCCCTACTTCTAACCAATCACCAAATCATGATGATTTGAAACTTCTAATAATTCAAATGCATCCACTTCTCTCCATCTCCACGGCCATCACACAAGTCCAAAGCCATGATCATTTCTCACCCAGACAATTCATTAACCTTCTCCCCACTGTCTCTCCTCTTTAGAATCCAGACAGATCTTTTAAAAACACAAAACTAATTTGCCAATCGCTTGCTTAACACACTTCAAACTACCTTCAGGATATATCCAGTGTCCTTAACCTGTTTACAGGGTTGCCCATGACCTGGCCATGTCCACCTCTTCAGCCGTATTTCCTGCCACTTTGCTCTTCAGTCCCTGGGCTTCTGCCACCCTGGCCCTTTTCAGTTTCAGAAGGACACCAAAGTCCTTCTAGCTTTCAGGCCTATGCACCTGCTGTTCCCACTGCCTGAGACACTAACCTCTTTTCTCACATCTACCCACACCTTCATCTGGATAAATATTACCCTTCCCATCCATGATGCTGCTTCTCAGAGAGACTTTCCATGACCTTTCAGACTAGATTAGGTTTTCCTCTCTCCCCCCTCCCACTTCCCTTGCATATATCTCCAGAGCATCTCACACTACCACTTTCTTCAAAATTGCAACTATGATCATGCGTGCCTCTCCACCAGCAGAGATACAACTTGCATTCTACTTAGAATTCCTTTAACTATAACCTGATTTTTGGTTAGCCACATTGGAAATTCCCTGCAGCTAATCTATGTTTTCCATTCTGTGTCAAGGAAGGGCCTGGACTAGAGGAGTAAAGAAAGCTCTAATTCCATGGATGGGGGAGTACAGGATAAATCCCAAAGGGATCACAGCCTGAGCAAAGGTATAGAATCAGGAGAACATTGGACATTTGGAAAGAAAGGAAAGGAAACTAACACTGAACTAAACACTCTCACAAACACAATCTCATTTAATCCTTCCAAAACCCTATGAAGTAAGAATAACTAGCCAGTTTATAGATGAGGCAACCAAAGCCTTCTTTTATTCTGTTTGCACTGTAGTCATCTGCGCAGATCTTCCCCACAAGTTAAAAGTTTATTAAGGGCAAGTGGAATTCTTTGCCACCTCTTTTCCCCATGGCCTCTGATACAACGCCTCACTATGAAGCAGACTGCTAAGCTGGCTTCAGGAAGGTTTTATGCAACTCTGCTCTGTGGGAACTCCTGCTCTCCTCTGCCCCCAAGTCCTGCTCCTGAGTCTAGGCTCTTTCAGTCTGCTCTTCTCTCCCAGGGGAGCTAGAGTGCCTTTGAGCAACCTTGAAGGGGATATAATGACCTAAGAGGAACTGCACTAAGATTCCATGGACAGCAGAGTGCAGAAAAGAGAAAGTAAGATCACATTTCTTCCTTGGATATTCATCTTTTTAAATCAAAATACTGCAAAACTTGTCTAGACTTTCTGATTCAGGAACTTAAACTCCCTTTTCTTAAGGGTGATCAAGGCTCCAGATGACCCTTCATCTGTATCATGCCTGAGTCATCATCAGTGGAGTAAAATTATCATTTCCTTTCAATTTATCAGCAACTGTTACATACTTCTATACTAGAAATGGAACTTGTTTCTATTTATACCCAGAGTGACAAATCAAAGTGGCCACCGGAGTAATGAAAAAGCATGTATCTATTTGTAAAGCAACTATACATGTGACAGAAAAAAAGATTCTACAAAAGAATAGTAAGGAATGAATCCAGAATGGATCTTCAGTAACCAAACAACACTTCAAGAGTGTAGAGGTACCATGAAGCCAATGTGATTATGTTCAGGGTAGTCATAAAGTGTGGAATGAAGAGCCATGGCTGCAAAAGTCCCTGTAGTCATCCAGTCCAACCTCTTGCCTTTGTAAAGAAGGAAAACTCTGAGATGTGTAGAAATGTAGGTCACACAACTGGTTAGGGTCAAAGTCAGATCCAAGTCTCTTACCTTTCCAACCACACTGTGTGCCACACCTGCCATTCCCTGCCCTGTGCCAAAAGTTGCTCTAATCAGGGGTCCATCCTCCCCAGCAGCCAGGAATCTATACCAAAAGGAGGGAGAAGAGAACCATGCACTGGGCATAAGACCTTTGTTATTAATTACTTTCATGCATAAGTCAGCTTCACATCAGAGCGGATGCTTCTATTGATATTTATTTTTTAAAAAAGTTGTTTTTTTTTAAAGATTTTATTTATTTATTTGACAGACAGAGATCACAAGTAGACAGAGAGGCAGGCAGAGAGAGAGAGGGAAGCAGGCTCCCTGCCGAGCAGAGAACCCAATGCGGGACTCGATCCCAGGACCCTGAGATCATGACCTGAGCCAAAGGCAGCGGCTTAACCCACTGAGCCACCCAGGCGCCCCAAAAAAAAAAGTTTTGAAAAACTATAAAGTACCATATAAATGTTAGATGTTTAATATAATTATTATATGATTTCTATCTGGGATGTTAACTCAACAGTTTATTATTGCCCTTTTAATTTCAGAGCTGTTACATCTTTACGTCTGGACCCAGAATTTGGTCAAAATGAAAGCATCTGATTGGGCTCTTGATTCACGTTACTTGAAAATTCATCTTTCAGAGAGTAGAGAATGTGGAAAGAGGAATACTCATCTAGACACAATTCTGTCCAAGAAGGAATTATGTGAAAAAGGAATTTTGAGATAAAGTGATGTGACCTTGGAGTTTGTGATGGAGAAGGGAAAGATAGTTATACATAGTAGTAGTCAGAATAGGTTAGGTTATATCAGAGTAACAAACTCTGAAATCTCAGTGACTTCACACAATTAAAGATTTGTTTCTCACTCATGCAAAGTCAAACAAGGTTGTTCTAGTCTCATACATTTGCAACCACACCTCATCCATTTGCAGCCACACCATCTGGAAGACGACTTCCAAAGTTGCTGCACCAGTCAAAATTAAAGATGATGGAAGTACACACGGGCCCTTGATTGCATAAGCCTAGAAGTCTAACAAATCATGTCTCATTTCCTGTTCACAATGCTTTAGCCAGAAAAAACCATGGGTCCTTAATCCAACTCTGCAAGGGAGACTAGGAAATGAAGACAGATATTTATCAAGTAATCCCACAAATGGATATTTGGTAAGGAGAGTCCACCACGTATACATTCCCCAGATTTCAGGAAAGTAAATATTGAAATGTTCAGAGTATCTCATTTGTATAAAAACAATTCTATATATGCCTTGAAAAAGGAAAGAATGAAAGAAAATACACCAAAATAGTAATAATGAATACCTCTAGTTATTTGTTTGTGGGCTTTATTTTCTTTTTATATTTATTATATTTCCCTAGCAATACTTAATAATCATGGTTTAGAATCCAGAAAAGTAATCCAAGTTTTTTTTTTAATTGTGAAACAAGTTAAGACCAGAAACAACTCTGACTCCATAAAGAAAATGAGTCAAAAGAAAAGGGAATTTCTTTAAAATGCACTTCTGATTAGGTAATCACAATTAGACAGCAAGAAGAAAAGTGCGAGACAGGCACGGACATGACTGTGGTCACACAGAAGCTCTCTGACGAACTCTGATTTTTAAGTGCATCTGTGAAAGACAGTGTGCCAAGGGAGAAGGCAACGAGAGGGCACAGCCCTATGAACGACCATCCCAAAGGAGAGAGAAAGGAAACTTAGAGCCAAAAAAAGCACATAAATTAGGGCAGAAATAAGCTAAGGCAAAGAGAAGGAATCACAGCTAACCGGGGATTTGGTGGCTCAACATGAAGGTGTCCCTTCCCACTACAGGCTTCTGCCAACTTGAATTTCTCTATCTACTCTAAGCCACAGCCATCCCTCTGATGAGTTCCCAGAGCATTTGCCTAAAATTTACCCAAAGCTGAATGGGTAAAGACCTTGGTGAGCTCTACACAGGGTCTTCATTGTCTAGCACTTGCCTCCCTCATCATCCTCACCTGCCACTCCATTGGCCCTGCCTCTCTGAACTCTAGCTTCCAATGCCCTACTTTTACTTATTTGATCCCCACAGCCTTTGCTTATCCTGGAATGCTCCCTCCTCCTTCCCCATTGAACTACCCACTCCCAGTCTAAGACTAGCGTCTTTGTTCATGCCTTTACTAAACTTATCTTTGTTTGTTTATCTGCTTATTTTACGGGATTATTGTTGAATGTCTTCACTGTCAGCCTCCACGAAAGCAAGAACAATGGCTGATTGTGCTCCCTGAATGGGGTTTCGTTCTTTTTAGCCCCTTTTTAATTTATAAATGAGAATTCATGGGAGACATTGTTTTTCCACCTTATCCCTCTTTGCTAAGGAGCCAGTGTCACTGGGTAGTATGGTATTTTGAACCAGAAATCATGAAATGGAGTTTTCATTTTGCTCCCACTCTCACACAAACTCTACATGTGACCTTGCAACCTTGACATTTCCCCTCTCTGAAACTGCTTCCTCTTTTATAAGATGAAAGTTTAACCTAGATAGTGTCTGAGGTACATCTTCCAATGTATCATTCTAGATCCTTCAACAGACTAACAAGACAAAGCAGAAAAACTTAGAAATTAAAAAGAGCAAAGAAAAGGAAGAAGTCACACTAAGTAAAAGAGACAGCCCAGTAGTTGCTTGAGCCTAAGCTCTGGTGTCTGAATTCCATTTCAGCAATTTGATAAACTCAAAATCTTAGATTGGTTAATCTCCCCAAACTTTGACTTCCTCTTCTATAAAATGTGACAAGAATACCTACCTCACAGGTTTAATGCAAAGATTAAATGAGATAATGTATTAGAACACCTGGAAGACTATGTTAGATCGTTTCCTCCTTCCCATCCCACTGTCACAGAATTTAAAATCAGGTTATAATTAAATAGGGCATGAATTGAGACAAAAGGCTCAATTGTCTCTGTATGTAACAATGGTTTATGCATACTTCATTCCTCTGAAGAGGCCTTCTACAACTTAAAAACAAATAATTGCATCCCCTGAAAAATTCACAGGGAAGAGCTGTATTTTTTCATTCAAGCAATGCTGTCAGATCCAACTACATGCAATGATTTTAAAGTTGCTTCCAAAGATGTTTACATGGTAAACATCTTCATGGTACAACGGCAAGAACACAGCTTTAAGTCCATATCCAGGGGCGCCTGAGTGGCTCAGTGGGTTAAAGCCTCTGCCTTCAGCTCAGGTCATGATCCCAGGGTGCTAGGATCGAGCCCATCATTGGGCTCTCTGCTCAGCTCTCTGCTCAGCAGGGAGCCTGCTTCCCTCCCCCCCACCCCGCCCTCTCTGCCTACTTGTGATCTCTGTCTGTCAAATAAATAAATAAAATCTTAAAAAAAAAAAAGTCCATATCCAGACTCCATCACTGACCATGCACTCAGCTACGTTGACCACCTTCACCCTTTTCTTCTATGTCACAGAATAAAATGAGATTTCACTGGAGGAGGAGGGGAGGGGAAAGGGGGATATTTCAAACCATTTTTTTCTTCATCTTTTCTTTTAAACAAAAAAACTGAATCAATAACAACAGGGTGTTCGAGGCTGTAAAGACCTGCAAGAATGATCTCTTTCAGCCTGTCACTTGGCATTCAGTGGAGGTAAGAGACTTGAGCAGCTAAATGCAGTGAAAAGAGAAGATCGGACTTGGAAGAGAAACCTGAGGTTAGAGGGCTGGCTCTGCCAGTTTTGTGACTGTAGGTTGGCCACCTTAATGTCTTCAAGGGCCCTCAACTGTGCAAAGAGATAGTAATCACTACCTCCCCTCCATGGGTTAAGTGTGGAGCCAGTGAAACAAAGCAAGGGAGAGCTCTTTGTGAGGTATAAAGCAGTTTTCAAATGAAAAGCGATGCTTTGGACCCGCGACATCCAGGCTTATAGGGTGTATCCACTCACCCACTAAAGTATATCATTTCATCTTGCATATCTAATTTTGTAAATCCTGAGAGAAAAACGCTTATGTCTAACAAGCACTCTGGCACAGAATAAGTACACAATAATTTTTTTTTTTTTCTGTATGATCTAGGTGGAAAAAAAAGACTAAAGTTTTTGAAGTCTCCTCAGAGTCAAGAGGTGGGTGTTTGAAGTGCCCAAAATTCCTGTCACAGAACAGTCCCCAAAGACCCCCTGGGCTCCAGTAGAGCTCTACCTAGCACGTTTCTCTCTCTATTCCCCAGGAGGAGTTGGTCCGATGATGGGGCTTACTTACAAGTCAGTCTTGGTACACACATATAGAAAAGTAGGTTCCCCAAAACAAAAGGAGGACTTCTGACTCTCTAAACCTCACCCATGTTGTTCTTCCCTTAAAAGCCAGTTTCCAAAATGGTCAGATGAAGGAAAAAATTAAGTGAAACCTCAACCTGAGTTGTCTGTCTAAAAAATTCCAACTGTCCTTGAGAAATTCAACAACCACATTCAGGGAATTCTAATTCTCTACAAAAGAGGAGGAGCATAGGCCAGAATGGGTGTTACCACTAATGGTAAAACCAAGGATGTTTTTCCTGGATTACCAAACAGACGCTCTACATTCCTCCCAGAAACTAAATATCTTCAGGGTTTCAAGAGAGGCCTTCACCTGAAAATGTCCTCCCTGTTGAAGTTTTCAAACCCATATCTTCATAAGAACTATATTTTCTTTGGTGAATTAAGGTGTTACAATGATGACTATACAGGTTCCCAAGAGACAGAAGCCATTATTAGCTTTGTTTTTATTTTTGCTCAGTTGCATCTCCATAGCAGCCCACATTCACAGTGTGCTTTGCAATTGTTTCTTGGATTTAATAGCCTCACAAGATGCCCGGGAGGCGGAAAGAATAACCAGGATTAATATCTGTGTTGCCTGAAAGAGAGCCACATAGAGAATTGGCTACCATCACCATTCAAACAGGATCCATCCTGAGACATCCAAGATCTGCCCCAATCTTGTCCTAAATTTACACTGTCTACATCTAGGATACAATACTTCTGTGGCTCTTGTTTATGACGATTGTGACCAGGTCTGAGACCAGGAGGATCTGGACCAGCAATAGAACCAGAATCAGAGATTTTGTACTTAGGATAGACCTTAATGATCATCTCACCAACCCCATTACTTACTGTTAAACGAGACTAGAGAAAATACTTTACCCAACTCACACAAGCCACTTCACTCCCAGTTCTGAGTGGTCTTGCCATTTTATACCATATTACATTGCAGTGCCTACCTTTCTCTCTTTACCTTCTTGTTCCCCTCCTCTACCCTCTTTTTCCATCTGTTTTCTCAATTTAAAAATTTACATTGCTTAAACTCCAAACAGGAGACCTTCAACATTTATCTGTCAAGAGTCTGATGTTCTACCACCTGAACTGGGCCAGCCTTAGGATACCAAAAAAAGACTTTGACGGGGCGCCTGGGTGGCTCAGTGGGTTAAGCCGCTGCCTTCGGCTCAGGTCATGATCTCAGAGTCCTGGGATCGAGCCCCGCATCGGGCTCTCTGCTCGGCAGGGAGCCTGCTTCCTCCTCTCTCTCTCTGCTTGCCTCTCTGCCTACTTGTGATTTCTCTGTCGAATAAATAAATAAAATCTTAAAAAAAAAAAAAAAGACTTTGATAATAACAACCAGGCAATACTGATGTAGTGTGTATATAACAGTCCCTCCCCTGCCCTCAAACTCTATCCTCAAATGCAGCTACCAGCTTTTTGCCAGGGCCTTGCCCATATTTCCCTGAGTCTACAGCTATCCTCACACACCTTAGGTTTATTCTAGAAAAGACCAGACTTCCCTTTGGGCCCTGACAAATGGCCACTTTGCTATAATATGGCCAGGGCAGAGAGTACTGTAGGAAATGGGTCAACAGTATTCAGAAGAGTAATGGTTATCACTTCTATCTCCCCTACCGGGCCCTAACAGGAGGCTGTCTCCCCATACTCAGAGTGATTTATGCCTATTCTGCAAATGTCCCTCTTCAGAAAAGATGGATCATTTTCCCTCACAGCCAATCCTTATCTGCCAGGGGCTGCCAAGCATTCCATCAATTCATAGTTAGCCCTGGGGTGCAAAAAACAAATTAAGCTAAAACACAAAATACAGTTCCTAAGCTCCTCTCCAACTCTGGCATCTAGAATTCTGATTTTAGGAGTTCTTTCTTCCTCCCAACCATATGTTTTTAGAAAGTTAACATTTCTGGGCACCTGGGTAGCTCGGTGCGTTAAAGTCCTCTGCCTTTGGCTCAGGTGATGATCCCAGGGTCCTGGTATCAAGCCCCGCATTGGGCTCTCTGATCAGCAAGGAGCCTGCTTCCCCCCCTCTCTCTGCCTGCCTCTCTGCCTACTTGTGATCTCAGTCTGTGAAATAAATAAATAAAATCTCTAAAAAAAAAAAAAAAAGTTAACATTTCCTACCCTTCTTCCCTTTTTCTAAGACTACATTATTATAATTGTTTAGAGCAAGCCATAAATAAATGAGCCAAGTTAGAAATTCCTGGAATCTCTGCAAACATCACTAGTATCAAGCATGTAATCTGTCATTATTTGGTCAGTTTCCGGGTGAAGTAACAAAAAAAAATACAATTCTTCCCTGTAAATTCCCCCATGACTCATACAGGCCACGCCTACTCCAGAAGACAAAAAGGCGAAGTAACCCGACTAGGGCTAAGTCTCCAGACAGAGAGGGAGTCATTTCATTGGCGCCTGAGTCAGCAAAGGTATTGTCCTTATCACATCTTTGACTTTTAAAATATATTTTGCTTTTCTCCTTGGCCATTGTCTCTCAAATTGCCTTCTCTGAAGCACAAGCCTCTTCCTTCCTTTCTTATCTGTCCCTGGTTTGGTGTGTGAGTTAGATCACAGTCAGATTTCCGAAAATAATTCTTTCTATTGATGGGGAGCTGAGGGACAGAAGAACTGGTTTCACATGAGGGCATTGGTAGCTGCAGCCGAGCCTTCCCTAGGAGGGAGTCTCTACTACTAAAACTATTAGAGGAAAACTAGAAATTTCCAAATCTGTCCCTTTCTTGCATCTATATAAGGCAAATACCTTATTCTTGTGGGCTTTTTTCTTTAATTTATCCAAGCTTTCATTGAATGTCTACTGTATACAATGCGTTGGGTGGGGCACAAAAAGAACACAGAAGTTCTAAAAGAAGTTTATAATCTAAGAAAGGAAGCAGATACATATGAAAATAACTCAAGGGAGCGAAAGGAAGAATGGGGAAAATGCTGAGCGTAGGCTAAGTCATTCATTAAGCTTCTCAAGAAGCACAAAGCAGAGGTGATTCCCCTTGCAGGTGTTTGGGTGGTAGCTGACTAGGCTGACAGCCACTGGTGTTCTCTGTTGCAGAAGTCAAGATGGCCAAAGTTCCTGACCTTTTTGAAGACCTTCAGATCTTCAAAAAGGACCTGAAGAACTGTTACAGGTAGGAAATCAATTCTATCTCTTGTAATTTAATGAGGGGATCAAGGTATATTAGAATCTACCTAGCAGTTACAGTAACTAGCATGGAGCCAGACTGGCAGAGGTATAGAGATGCATCCTACCTCTGAAGTCAGGGCAGGTTCAGCAAAGATCCGGAAAAAGTAAGCATCTTGCATGTTACACTGCGATGACACTGACAGGGAGACAGCCATTTTAGGGAAATTATTTTTACAGTCTCCTGAGTTCTAGTGAATTTCAACATCTACTTAGACACAGCCTCAGTCAGGTTCACATGACCTGATACTGTAATGGGTTTTAATGGACTGCCAGAGAGAGAAACCAACTTCTGGTCTGGAGCTCAATCTGGAAGAGGTAATGGCTCCACAGCAATTTGAGCCTGTGAATGTACATACACAGTCAAACCTCATTCAGACAAGAGGGAAAGGTAAATGAATAAAATTAAAATTTATAGGATATGTTAAACAAACATGGTATTCCCATTACTAATACAAACTACATTATCAAAATGTTGCTAGATAATTCCCAGGTATAAATTATTAAATCTGTTTTAGTGAATACATGAAAGCAATGTATAACACATGACTTATTTGGTTAAAATTAAATTAAATTAATTAAAATAAATTAAAATGAGGTGCTTCAAAAAGCATTTCTCTCTTGAGGAGGTTAACATTTTTCCCTGAAATTCAACTCCAGCTCTTTAATTTGTTAGCCAAGCCCCATTTTTAGAGTTAAAGCACAGGTAAAGTTCAAGAACAGTCCTGATGATTACTAATTCCAAATTAGCGAGGCACAAATTACTGCATATATGTATGTATATATAGAAGTCCTTAATTTTCAAAGAGGACAGTAATGACTATGTGTGTGTTACCCAAAGCTAATGTGGTCATTAAAATACGTTGCCCAGTGACAGCAGAGATATAACAAAGAGAATTACATTCTCATTGTCTTGTTTGACAGTGAAAATGAAGAATACAGTTCTGAAATTGACCATCTCTCTCTGAGTCAGGTAAGCAAATGACTGTAATTCTTACGGGACTGCTGTTCTTTTTATTATTAATATATAATGTTTTATTTGTTTCAGGGGTACATTTCTGTGATTCATCAGTCTTATATAATACCCAGTGCTCCTTACAACACATACCTTCCCCAGTGTCCATCACCCAGTCACCCCGTCCCCCGACCCCCCTCCCCTCCAGCAACCCTCAGTTTGTTTCCTAAGATTAAGAGTATCTTATGGTTTGTCTCCCTCTCTGGTTTTATCTTGTTTCATTTTTTCCTCTCTTCCCCTATGATCCTCTGCCTTGTTTCTTAAATTCCACATATAGGATTGCTATTCTTATGCAGTATTTTCTCTAACAGGAGAAAACAGCAAAACTTGAATCCTAGAAGATTTTGTTTCACCCTCACTAGAGGTTCAGATACATACATTTCTTCATCATAAGTGAGACCAACTGCCTCTCTACACTAATAGTTGATGACATTCTCCATGCTCAACAGATTTTCTAAGGGAAAGGTGGGAGGGAAATGGAGGGAAAGACAGAGGGTTAGGGTGGGGGAAGAAGAGAGGGAATGGGGAGGAGAAGATTGATGAAATAGAGAGCCTTCTCACTAAATCTATTGGATAAAACTTCTACTGAAAGGGATCTCATTCAACAACCGTATGTAGCCCCTCAATTTCCATTTTCCTTCCTCATAGAAATCCTTCTATGATGTGAACTATGACCCACTTCATGAGGACTGCATGTCTCTAAGAACCTCTGAAACCTCAAAGACATCTCAGCTTACCTTCAAGGAGGATGTGGTGATGGTGGCAGCCAACGGGAAGATTCTGAAGAAGAGACGGTTGAGTTTAAATCAATTCATCACTGATGATGACCTGGAAGTTATTACCAATGATACAGAAGAAGGTAAGAGGTCAAGTGCAAATAATATCTTTGTTTTCCATTGTTAAGCAAATGGAGACAACAGAACACAGGAGAAAATAAAACCGAGATCTGAGTAACAAGAGGGCAGCCAGGCATCGGTTTGGTGACTATAAGGAAGGAAAATTAACGTTTATCTTTCTCCAGTGGGGAGAGAGGACCAGTGACCTGAGTCTACAGAATACTTCCTCATGGGCTCATATTGTGGCCATATTGTAAAGGTCATGTGACCTTTATCCTTACGGCAGAAAGCAGTTATAAACTGTTAGTGGGTGACCACTTAAAAGCTATATTCCTCCAGATACAACTACGCCCCTTTGGGTAAGCTATTTAACCTTCTTGTGCTTTAGTCTCCTCTACTGTAAAATGGAGATAATCAGAGTCCCTACTTATTGTGAAGATTGAATGCATCAATACTTGTAAGCTCCTGGACTAGAATAATGCTTAGTATCTAAATACCCAATAAACGTTAGGTATTGTCATTACTCCTCCTCCTCCTTACTACTACTACTACCTTTGTTAATACTACCAACACTGCTACTTTATTAATGGCTGCATTATCTCTACATTTCACAACAATCTTACATTCTCATTTTACATAGGAGGAAAATAAGCTCAGTTACGTAAGTCACATAGTATGTAAGCAGGAGAGCTTTACACTAAATTTAGTTCTGATTTTAACAGTCAGGTTTATTTTCCCATGCCTCTACTGTATAAGCCTCCATATGAAACATAAACCAAACATTTTTTAAATAAGAGCTTTTTAAGATAACAGGTAAATACTAATACACATTCACCTAGAAAATAGGAAGATACAAGAAAATGTAAAAAAGAGAAAACACTAAGAGTTTTGCCACTGCCAAGACTAGAGAAAATACTGAAGTATTTGATTAAGGGTCCATCAGCAAATTAAAGTCTTTTTCATGTACCTACACACAAACAAGCATTAATAGGATTATATGCAATTTTATATTCAGCTTCTTTCACTTAGCAATATATCAAGGGCATTCTTGGGTACCAGGTTTTCAAATTATAAGTAATAGATAATGAACATCCATACCAATAACATCCATATCATATCTTCATTTTTTTTTAAGATTTTATTTATTTACTTGACAGACAGAGATCACAAGTAGGCAGAGAGGCAGGCAGAGAGAGAGGAGGAAGCAGGCTCCCTGCTGAGCAGACAGCCCAATGCGGGGCTCGATCCCAGGACCCTGGGATCATGACCTAAGCTGAAGGCAGAGGCTTTAACCCACTGAGCCACCCAGACGCCCCCATATCTTCATTTTTATCACCAGTTCCTTAGAATAGATTCCTAGACATAAAATTACTCAGAACCATGAGGATGTATGAAGCTGTTGTTATACACCACTGTCCAGAAAGGGGAGTAGACATTTAGACCGGTATTCTCAAGGACATATAATTCATTTTTTTCTCAGTGTATTCATTTGAAAAATGTAGATAGTGAATGTTAGCAGTCTCCCTATTTCCTTAGAAACCTCCAAACAACCAAAATGAGAATATTTAATAAATAATCTGTTTTTAAAAAATTACTCCCTGAGGAACTAAAGTTTAAAAAGAAGTAAGTAACCATGAGGATAATCATAGAAACCACTTCCACTGACGGGGTGACTTCTCTTCTCTCTCGGTTTCTTCACCTGAATTAAAATATTCCTAATGTCCCTTCCATAGCTACTTCTGATGCTTGTATTAGAGCAGATACATCATTTGTGTTTATACAAAGACATTAATCTGAGCTTGTGTAATGACTTTAGAAATCATGAAGCCCAGATCAGCAGCATACAACTTCCGTAGCAATGAAAAATACAACTACAAGAGGATCATCAAATCGCAATTCATTCTGAATGACAACCTCAATCAAAGTATAATTCAACAAACAGGGGGAAACTACCTCATGGCTGCCGCATTACAGAATCTGGATGATGCTGGTAAGTGGAGAGCGGTCATCCTCCCCTCCTCTTAGTTTTGCATTTCTTACAAACTTTCTGCTTTCCAAATATAAACCTCTCTAGATTCCTAGCTTTGTACAATTCTTCTAGAATAGGATGAAGCACAACAACCCCCAGTAAAATGCTGGGCAAGGACAGGAGCTTCAGCCAAATCAGGAAGCTCCACAAGAGAGAAGTTTCCAGTCTTTGAGAGCACTGAGTATAAAGCTTTCTGAGGAAGTATCTCCTTCAGTTCTCTCAGCTGTTCTTATCCTTGGTTTTAAAGATGAGGAAAAAGACTCTCAGAAATATTAAATGACTTACCCAGATTTGCCCAGAAGCCGATAAGGAGCAATCACTCTCCATTAGAAAGCCTGTTGCTCAAACTCACAAATAACACCAAACTAGAAAGAATCATCATCTTTGAGAACATGTCGTGAAGCAAAACATGCAATAAGCTGAGAATATGTTCTGGAGGATGAAATTTAGAGTCCAAGAAATTTCGCCACACAAATCCAATTTCCATGGTGTACGTATTTTAGCTTCAGGACATGTCCTCAGTATACAAAATTGGTTTCAGAACTCCAAAGAGGCTACTTTTTAATAAACAAACAGGGCTTTCTGGTTGGACATACTTCAGATAACATGCTTTCCACTCTATGACATTTACAAATTATTTTGTGTTGTATTTTCCTACTTAATATTATTTCACATAATTTCCCCCACATATTGAAATAGCATATATATTTGCCATGTTTAATGACACTAGAATATTCAATCATGTTACTATGCTGGTCTCTTGGGTTTGCTCTAAGTAACTCCATTGCAAATATTGTTGTGTATATAATTTTTTCCCTATGAGGTTATTTCTTTGGATCATACCCTAAAAATGGAACTCCTGGATTCCTAGGGATAAATAATTATACAGCTCTTACTAAGCTTTGTTCTCTAAGGAAAACAACTACTTTTCAGGAGTGTATCAGCTTCCCTAAACCCCTCCATTTTAGGTTATTATGAACTCATGAGCTCAAAAGTTGAGGGATCTTATCCCACTAATGTAATTACGAGAGAGTCAACAAATAGCCCCCAAGGATTTATTCAACATAGAAAATTCCAGAGACACTAACCAAGTATTTACCTGCCTGGTAAATATGGCATACATTATGAAGGATACAAAGATGTTTGGAATTCCATTCTGGTATTTACACCACAGTTGGAGACTTAAATACAGATACACACAGACACGCACACACAGTTTACGTAACACTTGACATCATTCATATACAATGGATTTACTTTCTTTTTTGCTTTTCTCTTTGACAGTGAAATTTGACATGGGGGCTTACACTTCAGAAGATTCTAAACTTCCTGTGACTCTAAGAATCTCAAAAACTCGGCTGTTTGTGAGTGCCCAAAATGAAGGTGAACCTGTATTGCTAAAGGTCAGTCATTCTCAGTCCCCAATTTACCTTCATTTATATCCCATATCTTTGTGAATGATCCCAATAGGCAGATACCCCTAGCAGAGTAGCACAATCCTCTTCTCTTCCTATCACAGTTTCTACCTGCCCACCCATCCCACATGCTACTTCTCACCTATCCCCAGAGGCACTTCTAGGCAGGATCTATGAGAAAGTAAAATGGAGGTGGCCAGAGTAAATAAAAGGTAAATTCCCTTTTCCTTCTTTTTCCTTACCCTGCCTGACCCTAGTCACTTCCCATCCCAGGGCATCCATTTATTCCACCCGTCTTGAACCTTACTAACAATTACCATCTGATCTATATGATGGTAGGTATTAGGACAATAGGACCTGATTCCAAGATACTCAAGCCAACTAGGAGCAGAGAGGGTTAATCACCTGCCAATGGACACAAAACAAAAAACAAGGAGCCAAGACTCAAACCCTGGCCTTTTGACTCCATTGCCTCTCTCTCTTCACCGGTATCAGCATTACCCCTCCTCCCAGACCCATCTCCACCACCACCTTCCCACTCAAACATAGACACACACATGCCCACTATAGCCTTAGATGTTTACTCCTAAGTTACTGGTAAATAGGTGACTCTTATTTAGTAAATGTATAATGCAGACCCCCAACTCCAACCGGGATTTTTGTAGGTACATGATTTTTCTCTACCTGGATCAAGTGAGGTAAAAGTGATGTCTGCAGACTAGGGCAGTAGCTTCATTCATGAATTCATTCAACAGGCATTATTTATTGAGAGCCTTCGATTATTCAAACATAGTGCCAATAGCTATGTAGACCATGGTGAGCCAAAGTCCCCAGCCTCATAGAACTTGGTCTTCTTGGGGACACAGACAGTAGACAAGCCAAACACCAGCAAAAAGTACAAGATGCTGTAAAGCAAATAAATAGAGTGGTGAGATAGATAAAAAACGGAGAGTGCTTTTTACATAGAGTTCCCTGTGAGATGGGATCTGCTGGTAGGAAGGAGCATGATGCAAGAGGGCAGGTGAGGGTAAGCATTCCAAAGAGAGGGATCTGAGTGCATCTAGGACCTAGAGCTTCAAGAGTTTAAATGCCAGTTTCAGAAATCAACAGGAACACTCTAAAACTGGGGCACAAAAGAAGGAGGAAAGACAAGCAGAGGCTAGTGCTTGCAGAGCCTTGCATTTGGGTTTCATTTGAGGTGCAATAAAAAGGCATTAAAGGGTTTCAAATAGGAAAATGTCCTAACTTCACTTATATTTTCTAAAATGGAGACTAGATCAGCAGGAAGACAATGGAGAAAGCAAAGAGCCTACTAACTAGGTGGTAATGATAATAGTCATGGGAGTGGGAGTAGTGAGGCAGATAGAAATAAGTAGACAGAACTGGTTAGATTTCAGAGATAGAACCAACAGAAGTGGGGGAGAAAATACATTTACTGAGATTGGAAAAAACTAGGAGAGGAAGGGGTTTGGGAAAGAAATTCCTTGTTGCCATTGAAAACCCTTGTTGACAAGGAAAGCTCAAAAAGATAATTAGTTGAGTCAGATTAAAAGAACACAAAAGAAGTATCTCAAGTTGAAAGGTGAATTTCACTTTTCCATGAAAGTATTGTTATTCTATTCATACTCAAAAGTATAGTACAGCCTAAAAAGATACAATTGTCAAAAACTGTATTGTAAGGAGTCAACTCCTAATATACTTGGAAGTGGCGGGGAGGGTAAACTTTTAATCATTGGCTTAAATATGGAGAAAAACATATCTAATGATAAATTATTTTCCCTAAGATATGAACTGCACACTTAGTGGTCAAATGTTTAGAGGTCTCAATTGCTAGTGTTCATGTTTTATGCAAAGTGCTTTCTGCTTATGAAGGCAGGACAAGAACAATGTTTTTACTCTACCTGCCATGATATAGTGAGACACTACTGTCATTGGCAATCCATGACTAATTTGGATTTCTTTCCAGTTAAGTAAGGAAATTAACTATTATGTGTAGACTGGGCCATACCTCTAATAGGCATGTAATAAATGCTTGCTGCATGAATAAATGAAAGAAGAATCTATATCATCATATTACAGAGTCAGTGTCCTAAAGTGCAGTATTTCTCATAAAGGCCAAATGTCCAGGGAGTGCACTTCAGTTTTTTGTCTGGAATCTTGTTCTCTAACATATCTCTGTTCTCCTTATCATAGGAGATGCCTGAGACACCCAAAACCATCAAAGATGAGACCAACCTTCTCTTCTTCTGGGAACGTCATGGCACGAAGAACTACTTCACATCAGTCGCCCAGCCAAAGTTGTTCATTGCCACACAGGAACGAAAACTGGTGCACATGGCAAGAGGGCAACCCTCTATCACTGACTTTCAGATACTGGAAACCCAGACTTGACTCTGGGGTCTACTTACTTGTGAAGTGTTGACAGTCCATATGTACTATGTACATGGAGGAGTCAAATCCTTTACTCTTAGTCACTTGCTGAGCATGTGCTGAGCCTTTGTAATTCCAAATGAATATTTACTCTCTTTGTAAGAGAGTGAGCAAGGTCTAATGCAAACAACACTAATATATAATGTTATTTGTTATTTAAGAACACCCTATACTTTGCAAACTAGCAATCAGTTTAATTATTATTCTTCATAACAATCTTGGGAGGACCGGGGCTACTGACTATGGCTACCAAAAAGATTCTACCCATATTACAGATTGGTTAAGTAACTGAGGCATTAGAAAACTAAATACCCACAACAGCAGTTGGAATGAGAAGCCATATGCCTAGGATCTCATTCCAACTGTTTGCCTTTAAGTTGCTAATGGACCCTTAATCAAATACTGTAAGTTTCTGGGACCTCAGTTTGATCATCTTTAAAACGGAGGGGATGATACTTACATCCTTCTTGCCTCAATCAGTATTTTATGCTAATCAATGAGATCAGTTTAATAAAATACTTCTTGAATGAAACTACTGAGCCTTAAGAAAGCAAAGCTTATATATTTATTATCATTTATGTATACATATATTTATAAATATATTTTTATGATAAAATGATATTATATTTATGGCAATTCCTTAACAGTCATCCTTAACAATAGTAAAGTGTTTTTTAAGCTAAATGAGTTTGACTTAGTTAAACAAGGCATTTTGGTCCGAGTCCTGCTTTTTGTAACATGTGGAAACACTGTAATTATGATAATAAATTTATATTAATACTTTATGCTGATAATTAACCTACCTTTCATTCCTCTGCTTTTAAATTTGCTTTAGCTTTTTTGTATCATTCAATTTCACCTGCTATCAAGTCTTACTAGCTAAAATGGGATAAACTTAACTTTGGTAACTATGACACAACTGTAAATCTTTCTTTTCTGGAATGTAAGCAACATTCCTTCTAGGTTCTAAAAGTTGTGCTCAAACTACAGCAATTTCTTTCATGAGTACTTTATAGTTTTCTGAGTACAAAGTCTTTGCCTCTTTGGTTAGGTTTATTCCTAGGTATCTTATGGTTTTGGATGCAATTGTAAATGGGATTGACTCCTTAATTTCTCTTTTCTTCTGTCTTGTTGGTGTATAGAAATGCAACTGATTTCTGTGCATTGATTTTATATCCTGACACTTTACTGAATTCCTGTACAAGTTCTAGCAGTTTTGGAGTGGAGTCTTTTGGGTTTTCCACATAAAGTATCATATCATCTGCAAAGAGTGATAGTTTGACTTCTTCCTTGCCGATTTGGATGCCTTTAATTTCTTTTTGTTGTCTGATTGCTGAAAGAATGATTGATGAAAGAAATTGAGGAAGACACAAAGAAATGGAAAAATTTTCCATGCTCATGGATTGGGAGAACAAATATTGTGAAAATGTCTATGCTACCTAAAGCAATCTACACGTTTAATGCAATCACTATCAAAATACCATCCTTTTTTTTTTTTTCAAAGAAATGGAACAAAGAATCCTAAAATTTATATGGAACCAGAAAAGACCTCGAATAGCCAGAGGAATATTGAAAAAGAAAGCCAAAGTTGGTGGCATCACAATTCCAGACTTCAAGCTCTATTACAAAGCTGTCACCATCAAGACAGTATGGTACTGGCACAAAAACAGACACATAGATCAATGGAACACAATAGAAAGCCCAGAAATAGACCCTCAACTCTATGGTCAATTAATCTTTGACAAAGCAGGATAGAATGTCCAATGGAAAAAAGACAGTCTCTTCAACAAATGGTTTTGGGAAAATTGGACAGCCACATGCAGAAAAATGAAACTGGACAATCCTTACACCACACATGAAAATAGACTCAAAATGATGAGAAAATGTGAGATCTCTCAAAATGTGAGAAAGGAATCCATCAAAATCCTTGAGGAAAACATGGGCAGCAACTTCTTCCTAGGAACATTGCCAAAGGCAAAGGAAGCAAGGGCAAAAATGAGCTATTGGGACTTCATCAGGATCAAAACCTTTTGCACAGCAAAGGAAACAGTCAACAAAACCAAAAGACAACTGAAAGAATGGGAGAAGATATTTGCAAATGACATATCAGATAAAAGGCTAGTATCCAAAATCAATAAAGAACTTAACAAACTCAACACCCAAAGAACAAATAACCCAATCAAGAAATGGGCAGAGGACATGAACAGACATTTCTGCAAAGAAGATATCCAGATGGCCAATAGACACATGAAAAAGTGCTCAACATCGCTCAGCATCAGGGAAATACAAATCAAAACCACAATGAGATATCACCTCACACCAGTCAGAATGGCTAAAATTAACAAGTCAGGAAGTGATAGATGCTGGTGAGGATGCAGAGAAAAGGGAACCCTCCTATACTGTTGGTGGGAATGCAAGCTGGCGCAACCTCTCTGGAAAACAGCATGGAGGTTCCTCAAAAATTTGAAAATAGAGCTACCCCACAACCCAGCAATCACACTACTGGGTATTTACCCTGAAGATACAGATGTAGTGATCCAAAGGGGCACGTGCACCCAAATGTTTAAAACAGCAATGTCCACAATAGCCAAACTATGGAAAGAACCTAGATGTCCATCAACAGGTGAATGGATAAAGAAGATGTGGTATATATATATACAATGGAATACTACGCAGCCATCAAAAGAAATGAAATCTTGCCATTTGCGATGATGTGGATGGAACTAGAAGGTATTATGCTGAGCAAATAAGTCAATCAGAGAAAGACAATTATTATATGATCTCCCTGATATGAGGAAGTTGAGAGGCAACATTGGGGATTTGAAGGGTAGGAAAGGAAAAAATGAAACAAGAGGGGATCAGGAGGGAGACAAACCATAAGAGACTCTCAATCTCACAAAACAAACTGAGGGTTGCTGTGGGGAGCGGGGGAGGGTTAGGGTGGTTGGGCTATGGACATTGGGGAAGGTGTGTGCTATGGTGAGTGCTGTGAAGTGTGTAAACCTGGTGATTCACAGACCTGTACCCCTGGGGCTAATAATACATTATATATTAATAAAAAATAAAAAATTATATTAAAAAAAAACAAAAGGATCTATTTGGAAAGCATGGATACAAGATATATTGAATTGGAAAAAGTTAAAGTCAAGGGACCTTGAAATGAGATATGGGAAATAATGGGAAAGGAGTAGTCCAAGTAACTCTGTTTCCTGGTATTAGAGAATGAGTGATCAGTTGTGTCTTATTTAGGTAGTATTTTGGTAGAAATATATGAATGTATGAAGTAGTCTCTTGAAACTGACCCCAAAAAAAAATGGAAGGAAAATTTCCAAACTCATTTTATGAGGCCATCATTATTTTGATCCCAAAACCAGAAAAGACCCCATCAAAAAGAATTATAGACCAATATCCCTGATGAACATGAATGCAAAAAATATCACCAAAATACTAGCCAGTAGGATCCAACAGTATATTAAAAGGATTATTTGGGGCACCTGGGTGGCTCAGTGGGTTAAGCTGCTGCCTTTGGCTCAGATCATGATCTCAGGGTCCTAGGATCGAGCCCCGCATCAGGCTCTTTGCTCAACGGGGAGCCTGCTTCTCTCCCTCTCTCTCTCTGCCTGCCTCTCTGCCTACTTGTGATCTTTCTCTGTCAAATAAATAAATAAAATCTTTAAAAAAAAAAAAAAGGATTATTCACCGCAACTAAGTGGGATTTATTCCTGGGCTGCAAGTTTGGCTCAACATATGCAAATCAACCAATGTGATACAACACATTAAATAAAATAAAGAACAGGAGACATATGATACTCTCAATAGATGCCAAAAAAGCATTTGACAGAGTACAGCTTCCTTTCTTGATCAAAACTCTTCAAGGTGTAGGGATAGAGGGTACATACCTCAATATCATCAAAGCCATCTATGAAAAACCCACAGCAAATATCATTCTCAATGAGGAAAAACTGAGAGCTTTTCCCCTAAGGTCAGGAACATGGCAGGGATGTCCACTATAACCACTCTTATTCAGTGGTTATATATTCTAGTACCAGAAGTCCTAGCCTCAGCAATCAGACAACTAAAAGAAATAAAAGGCTTCCAAATTGGCAAAGAAGAAGTCCAAACTCACTCTTTGCAGATGATATGATACTTTATGCAGGAAACCAGAAAGACTCCACCCCAAACCTGCTAGAACTCATACAGGAATTCAGTACAGTGTCAGGATATAAAATCAATGCACAGAAATCTGTTGCCTTTCTATAAAACAAGACAAAAGAAAGAGAAATTAAGGAGTCGATCCCCTAGAGTTGCACCCAAAATCATAAGATACCTGGGAATAAATCTAACCAAAGAGGCAAAGGATCTGTACTCAAAAAGCCATAGAATACACATGAAAGAAACTGAAGTAAACACAAAGAAATGGAAAAAACATTCCATGTTCATAGATTGGAAGAACAAATATTGTGAAAATGTCTATGCTACCTAAAGCAATCTACATGTTTAATGCAATCCCTATCAAAATACCATCAACTTTTTTCAAAGAAATGGAACAAAGAATCCTAAAATTTTCATGGAACCAGGAAAGACCCCCAATAGCCAGAGGAATGTTGAAAAAGAAAACCAAAGTTGACAGCATCACAATTCTGGACTTCAAGCTCTATTACAAAGTTGTAATCATCAAGACAGTATGGTACTATCACAAAAACAGACACATAGCTCAATGGAATAGAATAGAGGTCCCAGAAATGGACCCTCAACTCTATGGTCAACTAATCTTCGACAAAGTAGAAAAGAATGTCCAATGGAAAAAAAGATAGTCTCTTCAACAAATGGTGTTGGGAAAATTGGACAGCCACATGCAGAAAAATGAAACCGGACCATTTCCTTACACCACACACAAAAATAGACTCAAAATGGATGAAAGATCTCAATGTGAGACAGGAATCCATCAAAATCCTTGAGAACACAGGCAGCAACCTCTTCGACCTCAGCCGCAGTAACTTCTTCCTAGGAACATCGCCAAAGGCAAAGGAAGCAAGAGCAAAAATGAACTATTGGGAGTTCATCATGATCAAAAGCTTTTGCACAGCAAAGAAAACAGTCAACAAAATCAAAAGACAACCAACAGAATGGAAGAAGATATTTGCAAATGACATATCAGATAAAGGGCTAGTACCCAAATCTATAAAGAACTTATCAAACTCAACACCCAAAGAACAAATAATCCAATCAAGAAATGGGCAGAGGGCGCCTGGATGGTTCAGTGGGTTAAACCTCTGCCTTCAGCTCAGGTCATGATCTCAGGGACCTGGGATTGAGCCCCGCATCAGGCTCTCCGCTCAGCGGGGAGCATGCTTCCTCTCTCTCTCTGCCTGCCTCTCTGCCTACTTGAGATCTCTGTCTGTCAAATAAATAAATAAAATCTTAAAAAAAAAAAAGAAATGGGCAGAGGACATGAACAGACATTTCTGCAAAGAAGACATCCAGATGGCCAATAGACACATGAAAAAGTGCTCAACATCGCTCAGCATCTGGGAAATACAAATCAAAACCACAGTGATATACCACCTCACACCAGTCAGAATGGCTAAAATTAACAAGTCAGGAAATGACAGGTGCTGGCGAGGATGCAGAGAAAGGGGAACCCTCCTACACCGTTGGTGGGAATGAAAGCTGGTGCAGCCACTCTGAAAAACAATATGGAGGTTCCTCAAAAATTTGAAAATAAAGCTACCCTTATGAGCCAGCAATCACACTACTGGGTATTTACCCCAAAGACACAAATGTAGTGATCCAAAGAAGCACGTGTACCCCAAGGTTTATAGCAGTATGTCCACAGTAGCCAAACTATGGAAAGAGCCTAGATGTCCATCAATAGATGAATGGATAAAGATGTGGTACATATATACAATGGAATATTTTGCAGCCATCAAAAAAAAAATGAAATCTTGCCATTTGCAAGGAGATGGATGGAACTAAAGGGTATTACGCTAAGCAAAATAAGCCAATCAGAGAAAGACAATTACCATATGATCTCACTAATATGAGGAATTTGAGAAACAAAATAGAGGATCATAGGGGGAAGGGAGAGAAAAATGAAACAAGACGAAACCAGAGAGGGAGACAAACCATAAAAGACTCTTAATCTCAGGAAACAAACTGAGGGTTGCTGGAATGGAGGGGGTTGGGAGGAATGGGGTAGTTGGGTGATGGACATTGGGGAGGGTATATGCTATGGTGAGTGCTGTGAATTGTGTCAGACTGATGAATCACAGACCTGCACCCCTGAAACAAATAATACATTATATCTTGATTACAAAAAAAAAACAACAATAAAAATGACAAGCTGAATACTTAAAAAAAAAAAAAAAAACCTACCTAGCTTTCTTTCCACACTTTGTGTGCCACAAAATAGTCCCTCAACTATCCAAAGAATGTAGAGAAGGGTGCGGAACTGGCCTGTTACTCAAAGTGGGACCAATTAGCAAGAGGCTTATTTGAGCTCATTTTAAAGAAAGTTTCATAATAATCAGGGCTTTCTAATAAGGTAAGGCAATTCCTTGACACCAGCAATATTCCTGCAAAGACGAAACACCTAATGGGATCTATAGAATACTCTAGCACTGGGTGGGAGATCAGGCAAGATAATTTGAAATCCATTCAATTACTAAGATTCCATAAAGACCAACAGAACTCCCTCTGCTTTTCTGAAACTGTCTGTAAACAAGCCCCTTTCTTACTCATTAACCAAAAAGGTTCTTGCCCAGCTGCTAGTGTTAACCATTAGGGAGGCTCGTGGTCCTCGACAAAGAGTCCAAAATTTTCATTAAAATAATTGTCAGTTGGGGGCGCCTGGGTGGCTCAGTGGGTTAAAGCCCCGGCCTTCGGCCTTCGGCTCAGGTCATGATCCCAGGGTCCTGGGATCGAGCACCGCAGGGAGCCTGCTTCCCCTTCTCTCTCTGCCTGCCTCTCTGCCTACTTGTGATCTCTCTGTCAATAAATAAATAAAATCTTTAAAAAATATAATTGTCAGTTGTTGTATTTGAAGCATATTTGTATATAATTAACGTAAATATGAAAATGCATAAATCCAGAAACCTCTGAATGGCTCCCTGCTAAACTCCCCACTTGAGGCCAAAGTGAAAAGCTGCTATGATAGCTTTATGCCCAGCTGAGTGCCCAACTGGTGAAGCAAATGTGCCAAACAGGGACCCAGACATGACTCCCTCTCTACCCACCTTCTCAGCATCCAGGAGAGAGGTACCCTGACATGCAGAATACCGGAAACATTCCCCAGACCTCTTCGTGAAACCAGCGAATAGGCAAAACAGGGGGCAAGCTTTGAATGAAAACTTTTCAGGCTGAAATAAGAGGAGTGGGGTGTGTCTAATGACTCAGGAAGACTTAAAAAGGAACCACTCTAAAAGCAGCATGGCACTTCCTCTAAAAATTAAAAATAGAAATACCATACAATCCAACAATGCTCCTTCTCTATAAACACCCCCAAAGAATTGAAAACAGAGATGCCAACTGGTAGCTGTGCACCCATGTTCATAGCAGGGTTACTCACAGCAGCTAAAAGGTGGAAACAACCCAAGTGTCCATCCACAGATGAACGGATAAAGGTGGTACAAGCATACAAGGGAATATGATTCCGCCTTAGAAAGGGAGGAGATCCCGCCATATGATGCGACATGGATGAACCTTGAGAACTTACTGCTTAGGGAAATAAGCCAACAATACCACCTAAATGGGGGTCCCTGAGTAATCAAAATCACACATAGAAAGTGAAATGGTGCTTCCCCTCCCCCCCCCAAGGGAGGGGTGGATTTCCCCTTTAATGGGGATAGAGTTTCTATTTGGGACCATAAACAAGTTTGGGATTTGGATGGTGGTGAGGGTTGTACAACATAGTGAATGTACTTAATGCCATTGGACTGTACACTTAAATCTAGTTAAAACGGCAACTCCCGTTAGGTGTATGTTACTTCGGTTAAAAAGAAAAAATTTTTTAGAAAAGAGCAGCCACCTTGCAGTACTAAGAACTTAGAGCTTTTAGATTCATGAGAACGTTCACAAGTAAAGCTAATATGCTGGTGACGCGCTCCGAATTCATCAGATTTGGGGTTTACCTTATTGTTTTCAGAGCTCCTGTGACTCTTAGGGTATGAGAGGAGTAAGGCGGCCCTGCCTATGCTGCCGAGCGGGTTTTCGTAACCGACTCCACCCGACTCCACGACCGGCAGTGCACGGTCCCTCAGAAGAAACCAGCCGGACTCTACCGCGGACGCTGTCGCAGATTCCCGCAGCCGCCTTTAATGTCCGGGAGCTGCACGTTCTTCCAATCAAAGGGCCCCCGGGGAGGGCTCGAAGAGTAGAGCCAACCGAAAGACCCCTATTCCTTTTGTCCCGCCCTCCCCTGCTTTCTATTGGCGGGTTTCAAACCCACAGGAGCCAATGAGACCGAGAGGACGCGTTGGGCCCCGTCCGTAGCTTCAGGCGCGGGCTTTGAAGAAAAACTGTCGCGGAGGTGTCATGGTGCCACCGGGGCCGTCCGCAGCTGCCGGTGAGTAAGATCGTGAGGCCCTGCGTCTTGCAGGCGCTCCAGCAGGGGCGGGGAAGAAGGGAGGGCACCGAGTCAGTTATTTTAGCGGGAAGTGTCGGTCCGCTCCCGTGCCTCAGTCTCCCCCTTGCGCGTTTCCAGTCCAGGGAGCGCTGATGCGAGCCCAGGCCCTGGCCCTGGGTAGGGGAGAGTAGATGCGGAGCCAGATGCCTTACAGGCATCTTCCCCGTAATTCCTGCAGCAGCTCTGCAAAGAGACGTCATTGTCATCTCGTTTAGGTGGAGAACCTGAGACCCCCTTCCCCGGGTCGCACACCCCAAAGGAAGCCAAGCGCTCCCTAACCCAGATTTGGCTCCAGGCAGAGCCTGGGCGTTGTCCTCTGTGCTGCCGCCCGATCTTTGACAGCTGCCAAGACAGCGGTGTCTGACCCTAAAGGGGGGCGGTGGACGCGGTTGTGGGGTGAAAGGGCGGGCGTGGGCACTGGAAGTTGGTTAAATCTGCACCGAGAACTGAGGGTCCTGGGTTCCCTGATCTTTTTTTTTTTTTTTTTTCCAGCATAACAGTATTCATTGTTTTTGCACCACACCCAGTGCTCCATGCAATCCGTGCCCTCTCTAATACCCACCACCTGGTTCCCCCAACCTCCCACCCCCCGCCCCTTCAAAACCCTCAGATTGTCTGATCTCTTAAATGTACCTGGAGTCCTTAGCTGCCTTTCAAAAAAATATGGCTCAGATGCCACCAACTCCCAAATGCACACAGTGTTTTGATAGTTTCAGTAATACTACCTGTTGACTATCTGCTAGGTCATGGGCACTGTCCTAGGCACTTTACATAACAGCCCTTAAAGATGGGCATTTCTGTCTCTATTTTATAGGTTCAGCAGCAGTGAGGTTTGCTAACTTGCTAGAAGCCACAGCGCTGGGATTCTGACCCGGTCTCTCAGCCAGTGCTCTCTACACTGCCTGGCACAGTAAAATGCATAATCCTCAAAGTTGTCTCCTAAGGATGCATCAGAGCTGGATATCAAAACACACAGCAACTCGGTTTAATGAAATTAAGAGTTGTTTTGCACCCCATTGTCTTTTTTTTTTTTTTTTGCCATTATTAAATTTTAGCCTTCTCCAACCACTTACTATTCCTCTCACTCATTCCCTGCTTCTGAACTCTCATAATTCTTTCTTTGACCCTTTCTTAGGATACCTAGATTTTTCCCTATATTGTAATTATTGTTGTTTATTTTCACTCCTAGATTGAAACTTCCTGAAGACAGAAATACTGAATTTTCATACCCTCACAAATGCCTTGCTTAGAAAGTCACCATGTAGGGGCTCCTGGGTGGCTCAGTGAGTTAAGCCTCTGCCTTAGGCTTAGGTCATGATCTCAGGGTCCTGGGATCAAGCCCCGAATCAGGCTCTCTGCTCAGCAGGAATCCTGCTTCCCCCTTTCTCTCTGCCTGATGCTCTCCATACTTGCGATCTCTCTGTCAAATAAATAAATAAAATCTTTTTTTAAAAAAAGAAAGTCACCATGTAATAGATGTTTGCCATGAACCCCCTAACCTGGCCTATTTTGTCCTTAGGCTCAAAGAAAACCATATAAGGGTTTGTGGCAAAAATCATCATCCCTGTCGAAAAAACAAAAAACAAAAACCACATAATAAGACCAGACCAAGTGGCTCCTGGGTGATTCAGTTGGTTAGGCATTGAACTCTTGATTTCAGCTCAGGTCTTGATCTCAGGGTCGTGAGTTCAAACCTCACATTGAGATCCATGCTGGGCGTGGAGCCTACTTAAAAAAATAAAATATTTTTTTAAAAAAAAGACCAGGACTGGTTAACCAGCTCTGATAAGCCAATAAAAGATTTCTTCATGCAAAACATAATACGTTATAGCTGAGAACGGTGGCTGTGAGCAAGGACTCTGGAGTTGGATAAACCTGGTTTCAAATCCTGGCTTTGCTACATATTAGCTAGATGATTTGGGCATATCATTTACCCTCTTTAGATTTCAGCCTGTAAAATACCACATAGGATTGTGTGGATTAAAGAAAGTAATGTAAGTATGAAGAGCTCATTATAGGACATGGCATACTGATAATATTTTTAATATAGACATTAACTTGGAGGCAAATTTGTGGGGTTAGGAACTTTGTAACATATGGACAGTCCAAAGCCAAAATTATTACAGAGGAGTGCCATCTTTTAGAATATTAGTTAAAATCTCCAACTAGGGGCACCTGGGTGGCTCAGTGGGTTAAGCTTCTGCCTTCAGCTCAGGTCCTGGGATCGAGTCCCACATCGGGCTCTCTGCTCAGCGGAGAGCCTGCTTCCCCCCCCCCCCCCCCGCTCTCTGCCTGCCTCTATGCCTACTTGCGATCTCTCTCCTTCAAATAAATAAATAAAATATTAAAAAAGAAATCTCCAACTAAAGTTCTGCTGTTTGTTTTCCTGCCTATTTTGCAGAAGAGCGGCAGAGAAAGCTCCAGGAGTACCTAGCAGCCAAGGGAAAACTGAAATGCCAAAACACCAAGTGAGTTTGTCTCACACAATTTTGCAAGTTTTGTTGCCCTCATTGCTACTAGCAATTTAAAGCCTTTCAAAACATAGTCCTTTGGGGGTGCCTGGGGGGCTCAGTTGGTTAAGTGTCTTCCTCCGGCTCAGGTCATGATTCCAGGGTCCTGGGATGAAGCCCCATGTTGGGCTCCCTGCTCATTGGGGAGCCTACTTCTCCTTCTCTCCCTGTTTGTACTCTCTTTCTCTCTATCAAATAAACATTTTTTTTTTAAAGAAAGGAAATACTCTTTAAAAAAAAAATAGCCCCTTTTGGGGCGCCTGGGTGGCTCAGTGGGTTAAAGCCTCTGCCTTCAGCTCGGGTCATGATCCCAGGGTCCTGGGATCGAGCCCCGAGTCGGACTCTCTCGGCACGGCGGGGAGCCTGCTTCCTCCTCTCTCTCTGCCTGCCTCTCTGCCTACTTGTGATCTTTGTCTGTCAAATAAATAAATAAAATCTTTAAAAAAAAAAATAGTCCTTTGTGGAGCATAACAAATAGCATGGAGGACAAGGGGAGATGGAGAGGAGAAGGGAGTTGAGGAAAATTGGAAGGGGAGGTGAACCATGAGAGACTATGGACTCTGAAAAACAATCTGAGAATTTTGAAGGGGTGGGGGGTGGGAGGTTGGGGGCACCAGGTGGTGGGTATTGTAGAGGGCACGGATTGCATGGAGCACTGGGTGTGGTGCAAAAATAATGAATACTGTTATGCTGAAAAAATAAAAAAATTAAAAAAAAAATAAATAAAATAAAATAAAAGGAAAAAAAATAGTCCTTTTGTTTGCAGTCTACTCAAACTGCATTGAGAGCCTATGATAACTCAGAAAAGAGTACATTGGTCCAAACATAACCAAAAAAAAAAAAAAAAAAAAAACCTGAGCAGGTTAAGCACTAATATTGTGACAGTCTCTAAAGGATGGGGGGGGAGATCCACAGTATTACCTACAATGCTGGAAGCTTTTCCTATCCCTGCTTTTTTCCCTGGGGAATTGATTCTTGTTAAGGCTAGAAAAGGTCAAGGAGTTGAATGACCCTGGTTTTGTTGTTCCTTGCTAAGGCAGGAGAGCCAGTTATAGTCAGTCCTCCATAGCTCCACACCAACATCCTTAGCCCAACAATGGTCTTTGGCCATTCTCTCAGCACTTCCTCTTGAGTTGGACAGAATATGACTGTTTGGCTTTTATCTTCCATCAACATCTTGCCATTGTAGTGGTGATATTAGTCCCTCTTGCTTAACATTGATATATTTTCTCCCCAAAGAAGAGGAACTGAATTTTTACAAAGTTAGCTTTGACCCTTTATTTTAGTTTCCTTTAACTTTGGGGTTTTACTCAAGTCTATTTCCTTAATTAAATAAATTTAATTCATTTATTCAACAAATATTTATTTAATACATATATCAGTCACTCTTGGTTCTGGAGATGTGGTACTTAACAAGACAGAGAGGTCCCTCCCCCTCCAGGGTTTATGTTCAAGATGTGGGAACTAACAGCAAATCATGATCAAAGTCCCTTTTAGTCTGGGAATAGTTTTTGATCCATGCAGATTGAATCCTTCTAAACTCCTCTACTTTCCTATCCTTCTTACATTTTCTGCTCACTGGCTAGATTTCATATGTGCTCCTGTTCTTTTAATTCTATCTCTTTTTTCACCTCTGAATATTCATTATCTGAAGATACTTAAAACTTGAAGATGGAAGTTTTTCAAAGAAACTGTTAATTACCTTCTTGACATCATATCTCTACAATATCACATACTGCAGTATTCAAGAAATGATGTTTCAATGAACAACAGAATGCGAATATGAAGAAGACATGTATTAATCTTGTTAGACTACATTTATGCATAGGACATTTCTGAAAGGATCACAAAAAATGGGTAAGAGTGGTATGGTCACTGAGGAGTAGAATAACAAGACTAAGAAAGGGGTAATAAGGAGACTTTATTGCATATAATTTTGAATTATTTTACAATATACAGAAATTCCAATGATTTAAAATTCTAATCTTAATAAATCTTAATCACTATACTTCCCAGGCCTTGCTAATCCTTCTGTAGTAAGAATTAATCTTATTTTGTCTTTTATAGGCCTTATCTAAAAGCCAAGAGCAATTGTCTGAATCCTCCACCTTCTAAATCTGTAAGTAGAAATTAGTCATTTTGGGGGTACCTGGGTGGCTCAGCCCATTAAGCGGCTGATTCTCGATTTCAGCTCAGGTCATGATCTCAGGGTCATGAGATCGAGCCCCACGTCTCAGCACGGAGTCTGCTTGAGATCCTCTCCCTCTGCTCCTCCCCCTGCTCATGGACTCACTCTTTCTCCCTCTCTCTCTCTCTCTCTCTCTCTCTAAAATAAATAAATTAAATACATCTTTAAAATATAATCATCATCATTTGGGGGGCACCTGGGTAACTCAGGCAGTTGAGTGACTGACTCTGGATTTTGGCTCAAGTCATGAGAGTGAGAACCTGTGGTCTTAACCACTTGGGTATGCTGCCATGAAGTTAAATGGCTCATTTATTTTTTTTTTTTTTTTTTTTTTTTTTTTTTAAAGATTTTATTTATTTATTTGACAGAGAGAGATCACAAGCAGGCAGAGAGGCAGGTAGAGAGAGAGGAGGAAGCAGGCTCCCTGCCGAGCAGAGAGCCCGATGCGGGCCTCGATCCCAGGACCCTGAGATCATGACCTGAGCCGAAGGCAGTGGCTTAACCCACTGAGCCACCCAGGCGCCCTAAATGGCTCATTTAAAGGGAACACCTATATTGGATCTTCCAAGCTACTAACAAGCTATGCTTCCTAAACAGTTCAGTTCAGCTATATTATGGATAGAGTGGTAAAGGATCCTCACATTTTCAAGGTTTAAATGGAAGAAATTAGCCTTCTGAAAGGCTACATATAACATCATTAGACACTGAAGGATAGAAAATATATGTAAGACAACACTGGCAGATCATGATGTGATCACTGGGTTAGACTTCTTCTTCATGTAGATTGAATTAGTGTAGCACACAAGTATTAAACGAAAAATCTGCTGGGGAAAAAGCGTCCTCATTCAGAGTTCCCAGAGGCTTCTCTGGGAAGCTGACAATACTGATTTCAGTAAGTCATCTCTTAAATGGGATGAGGCCTACCTCTTTTTACCCAGTTGTGAAGATAAAAATTAAGTGGGAAAGGCAAGTATGGAACAGGAGGAACTAAGAGGACTAGGCAAATAATAGTCATCATTACAATTGTATAATGCCTTATAATTTATAAAAAATTTATAAAACATCTTGTGAAAAATAGGACGTTATGACACACTTCCTAGAGGATATATATCATTATTGTTATTTTACAAATGAGAGGACTTAGGCTCAAGGAAATTGAGTACTTTGCCAAAATTATACAGCCAGTAATTATACAGACTTAAGATTTGAACAAAGCTCTTCTGGCATACTCTTACTGCAGTGTTGCTACTCAAAGGAACACAAAGTTTTTCATTTCTCTTCCCATCTGGCAGTTTAATATGTTGAACCAATATCTGAAAGGATTCCTTGGAGCCATACCCTTAAATTTATTGAGAAACTGTGATGTATAATTGTTAAAAACTGACTAGGTCCAAATCCTAACTCCTTCATTTTCTAGCTAAATGACCTTGGGCAAGTTATTATATGTGCTGCCAAAGCAAACACGACCTTGGGCAAGTTATATAACTTTATCTGTAAAATGAAAATAATAGGAGATTTCTCATGGAGTTATTCAGAGGGAACACACACACACACACACACACACACACACACACACACACAAAATATATATAAACATATATATACATATAAACATATATATGTTGAGAAGTATGATAGGGTAATGAACTATAAGCTTCTAAGCACAAAAATCTAGGCTAAAAATTTTGTGGTTAACTAGAACAAAAAGAGACCCAGGGAAAAAGGGAAAAGTGTTATGTTTTCCATTTTTTTTTTTTTAAGATTTATTTATTTGACAGACAGAGATCACAAATGGGCGGAGAGGCAGGCAGAGAGAGGAGAAAGCAGGCTTCCCACTGAGCAGGGAGCCCGATGTGGGGCTCCATCCCAGGACCCTGAGATTGTGACCCAAGCCAAAGGCAGAGGCTTTAACCCACTGAGCCACCCAGGCACCCCTTCATTTTTTTTTTTTAACATTTTATTCATTTGAGAGAGAGAGAGCATGCACACAAGAAAGAGAGAGAGAGAGCAAGAAGAAGAAGGGGGAAAGGAAGAAACAGACTCCCCAATGAGCAAGGAGCCCAACATGGGGCTCCCTCCCAGGACCCTGGGATCAAGACCTGAGCTGAAAACAGACGCTGAACCAACTGAGCCATCCAGGCACCCCATGTTTTCAATTTTTGTTTTTAAGATTTTATTTATTCATTTGACAGAGAGAGATCACAAGTAGGCAGAGAGGCAGGCAGAGAGAGAGGAGGAAGCAGGCTCCCTGTTGAGCAGAGAGCCCGATACGGGGCTCGATCTCAGGACTGTGGGATCATGACCTGAGCTGAAGGCAGAGGCTTCAACCCACTGAGCCACCCAGGTGCCCCTCATGTTTTCAATTTTTAAAGAAGAATATATTTGTATAGTTTTCTAAATGAATTATAGTGAGTGTCAAATTTCATTTATCTTAAAATGCCAATATTTACACTGTGCCTGAAATTACATCCTTTGCAACTAATTTAAACTAACAATGAAAACTTTAGATGTTAACTTTAAAAAGTATGAAAAGGCCAAGGGCTTGTCAAAGTTATTTTGGGCATATATGAACAAAAGTGCTTGAAAACACTGATAAGATGACCTTTGCAATCTCTTTCAGCCTTACTACAGCCCTCATTTCATCATATCGTAATTTTTTTGTGCATATATCTTTTCTATTCGTGCTCCTCAGGGGCAAGTATCCTCCCTTCTCATCTTGTATGCCCTTAGAGTCTAGCAGTGCCTAGCATATATTCAGTAAACCTGCTGTAATATAAACCCTAGTCATATCCTTTGTGCATTTTCTCTCTCCCCTAGCTTCATATGTACAAAATAAAGTGACCAAATTCAGTTTAGATCAATTGTTCCCTCTTCTACAGTCTTTGATTTTTTTTTTTTATCAGTTTGATCCATCAATTCTGCAGTGAGTCATCAGAGACAAAGAGTTAGAGACTGAAGTTCCACCCTCAACCCTGTCCCTAACACCCTGCCTGACCTTCGGCAGCTCACTTTCCCTCTCAAATGGAGGGGCTCAATTCCAGTCTTGGGAGCACCTTGCTCAGGGGTTGATCTCAGGGTTGTAGGTTCGAGCCCCATGTTGGGTGCAGAGATTACCTAAAAATAAAATCTTAAAAAAAAATAATAATAATAATAATAAAATTTCAACCTTAATTCTCTGTATTTGCATATTGATTGCAGACTATTCTATTAGCCTGATGACTCTTCTAAGTCTAGATTTTCTCTCAATGTAGCACTTAAAATTGCAGAACCAGTTCTACCACTTACAATAAATTAGCAAGGTCAGGCTGATCTCAAATAAAGATATAAAAACTGAACAAAAGAGAAAATATTTGCAAGTCATATATGATAATGACCTACTATCCAGGATATATAAAGAGCTCTTGCAGGTCAACAATTAAAAAGGCAAATAATTAAAATGGGCAAAGGAAAATAATAATAATGATAAAATGGACAAAAGATCTATATAGACCTTTCTCCAAAGGAGATATACAAATGGCCAATAAGAGATGAAAAGATGCTTCATATCATTACCCATCAGAGAAATGCAAATAAAAACCACAATTAAATACTACTTCATACCCACTAGGATGGTTATAATCAAGAAAGACAGATAACAAGGATTGGGGAGGATATGGAAAAATTAGAACTCTTATACAATGTTGGTGGGAAAGTAAAATGCTGCAGCCACTTTGGGAAACAGCTTAGCAGTTCCTCAGAATTTAAACAGAGTTACCATATGAGCTAGCAATTCTACTCCTGTGTATATATCCAAGAGAACTGAAAACGTGCTCACACAAAAGCTGATAAATATTCACAGCAACATTATTCATAATAACTAAAAAGTGTAAACAACCTAAATTCCATCAGTCAATGAAGGAAAAATGAAAATTTGGTATATCCATGAAATAAAATATTTGTTCAGCCATTAAAATAACGCAGTGCATGTGTACAAACAAGGAATATAGGAGAATTCTCTGTACTTATCACTCAAGTTTGTTTTGAACCTAAAACTGCTCTTAAAAATAAAGTTTTTTATTGAAAAATAGTGGTGAAGACTGACACATGCTACAATATGGGTGAACCTCAAGAACATTCTGCTAAGTGAAAGAAGCCAGACACAGAGGGCCACATATTGTATGACTCCATTTATACAAAATGTCCAGACTAGGCAAATCAGTAGAGGCAGAAAATAGATTAGTGGTTGCCACTGTTTGTGGGGACAAGGAAATGAGGAATGCCTTCTAACAGGTATGGGATTTCTTTCTGGGGTGATGAAAATATTCTGGAACGAGAGAGTGGCAATGGTTATACAACCCTGTGAATATACTAAAACCCACTGAATTACAAACTTTAAAATGGGGAATTCTTTGTGATACAAATTATATCTCAATTTTTAAAAAAAAGAAGAAGAAGAAGAACGCCTAGGGATGCCTGGGTGGCTCAGTGAGTTAAATGTTTGCCTTCAGCTCAGGTCATGATCCTAGAGTCCTGGGATTGAGTCCCACATGGGGCTCCTTACTCAGCAGGGAGCCTGCTTTTCCCTCTGCCTGCTGCTCCGCCTGCTCGTGCGTTCTCTGTCTGACAAATAAATAAATAAAATCTTTAAACAACAACAACAACAACTAAGGAATAGCACATGTTTGGAAACTTTGATACCATCATCCCTGCCTCTTCAGTAAGCAATAATAGAATGGTGAGAGGTAGATGTAAACATTAGGGCTCAAGCAGTAACCCCCTATAGCCATGTGGTTATCCATTCATCTCCCTGCCTCCCACTTCCAACCCTCCCCTATACCACGACCAGCAACACCACCATTCACATACCATTCTAGAGCGGACATCTCTTTGCCGTTAATGCCAAGTGGTTTTGGTTACAGACTTTCTTTAAACATTCACGAAGTTTGCATAGTAATTCTCAACAATATTACCAAATCAAAAAAAGTAAAGAGTGGTAACTCTAGCACTCCCATATCTTCCCCTGGAGACATATAATCTACAAATCTCTGCCAAATTCTCCTTTCTGAAACTTGTTTTTAGTGCAAATGCTCTGGGATCCACAATGACTTGCTCCAATTATTTACTGTGTCAATTCTAAGCTCCCATTCCCTGGCGCCTGGGTGGCTCAGTGGGTTAAGCCTCTGTGTTAAGTTCAGGTCATGATCTCAGGGTCGTGGGATCAAACCCCTCATCAGGCTCCCTGCTCAGCGGGGAGCCTGCTTACCCTTCTCTCTTTGCCTACCTACTTGTGATCTCTCCATCAAATAAATAAATAAAATCTTAAAAAAAAAAAAAAAGAACTGCTTAAGAAATTTTAAAAAACTAAATAAACTCCTATCCCTAGTTTTTTTAAGTTCTCTATAACCTAGTCCTTTCTTATCCAAGATTAAATCACATAAATGAAACATTTACTTGTTGATAATGTAGAATATAACCTTAAAACCCTGTCCTGACTTTACAAATATAACTAACTTTCTACTAAAATGTAAAACTTTATTGAAAACTATTCCAAAGTATCTCAGGTCTCCCAGCATCTACCACCTATCCTTGCCACTGATCTCCAGGGATGAGACAAAGGTTCTTGAGTGACCCTGTGACCTTTACAAAAGCAGTGTTGTTTAAAAAAAAATTAGTGTAGCAATACACAGTACTACTAGGAGGAATTTGGGAGGTACCCTACCATTAGTTTATTATGTATATATCTTTCCAGAGTCCCTAGAAGGACACTTCATTTGGGACATAATGGGCATTCAGCAAATACTTGTTCAACTGAGGCAAATTTTATTTTTTAAATGTAATTTTTGTGTGTTCACTGCATCTCTGCTTAATTCTATCAAGCTAAAATATTCTGATATATTTCTAGTGACAGCTCAAATTATAAAGACCTTATAGGGACACGACACCAGATGGCTCCATTGGTTGAGCATCTTGACTCTTGGTTTCAGCTTAGGTCATGATCTCAGGGTCATGAGATCAAGTCCCTTATAAAGCTGTAGGTCGAACCCCTCATTGCTCTCTATGCTTTGCACTCAGTGGGGAGTCTGCTTAAGATTTTCTCCCTCTCCCTCTGCCCCTCCCCCAACTCATGCCTTTATTTTCTCAGACTTAGCTATCTTAAATGAAATTCTAAATAACTAATTTTTTAGTTTTTTTACTAATTTTTTTGTTTTTAAAACTGAGTTATTGTTATGAGTTTATTTTTTGATGTTTCTTTGTCTTTTTAGCATACTATACCCAAAAAAGATGTTACCAATCGTGTTGCTTTGCCTACCAAAGGTACAAGACCCATCAGCATTAAACTCCAACCCAGACCTGCCAATAATACAGGACCCCAGAACCCAAAGTTGGAGGCACCAAAACTTCTGGGTAAAAGGCTGACTTCAGGATGTGTTTCTTCTAACTCAAACTGCAAGCCTTCCAGCAGTCATCAACCACAGCACAAAGCTGGCTCATCCACTACTGGAGAATTATCTAGAAACACTATAGGGTCACTTAATGTGCAAGAATTAAAAACTACAAAGCAGCATGTAGCAGATCAAGGAACTACTAAATGTTCAGACTCTGTGGACAATAACCATATTGAACATGAACCCTTGGATAGCTGTCTAAAAGAGATGAACAAAGAGAACTTGCCCCAAACCTTACCAGACTCTGAAAGGAAGTCAAATCCTGAATTACGGACAATAAGTAAACCAAAGACTAACTCTTATAATCAAATCAAGAGCAGTTTGGCTCCCAAACAAGCCTTGGGCAAAAGTTCCGGGAATAGTGCTATTCTGAAAGACAGAGTTAATAAACAATTCGTTGGAAAAACACAAATTAGGATATCACCAGTAAAGTCACAGCAACTCTGTAGAGGAACAAATCTTGCCAGACCAGGAGAAAAACTCCCAAAGACAGTTCCCTCTCACAATGTTCAGATCCTTAGTAGGACTCAGGCACCAAAGAAACCTGTGGTCAAGGACATAAAGGATATAAAGGTTAGTAGGGATAAATATGAAAGACCAAATGAAACAAAGATTAAATCACACATTGTTACTGAACAGAAAATAAAACAAACCAAATTCTGGAAATGCCCTAATATGCTTCAGGGAGGCTTTAATAACAGACATCCAAACATTAAGCAAGATCAGAAATCCACCCGACCTTGTTTTAGAACTCAGACGTCATGTACACTGCAAAATTCAAGAGCCATAAGCCAAAGGCCTAATTTGGCAGTTGGCAGTTTTAATTCGGTCATCCCAAGTACCCCTAACATAACAGCAAATGGAACCAATGGGAATAAATGCAGCAACAGCTATCAACAAAAAGCACAGACTTTGGACTCCAAGTTGAAAAAGACTCTTCCCCAGAACCATTTTCTCAATAAAACAGCTCCCAAAACTCAAGCTGGTAACAAAACCGTAAGTGGAGGAAGAGTCCCAAATGAGACCCAGACTAATCCAAATATTAAGAAGAAGATCACAGCAGAGGATCGAAGGTACTTTGCTTAATTCCATAATTTTGCAATTTAAGATTAGGCAATTGACCATCAGGAATATTCAGGCCATAAATAAGGGCTTCTGAGTAATTTTTAGCTACAACCCTGAAAGAAAGAAGATTGGAAGCAAATATAACAAATATTGACTTGATAGAGCTAGGTGGGACATATGTGTGTTATAAATTATTCCCTGTAATTTTCTGTATGCTTGAAATTATTTTTTAAAACAAAATTGAAACAGAATGTTTGATTAAGACATAGGGGTTGTAGAAGCAGACTACTCGTTCAAGAAGTACCTTGCAGGAACTGAACAACAGTAAACGAGGGCAGGGTGGGAAGAGCCAGAGTAGTGGTTTTATATAGCTAGGAAGTGGAGAGTTGGTAGTCCCTTGTTCAGCAGATCAGTGGTTACATCCAGGAGCATTATCAGGGAAGAAAGAACAGGAAACTTCCATGAGTGTGAACAGGCCAAGTTTTGAAAAGTAAGCTAAGACAAAGAGGAGCAGCGAGTTGATACCCAGAGTTCAGACAGTAGAAATGGGGATCTCAGGGTGCTGGAGGTTCACATTAACATACATGTAGCTGGAAACCAAGCCAAAAATCTTCACACTGTCTGCATTGGACTAGATAGAGTCACAGTGTGGTGAACCTCCCAGGAGAAGCACCTTTATACACTTGGGTGGGCTAGAAAATAAGGAGATTCCTAACAAGGGCTAAAGGAACATGTAAAATTAGATGGTAGGTAGAAGGTATAGAAGGTATAACAGGATGCAGAGAGGGCAGGATTTATTCTCTGATTATAGCCCTGAACACCACCAACAAGTTCTCTGCCCTCCCAAAGAAACAGAAAACAAACAGCTTAATTTAGGGTGATGTGATTGAGAGAGAAAGGCTGAGCTGACTTCTTTTTTTTTTTTTTTTTTTTTTTTGAGCTGACTTCTTTAGATAGAAAGATCAAGGAGGTACTTTCAACAGTGACATGTGGTCTAGGAAAAGGATAGTGACAAAAAGAAGGATGAGCCTTCTGAGCAAAAAGAAAACTGAGTATAAAGACTCCAAGCTGGTGAATGAGGAAATCAGAGTCCCTCCCCCTGAAGCCCACAGTCTAGACCAAATAACAGATGTTGGGTCTTTAAGACAGTGTGTGGAGTGTGGTCTGTGTTTGATTACACAAGAAGAGTCTGGAGAGGGACAGACCACTCACTCATTGCTTGAGTGTTCCTTCAGCACCTACAGAGTGCTGGGCTCCTGGGAGATACAGTGGTGAGAGCACACAGTCACACTCTACCTTCATGGAGCTTTTTTTCTGGTGTCTATGTGGAAAGTACTAGAATAATAAAATCACAGCACTGAGGTCCTGGGAATAAGTTGGCTTAAAAAAAGGTAAGTTTCCCCTTCATTTATGATTGGAAGGGAGTCTGAGAGAGGAAGAATGCCAGGAACATAGAGAAAACACATGCCAGACATCTCAGCTTCTGTCATTAAGCAGGTGGTTACCATGAAGGTGAAGGAGTTGGGGCACTTGGGGCTGAAATAAGCGCTATGGATTGTGCTCTGGAGTCAAGGAGAGAAACGAGGGTTAATTAGTTATTGATATTCTGGAAGGAGCAAAACCATAAGGTCAGAAAACTGATCAGTGATCACCAGCAGCTGAGGATGAGGAGAAGGGTTGACTACCAAGAAGCATGAAGGAATTTTTGAAGGGATTATATTGTAGTTGGGGTGACATGACTTTGTGCATTTGTCAAATCTCACAGAACCATACACTTCCAAAAAAAGGTGAATTTTGCTGTATGTTACTGAACCCTTGTGGGTTCTAGACACTGAGCTAGGCACTGGGACATCCAAGGTGTCTGCCTTCACAGAACTTGCATTCTAGTGGAGAAGACAGAAAATCAACACATTGATGAAATTAAATAATACACATAATTATCTCTTCTAAGAGGTATCATTTGAGCAGAGGACTGAATGAAGATGATAATTCAAGACCCTGAGACAGGAATGAGGGTGGGTCAAGTAACTGAAGGAACATCAAAGCTCCTGGTGGGGACAGAGTAAGAGGGAAAGGGGTATGAGCAGTGACATGGTCTGTTCTACACTTTAAAAACTACTCTGGCTACTGGGCACATGATGAATTTGTTGAGGGTGAGAGTGGAAGCAAGGACATGAGTTAGGAAGGAAGTTGCTACAGCATTTCAGGAGGAAGGTGACAGTGATACAGACTCGGGTCATGGTAGTAGAGATAGAAGCCTACTGGCCGTACAATGTTGTGTCAGATGTGAGGGAAAGAAAGAACTATGTAAAGACAACCCCTCATTCTAGGTCCCAGAAACTGGGTAGATTGGGGTACTATTTACCAATATCGGCTATTTGGGAACAGGTTTGGAGATGAACATCAAGATCTTTATTTTAGACAGCATTAAATTTGAAGTGACTGTCAAACATCAAATTACAAAACACCAACTAGGCAGTGGGTTTTATAAAGTTTGGGGCTCTAGAGGAAAATCTGTCTTGAAATGTATATCCGTAAGTTATAAACATGTAGTAATTTAAAGAAGCTGAAAAGCCTACATTCACATGCTTGAGTCTATGGGTATTGGTACCTCTTCCAACAGTTATCTGTTGACTGCTTAGAAGCAGGAGCGGGTGGAGGAGAGTGAGGATTAAGATTTGGCTACCATCAGAGACTAGCTACTTATGATTCCTGAAGTTATTGATCTTGTTTAGGAAGAAAAAGGTGGTCATGTGTGGCCAGGAGAGGGCTAATGAACCAGGAAAAGTGGGTGACTCTGGCCAAGACTCTATTAAGGGCAGAATGCAGGTTTGGTGGGTCTGGTTGAGTGGCAGATAGAGAGTTTATGGTAAGAGAAATGGAATGCTGAGTTTGTGATCTCAGAGGTGGAGGGATGTTTTAGGAAAGCAAGTGCCAGAAGTAATATACAGGTGAAATAAAAATTTTTAGAGAAAAATAATGAAGAATAATCATGAAGTCAAGGAATTTGAAGAGTGAGATCCTAGTAATCCCTCTGCAATCTGCCTTCCGAAGGATAGGGGCAACCATTGTGGTAATTACCCATTTGTAAATTGTTTTTAACTCCATTCTCCTGACTTTGTGTGTAATTGAAGGTATTTAGTGGTACTCAATCTATGCATATCTTATACTTTGAAAGTGTGACTACATACAAAAAGAAACCTAAAGCATTTTCCCATCCCCCGACTCTTAATTTTATAACAGGAAACAACTGGAAGAATGGCAGAAATCTAAGGGGAAAATCTATAAGCGGCCTCCTATGGAACTTAAAACAAAAAGAAAAATAATAGAGGAAATGAATATTTCATTCTGGAAGAGTATGGAAGAAGAAGAAGAAGAAAAGAAAGCACAACTTGAACTGTCCAACAAAATTAACAGCACTCTAACACAATGTCTGCAACTCATTGAGGAGGTGAGTAAGGAGGATAAGTTCCCAAAGCTTTGGCCTAGAACTTTATAGTTTTTACTCTTTTTTTAAGTTTTCATTTTTTTTAAGATTTTATTTATTTATTTGAGAGAGAGATCACAAGTAGGCAGGGAAGCAGGCTCCCCGCTGAGCAGAGAGCCCGATGTGGGGCTCTATCCCAGGACCCCGAGACCACGACCTGAGCCGAATGCTGAGGCCCAACCCACTGAGCCACCCAGGCGCCCCGAACTTGTAGTTTTTAAATATTTTTCTTAAATATAGTGTAAGAGAGATAACCTTGGTCTTGGCAGAAATTCATCTGCTTTTTTAAATATAGAATAGCAATAATAATGATGGCATGCACTTAAATAAAGGCTCTTATATGCCAGGCACTGTTCTAACACTTTACTTACATGATCTCATACAATTATCAATAACAACTATTACCATGCCCACTTTACAAATGAAACTGAGGCACAAAGAAGTTGGAAAACTAACCCAAGCAGTCTGCCTCTCAAGGGATCCAAAAGGAATTTTGCCTTCTTTAGGCATCAAGGTCAAGGAGTGATAAGCTGAAGTCAAAGGCAAGGTCATGTATAAAATTTGGTTATCCTGATGACTTTGGGTAGCTATAATTGGCAGCTATATTGTATCTTGGATTCTGCAGATAAAGATAAAGGAGATGGTAAGCAAAGGGTATGATCCCTAGAAGATGCCTTGAAGGAAAAATATATTAATAAGAAACAATTGTGTAGGGCACCTGGGTGGCTCAGTGGGTTAAGCTGCTGCCTTTGGCTCAGGTCATGATCCCAGTGTCCTGGGATTGAGTCCCACATCAGGCTCCTTGCTCAGCCGGGAGCCTGCTTCTCTCTCTGCCTCTCCCTGCCACTTCGCCTGCTTGTGCACTCTCTCTCTCTCTCTCTCTGACAAATAAATAAATAAAATCTTAAAAAAAAAAAAAAAAACAATTGTGTAGACATCTATACTAAGGTCCTTGCCTGAAGTAAACCAAATTCTGTCCTTTGGCTGATGGCATTGGACAGCAACAGAAAAAGGAAACCTTCAATGTAGGTCTATTCCAGGCAATTTTTTCACAAAATTCAGTTAAACATTAATTATTTCCCCCTGATGGAACTAAAGTTCAGTTCTTTTTTGTTGTTGCTCTTTCTTTTATTTTCATTGTATTAAAGAAAATGCATGAATACACTCTATAACAATTTTTTTTTAAAGATTTTATTTATTTATTTGTCAGAGAGAGCGAGGGAGAGAGAGTGAGCACAGGCAGACAGAATGGCAGGCAGAGGCAGAGGGAGAAGCAGGTTCCCTGACAAGCAAGGAGCCCGATGCGGGACTCGATCCCAGGACGCTGGGATCATGACCTGAGCCGAAGGCAGCTGCTTAACCAACTGAGCCACCCAGGCGTCCCCTATAACAATTTTTGTTTTAGATTTTATTTATTTATTTGACACAGAGAGAAAAGCAGAAGGAGCTACAGAAGGAGAAGGAGAAGCAGTCTCCCCATTGGCCAGGGAACCCAATGTGGGACCCAATCCCAGAAACCTGGGATCATGACCTGAGCCGAAGGCAGACGCTTAATGGACTGAGCTACCCAGGCACCCCCATGAATACATTCTTATTATTAAAAACATTTCAGGGACAATTGGGTGGCTCAGTTGGTTAACCGTCAGGACTCTCGATTTCAGCTCAAGTCATGATCTCAGGGTCATGAGACTGAGCCCCATGCCTGGCTTTGCACTATGCCTGCGCATAGAGCCTGCTTAAAATTCTCTGGCTCCCTCTGCCCCTCCCTCCCTCTAAAAATAGTAATAACAATAATAATAATAATAATATAAATAAAATTAAAAACATTTCAAAAGAAAATGACTAGACCTCCCCACCAAGCACATCTGTGCATGCATGCACACACACGAATTATACATCCCAGGCTTCTCCCTAGACCTGACCACTATTGCCAATTATCCATCCAGACAGCTTTTATGCATGTACATACCATGTAGGCACATAGAAAAATGAAGTATATAGTTTTGTGAGTTGCAATTATTTTATTTCAGATTTTTATATATGCTCTTTTGTTGTCTTTTCTTGTGTTTCCCTAATATTAGTATTATGCTGGCCTTGATAAGTTGGGCATTTTCCTCTTCCCTTGTACTCTGAAAGTAGTTTATACAACATGAGAATTATTTTTTCTCTGAAGCTTTGATAAGAACTTGCTCATAAAGTCATCTAGACTATGGAGCATAGTTTTGGGTATATCTTTTCAATTTTTTCTGTGACCATTGGTCTATTGGGGTTTTATATTTCCTGAGCTAATTTTAGTGATTCTGTGACTTTTATTTAAAGATTTCTCTATCAATCTTTTTAAATGGCCATCTCTGGGGTTTTATTGATTTTTTTTCCTCTTGCATCAATGTCTGAATCTGTTTTTATGTTTATTGTTTTTAATTAGCCTTTTTAGTTGAAAGCTTAAATCATTTATGTCAATCTTATTTTCTTAAAAATACATTTTAATACTATAAATTTGCCTCTGAGTTTAGCTTTGGTCATATCCTTTATGTTTGATTAGGTAAGGTTCTGTATTAGTCAGCCAACTCAGAAAAACAGAAACTGCACCAGGTATTCTAATAGAATGAATGTAATGTAAAGGGTGTTTCACAATGTCTTATGTAAGTTCCCTAGAAGCAAACCCTAAGAGGAGAATTTGTGTGAAAGTAATTTATTAGGAAGAGGGTCCCAGGGAAAACAGAGAGGATTGGGGATGTTGGCCCAGAAGGGAAGGGGAACAAGAAGGATGTGGTATCAAACAAAATCCATGGAATATAACTGTGGCACAATCCCACAGGGGAGCTCTGGAGACTGGATCAGAGCTCTCAGAATCATCCTGATCAGGGCAAGGAACCTAGAGTATTAATACCTCCATGGTCATTGATTAATGGCTGCCCCTGGGGAGATAAAAATTCCCAGGCACCCTGACTCTCTGGTACATACAAAGAGGAGCAGATGCTGACTGTTGGACATGAAAGAACCTTGTAAGCCTCAGTGCACAAAAATGGTACAGGGACCATCAGAGGAAATGTGGGTACTACACACAGGGCTGACAGCAAAAGGGAACCTGAGGTAACAGAGATGCTAACTTCAGAAAGTAGCTATCACCCACTGGGCTAAGGGGAATGAAGAGAGGTTGAGGGTATTAGAATCTAGAAGCTAGGAGAAATAAACTCCAACTCTAAGGAGGCCATACTACCTAGAAGATGCTGGTACCAAAAACTGGTGGAGGGGCCCAGCAGGGCTGGGACTCAGACCTTGAGGAAAGGATGCTACCCACTGGGTGCTTTTGCCTCTGAGAGAGCGCAGTGAGGCAGGATCTGTAAGCACCAGGAAAAAAGGTAGAGGCTAGAATCTACTGTTGCTGCCAGAGCGAAGACCCTTTGCTGGGGTGGCGAAAGAGGAAATCCCTCTCTTCTCCATGCCCACAGTCTCCCTCTATTTCCCCATACTGGCAGAACTCTGTGCTGTGAAAACAGTGGGTGATTTACAGAATTCCAGCCCCAGTGCCCCAAAACAGAGGATAAAAGGTGGGTTTGGAGCTAGGAGGCCATAGGTTAATAATTGACAAGCATGCTCATTATTGTTCATCTCTAAATAGTTTGAGATTTCCATTTTGAGTTCTTTAACCTGAAAGTTATCTTAGAAGAATATCTTTTAACTTCCAGATAGAGTTCTGTTTTGTTTTGTTTTTCCTGACGATCTTTTTTTTCCAGTTTCTAATTATACTACATTGTAAATGTAGCTTGTTATGTGTTCTGCTTGATAGAATTTGTTGAAATGCATGTCTGATCAGTCATGGTGAATGTTCCATCTCTTAGTTGGGTGTTGGAATTCCTGATTAATAGATATTCCCTCCAGAACTCTCAACTTCTCTTTCATACCCTTCATTTCTCTGTTCTGTCACACTGAGTTCTGGAAGAATCCCACAGCCAAATTTTCAGCTCATTGATTTTTTCTTCTATTCTGTTGAGATTTATGCCTCTTTCACGCAGTGTTGGTTTTCTCAGACATTGAGGATTCTTGACTGCGAGCTTACCTTTGGGGCTTCCCCCTCTCAGGAGGAGTAGGATGCACTGCTTAGCTGAGTGTGCCAGTATCTGGGTTTCTGGTCATGGTAACTCCCCATATTCCTCCTGGTCCATGTCACTTTCTGCTCTGGATACAAGCCAGAAGGGGACCAAATTAGTGAGGATATTTTAAAGTTACTTTTTGTGAGAATTAGTCCTTTTTATATATGCTGCATGGATCTTCAACAGACACAAATATACACACCCCATGACCCTTGGCTTACCTGTGCCATCCTTCATACTTCTGCTAGAAACATGTGGAAATTCTATTCACTATTCAGTGTTCACATTATTATGAATATGTAAGAAATATATGAATGTTGATTCCTGTAGGGCTTGGTTTGGTTTGGCTTGGGGTTTGGTTTTGCATAAAAATGTAAACATATTCCTTACCTTCAGCTGTGAAAAACATTTTACAATTTGGTCTCATGTAACTCTTAAAGTTGAATGACCAGTGTCAAAACTTATTCAAATACACTGTTTAAATGGATGCATTTTATTATATGTAAACTGTACCTCAGTAAATTTGAAATTTTTTAGAAATTAAGCAAAAGTGATCAGACTGATTTCTGCATAACTGCTCTGATGAACATTAGATGTGAGAATAACAGCAAAATGGTAATAATTACCTCTGGGTATTTTTTTTTTTTTTACAGGGTGTACCTTCTAATGCAGTATTTACCATATTGTCCAGTATTCCTGAGGTCGAAAAATTTGCTAAATTCTGGATCTGTAAAGCAAAGTTGTTGGCAAGTAAAGGTCCCTTTGATGTTATTGGGCTGTACGAAGAGGCCATTAGAAATGGGGCAACAGTGAGTATCTGTCTTGGGTGGGTAACTTCCGGAAAATTCTCTCATGTTAGTTGTCTGTTGTTTGCAGTATGGCAGTCATACAATGTAATTGTAAATTTCTAATTTACTTCATCAAGTATACATAGATTATGAAGCACAAGTCCTTTATGTACATTTAATTAAAAATTTATTTGCTAGAGGGGCACCTGGGTGGCTCAGTCAGTTAAGCGTCCAACTCGTGATTCCAATTCAAGTCATGATCTCATGGGTCATGTGATTGGGCTCCCTATTCTCCACTCAGCAGGGAGTCTGCTTGAGATTCTCTCTCTCCCTCTGCCTCTCCCCACTGCTCACATGCTCTCTCTTACTCTCTCTTTCTCTCTCTCTCTCTCTCTCTCTCTCTCAAATGAATAAATAAATATTTTTAAGGAAGATGTGGTCCATATACACTATGGAGTATTATGCCTCCATCAGAAAGGATGAATACCCAACTTTTGTAGCAACATGGACGGGACTGGAAGAGATTATGCTGAGTGAAATAAGTCAAGCAGAGAGAGTCAATTATCATATGGTTTCACTTATTTGTGGAGCATAACAAATAACAAGGAGGACATAGGGAGATGGAGAGGAGAAGGGAGATGAGGGAAATTGGAAGGGGAGGTGAACCATGAGAGACTATGGACTCTGAAAAACAATCTGAGGGTTTTGAAGGGGCGGGGGGTGGGAGGTTGGGGGAGCCAGGTGGTGGGTATTATAGAGGGCACATATGGCATGGAGCACTGGGTGTGGTGCATAAACAATGAATTCTGTTATGCTGAAAAGAAATTAATAAAAAAACTATTTTATTCAGTAGAAATAGTGTTTCATGTAAACTAATAGAATCACTGTTCTTATTAAATGAATGTGTCTCACTTTATACTCATCGTAGAAATATGCACTTGTAGAAAGTAATAGCATGGAAAGTTACATCAATATGCAGTACTTACAAAATTATACCTCATCATAAAAAAACTGAAGATACATTAAGCCCAACATATCGATATTCACACAGCAATAATTCAGAGCCAGTACATGAAAAAAATTTAATTCTAAAACTTAGTGAAACCACTGTCTCCATATGACTTTTTTTAACAAAGACTGCATCCAAGTTTCATAACTCTTTTCACCTAAATGTCACTTTCCATGTCATTTTCTATTCTACCATACCTCTTCCTATTGTTCAAAATCAGAGTTGTAGATGCACATAGTTTAAATAGTCAAAACCATCCAGTAAGTTTCGTCCATAAGACCTCCTATTTCCCACTTCCCAGAGCAAACTGATTATTTTCATATTTACCTGGATAGTTTCAGATAGTGTGCTTATATTGCTATTTCTTGATTTTTCAGTTTTAGACATGATTTGTAGATTTCCAACTATGCAGGATAAGGATTTAACCCTCTTTCTGACACACACCCTGCAAATTTTGCCATCCTCCATATTTCCATTAGAGTCATATGGAAATCCTGGTCACTGTTGTTATGAATAATCCTGTGTTCATATTGTTATGAATATGTAAGAAATACATAAATACATTGAGCCATGTAATACATACTAAGGTTATTTTACCTTTCAAGCATGATCTTCTAATTTTCCTGAAGTTAATTATTGTCTTGTTTTCCCTTTGCTTAGTTTTCTGAGTATTTATTAGTATATAATTGATTCCAAACTTTTCTCTATAGAAATTTCTCAATATTTCTTTTTTTTCTTTTTCATTCAAGTTAGTTAACATGTAGTGTAGTATTGGTTTCAGCAGTAGAATTTAGTGATTCATCACTTACACGTAACACAAAATGCTCACCACAAGTGCCCTCTTTAATGCCCATCACCCATTTAACTCATCCCTCCACCCACCACCCCTCCAGCAGCCCTCAGTTTATTGTCTATAGTTAAGAGTCACTTATGATTTGTCTCCCTGTTTTCATCTTATTTTCTTTTTCCTTCTCTTCCCCTATGTTCATCTGTTTAGTTTCTTAAATCCTACATATGAGTAAAATCATTGATATTTGTCTTTCTCTGACTTATTTCGCTTAGCATAATACACTCTAGTTCCATCCACGTTGTTTCAAATGGCAAGACTTCATTCTTTTTGATGGCTGAGTAATAGTCCAATGTGTATATATACACCACATTTTCTTTATCCATTCATAAGTTGATGGACATTCGGGTTCTTTCCATAATTTGGCTATTGCAGATAGGGCTACTATAAACATTGAGGTCCATGTGCCCCTTCGAATCCAGATTTTTGTATCCTTTGATAAATACCAGTAGTATAATTGCTGGGTCTTAGGGTAGTTCTATTTTTAACTTTTTGAGGACTCTCCATACTATTTCCCAGAGTGGCTTTACCACTTGCATTCCCACCAATAATGCAAAAGTGTTTCCCTTTCTCTACATCTTCGCCAACAACTATTGTTTCCTCAGTTGTTAATTTTAGCTATTTTTACAGGTGGGCAGTGATATCTCCTTGTGGTTTTGGTTTGTATTTCCCTGATGCCAAGTAATGCTGAGTATTTTTTCATGTGCCTCTTAGCCATTTATATGTCTTCTTTGGAGAAATGTCTGTCCGTTCATGTCTTCTGCCCATTTCTCAATTGGATGATTTATTTTGGGGGTATTGATTTTGATGAGTTCTTTTTTTTTTTTAAGATTTTATTTATTTATGTGACAGAGATCACAAGCAGGCAGAGAGGCAGGCAGAGAGAGAGAGAGGGGAGGAAGCAGACTCCTCACGGAGCAAAGAGCCCGATTTGGGGCTGGATCCCAGAACCCTGGGATCATGACCTGAGCCAAAGACAAAGGCTTTAACCCACTGAGCCACCCAGGAGCCCCTTGATGAGTTCTTTATAGATTCTGGAAACTAACCCTTTATCAGATATGTCATTTGCAAATATCTTCTCCCGTTCCATTGGTTGCCTTTTAGTTTTGTTGATTGTTTCCTTTGTTGCGCAGGAGCTTTTTATCTTGATGAGGTCCAAAATTTCTCAATACTTTTAAAACATCAGATAGCTTATCGATTTCTTTTTCCTAAAGACCCTTCTCCCAGAACTTTCTGACAAGTTCCAGTCTCTACAGGTTGCTCTTTCCCACTATCTTTGCCTATTATTCTGGGACCTTTCACCATTACCCTCACATTCCCATTTCTATCAGCATTGCCTGTTTTTATTCTCCAGTGCTTTTCTTCTCTCTCTGTTTTTTGTGTTGTTGTTGGGGGTGGTTTTATTTTTTTTTAATTTCATTATTTTTATTTGAAAGAGAGAGCCGGTGTGTGTGCATGGCGGGAGGGGCAGAGGGAGAGAATCTTCAACAGACTTCCCACTGAGCATGAAGCCTCACTCAGGGCTTAATCCCATGACCTACAAGATCATGACCGACCTGAGCTGAAACCCCAAGACCGACACTTAACCCACTGAGGCACCCAGGCGCCTCTCCAATGGTTTTCTTCTCACTCTGTTTTGTGTTATTGCTGTTGGTGGTGATGGTTTTCTTTTCTTTTCTTTTCTTTTCTTTTCTTTTCTTTTCTTTTCTATTGTTCATTAAAAGCTTTACTGAGATGCCAGTAAAAACTGGGCTGTATACAAAGAGGTGGATTGAAAAAGCTCTGGACACACAGAAGAGGTTTTACCACAGGGTGATCTGGCTGATCTAACTGGTTGAAGAACCTTCAATATCTAGATCTTTCCTCTAAAATTGCCCATATTCTCTAAAGAAGGATCTGGAAACCACATTACCAGTGTTGTGGGGGAGAAGAGAGCTGGGAATCTCAACCTTCAGCATGGAAACTTTCCTTTATCCCTTTTTTTCGGTGGGCATCCCCACCTTCAATAGTGCTTGATATTCCCCAGAGACTTGGAAAATACATCTTCAGTTTTCTGTTAGGTTAAAGACTTGGAGGGGCACCTGGGTGGCTCAGTCCGTTAAGCTTCTGACTTTGGCTTGGGTCACGATCTCAGGACCCTGGGATTTTGCCTGGAGTTGAGCTTCCCACTCAGCAGGAAGTCTGCTTCTCCCTCTCCCTCTGCCTCTAGCTCTTTCCCAGCCTTGTGCTCTCTCTGTCTCTCTCTCTCAATTAATAACATGTTTAAAAAAAAAAAAGACTTAGAGTTCTGACTGCTGAACAGATGCTCAAGAATCCTCCTGATTTTGACCCCACCATTCATTCTTGAGCCTTTCAGAAAGGCCCTGGGGTTGAATCATGTTGTTTCTCAGCCACACTGCCAGCTTAGGATTCAGCTCCTTCCTGTCAGTTAAGTTGGTTATCTCTTCCTTCTACATTCTAGCTTCCAAATCTTGTTGCTATTTCCTCTATTCTTTGTAGTTATTGCCCCCTTTAATCCCATTATCATTTCACTAGAGTTTCCGTAGGGATTAGAAATAAATGTATATTCAATCCATCGTCTTTAACTAGAAGCCTGTAAAAATGTAAAATATGTTTGATAAATGTTTCATATAATTCAGACTTTTCGCAATGTATTCTGTGCATTTATTCCCCTTCCCTTAAGCTTGAAGTACATTAGATTTTGTGAAAATGTATGAACAGCTTTGCTTTTATGTTCTGTTGTCAGTTTACATCTATCATTTATTTGATAGAGAATCCCAGATCAGAAAGACCAAGCTCCTTCAGGAGTCTGCTTCTCCCTCTGCCTGCTGCTCTCCCTGCTTGTGCTCGCTCGCTCGCTCTCTCTCTCTCTCTCTCTGAAAAATAAATAAATGGGTGAAATATTTTTAAAAAAGAGAGAGAGAGACACCTGGGTGGCTCAGTCGGTTAAATGTCTGCCTTCAGCTCAGGTCATGATGCCAGGGCCCTGGGATCAAGTCCCACATCAGGCTCCCTGCTTAGCCAGGAGTCTGCTTCTCCATCTGCTGGCTGCTCTCCCTGCTTGTGCTCTCTCTCTGTGAAAAATAAATGAATGAAATCTTTAAAAAAGAGAGAGAGAGAGGCCAAGCTCCAAATATAATATTCCTATGAAATATTACAGTTCACTTATGGTGTTCTACTTCATGGGATGGTTTAGATACTTTGAAAAAGGAAGTCTATCTCAGATAATTTTACCAGAAAAGTACTTTTTTTTTTAAGATTTTTTTTTTTTTTTTGACAGAGAGAGAGAGCAATCACAAATAGGCAGAGAAAGAGAGAGGGGAAACAGGCTCCCTGCTGAGCAGAGAGCCCAATGCGGGGCTCAATCCCAGGACCCTGAGATCATGACCTGAGCCGAAGGCTTAACCCACTGAGCCACCCAGATACCCCTGAAAAGTACTTTTTAATATTTACCAGGAAAGTACTTTTAATAATAATGGCTTTTTTCTAATGTTTTGTTTTTTATGTTATGTTTAATATTGTATTTTATATGTTACGTCCAATGTTGTTTTTATGTTACTAAATAAAAGAAGAAAGAAAGGAAAGACTAGGGGAAATTATCCAAAATGCTAGCTAAAGGCTCTATTCGGGGGAGTCCCTGGGGGGCTCAGTCGTTAAGCATCTGCCTTCAGCTCAGGTCATGATCCCAGGGTCCTGGGATTGAGCCCCGCATCGGGCTCCCTGCTCAGCAGGAAGCCTGCTTCTCCCTCTCCCACTCCCCCTGCTTCTGTTCTTCTCTCGCTGTGTCTCTCTGTGTCAAATAAATAAATAAAATCTTTTTAAAAAATAAATAAAGGCTGTATCTGGATGATTGGATTATGGGTGATTTCTCTTTTTAAGTTTCACTATTGTTCAGTTTTTCTGTAATGAGGTATATGACTTTTATAAAAAAAACAAAAATCCAGTAAAGACAACACTAAAAACGTATGCTGCATTTTTGTATAACTAACTTTACATCTTTGGGCCAGAATCTTTATGTGAGGATACATCTTCAGTGGGATCATGTAAGTCAATAAGAAAATTAACTGATTTAAAGAAATGTCACTACAGACAGCTTTCCATAAGCACATTTCTTCATTAAAGCATGCCAGCATTTAACCAACATTTTCTTTGTTCCTTTATTTTTTACATAAAGCTATAAATCTGAAACTTTTTAGATGTTATTTGTAGTCAGATAAGATTTTTTAAAAGAAAACATTTTTCTTAAAAAAAAGAAGCTCATTTGATGTTAAGCAAAGTTCCTTAGATCATTTCCTCCATGAATGTTTTTAATACTGTTTATGTATTTTCTTTCTTCCAGCCAATACAAGAGTTACGGGAAGTTGTTCTTAATATTTTGCAAGACCCGAACAGAACCACAGAAGGTACTGCTATTTTTGTATTTAAATTTCACTCCCTTTAGGGGCACCTGGGTGACTCAGCAGGTTAAGCCTCTGCCTCCTTAGTGAGATCATGACCTCAGTGTCCTGGGATGGAGTCTGGCATCGGGCTCCCTGCTAGGCAGGGAGCCTGCTTCCTCCTCTCTCTCTCTGCCTGCCTCTCTGCCTACTTGTGATCTCTCTCTGTCAAATAAATAAATAAAATCTTTTTTAAAAAAATGTTTTAAGTGTCACTCCCTCTAACCAGTCAAGTAAAAGCCATCGAGGAACATATAAGGGAAAAAAGAAAAGAATTATAAGTCCCCTGAAATCCCTCTCACTTCTTGGTTTCCATAGCCTAGGTTTTTCAGCCATCATCATCAGCTGAATTATTTCTATTATTACAAGTAAATATACTGCTCAACACCAAACATAGGTTGTTTTCACAAGAGCAGCCTATGGTAGGGTATCTTGATTCCCTAGAGTGCTAGGTGGGAGAAGACAAGTGGCTCTTTCTCAAACGAGACTTAGGCAGAAAGGAGAGATGCCTCTGTGTCATAACAACCCACCTGTACTCACTCAACCAAATTCACATTATAGCCTTTAAAAATAGAGGCACCTGAGTGGCTCAGTCCGTTAAGCGCCTGCATTTGGCTCGGGTATAATCCCAGGGTCCTAGGATCAAGCCCTGCTTCGGGCTCCCTGTGGGGGAGACTGCTTCTCCCTCCGCTGCTTCCCCCTGCTTCTGTTCTCTTTCTCTCTCTGTCTCTCTCTCTATCCCTCTCTCTCTCTTTCCCAAATAAATAAATAAAATCTAGGGGCACCTGGGTGGCTCAGTCAGTTAAGCAGCTGCCTTCAGCTCAGGTCATGATCCCAGGGTCCTGGGATAGAGCCCCACATCGGGCTCTCTGCTCAGCAGAGAGCCTTCTTCTTCCTCTCCCTCTGCTTGCCTCTTTGTCTCCTTGTGTTCTCTCTGTATCTCTCTGTCAAATAAATAAATAAAATCTTAAAAAATAAATAAATAAAATCTTTTTTTAAAAAATCAGCTGGCGCAGGAACATTTTCATTTAGCTAACCATTGCTATCATTGGTTAGAACCTTTAGAAAACTCTTCTCTGAAAATTACTGGGCCAAATACAGGGAGTGGCCCACTCTAATTGCTTATATTTGTCATATGAATGGAAAGGAAAAACAAGCTCCACTGAGAAAAGAAAACAGATTATTTTTCTGGTCTTAGAAGGTAACAAATGTTCCTCCTTTAAGACAGATGGAACTTTGGGGAACAACCAAGTCATGTGGAATGATAGCTAACTAACCTATTACTTTTGGGAATAAGGTCACAGAGGAGATATGCCCATTGGTGCTCTTCTACTGGGAATGATGGTACTATTCAGATATTTGTTTATAATTCATGGCATTGTTTTTCAAAGAGGTAAGAAAAAAGACAGGAATCCATACCTTTCCCACTACTTGGCTCCCCCAACCTCTTTTAGGGTCTTAGCCTCCAGCCACAATATCTGCCTATCTCAATCCAATTTTCTTCCCTTCCTTTTGGTTGTTGTGATTGAGCTATCATGTATATTGTGTTCAAACAAGACATTTTTTTCACCCATTGCCCAAGGTAATAATCATGTAGTCATCTCTGGGTAGGAAGGGATTGGAAGGTCAACTGAGTTAACATTAGTGAGTCAAAGAAATTGACCCAAGGTATGGTATAAGGTTAAAAAAAACAATGATTAGTCCCTAAGGGAACCTCTAATAAGAGGTGGGAATGTGTTCAGAATGTGGAAAAACTATCAAGGATCCATCTAAAGGGACAAGGAGTGCCAAAGGGTGTCTGGAGGGCTGGTTAGAAGGATGGCCTTGTACAGCAGAGCATTGTTAGAGGGCTGGGTGGGAAAAACTACACATCTCACTTCAAATCTGTTACTCTTTTTTAAACTGGGAAATCACTGTGTATGTTGACTTTTTATTTTATTGCATTTAGTTTCAGTATTAAAACCTATTGCTGGGACACCTGGGTGGCTCAGTGGGTTAAGCCACTGCCTTCGGCTCAGGTCATGATCCTGGGGTCCTGGGATCGAGTCCCGATCGGGCTCCTTGCTCGGCGGGGAGCCTGCTTCCTCCTCTCTCTCTGCCTGCCTCTCTGCCTGCTTGTGTGTACTCTCTCTCTCTCTGACAAATAAATAAAATCTTTAAAAAAAAAAAAAAACCTATTGCTAAATCTTACTTTCCTTCTTGACCTTGCCTACACAGGCGTTACCTCTGACTCTCCAGTTGCTAAGACGAATGTAACAGCAACAGAAGAACTGGCCGACAAGACGGAATCTGAAAAGTCTTATCTGAAAGAGGGAGAACAGGTTACAGCGACACCCCAAATAACTAAGGCAGAACAGGATAATCATCCTGGTATCAAATTACAGATCGCCCCGATCCCTAGGTAAGCAAACTCTAAGTAGGCTTTGTGTCCACAGGTCTAACTCAAGCCCTGTTCTCATTTTCACTTCTACGGACGCGGAGTACCAGCAGTTTATGGAGACCCCTGCGTCATGTGAGGACAGGCGGTCTAATGTCAAACCCATCTTTGACATTAAGAAAAGGAGCTGAGGGTGAGGGGAGGGTTGGAACCACTGACAGGAAGACCTGTGCCCTTTCTGTGCACACACACCATCACCCTCACAGCACTCTGAGGAGACCTGACCCGCCGTGAGGAAGGTGGTGCTGGAGTGTGGAGACAGGTTGGAATGGGTTTCGCCTCCCTCCTGGACTGGGTGCTGCACTTACAGATCCCACCCGCCTTTCCTCCCAGGCCCCGGGGCAGGGACACAGAATGCCAAGCAGGGGCAAACTGTAGGAGGGAAGGGACGGCGAATAGCCCTATAAGAACAGGCTGCGCCATCGGATACGTGCTAGGTAGAAGCTGCGCCTTTTATTGAAAGTGTTTGATGTTTGAATAAGTAAAAGTTTAAGGCAGAATTCATAGGAACTGTGTCCAGGTATCAGTGCCATTTCCTAAAACGTTAACATCAGTCTCTATCCATGATCTTAAAAAAGGCTTCCGAACAAAAGCAGCACGACCACACAGTTCTGTATTTTAGTTCCCTGGAAAGCACAGTCGGGCCTCTTCCAGCCCTAAAACCCCCTCTCAGTCCCGCCATTACAGCTGACTCACAGAAGGACGAAGGCAAGCAGGGGGTCTGAAAACCACCTCTTGCTAACTCTGGAATTTATTATGAAAGTTCTTAGCCGACCAGCCTGCTAGTTTTCTTAGGCTAATGTCATTAGAGGGTTTATGAGATGTAGAACAGATTCACTACGTGAAAGTTCTCTACAAACTATCCTCAGGGCTACTTTTATTGGAACGCATTAAAGTTTACAAGGAAGATGCCCAGTTGGCCCAGTTTCAGTTTGTGGTTTGATCCACCATCTTAAAAGAAGTTTTTTGAATAATTTTCTGTCAAAGCCAGAAAGAATCTTAGAATTCATTTGTCCCACCCCATTTGGTGTTAGGCCCCATTTCCTTAAAACCTATCGACTCTTTGAAGGCTCATGGAATAAACAAACACCCACTGCCAATATCAAAGGCAAACCACACTTAACACTTCGAGAGATTCTGAATGGCTCCTTCTGTCTCGCAGAATAAGCGGCTTGCTGGAAGTACAAGACGTGAAGCTCATCACCCCCGTGCGGCGCTCGGCCAGGATTGAGCGCGCGGTGTCCCGCTACCCGGAAATGCTGCAGGAGCATGATGTGGTGGTGGCCTCTCTCAAGGAGCTGTTAGAAGTGGAAGAAACAGAGTGTTTCATATTTCGTAAAAATGAGGCCTTGCCAGTAACATTAGGGTTTAAAATCCTCGAGTCCTAATTTCTTAATGCCTTTTTGTTGTTGTTGTTAAAGGTGCTTTCAGAGCCTCGTCCAGGTGACCTGGACAAAACTTTATAATGGACAGGCAGACTGCGGGCTCTCAGGAGTTAGAAGGCCCTGGGCTTACTCTCAAATTTAATATCCCCACGGGACTGCCTTTGGTTTATTTAAGACTACAGTTTGCCACAGTTTTATAGTATGTAAATTTTAAACTATAGACTATTCATTTACCCCACAAGTATGGTAAACATTTTCACCTTATTGACCTAATTTACTCTCAGCATAGTTGTTTTTTACATCAGGAGGCTTGGTGCCACAGGATGATAGACTTTCCTTCCTGCAGCCAACTTCCCAGAGGGGGCGAGTCCTCCCTGCCCTGGTGAGGGGAGCTTAGAAGCTAGCTTTCCGGACCAGACGCCATGAGACAGACTGAGCAAATTCCCTCATTTCACGGAGCCAATGCTAGCTATGCTTTTGCTCAGATGTCCCAGATGACTCTCGAATGCGACTCTGACTTCCATCATAGTATCCCTATAGATAAGGGGCAATTCCTGTCCTGTCTGTCCCAGGGCTTCTCCAGTGAAACACAGTGGTATTAGTTGTCTAGCTTTTATATCCAAATCTAATTGTGCATCTGTTATTCAGAAATGCTTCAAAGAAAAACAAAAGGAAGCAGGGGAAAAGGGTGGGGAGGGCCACTTGCTTCTTCAATTCTTTGCTATGGGGACACTTGGCCTGAGAAGACAGTACAAGCCCCAGAGACTATCATAGGTTGCCTTTCCTCCCTTCTGGGCAACTCTTCTTGGAAGGGTAAAATTAGAATCATTATGTAAATATAATGTATAGAAAAACCTAGCCAACATATTGTGAATTTTTAAATTTTAGCTTTCTTAATATTTAAGTATTATCTAAAACAAAAAAATTAAATTTTGTTCATTCCTGCTTATTCATGTATTTTATTTATTATTTAAAAAAAAAAAAAAACAGTGATGATGGCTTGGCCTAGTGAATTAGGGTTTTGTCCAGGGAAATACTGTTAGGCAATCTCAAGAGACCTCACAGTGAACATTCATTACCATGAAGAACTCACCTTGATCAGGGTCTGACCATCATCCCCACCCAGGAACTAGATTTTATCACCACGAGGGAAGCACCATCTCTCTAAGTCAGGTTTATAATGACAAGGTTCATAAAACTGAGCTATAAAGCCATAAAGTTAAAATAGTAATTTTCAATAAGAATAAATGGTCACCATGACCAAAATGCAGGAATCCACACAGCCAGCCCTTTCCTTCCCTTTGGACAGACTACTCCCTTCACCTGCGAAGCCAAATAATGCCCAGGGAGTTGCCGAGAGATCACAAAATCTGAAAGCCTGTGTCAGGTTTCTGTCAGTTACTAGGGGAAAAGTCCTACACACACAAACAATAGCGTAAGACACTGTTATTTAGTGCTTCCTCTGGGTGTGTTCTGTACCCCTATCTCACTCCATCTTCACAGTAGCCTTATGACATATGGTATGGAGAAGCTAGTTAGACAGTCCATGATCGGGCTGAAATTTCAGGCTCAAGGTTGTCTGGCGCCAAGTCCAGAGCTTTCAGTCCCCACCTCTACTACAAGTAAGGAAATGAGTGAGAAGGTGATAAGGTAGGAGAACTTCTTAAACCGTTCCCATTTACCAAACAGAAATTGCTATGAGAGCCAGAGTACTGTGGTTTATTCTACAAATGAGGTGACCTGATCACATTTTTTACCAGGCCACTAACTCAGGGATGATACTTCCATTCCCTTTCTTTCTGACTGCCCAGGGCTGGATGTCAGAATGAGGGTATCCATTCAGCTGCTGTAACTAGTCCCAAAGGGAAACTTGTCTCTCTTACATCAGCAGTTCAAGTGAAACTGTCCATTGTTTGGTGCCAGGCCCAGGCCACGACTGTACAAAGGGTACAGCCTCATTCATGTGGCCAAGGATGGCTCCCAACCAAGGTCACATTCCAGCCAGAGGCATCGGGGAAGAGAGGAGGTAGAAGACATGCCCCTTTTAAGACAAGTCCTTTTAAGGCTACGACTTGGAAGTTGGACACATTATTTCTACTCAGGATTGCGGGATTGTACCTTTGGGCACATGCACTTATCTCCAAAGAACGCTGGGAAACATACTCTGCCCAACTAAAAATTCTTCCAGAGGTGGGACTATCAGTATCTACTATAGTCTTTGGAATAATGAAGTACATTTCCAACTAAAGTATAGATAAATGGGTACAGAGTAACATTAGGTTTAAAAGGGGGGGGCACCTGGGTGGCTGAGTGGGTTAAGCCTCTGCCTTCGGCTCAGGTCATGATCTTAGGGTCCTGAGATCGAGCCTGTGCTGGGCTCTCTGCTCAGCAGGGAGCCTGCTTCCCCCTCTCTCTCTGCCTCTCTGCCTACGTGTGATCTCCGTGTGTGTGTGTGTGTGTCAAATAAATAAAAACAATCTTTTTTTAAAAATTTAAAAAATAAGAGCACCTGGGTGGCTCAGTGGGTTAAAGCCTCTGCCTTCGGCTCAGGTCATGATCCCAGGGTCTTGGGATCGAGCCCCACATCGGGCTCTCTGCTTGGCAGGGAGCCTGCTTCCTCCTCTCTCTCTGACTGCCTCTCTGCCTACTTGTGATCTCTCTCTGTCAAATAAATAAATAAAATCTTTAAAAAAATTAAAAATTAAAAATTAAAAAAATAAATAAAAATAAAATTTTAAAAAACCTGCATTAAATGAATAGCCCCCAAAGAAGTATCTTTCACCTTACGCTGCCCCAGCTGACTTCCTACAAGCTTAGCAGAGTTCTAATCCAAAGCCTTCTAGTCTTTCCCCACTTCCTCTTGTCTTAAAATCCATCTTTTGCCCCACCCTTTCCCCTGCGATATAATAATAAAGCAGGTGACTGACGTAGTGCACTCAGTAAAACATACAGGACGCCGTAGATGCCCGAGATCCAACAATGAGCTATGTGACCTGGCCCTATGAAGCCAAAAGTTTTAAGGGGGGACACAAATGTGTGAAAATGGAATAATCACCAGAAAGAGAGGTTCCTAGGATGGGACCAACAGAAGGATCTGATCTAGTCAGGAAGGTGGAAAAACCCCTCCAGGAGCAGGTTTAACAGGAAAAGAGGTAGGAGACACTTCAGGTAGAAGAAAAAAAGCATGCAAAAGGCCCTTTGGCCGCTGCTTCCCCCTCTCCCTCCCTCCCTCTTCCTCAGACCCAAAGAGCTCTTCTGGTTGATTTCTGTAGTATTAGTTACTAGTTACTACACCATATTTCAGCCATCTTTCCAGAAAAGCATGGGCCCTAGGGGCCGAGCAATTTTCCTGATAAAATTCTACCCTCTAGCCCTTGAACAAGAATGTAGTGTTTGAAGACACAAGGTCAGGGAAAGCTGGTCTCTGCCTGGAGAAGCCGCTTTACAGACTCAGGCCCAAAAGTCAACCCAGGAAGAAGAGCAAAAGGCTTTAGCAGTACCAGACCTGGAAGCTTCTGAAACTCTCTCAGGACATGGCCCATCGTCCCTTAATTATCCTCAGATATTTTAAATGTTTCCCTTGATTATCCACATAAAGCAAATCTAGTGAACTGTGTCACAGCCCTGTTCCTTCGAGCATCTGTCATTTTGGTTACGTGGGTGTATTCATTCTAAGCCTCTAGATGATGCCAAGTGATGCTACCAGCAGATGAAACAGGAACTACAGAAGTGGACTCAAGTCAATGACATCAGAACAGAGAAGAGCCCAGGCTTAGTGTCACAGAGCAGCTCCTGCCAAAATAAAGCACTAAGCCTTTAAGTCATGAGTATGACTTTGTACATGTTTTAATGCATGCACACAGCAAGCTCAAAGATGTTTGGACTGTCTCTTTCACTGTTTTTTGTAATGACCTGGAGAGAAAGAGCAGTCAATGAAGTCCTCTATGGCTAATAGAGTATTACTATTATTACTAGTAACAGAATCAAAGCGCACAAAAATACTCTTTTATTTTTTTTAAAGATTTTATTTATTTATTTGACAGACAGAGATCACAAGTAGGCAGAGAGGCAGGCAGAGAGAGAGGGGAAAGCAGACTCCCCGCTGAGCAGAGAGCCCAATGTGGGGCTGGATCCCAGGACCCTGAGATCATGACCTGAGCCGAGGGCAGAGGCTTTAACCCACTGAGCCACCCAGGCGCCCCAAAAATACTCTTTCAACTTAAAAAATGTGTAGGGTGCCTGGGTGGCTCAGGTGGTTGGGCGACTGCCCTCAGCTCAGGTCATGATCCAGGATTGAGTTCCGCATCGGGCTGCCAGCTCCACGGGGAGTCTGCTTCCCCCTCTGACCTTCTGCTCTCTCATGCTCTCTCTCACTGTCTCTGTCTCAAATAAATAAATAAAACATTTAAAAAGAATGTGTAGAAATAAAACTGGATGTGACCGATCATGTAGCTCAGGAGAACTGGGTAAAATAATTCCACCTGTTATGCCCATTTTCAAATGGTTCGAAGTCCACAGGGGGTGTCTTCTAGGATGATGACAGTTCTCCCTCCTCCCTAAAAGAGGTGTTCTTAGACTCCAAATCTGTTACATTTAGATTTCCGTATGATTGCTTTTTCTCTCTTCCGTGCTTTTCTATTTACCTGAAAAAAAAAAATATCTCAGGTAGAAGACAACCATGGATTGACCAGGATTCAGTCAACCTCAATGTGGTCTTCCTGGTCCTCTTCCCTCTCTTTGCCTCAGCCTTCTAAGAAATAAAGAAAGCTGGTTATGGAATCCGTCCTCCGGAGCTTACACAATGGCTCCCAGCCCTGGGGTAGAGAATGTGCCAGAATGCCCCGGCTTGGTCTGGGATGGAGATGAGGGGTACAGAAATCAAACCACACACATTCCCCAGAGGTCTCGCAGGTCCTGATGGGGATGTGTCCAGCCCTCTGGGGGGTTGAGATGGAAACATAGTTGCAGACCACTGATAAAGGACTGTTAATGTTCTTGAATTATGAGCTTCTCCTAGGCAGGTGTAAAGTAGCTTATGATTCCGTTTCTAAATTTCTGGGCATGCAGGAGGCACTCGGTAAACAGTAGCTGAAAACACGCACACTGAGCCTGGCACCTTCCAGCCAAAGGAAACCTACGAGGTGGAAGTTTTAAAAATCAGGGCTCGGGAGGCAGAACCAGACTAGGAGCCAAGGCTGCCACTCACGAAAGCTGGAGTGTCCACTCTCGGGGGGACCAGGCAGCACGACATGACAAAGGAGCTGAAGCAGGGCCCGTGCTCATTGTGTTTACAAAAGCCGTCTGGAGAGGAGTCCTAGCTTGGAAGAGCACGGGTTCTGCAGCCTTTTCCAGAGTGGGAATGGATTTGTCAGATGAATCGGCCAAAAGCGGGCTGGAGAGGTGGAAGGCACCAGCTCACCTCTAAAGAACAAAACCTGTGAATCTGGGCTCAGAGCCGGGGCTTCCTGGCCCTGAGGGACCCAATGCCCCATTTTGAAAACAAACATTTTAATTTCTTCTTTTCTCCCCTGAATCGAAATTCATAGATAATGTGGTTAGTGTCTCCACAATTTTAAAAATCAATGTAATACTATAACATAGGAGAAATCCAGAGCAAAGCGATTTATTATGAAATAGTAAAATTCCAACACAAATACTCGGGAATTTTTAACTATGCTTGAAGACAAGATGCCTCCTCGGTTGAGGACCATTCCATTGGGGACCCCTACTCTAGCCCAGGGTAGCCCCCAGGTGGCTGAGCTCCCCCAGCACAGCCAGCCGGCTCCTCCCAGCTCCACTGTGGATAGAAGCAACCTGCCTTCTCCCAGCAACTCACCCTCTGGTAGTAGAAGCAGGGGCAGGAGAAGGGACCCAGGTTAGCTCATTCTGGCTCCACAACTGACTCATGGGGCATCTGCAGAGACACGTGCCAGTGGTGATGGAGCAGCTCCTTCCATGGCAAGATTTTCTGGAAGCCCTCGGTTATGCATAGACAATGACAACCCACCACTTCACTCACAGCTCACAGCTGCTGGCTTCCTGCTCAATGATGCTGCAGAAGAGGAAGCCTGGGGCTGGGTACGGGGTGGGGGGAGTCAGCCGGAGAAAGAAGTTTCTAGTAAATGGACATCACTTAATCCTAGGCCAGCATGGATGAGCAAAGGCCAGGTTTCTCTACATGTTTCACTTTGGAGCTCAGGTTGCTTTTTCTTCACCTTCCTGGTCACTACATTAGCAATGACATCTAACTATATTTCAGACTCCCAGCCCTGCTCATCTAAAAACCTGGCGATGAGATGAGGCTGCATCCTGAGAGCTCACTCCCTGCTTGCCAGTGTGTGGCAGTGGGGTGGAGGGGACAGAGCATGTCCCCAGTTCTTCAAGACGCTGGATTCAAATTCTGACCCTGCAGTCTACTAGCAGCGTGACAGCAAAGTACTCAGGTTCTCTGCACTTCCGTTTCACATGGAACAATGAGGACTTAAAGACCTACTCTGGGGGTGCCTGAATGGAGTCGTTAAGCATCTGCCTTCGGTTCAGGTCATGATCCCAGGGTCCTGGGATTGAGTCCCACATCGGTCTCCCTGTTCCGTGGGAAGCCTGCTTCTCCCTCTCCCACTCGCCCTGCTTGTGCTCCCTCTTTCGCTGTGTCTCTGTCAAATAAATAAATAAAATCTCAAAAAAAAAAAAAAAAAGACCTTCTCTGGTGGGTTACACTGAGCATTAAGCAAAATTACTACTTTAAAAAAATAAAAAGGCACCTAGCCAATGCAGGAAACCCAGGAGACACTCAGAAAAATGGTTTTCCCCTCTCAAGCACCTGGAAGGCAGCTGAGAATGGCAAGGAAAGCAGGGGGCAAGGAACCCCAGAAAATCCTTTCAAGTCTAGATCCTCGACATGAGACTCCGTGTCACAAGATGAAAATATTGACACTTTTTTGGGAGAATTGACACACGTGCTCAGGGACACGCTGCCTGGGTTTTTCTCACGGCTCCCCGCTAATCCCAATGATGTCATCCCCACCTCCACCTCCCTGCCCTTGACGCAGGAGCATGCGCAGGTGTTCCACAGGAAAGCCAGCTGAGACGTTTACTGTACCATCTGCTGCTTCGTCCATTTCTCCTGAAGTCACCCTGTGTTAACGAAGGGAGATGGACTACCACCTTCCTCCTAGCATCTGGTATCCTCTCTACTAAGGAAATACGGAGTTAAGTTAAGTTGGTCTCAGTTTAAAGCAGTTGGGAAGGCTGGGCAGGAGGGAAAGGTCCTGCCGCGGCATCTTATATCTATCACTGTAACTCCTCCTGAGCCTTTTAATGTCCCACAATTCCCTGTAAGGCTTGGATCCACTTGTCCCTGGAGGTGGGAGATTGGGTCTGGCGACCTTGAAAGCTCTTGGCAGGGCTGGTGACCAGCAAGTCCTTCTGGGGCAGAAGGTTAGGGATGCCCGGGAAGCTCTTCAGGAACCTGCCAGCTCCAGGGCCACCCGATACAGCGAGCTGAGCAGGTAGGGAAGCGAGCTGGGGCAGGTGGCAGCGCAGAGGTTTGTAGAGCCCATCAGCTGGTTGGAGAAGATCAGCTGGCAGAAGCCGCAGAAGACGGGCTACCCATCATGCTGTAGCACAGGTCCAGCTCCAGGGTGACTGCCCGGCAGAGGAGAGATCCCACCCCACCCAGACCTGTGTCACTGACAGCCAATCCTACCCTGCTGGGGCCAGGCTCCACTGCGCCCTCCCTGGGCCTATCACCCCTAGAACTTGAGGCCTCTGCCCCTGGGTGGGGAAGGAGCTGGGTTCTCTAAACCCAGAGGCAGCAGCTACTGGTGCTTTGGGTGGTGGGGCAGCTCTCTGCTTTGCCCGGGCCTCCCTTCCCTGCTTTCCTCATAGTTACCTGCCTGGACCTGGAGAGTGACCACCAGACTAAACCCTCAGCTTAACGTAGCTTCTGATGCCCCCAACAGAGAGCACGTGCGGAGGCCCATCCTCCCAGCCCCACACCTGCCCCCTCCGCAAGCCCACCACCCCATCATCAGGCCTTGCTTTCAGTGTTTAGAGAACTGGTCTGGACCTTTACTCCCAGAGGGACCAAATGCTTGCTATTGCCCCTCATGGAGCCTCCGTTTTCTCATCTGTAAAATAAAGGTAACTGTCCCTGCCCAGCCCACTTCTCAGGGCTAGGGAAGGATCCCACAGTAGACAAGGGCTTTATACCAGGCAAAGGCCCTGCAGAGATCCTTCATTATTCAGCCCTACTGGCTCTGTGAATGCTAAGTGGCCTGAATCCCCCCTGATGGGGCCTACGTGACTCTCCCAGCTTTGGGATCTGGTTAGTAGTGCCACGGAGCATCTTCCTTCCTCCTCTTCCCAGGACCCATCAGCTCACTGGCCCTCAAACCCATCTCCTGGGGCGGCTCATCAGGATGTCCCTATTCGCTGATCACAGCTGGCTATCAGTCAATGGACAGGCCTGCACATCTCAAGGAAGGTTAAGGGAGATGGAGAGTCGCGCCACAAATCACCCCACAGGCTGAACTCGACCCTTCTGGGGCAGCACACGGCTGTCATTTGGAACATGGGCCAGCAGAGGGAGCCAGCAGACAAGGACAGCTGTGGCCCTGCAGCGGTTGGGGAAAATCCTGGAACTGGGCTCAGGAACCTGGGACTGAGCCCCTCAGCATGCTTACCTGAATCTCTCTCATGGTGGGATTGATGACTTGCGGCCCATAACTGCTCCCGTCCATGCGCCTGCTGCAAAAATGGCTACGTGACCCAGGAGGCCTCCGAGATGCAGGCCCAACCTCTCTTGACCCCTGTAGAGGTCGGAGGGCACTCTGCGGCCACCCAGGGAGGGTGCTGGGCTGGGGTTGTCACGTGTGTGAGAGGACAAGCCTCCTGATTCTGTGCTGAGTGGGTAAGAAGGAGGGGCCTAGAGGTCACAATGTGACCCAAGGGGTCAGAGGGTTTCCCCAAATCTAGTTTAGCAAGGAAGGCCAGCCTGGAACAGATCGTGATTTCCTGGCCACTGCACAGGACCCTCCAGCCCTCTCCCCTCTGCGGGCTGGGCTCTCACTGGTACAGCTCCGCCAGGCATACGTGTGGCCTCTTCAGCTCCTCCCTCCGCTCTAAAAGTGAACAGGGGACAGTGGGGGGAGGGGGGGTGAGTGACAGCCCTGACTACCTTTGTCTTTCCCAGGCCCAGTTCAACCTGTGGTGAGGTCACCAGGGGTCAACATACCAAGCTGTGTGCATAACATCCTTCACCTCTTCCTTTCATTGAGTGAAACTCCACCCAGAGCAAAGCAAAGACAGCAGAAGTCCTGTGGGGACCTATGAGGAAGCCGGTCAGGGCGTCAGGTGACCCACCCAAGGTCACATGCTCATGAGTCAAACCCAACTCTTAGAACAAACCCGAATTGTTTGGGCTCGCAGCCGCTCCTGACCCGGAAGATACCAGTCATTCCCAGGTGGGGGAGTGGACCGTCCACTCTCTGAGAGTCCTCAGCTAATGGGGACGGTAGAGTCAGGTGGGGAAGGAAGCCTCAGACTATGGAAACACCACAGCACTCTGGTGTCAGGACATAGGAATCTGAGTCAGCCTTGCCCTTTCTGGCTGTGTGACTTTGAGCAAGCTGCTTAACCTCTCTGGATCTCTGTTTCCTCAGGGATAAAGGAGTTCCACTCTGGTGAAGCACAGAGTGGACAATATTATTAAGGTCACTACCAACCCCCAACAGGAAAGAAGACAAGATGGTGAAGGGCAGGCCTCTGCACTAGCCACCTGTGCCCCCCTTCCAGGTCCCTTCCGCCAGCCCTGACACTTCTTAGACTTGAGGAGGTCCCCAAGGATGCGGTCCCCAACGTACAGGATATCCTTCCTCCACACCGCAAACAGTTCATGCACCACGTCCGAAGAGCCTGCCCCACCACGGAGGGCTGGTTTGCTCACAGCGCCTCTTGCCTGGTGGGCAGTCTGGAGACATGGGGACATGGGTTCTTAGTAGGGTGCCTGTGGAGGCAGGAGAGGAGGGGCAAGGTGGGAGCTGCTACCTCCAGAGTGAACCGCCCAGGGCTGGTGGGGTCCCGTGTAGGTGCCCATGTGGAGCTTGCCTGAGTCCTGGAGGGGCAGAGGGGCACCCTGGTCAGACAGTACAGGGGGATGGGATTGGCCGGGGTAACCATGGGGGTGAGGGAGGAAGGAGGTGAGAGCCCGGAAGAGTCCCCTTGTTCCCTGTCTCCAGGGACAGACAGAGCAGCCAAGAGGCAGCTGCCAAGGGCAGATCCAGCCTCAGAGGCAGGTGCCCTCCCCACCGGTGTGGCCCACCGGTCAAGGTTCATGGGGCCTCAGCAGGTCCCTACCCGCCATCACTGTGCTGACCCATTTCAGCACTTTTCCCTCAGCAAACAAGCAGGGCTATTGTGTGTCTACCACAATCAGGTCGAAGTCAGACCTCCAGGGCCTGTCTGAGGCCTCAGCCTATGGGGCAGGCGTGGGAGAGCATGTGCGGACACATGCAAGCAGTCTGGGACTCCTGACCCTGACACATGTCACAACTGCTCCCCGGTCACCCATCCCCTGGCCTGCCTTTCTTGGCGGGAGCACCTTCCCAGGTTCAGACACGCTCTACACTGGTGAAAGCTCGCCCGCACTCAGGTCACAAGCCATCCGTGTGCCGGGGTCCTGACCCACAGCCCTGCGGCACCCCTGGCTCCCCAGCACCCATGAGCAGGACCATCCCGGCACAAGGAAGTGCTCAAAAGGTATTGGTGGAGGCAGGTGTTGGCTATTGTGCTGGTTCTCACAGTTCTCGCTCACAGCACTGGGGCAGAGACCCAGGGACACAGGACCTGAGCACGGCGGTGGCTGAATGCGAGCCCTGCTCACCCGTTTGCCTGCCAGGGACTCCGGGTCACACACACCCCACCCCCCAGACGTCTGATTGCCTCCTCCAGGGCCGTAAGTGGTCCTCCTCACCCCTCCAGGGCCCCTTCCTCGGCCTGGCTGAGGTCCCCGGCCTCTCTGACTCCCTCCAGCCAGGCCCATACATGGGAAACGCCCCTCCCACACTTAGTTCCCTCCAAAAGGGAGGACCAGACATGGGCGAGGCCCTCAGCACTGTGGCCTGGCCTGGCCCTCCCTGCCTTTGGCACAGGCTCTCCAGCCAGGCATGTGGCACTCACCTCACAGAGGCCAAACAGGCAGGTCCAGACGGCCTGGCAAAGACAGGGCAAGGGTCAGGGCACCCAGCTGGGCGGGGCTGGGGGGCCAGTGCCTGCCTCTGCCCTCACCCTGCAGGACACACTGGGGACTACAGGAACAACATCGTGAGAAATTTTTCAATCCACTGAGACCTTGAAAGGCCAAGAAATGGAACGCAAAATGCCAAAGACCTGGAGGGTAGCAGGGTCTTGGCTCCTCCTGACCCCTTCCTACTCCTACAGGGCCTCAGTTTCCTCCAGCAGCCAGAAAGGAGGCCGTTCTCTGGGCTCCGATAGCTGAGGGCCATACCCCCACCCCATCCACACACTCACATCCGTGTAGTTGTAGCTGCTGGTGGTGGCCAGAAACCCTATCCCAACCTCCTTCCTCTTGCCCAGCAGGGTGGGGATTCCCACCTGGAGCAGAGGTAGACAGACGTCACTTCCGGGGGTGGGGCCTCTCCCAGGTGCCCGTGGGATCCCTTTCTCAGCTCTCAGCCTCCCAGGTTCAGGGCTCCAGGCAGGGCAGGAAAGTCTGTGAGCACAGTTAGGCTACAGAGCTCTGGCCACATCTCGAGGAGGGAGTTAGGGACACAGCACCACTGCCCTAGGGAAGAGAGGGACAAAGGGACAGGCCTGGTCATGACCCACTCACGTCCTTCTCCACATATTTGTCTAAGTCCTCCAGGGTCTTCTCCTTCAGACAGCCCTACAGGTGGAGCAGAGGGGAGTGTGTGTGTGTGTGTGTGTGTGTGTGTGTGTGTGTGTCCGACCTGCCTGCAGGCCTGGGTCCAAGATGCAGAGAGCCCAGACGGCAGTCCTCAGCAGGCAGAGGAGTGGAAACTCTATAGGGGTGGAGCCGAGGGCAGACAAGACAGAGGTCCTGGGGTCCTGGGCCCTCACCAGTGGGTGGACATTATCCATGGCCTCACGCACGTCCTGGAAGAGGCTTCAGAGCGACATGAAGAGGTTCCCATGCTGATAGCCAGTGTCACCGCTGGGGCAGGCTGTGAGGACGGGGAGGATGATATGGAGGCCTGAGGTGACCAGGAAACCTAGACCCTACATCAGAGTCATCCCTTGAATCACACTGAGTTGTGTCCCAGCTCTGTGTGTGGGTGTGTGGGTGTGTGTGTGTGTGTGTCCCAGCTCTGCTGGAAGGGGCATCACCCTAGGCTGTGGGTCATCCCTCGGAGGGGGGCCTATTACAAGGTCGGGCCCCCACCTTCAGCGAAAGCCTTCCCACTGAGCTCCTAGAGCCCCTCAGGAGGGCTCTGCGCTCCTTGGCAGGGACCCCAGGTCAGGGCATGGGCCCTGGGCAGTGGCAGTGTCCTGCTGGTCACCCAAGGCTGGACAGGGCATGGGACGTACTTGGTGTAGCGGGAGCAGCCAACAAAGAAGTCCCCCAGGTAGGCACACAGGGAGGGAGCGTTGGGCATTTTTTACTCCTTGGGTGAGTCTAACGTACAACAGAGCTTCAGAACCTCACTTTTAAAAAGACATTTAACAGGGGCGCCTGGTGGCTCAGTGGGTTCAGCGTCAGCCTTCAGCTCAGGTCATGATCCCTGGGGTCCTGGGATCCAGCCCCATGAGGGAGTCGGCTTCTCCCTCTGCCTCTGCTCCTCCCCCCACTCATGATCTCTCTCTCTCAGTCTCTCTAATAAATAAAATCTTTTTAAAAAACTGTCAAACCCTATAAATATAATAATAAAATACATAAAAAGACATTTAACAAAGCAAGCCAACGTTAGGCACAGTGCATGCACCTGGAGGCAGAAGCCACCGCATCCTTGGGCCTTGGGAATCTCATCCCTCACGGAAACACCCAGCATTTCTCGACAACTATGTCTTTACTTCATTTCCTCATTTGACATTCACCTCAGCCCTGTGCTGTGGATGTTATTACTATTATCACCATCCTTTTCTCTTTCTAGAGGAGGAAGTTAAGGGCTAGCTCTAGAAACCTGTGCCACCACAAACAATGCCACCGCTGGCTCTCTGGGAAGGTTCTGGGGAAAACATCCCCTTCCTGCTGCTTTCCCTGCAGTGTGCCCCAAGTCTCTCAGTCATGGCACCATCCCATTTGGTGGGGGCGGAGGAGGGAGACAGTCATTCCCTTTTGGGGTCATTGATCCCTCTTCTACTTGGCCTACTAGCCAGAGGGAGAGCAAGGATAAGAACAGAAATCCCTGGGGCACCTGCGTGGCTCAGAGAGTTGAGCGTCCGACCCTTGATTTCAGCTTAGGCCGGGATCTGAGTCCTGGGATCGAGCCCCACACCTGGCTCCATGCTCAGTGGGGAGTTTACTTCTCCCTCTCCCGCTGCCCCTCCCCCTGCTCTCTCCCTCAAATAAACAGATCTTTTTTAAAAAAAATTTTTTTAAAGACTAGAAGTCCCTACAGTTTCACTGAGCCAGGAGCTCTGCTCCAGGTAGAAAGGAGTAGAAGGCAACAGGGGAGGGGTGAGTGGCCAGATGTTTTTGTTGGGCCAGTAAGTCCTCTGCAAGCCACTATCTCCTGTTGAATCAGGCAGGACGTGGAGAGAGCATGGGACCCGGGCTGTCCACATTCTGGGGATGACAAGCCCCTCTGCACAGTGTCTGTGGTCAGCGGTCACTCCCCCGAGGAAAACCCAGCTTCATGCCTATCCAGTCACACGGACAACTTCCATCTTCTTCGAATCCTCTGATCCTGAGAATCCATCCTTTACGAAGTCACCTGGAAAAGAGACAAAGCTAGATGCAAGAAGACGACTCATGAGAAACCATCGGCCCCCTCAGTGTCCAGCCGCAGAGCACATCTGTATCATCAAACAGCTGGACAGATCCAACAACTGTGGTTAAGAAGATGAACCCAAAACCGCTTAAGACAGACTGCCACACGAGAAAAAGAGGCAGAACGCACCGGCTTGCCCACCATTTACAAAATGCAAACGCAAAAGGACTGGAGAAAATAACTCAAAATAAAAAACAGCTTAATGTGGGTGAGGCACCCGGGGGCCTGGTCAAAACGCCGGGTCATATTTAATTTCTTGTCTTTAGTATCTCAATTTTCTGATAGATGGCTTGATAATGGGAAAAAAAAAACCGACATGAATGACATAGAAACTCAAGAAGTATTTATGGCAAATGAAAATAGCAGAATACGAGGGACACCTGGGTGGCTCAGTTGGTTAAGCAGCTGCCTTCGGCTCAGGTCATGATCCCAGCGTCCTGGGATCGAGTCCCACATCGGGCTCCTTGCTTGGCGGGGAGCCTGCTTCTCCCTCTGCCTCTGTCTGCCATTCTGTCTGCCTGTGCTTGCTCTCTCTCCCTCTCTCTCTGACAAATAAATAAATTAAAAAAAAAAAAAAATCTTTAAACACCATGCTTTAAAAAAAAAAAAGAAAATAGCAGAATACGAAATGTTATGTAATTAATATTTATTGTTTTAAGTAAAACTTTGTTTTGTTTTGTTTTTGCATTTCATGAACACCTGCCCTGAACACTGAGGACTAAGCCCCCTGATGGTACCACCCGCCACGTAAGCCAATACCTAGCACCCTGGTCCTGAGCACGTGATGCTGCCCATGAGGTCCCGAAGCAGCCAGCCAGAGGGACAGGGGAGCTCCTCTGTTAGGGATGAGGTTAGTTTCCAGAAAAAGGTGATGCCTGCCCGATTTTGAAAAGAACAGGAGCTCCCTGGACAGACAGCAAGAAGAATTCCCACAATTCTTGAAGGGGGAGGGGTGCAGTGAGCCCACACCTCTTTCTAGGACACCCAGAGAGGTAGTGGGGGGGAGCAAAGCCAGATGGAGAAAGGTACTATGTCCCACTAAAAAGCTTGGCCTTGACCCTGAAGGTGGTGGGAAACCCTGGCAGCATTTTGAGCAGGGTGAGAATACCATCCCCTGTGGTTTAAAGCCGTGCCTTGTGACAATGCCAATGACCAACCAGCTAGGAGCCAGACTGGCTTCTGAGAGGGTCCCACAGCAGCCAGGCAGGTGCTGGGCCATGCCTGAATTTACAGGGAGTGGAGAGAGGAGGCTGGCCAGAGAGTCAGTAGGTTAGTTAGGACCTGGGAACGGATTAACTGGAGATGATCCTAAGGAAGGAAGAAGTTAAGATCCTACAGAACCACAGGAGTAGGAGACTCCAACCCAGAGTTTCCTGCTGGGAAACTCCATTTCCCAGCAGGAAATGAAGGGACTTGTTGGGAGGGTATGAGGTGGGGAGTGAGTTCTGGGTCTACAAACCCTCACCTGAAGTCCAGGCATCCAGATATGTTTCAGAAGTCAAGGGGTGCCTGGGTGGCTCAGTCAGTTAAGCATCTACCTTCAGCTCAGGTCATGATCCCAGGGTCCTAGGATCAAGCCCCACATCAGGCTCCCTGCTTGGTGGGAAGCCTGCTTCTCCCCCTCCCACTCCCCCTGTTTGTGTGCCCTTTCTCACTGTTTCTCTCTGTCAAATAAATAAATAAAATCTTTAAAAAAAAGAATTCAAAATTTTCTGAATTTCAGAAAGTAATACATCATTTACTGTATATATGCATGATCATTCCCTTGGTGGGTCTGGGACAACAGCCCATAATCAAACACATTGACATTCTTGCAGCCAACACATGAATATTCATTCCCACGAAGTGGTTATATAAAGACAATAAACAAATCATGTCAGGGCCTGATCAAGCCTTGCCACCAAATGAGTTTGGGAAATCCTTTCAGTTTGGGGATCTAGGGACTGTGGAGGAAGGAAGTTATATTGGTATCTGTGGTAGCTAAGGGCCCAAGAGGGCCCTTCAGGAGAGAGGAGAGCTGAGGACAGAGGCCCAGGAACAACCACGTGGGGATGGAGACAGGAAAGGAGACAGCAAAGGAGGCTGAGAGGGGGCAGCCAGATTTGTAGGCGAGAAGGAGAAAGGGAGGGGGGAACATGGGGGGAGCCATGAGCAGGGTCAGTGCCACAGAGAAGCTCCAAATGTCCCCTACATATGGCAAAGATAGGTCACAGGAGACCTGGACTGGTGGGATGTCCCTGGCAAGATGGCGGCAGCTGAGTAGGAGCAGAGGGTAGGGAAGCAGGAGCAGCATGAGAGAGGGTTCCCTTGCAGGAGTCTTGGCCTCAAAAGAAATGAGATGGGGCACAGTAGCCAGACTGATGGGGAAGAAAACATGATGGAACTGCCAGGTTGGGGCGTCAATGAGTAACAAAGAGGGTGAAGGAAGAAAAGTGGGTTACAGAGACGATGTGTGTCCGCCAAAAGAATGGATAAATAAATGGTGGTATGTTCTTCCAATGGAATTAGCGGTCGAGAATAAACTATGCTGGGGCGCCTGGTGGCTCAGTGGGTTAAGCATCTGCCTTCAGTCCAGGTCATGATCTCAGGGTCCTGGGATCGAGCCCCGCATCAGGCTCTCTGCTCAGCAGGGATCTCTCTCTCTGCCCAGTAAATAAATAAAATTTTTAAAAAAAGAATAAACTATGCCATCCACAATAACACAGCTGAATCTTACAGAAACAAGAGGCATAAGAATCCGTGCATTCTACTGTATGCACATTGTACCTCAGTAAAAAAAAAGTTGGGGCGCCCAGGTGGCTCAGTGGGTTAAGCCTCTGCCTTCGGCTCAGGTCATGATCCTGGGGTCCTGGGATCGAGTCCCACATTGGGCTCTCTGCTAAGCGGGGAACCTGCTTCCCTTCCTCTCTCTCTGCCTGCCTCTCTTCCCACTTGTGATCTCTCTCTGTCAAATAAATAAATAAAATCTTTAAAAAAAGAAAAAAGTTGAGAATGATGGAATTTAAGGTTCCAGATGTGGACGGTCAGGGAGATGACAAGGCCCAAGGGTTACCTCCCAGGCAGAGCTGAAGCAGGTCCAAGGGAGCCTGATGGAGTCTGGGAGGGAGGGAGCTCTGTGCTCCACGGACACAGAAATCACTCAACAGGTGGCGCGGATTGTGAGACAGCTCCCACAACTCCTCTTGCCCATGGATCACACTTTAGGAGTTAACTGACGGGCTCTGCTCTCGTGAGACTGCTGGTCCCAGCTGTCCCTTCTGACCCCCAACTCCACCGCAGTTCCCACCCAGCAGGACCATGGACACCGCACCCGCCACCACTCCCTCACAAGGGACACGCCTGGATAAAGACGTTAGCAAAACCATATGCAGGGACTGGCCCTTGCTGACCCTATTTATAATCAGGCTGGGTGCAGGCTCCTTTTTCCCTTGGATGGAGTTCCCAAACTGAGAGACTTTGGGCTCTCACGCAAAGGAGATTTCTGAGAATTCTCCCTCCTCCATCGGGCCCCCAGCCAGCCCCTGGGCCCCGCACCGTCTGACACAGAGCTTACCGAGAAGGCCCCCGGGGAGCAAGGAACAGAAGCTGCCTGGCTGAGCAGCTTTTCTCATCCCAGATTGCTGTCAACCTCAAATGGTCAGAATATTTACTTCAGGAGTCTTACTATTCTCTTCTACAAAATAGAAAATAAAATCTCCTCTATAAAAAAGAGTTCTACAGTTACTTTTTAAAGGAGACGTGCTGAAGGGATGTGAAGGGGGCTGGGGCAGGGTGACAGGTCACAGATGTCTCAAATCCAGACGAAGCTAAAGGCAGGCAGAGGCACAGCACAGCCCAGGAGGCTCAGAGCTCAGCCGAGCAGCGTCTCTGGGGTTCTGGGCCGGGCAAGCTGAGCTCAGTGCTAAGATTCTAGGGCGGCAGGAGACTGACCTAATTAAACACCCGGCCTTATTCTTAGACAACGAGCCCCAGTTAAGGCCCCTGGGCAGTCACAGCGCAAAGGCACAGCCCTCGAGGTGACCGGAATAATTCTTATTTTAAATAGCAGTTACTTTGGATTATGAAAGCAGTCCATACTCATTGTAGAATATGCGGAAAATACCGAAAGCACAGAAAAGAAAAGCGAGCCAGAGAGAACCACTATTTTTGCTTACTTCCTCACAGTCTCTTTCTATACATATCTACATGTTTGACACTTGGCGGAAATGCTTATTCGCATGATCTAAGTGAAAAAAAATCTACAAAGTTATAGAGAGCATCAACGCGTATTTGTTATATAAATTAAGATTGTCATATGGACAGAGTTCTGCATCATGTTTCTCTAGGTCAGTATTAAAATGTAAACATCTCCCCCATCCATTAAATATGCAGCTACCCGATTCTCATGGCTGCGTACTATCCATCATATAGAGTAAACGATTACCTTGTGACGGGGCATTTAGGTTGCCTCCAATTTTTCAAATAACTCTATTATGGACTTCCCTGCATATCTCCGATTATTTTCTTGACCTAGATTTCTAGCAGTAAAAGTTATCTTAGGACTCATTATACAATGCCAAATGGATTTCTGAATGTTCGAGGCAACTGGTCCTGCTGCTAGAAAGTATGGGATTCCGTAGTGCCCGTGGTATATCTCGGTTCCTGTAATAACAACCAGACTTCTTTATCAATTGGTGGTAAATCCAGATCAAACCCAGAGGCCGCTCTTAGTAGGGAAGCAGTTCCCCAGGACCCTCTTGGACCCAGGGACTGCGCCCAGCACTGTTGTCCAGCATAAATCAGTTTTCATGAGTTGAGGCTGCTAGAACAAACCATCCAGAACTTTCAGGGCTGACAACAAGCAAGGTTTATTTCTCACCCCCATTACTCATGAGATATGGATCAACTGCAGTTTTTTTTCCCAAATGTCTTCTGGTTTGAGTGCCCAGGCTGACAGAACAATCCCTTGCCCACCCCGTCTCCATTCCCTTGTCCAAAGACAAAGACACAGAGCAGAAGCCCACCCTGGCTCAGGAGACTCCAACCTGGACGTGGTAGTGCTGCCCCCATACTCCCGCTCACTTCCATTTGGCCCAGGGAGGTAATGTGGCCAAACCTGATGCCAACGAGGGGACATATTCACTCCTCCCATGGAGACATGCTGAAGGTCACCTTCAAGGAGCACAAAATCCCCTTGGCGTAGACAGAAAATACCTGGAAACAAAATTACAATTGACCACAGCCATGAGCCCTCAGAAACAAGGCTGGGTATTCGTCATCACCTCAGGGTACTGAATCTGACATCAGGAATGTTCCAGCAACCAGAATCCCTCCTCATGCTGGAAATCCCCATGCCCTAGAAACCTTTCCCCAGGGGCTGATGAAGGGGGTCACCTAGGATTGCCTTTTGCGCAAGTACAAGAAAAAATATGTGTGTGTGTGTGTGTGTGTGCCCGCACACTTAGGTGTATATATTTATAGATAGCTCCATTAAAAATAATAAAGCTATATGGTTAAATTTTTAAAAGGCAAAAGAAGGGGTGCCTGTCTCGTTCAGTCAGAGGAGCATGTGCTTCTTGATCTCAGGGTCATGAGTTCGAGCCCCACATGGGGAATAGAGATTACTAAAATAAATAAATAGATAAATGGCAAAAAAAAAAAAAAAGCTATAGCAGGCTACCATTTATTTTTAAAAGAGAAAATACATATACATAATACAGATAATTTATGCCTATATATGCATAAAATATCTCCAAAAAAATCAATAAGAAGCCGGTAACACTGGTTATTTTAGGAAAGCAAACTATGAAACTGATGGTAGAGGGGATAGTCTTGCTTGTCACTCTATATTCGGTTTTCTACAGTTTGAATTGTTTTTCTTGTGCCTATATCGCCTTTAATTGTCCTTTCCCTTTTTTTTTTAAGATTTTATTTATTTATTTGACAGAGAGAGATCACAAGTAAGCAGAGAGACAGGCAGAGGGTTGGGGGGAAGCAGTCTCCCTGCCGAGCAGGGATCCCGATGCGGGGCTCAATCCCAGGACCCTGGGATCATGATCTGAGCTGAAGGCAGAGGCTTTAACCCACTGAGCCACCCAGGAGCCCCTAATTGTCCTTTCCCAATCCTTTCTCACACAGTGTCCCTCCTCTTCCTCCATCACTCCCGCATTAGGATGCCCTGACTCCCCTACCCAGAGCCTCAGAAAGCAGAATTTCCAGAAAGCACAGGAAACCCCCAAGAAAAACAAAGAGCAAGAGTTACAAAGAAAAAAAAAAATCATGCTCCAGCAGGCCAGACCACCTCACATGGTTGTGCGGGTCATACTCGTGACTGCCTGTCACAGCAACCCCTTCCAGGAAGGTGAGATCAAAAGATAGAGCCGAGTGTTCCTGCCTGAGTCAGGAGTCTTGCTCCTGGGAGGAAGGTAGGCAGACAGCGAGAAAAGGAGACAGAGGGAAAGCAGCAACATTTGCGGAGGAAGCCAGCGGTGCCTCTAAGATGGGGCACTTTAAAGATGGGGCTGCCACTGTGCCATCTTCACATCACCACGTGTGCTCCAAATCTTCAGAAACGCCTCCCATGCCCCACATGCTTGGTGTGAGCCGGTCCCTCTGTAGAAATAGAAAGGGCTGACATTTACCATCTGGATGAGCAGAACGGAGACATCACCCGTGGGGGCGGGAGCTGAAGTCAGAGATAACATGAGAACACAATCCTCAGGGTATTGGTGAGGACGCTGGGGAGTGCTTTGGATTTCTAGAGGGCATGGGATATGGACTTCAAACCAAGCTGGCGTCTAGGCATGCCTGGAGCCCCCAGCAATGGCTGGGTTATGCAAGCCTGGGTGCTCGTTACAGAAGGTCCCGCATAACTGGACGTGGTGAGGGTGGTCCACACCATCAGGAACCTGCTGCTGGAATTGTCAGGGGAGGCTCACATTCTCAGAGGCCTCTTCCACACCCTGGCAGAACCTGAAAGGCCCTGGTGAAGCGCGGTGTTCACATGACGTCTGCACAGACCGCGGTGTCACTGAGTGTCCGATCTGGGACACTTTGCTGGATCACCTGGACAAGCTCCTGGTGGAGGAGCCACATCCAGGTGGACTAGCAAAAGTGTCCCCAGAGTGTCCCACAGAACCAGAGGCCAAAAGGGTGTAACTACGGTTCCACGAAGCAAAGGAGATATAAATCAGTAAATTTAGAAACCAATGGAATAAACAGGATTTGTAATTGCAGGACCTGGAGAGCAGTCCGCTTATGAGATAAGTCAGAGAAAGATCAATACTGTATGATTTCACTTATATGTGAAATCTAAAAAGTACGTATATTTAAAAAAAAAAAAAAAAAAAGAGGGGCACCTGGGTAGCTTAGTCTCTTAGACTCTTGATTTCTGCTCAGGTCATGCATGATCTCAGGGTCCTGAGATCGAGCCCTGTGTCAGGCTCCATGCTCAGTGGGGAGGCTGAGGATTCTCTCTCTCCCCCTCTCCTTCTACTCATCCCCACCTCTGCTCTTGCTCTCTCTCTAAAATAAACAAATAGGGGTGCCTGGGTGGCTTAGTAGTTGAGTGTCTGCCTTCAGCTCAGATCATGATCTCAGGGTCCTGGGATTGAGCCCCACATTGGGCTCCCTGCTCAGCGGAAATCCTGCTTCTCCCTCTCCCACTTCCCCTGCTTCTGTTCCCTCTCTCACTGCCTCTCTCTGTCTCTGTGTCAAATAAGTAAATAAAATCTTTTTAAAATAAATAAATAAAATAAATCTTTTTTAAAAAATAAGAAAGGAAGAATGAAAGGAAGGAAAGAAGGAAGGGAAGAAAGAAGAAATAGAGGAAGGAAGGAAGGAAGGAAGGAAGGAAGGAAGGAAGGAAGGAAAGAAGGAAGGAAGGAGCTAAGCTCATAGATACAGAAAATAAATTGGTGGTTGCCAGAGGTGATGGTTAGGGGTGGGAGAATATATTGTAAAAAGTAAAAGTTCCCTTACTAAGACCTTTCCCTAGTCTCACGACCCAGGGGTCACCACTGTTACGTTCTCTCTATCCTTCCAGATTTATTTCTGTGTACAGCTACATAGACACGTCTATGCACATTATATGTGTAGAATTATGGTATGCATATCATTATCCAGTAACTTAAATCATTTGTTAACTTGGACATTCTTCCGTGTAAGAGCATAGAAATCTACCTCAATTTCCTTAGGCCCGTGATTTTTAAAACCACATTAGAAATGCTTATCATTTGTTATGAAATTAATACATGCAGGGGCACCTGTGTGGCTCAGTGGTTTAAGCCTCTGCCTTTGGCTCAAGTCAGGATCTCGGGGTCCTGGGATTGAGCCCCGCATTGGGCTTTCTGCTCAGCAGAGAGCCTTCTTCCTCCTCTTTCTCTCTGTCTACTTATGATCTCTTGTCTGTCAAATAAATAAATAAAATCTTTTAAAAAAAATAAAGTAACTTTTAAAAAATTAATACATGCGTACAGTAATAAAAAACGTTTTAGGGGCACCTGGTGGCTCAGTGGGTTAAGCCTCTGCCTTTGGCCCAGGTCTCAGGGGTCCTGGGACCAAGCCCCATGTCGGTCTCCCTGCCCACCTCCGGCTCATGCTCTCTCAAATAAATAAATGTATAAATTAATTAATTTAAATGTTTCAAATAAAACTGAAGATACCAGTTTTCATCTGAATTCAATTTTGTCAGATTGGCAAAAATCCAAGGAGTTGATGAGGCTGTGGAAAAAGGAAATTTTACCCATTCTTTGTGATAGGGTGAAATTGCCTTGAGAAGGCAACTTGGCAGTATCAGTCAAAATTAAGAGAAACCCTTTGACCCAGCAGCTCGCTGTTACACTTAAGACTGACTTATACATATCCACGCGTAGAAATATGCAACAATGTTCATAATAGTGACATAAATAGTATATACTCATCAGTAGAGGTCTGGTTAAGCAAGTAAGCTCCCTCCATTATGGAGTACTTATACATGGAACTATGGAAAGAATAAAGAAGCTCTCCATCTACTGCTAAGGAAAGATTGGCAAGGTGTACTGAAAACTAGAGAGGAAGAAGAGGTTTCAGAACAAATATGACATTCTATGTTTTAAAAAAGGGGGGGATAAGAATCTATATTTGTATTTGCTTGTACTTTATAAAGAAACTCTTTATAATTTATAAGAAACTAAAAATAGGATTTTAGAGGCTAGAAAAGGTGGGAGGAATTAGAGATGGGGAATAAGGGGGAAAAACTTCACAGTACATTAGCTTGTATTTTTGGATTATAAGCCATGTAAATTTCTTACTTATTCAAAAGATGAAATAAAAACTACAAGAAATGATCATACAAAGAAAGTGTGAATACAACCAGATACAAAATTATATCCTGAACACAAGTCATTATTAGAATTAAAGATGTATTTTTGACTTAGTAGGGACAAAAGAAATGCTAAGACCCAAACTTTGTACGATAATTTAAGCCATATAAACACGCCAAATGCTAAGGGAATGTGGTGATGTGACAAAGCAAAATGATGAATATACCCAGTAGTTAGATGCCAGAGAACCAGCTGAACCACCAAACTATGAGAAATAAAAAATATACATATATAATTTTTTTAAAGATTGTACTTATTTATTTGACAGAGAGAAACACAGCGAGAGAGGAAACACAAGCAGGGAGAGTGGGAGAGGGAGAAGCAGGCTCCCTGCAGAGCAGGGAGCCGGACGCAGGGCTCGATCCTAGGACCCTGACAAGCCAAAGGTAGATGCTTAATGTCTGAGCCAAACAGGTGCCCCAAGATTTTATTTATTTTAGAGAGAGAGAGAGAGAGAGACAGCAAGGGGAGGGCCAGAGGAGGAAGGAGAGAGAGAATCTCAAGCAGACGGCCCACTGAGCATTGAGCCCGATGTGGGGCTCAATCCCACCACCCTGAGATCATGACCTGAGCCAAAACCAAGAGCCAGACATTCAACCGACTGGACCCCCACTTTCGCCATTCATCAGTGTACGGTTTATAGCATCAAGTACATTCACACTGTGGTGAGATCATCCTCACCACCCATCTCCAGAATGTTCCATCTTCCCAAACAGAAACCCTGTGCCCATTAAACACTAATCCTCATTTCCTCCATCCCCCAGACCCTGGGAACTTGCCGTTTCTGTCTCTATAAAGTTGCCTATTCTAGGAACCGCATGTAAGTACAATCGTTCAGTATTTGTTCTTTGGTAAGATGTACAGAACTCTTGCTTCACCAAGAGGCTTTCCAAGGTTCATTCATGTCGAATGCATGGACAAATCTCATTCCTTTGACGGCTGGACGGTATCCCATTGGGTAGCTCTGTCGCATGTCATCTCTTCATCCGCTCGAGGACCTATGGCTGTGTCTGCCTTTTGGCCCTTGAGAACAACACTGCTGTCATCCTTTGCGGACGCCGATCTATCCGAGCCCCGCCTTCAGTTTTTTGAACTAGACCCTTACAAGAGGACGCGCAGGACTAAGTCCCCGCTCGCGCACCCTTTTGGAGGAGCCGCGGCCATGCCGTCCGCCACCGCAGCTGGACCCTCTTACGCTCCCCCCAGCGAGAGACTTCCAGTCTCTGCACATTGCACGTGCTACTTTTATAACAAAACGTATTGAAATTCTGAGACTTTTTAAGAAGTCTCATATTTTTCTCTCCTTAGCACTATTGCTAGATTACACATTCTGGGAGGGCAGGAATCGATTTTTGTTGTTGTTAAGATTTTATTTATTTATTTGAGACAGAGAGAGGGATAGAGGGAGCCCATGGGGAGGGAAGGGCAGAGGGACGGGGAGGAGTAGGCTCCCTGCTGAGCAGGGAGTCCCGACTGGGGACCAGCAGAGCCACCCAGGCACCCCAAGGATTGATTTTTTTTTTTAACGTGTTAGCCACTTGTTAAAAAAAAAAAAAAAACCAACTTTGGGGGCGCCTGGGTGGCTCAGTGGGTTAAAGCCTCTGCCTTCGGCTCAGGTCATGATCCCAGGGTCCTGGGATCGAGCCCCGCATCAGGCTCTCTGCTCTGTGGGGAGCCTGCTTCCTCCTCTCTCTCTCTGCCTGCCTCTCTGCCTAATTGTGATCTCTGTCTGTCAAATAAGTAAATAAAATCTTAAAAAAAAAAAAAAGATGTTAACAAAAAAAACAACTTTGTGTTCTGTGGAGGTCTTCCTGGGAACGGAGAAGAGAAAGTCACAAGAATTGGGAAGCATGAATTCCTCCTGGCCAGACATCTGGGCGGCCACTGCCCCCTCCCTAACCACGGTCAACACCCCAGACACTCCTCAGGCCCCGGGGGCATTCCCGAGCCCAAGATACTACCTGGCTTGACAAATGCGGGGGCCCAAGGCCCAGCTGGCTGCCGGCCTGGCCCAGGGGCTGCCACAGTCGCTCAGAGGGATCTCTGCTGGGGCCCACCAGCCGCGCAGTGGATTTCCAAAGCTGGCAGCCGAATTTCTTGTTAAATAGGACATCTTCTCGGCCCGCTTTGGTCACATGCGTGCCCCAGAGGACCAGCAGGTCTCTGCAGAGGCTACCTCATTTCACCAGTTCACCTGTTACCTACTTTACCACCAGCTCAGTTCCAGAGATGATGGCTCCCGGCAAATTTACTGGGTCTTTACTCTGTCTAAACAATAACCACAAACGCCTGGGAATGAAAACCCCAAGGGCCAATGGGCAGGCCCAACGCCTCATTTCCATGGAGACACAAGTGGGGGCTTGAAGGAGGGACTCTTTGGGAATGGGGAGGTGAGGAAGGGGCTGCCTCTTCTCCCAGCTCCTGTCCAGGTCGCCCGCATAGCCACTGCTCCCTTTACCAGCTTCGACCCATTCTCCCAACAGAGGTGGGGAGACCTCAAAACCCAAAGAAGAGTTGGCATCTGCCAGAGTGTATCCAAGCCTCACCCCCAAACTGGCTTCAAGTTCTTCACCCCGGGACCCCTGCTGGCCTCTCCCACCTCATCACCCCTCCTCCCCTGGACCACGTTTCTCTAGCCACACCAGCATTGTGCTCCTGGAAACCACCACGTCTTTCCTATTTCTGGCCCTGGCTCTCCCTGAGCCCTCCCAGATCTTGCACAGTTACTCTGCCACCATCTTGTCCCATCTTGTCCAAGATGGGATCCGGAGGGAGACAAAACATAAGAGACTCTTAATCTCACAAAACAAACTGAGGGTTGTCCAGGGGAGGGGGGTAGGGAGAGGGTGGTAGGGTTATGGACATTGGGGAGGGTATGTGCTATGGTGAGTGCTGTGAAGTGTGTAAACCTAACAATTCACAGACCTGTACCCCTGGGGCTAATAATACATTATGTGTTAATAAAAAAAATTTTTAAAAAGGGACAGAGGCTTCCTCTCAGACAGCAGGCAGGCAAGGGTTCATCAGAGGTGCAGATAAAATGGGAATAGAGAGGGTCCTTCTAGATGCTTCTAATCTGATCATGGTGGGCCTTCCCCTTTTGAACATCAGGGTCCATTCACAGCTTTCAGCTTCAGAATGAACTTAAACTTGGAAACTGAGAAAGCCAGAGAGAGTCTGGGAAGCATCGGACAGAACCCCACAGAGTGCTGCCTTCTATGGCTCTGATCCTGGGGTCTCGTCACAGGCTCCCAGTCTGAATCCAAACCCCAGTTCTTTCTCGACCCTGTCTGAACAAGCTCACCCAGAAAAACCCTCCTGCCGGGTGACAGAGAGCCTGTGTCTCCTCCCAGGAGGAAAGTAGCAACAATGACTAACCTCAGCTTGGAGTTCCTAAAGCATTTGATTCCCTGCCCCCTCCCCGGAAGCATCCAGAAAGATCAAAAGCGCTGTGTAGGTTGCTCCGTCATAAATTGCGGAGCTGGATCTCAAATCCAAATGTTTGGATTTGTTTTTCTTTCTTCTTAAAACACCTGCATCTAATCCTCTTGTGCTTGCTCTTTGCTAGGACTCAATGAGAAACAAGTCTGAATGTCCAGATTTTCATGGGTTCACGATTTCACTATTTTCATTTCACAAGGAATCCAAAGGTCCTATATTAACCCAAGCTAATAAAAGAGTTAGTGCTAAGGAGGGAGAGATTTCTAGGACCCTCAAATCACAAAAGCTCAGAATTCGGCAGTTGAACCTTCAGGCCCACATTCGTGACTCCTTTCCTTCTTCAGGGGCTCCCGCTCTCTCTGCCAGTGGCTCACCCTCCCTCTACTTTCCCACTTAGCTGTGCCCATCCACTCCCCGCCCAGCCTCACTGCACCAGGACCCACCTACCTGCCCACAGGGTGACCAGAAGACAGCCACAGGATTGGGGAGAAACTGAGCCCAATCTCTTGGGGTCAGAGGGTTCTACCTAATCTCGGTCAGACACTGAGGCTCTGGAGGGAGAGCAAAGGCGGGTTCAAGACCGGAGAAGACACAGCAGAAAGGCCAAGGCTGGCTCTGGCTGCAGCTCCCAGGCTGCGTGCTGGAATGAGGGCAGTAGGGGGGTTCCTGTGATGACTGTCACAGGCTCACTGCTGAAGCTGGAGGTCAAGTCCAGGCTTGCTGGTTTCTGGCAATAGAGCCAACAGTGACGAACAAAAAAAGGCAAATGATGAGGAGGTGGGATCACAGAACGGAACAGCAGAAACCAAAGTCAGAAAGGCGGGAGAGGGGCGCCTGTCAAATAAATAAATAAAATCTTAAAAAAGATTAATAAAAAAAAAAATGAAGATTTGAGTTGCTCCATGTCCAGAAGATATTGGGCCAAGTTGCCAGACAAGTCCCAAGCATTTCGTCTAATAGAACAAGCATTTCTGGGGCTTTCATCCAAGGCTTTCCTGCTTCCTGCATTTCTGGTTGCTGTAGCCATTCTAGACAAGTATTGAACAGCAGCATTAGGTCAATTTAAATATTTGTTTATACCTGGGCATATATCAAAAGAAGTGCTTATGTTGTTCTTTGGGGGATGTGTGCCTACATATTAGCCACTGCTTTATTTTGGAGGGATGGAATGTTGGAAGTAACATAATGTCTGTTATCAGGGATGCATATTAGTAAATTGTGGTAGATGCATGCTATAGAAGATAATGAAACAAAGAACCACGAGCTCCAGACAATGGGGCTGGTCATAGGCGAACAAGAAATATAGCACTCTGTGGGTCCAGCTACTGTCTGAGTTGTGATATTTCTCACTGTGGATTTCCTTCCAAGCCTCACATGGGTGCCTATACCCTCCCATAGGCATATGGAGACCTCACTGGCAACAGCCAACCCAGGGTCCACCCGGCCCCCTGTAAATTCATGCCCCAACCCAGCCCCCTGTAACTTCATGCCCCAGCAGTACAAAGGGCTAGCATTCCTCCCCAGTTGGACCCAACCATGTCCCTGCTTACACAGGGGGATAATAAACAAGCACAAGAATGCAGCACAGTTTGAATTCCTAAAGACAGACAACTTGATGTTCATCAAGACTGAAATATTATTAAGGGATGCCTGGATGGCTCAGTCGGTTGGGCTTCTGCCTCCGGCTCAGGGTCCTGGGATGGAGTCCTACATCTGGCTCCTTGCTCATTGGGGAATCTGCTTCTCCTTCTGGACCTCCTCCAACTTGTGTTCTCTCTCTCTCTCTGACAAATAAATAAATAAATAACATCTTTTTTTTTTTTTAAGAGTGATATATTAAGTAAATCATAGTCTATTCACATGTCACTCAGCAAAACGCAAACAGCAGCTTTCTACATCTATTACATGAAACGATCCCTGATCTATGCTTTAGAAAGTCAGGTGCCAAACATTGTGCAGAGAAAGACATCGTTTTATAATAAATGCATATATTTTGGTCCCTCTAATAGGTATATGTGGCCGGAATAAAATTATAAGTATAAATAAATAAATAAGTATAAATAAAATAAAATTATAAGTATAAGCATGCAGTTTCCCATTGCCTCCTAAGGAAGAAGGGAGTCCCCCGAGCAGTAGGAGACGGATGAGCAGGCTGGAGTTAAGAAGACAGAGTCTGGAAGAAAGAGAGAGACTTTGGGGCACAGATAAAAGAAGGCATTTTTAGGGAGTTGGAAAGGGTGGTATTGTAGAAGCAGTTCTCCTTCCTTTGGGCCATCCAGGATCTGAACCTCTATGTTAACGGAACCCCCCTCTTTGGAAAGTAGAATCCCCTTCACAATGGAAGCTGCCAGTGCCAGAGGCTCCCTTTCCCAGTTTGTTTTGCAGACCGAGGATGGACACACAGCTCTGCCGATCAGAAGCTCTCCCCCAGGGCGCCTGGGTGGCTCAGTGGGTTAAGCCGCTGCCTTCAGCTCAGGTCATGATCTCAGGGTCCTCGGATCGAGTCCCGCATCGGGCTCTCTGCTCAGCAGGGAGCCTGCTTCCCTCTCTCTCTCTCTCTCTCTCTCTCTCTGCCTGCCTCTCCATCTACATGTGATCTCTCTCTGTCAAATAAATAAATAAAATCTTTAAAAAAAAAAAAAAAAAAAAAGGAAGCTCTCCCCCAGCGTTTGGATCCCAAAGCAGTGACATGAAGCACTCTGGAAACCCCTCTCAGGAAGGAGCCAGGCGGCCTCCAGGGCAGCCCATTATTCCCTCTCCAGAGTGGCCAGGGCCGTGGCCCAGGCAGCTAGCAAGCTGGAGCCAGAGGGGGCACCACCAGCATCCATGATGGAGCTCAGGATATTTTAACCAGACTAGCTCCATGAAGTGATTCTGGGGCTTGGTCTCACCTGCAGAGGCTCCTAGTTGTGAGCTCTCCAGAGATTCTGTGAGCCCCTAATATTGTCTAACAGAAAACAGTGGTTTTTCTTGCTTACCACCAAGAACCCTGGCCAACACGTGTGTATGCCATGTACCTCTCTCCCCGGGGCTCTCAAAAGACCTTCAGTAAAGACCAATGCAATTTCCAAATGCAAAGCCGCATTTGTGCTTTTCACAGACAGATCACTGCAGTAAGGCATGAACGTGGAGGCCTGGTTTTTTATTTGGATGCATTTCGGACATTGTGAATGTCAGGGGGAGATTCACCCCAGCCCTCCCAGTGGTTGCCCTGAGAAATGAGAACAACCTAGGGAGAAAGATTTCTTCTCAACTGACATTTCTTCTCTACTTTTGAATCTGGTTTTGCCATATTCATATATTATTTTTAAATGTTTTTACAGTTTAAAATAAGTACCTAAAAAAGAAATGTGATACATCCACAAATATATCAGAGTGTCTGCATAAGAATAGAAATAAAGTAAAATATGCATTCTGGCAAAAAGGGTAGCCTTTTGAGAAGCATGTGGTGAAGAATTGGTAGTCTGCTAAAATCAGGTGAAAATCTTAATTTGGTGAACTGTCAGGAGTACACATTTTTTTTTAGTTTTTTATTTGGCATCTCTTACTGTTACTTTATATTACTTGTGCAATAAATGACTATTTTTAACATCACCTTAAACAACCAGAAGAATGGTTTGCTCTGCAGCAGACATAAGGCAAAGGAGGGGGCAGGGGAGGGAGAAAGGTCTCAGGTCAGCAGGAAGAGGAGGGAGAGAAAGATCCAGCACATAGACAGGCCTCCAGCAGCCCTGAGGCAGTGGCTGAAAAGGCCATACTTTGCAAAGTCAAAAATAAGAGAGCAATTCGAAAACTTGTGGAATGGAATATTATTCAGCAATAAAAAGAAGACTAGTACTGACACAGAAGCAGCTCCCAAACATATTGAGTGACAGACACAAGAGCATATACACTGCTTGATGTAACTTTTTTAAACTTAAAATATTTTATTGGAATCCTTTTGATAAACCAAGGATGTGTTTATAATAAAGAAGTCAAAGTATCTCAAAATGTCTAAGCAGTTTTTTTCCTCCGGGAGGTTGAGAGCGGCTCGCAGAGGTTAATGCAGGATAGACAGATGGAAAGTTCCTAGGATCTGGCAGGAGACACCCTCTGTGTTCGCAGACACACGGTAGCTGGGGAGGAGGGACCCAGTTCTTCACTTCTCCTCGTCGTCTGTCGATGAGAGTGGTGGGAGCCATTCAGACGTGGCCATCATCTCACCAGCATTTCTCTGAGAGGGTAATTCCAAACCTTGGCCCTTCGGTCACCAGATTCATGCCTCCTCTGTGCAAGGGCACTGCCCCAGCTGGGCTTTGAGAATAATCATGCTTCAGTCAAGAGTAACACCTTGGCACAAGTGTAAAAACACCATCGTGGCACACAGGCCAGCCTGCGAGAACCAGGCGCCTCCCGCAGGAAGCTGAGCAGACTGCACCTGGCCAGCCTCCCCCCTGCTGCAGGGGTGCACAGCAGCGCTCCCACATCTGCCAGCAACCAGCTCCTTGCACAAAGAGCTGCTTGGTACAATTTATGTGAAATTCTAGAAAAGACAAAACGATGGTGACAGAAAGCAGGACTGAGAGAGACTGACCGCAAAGGCGGAAGAAGGAATTATTTGGTGTGTTGGGAATTTGCTCTGATGCTTACACTGGCATTTACATTTGTCAAAACTTATCATACTATGTACTTAAAATGGACACCTGGGTGGCTCAGTCAGTTAAGCATCTGATTCCTGATCTCAGCTCAGGCCTTGAACTCAGGGTCATGAGTTTGAACCTCACATTGGGCTCCACATGCAGAGTGGAGACTATAAAAAAAAGTGGGTGCATGTTATTGTATGCAAAATATACTTCAATAAACTTGATTTTTAAAGATAGGGGAAGGGGTTTTGAGTGAGAACCTGACACGCCAGAGTACATTTCCACCAGTGTATATGCTTGGTGGTATTTGTGAATGAATGATGAAGGGTACAACTCCCATGGTTGCCCATTTGGATTCAGGGCAGGAGCAGAGGAGGCAAAGTTTTCAAGCATGGGAGAGAAGAGCAAACAGAGCCTCTTTCCATCTCTCCACAGCCTCGGCCCATGCACCAGGAGACACCAGGCTCTCCTTAGTCTCTCAAGAAAAGAAGTGAGATGTTCTCTTGATTACTGATCTTTGCAGAGCCCACTGCCAGGCCCTGAGTTCAGGACATATTCATCAGGAAAACATGAGGTGTGTGGGCTGGCCAGAGCTCCATTTTATTTTCAAGATTTGGTGTTCCTCCATACTGGGAAATAAGCCAGCAACATCATGAAAAGCAGACTGAAGAAAGGAGTAACTGTGACCGCCACTGTCAGCACCACATTCCACCTCCCTGGGCAACCCACCAAGTGAGCGCCTCAGCCCACCACAGCGAGTGGCCTGATCCCACTCTCGCGGCAGGGAGAGACACCAAGGAGGCCGCAGGCCCTTGCCCTCAACTCTCTCACTTGCTTCCTCTTCACTCAAAGCCCAGAGGCCTGCGCCAGGCCCTGCCATCTTTGATCTTCAGATCCTGGGACAAGAGGCAGGACAGTCCAGCAGGAACTGCCTTCAACACCTGATTGCAAAAGGGGTGGGGGGCGCTCGCTCGGACAGCACGTCTAGAAGGTGGAAAGCAGTACGGAAAAGATAGGTAGAGACTTCGAGTTATAAAAGAAATCAAGCATGGTGTTGAACAGAACTACATAGGGAACATAGTTGGTAAGACTGTAACAACTTCATATGGTGACAGATGGTGACTATGCTAATGGTGGCGAGCACAGCAGAATGGGTACTATTGTCACATCACCCTGTTATCCACCTAACACTAATATGTCAACTGTACTTCAGTTTAAATAAAGTCTTTAAAAGAATGTGAGGAGCACCTTTCTCACCGAAGTGTGAAAAGAGGAGTGATCAAGAGGGAGAGGTTCCACCTTCCCTCCCCCAGCAAGGAGGATGAAGACACTGAAACCTGAGGCAAATTAAGCGATATCCCCCGATGATCCACCGGCAAGATCAGATAATCCTCGCTCTAGGAGTTTCTGGACTTTTCTGTTCCAGCGGCCTCTCCTGAATGTCTTTTCTCCATTAGTTTTTAAAATAACACTGTTTTTGATCTGTCAGCTCACAGATTTCTTTTTCCCAGCTTTCCTTAGTGCCTTAATAATAATGGAGCTCTGCATTCCCTGGATGTACAAAGGCCCTGAGGTTAGCAGAGTCCAGGTAATGTTCCTAGACAGGAAAGCATCAAACCTAAGTAATGTCCCTCTTTCTGGACTTCAGTTTGCTTAGCTCTAAGTGGGCCCTGTCACTTCTCTATCTTGTATCTAGCCAAAATCCCAGTGATGGAAGAAACATATTTGTAAGTCTTTATAGATAAACTATCTGGCATAAACTTATAAGGCCTACACTACTAACTCTTCCTTTCTTTTTAAGATTTTTATTATTTTTTTAAAGATTGTATTTATTTATTTGACAGAGAGAGACAGTGAGAGAGGGAACACAAGCAGGGGGAGCGGGAGAGGAAGAAGCAGGCTTCCAGCTGAGCAGGGAGCCCAATGCGGGGCTCCATCGCAGGACCCTGGCATCATGACTTGAGCCAAAGACAGTCGCTTAATGACTGAGCCACCCAGGTGCCCCAAGATTTTTATTATTTTTAAGCAATCTCTACACCCAACCTGAGGCTGGAACTCACAACCTGAGATCAAGAGTCAGACATTCTACCAACTGAGCCACCTGGGCTCCCCTTTCTTCATTATTTCTAATAGTTCTGTATATGTTAAGACTAATACCAAAACCAGACAAGATATTACAAGAAAAGAAAATGAGAGACCAATATCCAGTATTAGTCAGCCAAGAAAAAGAGTGAAATCTTCCCATTTGCAACAACATGGATGGACCTTGAGGATATTATGCTAAGTAAATAAGTCAGACAGAGAAAGACAAATAATGTATGATCTCATTTTTCTGTTGAGTCTTAAAAAAAAAAAAACAACCATGCTCATACATATAGGGAACAAATGAGGGAGAAGGGAGTCATGAAGTGAGTTGAAAAGTACAGACCTCTGGTTATAAAAAAATTCATGGAGATAAAATGAACATGGTGACTATAGTCAGTAATATTGTAGTGCGTATTTGAAAGTTGCTAAGAGAGTAAATCTTGGAAGTTCTTAACACAAGGAAAAAAATACTAACAAACCAAATTCCACAGAGTATATTAAAAAGATCATACATGGGGCGCCTGGGTGGCTCAGTGGGTTAAGCCTCTGCCTTCAGCTCAGATCATAATCTCAGTGTCCTGGGGTCAAGCCCCGCATCGGGCTCTCTGCTCAGCGGGGAGCCTGCTTCTCCCTCTCTCTGCCTGCCTCTCTGCCTACTTGTGATCTCTCTGTCAAATGAATGGATAGGATCTTTAAAAAAAAAAAAAAGGATCATACATACATGTCAATTACATCTCAATAAAGCTGGGGGAAGGGGAGATTGTACACCATGATCAAGTGGGATTTATCCCTGGGATGCAAAAATGGTTCAACATATACAAATCAATGTACATGATACATCACATTAACAGAATGAAGGATAGAAAAACAATCATCTCAGTAGATGCAGGAAAAAGCACTTGGCAAAACTGAATGCATTATCATGATAAAAGCTCTCCAACTGGATAAAGAAGGAATGTACCCAACACAATAAAGGCCCTATAGGATAAGCCATAGCTAAGATCATACTCCATGGTGAAAAGCTGAAAACTTTTCCTTAAGATCAGGAGCAAGACAAGGATGCTCACTTGTATTCAACACAGTACTGAAAATCCTAGCCAGCAATTAGGTAAGGAAAGGAAAGAAAAGCATCCAAATCAGAAAGGAAGAAGTAAAATTGTCTGTTTGTAGATGACATGATATTATATATACAAACCATATATCTGATAAGGGGTTAATATCCAAAATATATAAAGGAGTCATACGACTCAATATAATAATAATATGAATAACAGCCCAATTAAAAATTGGCCAAAGGCGGGCGCCTGGGTGGCTCAGTGGGTTAAAGCCTCTGCCTTCGGCTCAGGTCATGATCCCAGGGTCCTGGGATCGAGCTCCGCATCGGGCTCTCTGCTCCGCGGGGAGCCTGCTTCCTCCTCTCTCTCTCTGCCTGCCGCTCTGCCTACTTGTGATCTCTGTCTGTCAAATAAATAAAATCTTAAAAAAAAAAAATTGGCCAAAGGCATTGAATAGGCATACAAATGGCCAATAAGTAGATGAAAATGCACTTAATATTACTAACCATTAGAGATATGCAAATCAAAACCAAACCACGATGAGATACCACCTCACTCCTGTTAGGATGGCTATTATCAAAAACCAAGAGATACTGAGTGCTGTCAAGGTTATGGAGAAAAAGGAACACTCGTACATGGCTGGTAGGAATGTAAACAGGTACAGCCATTATAGAAAACAGTATGGAGGTTCCTCAAAAAACTAAAAATTCAACTCCCTTAGGATCCAGCAATCCCACTTCTGGGTATATATTCAAAGGAAATGAAATCAGGGGTGTCTGGCTGGTTCAGCCCATGGAGCATTGTAACTCTTGATCTCATGATTGTGAATTCAAGCCCCATGTTGGGTATAGAGATAACTTAAAAATAAAATCTTAAAGGGGTGCCTGGGTGGCTCAGTTGGTTAAGCTCAGACTCTTGATTTCTGCTCAGGTCATAATCTCAGGGGTTGTGGGAATCTGCGCTCAGCAGGGAGTCTCCTTTAGATTCTCTCTCTCCTCCTCCTTTCCCCCCTCCCCCACCCTCTCTCTCTAAAACAAATAAATCTTTTTAAACTATATAAAAATTCAAAAGTAAAATCTTTAACAAAAAAACAAAGGAAATGAAATCAACATCTCAAAGAGATATCTGCACCACCAAGTTCATTACAGGTACTAGTCACGATAGCCAAGATATGGAAACTATGATGGATGACTAAATAAAGAATTGTGACATATATCTTATGATATATATATATATATATATATATATATATATATATATATATATATAATTCCATTATATGTAATTATGTAATTATATGTAACATAATGGAATATTACTTAGCCTTTAAAAAGGAAGGAATTCCTGACATTTGCAATAACATGAATGAACTTGGAGAACGTTGTGATAAGTGAAATAAGCCAGTCACAGGAAGACAAATATTGCATGACAGAACTTATATGTAGAATCTAAAATCATCAAATTTAGAGAAACAAGCACTTAAGAAATGCTGTTTTCTGGGCACCTGGGTAGCTCAGTGGGTTAAGCCACTGCCTTCAGCTCAGGTCATGACCTCAGGGTCCTGGGATCGAGTCCCGCATTGGGCTCTCTGCTCAGCAGGGAGCCTGCTTCCTCCTCTCTCTCTGCCTGCCTCTCTGCCTACTTGTGATCTCTCTCTGTCAAATAAATAAATAAAATCCTTAAAAAAAAAAAAAGAAATAGTTTTCAAAAAAACCCAATTTAAAAAGGAGCAAAAGACATAAATAGACATTTCTCCAAAGAAGACATACAGATGCCCAACAGACACATGAAAAGATGTTCATCATCACTGACTATCAGGGGAATGTAAATCAAAACTACGATGAGATATCAACCCACACCCGTCAGAATGGCTAGAGTCAACAACACAAGAAACAGCAGGTCTTGGTGAAGATGAGGAGAAAGGGGAATGTTGTACACTGTTGGTGTGTATACACACACACACAATGGAATATATATGTAATATGTATATATGTACATATCCATGTATATATGTGTATATATACACATAATGGACTATATAAAGAGAAATATATGTAATGGAATATTATTTAGCCATAAAAAATAGTGAAACAGGGGCGCCTGGGTGGCTCAGTGGGTTAGGCCTCTGCCTTCGGCTCAGGTCATGATCCCAGGGTCCTGGGATCGAGCCCCACATCGGGCTCTCTCCTTGGTGGGGAGCCTGCTTCTCCCTCTCTCTCTGCCTGCCTCTCCACCTACTTGTGATCCCTCTCTCTCTGTCAAATAAACAAATAAAATCTTTAAAAAAAAATAGTGAAACATTGCCATTTGCAACATGGATAGAGCTAGAGAGTATAATGTTGAGCAAAATAAGTCAGTCAGAGAAAGACAAATTCCATATGATTTCACTCTTATGTGGAATTTAAGAAACAGAACAAACAAGCAAAGGGGGAAAAAAAACAAATGAAGAAACAGACTCTTAACTTTAGAGAACTGATCTGTGTCTTCCAAATTTTATCAAAGGTCTTATTAAAGGGGTGCCTAGATGGCTCAGAGGGTTAAGCCTCTGCCTTCAGCTCAGGTCATGATCTCAGGGTCTTGGGATCGAGCCCCGTATCGGGCTCTCTGCTCAGCGGGGAGCCTGCTTCCTCCTCTCTCTGCCTGCCTCTCTGCCTACTTATGATCTCTGTATGTCAGATAAATAAATAAAATCTTTTTTTTTAAAAAAGGTCTTATTAAAGATTCTACTTATTGGGGCACCTGGGTGGCTCAGTGGGTTAAGCCGCTGCCTTCGGCTCAGGTCATGATCTCGGGGTCCTGGGATCGAGTCCCGCATCGGGCTCTCTGCTCAGCAGGGAGCCTGCTTTGCTTCCCTTCCTCTCTCTCTGCCTGCCTCTCTGCCTACTTGTGATCTCTCTCTGTCAAATAAATAAATAAAATCTTTAAAAAAAAAAAAGATTCTACTTATTAAAATGTTTTATCTAACTTGAAATTATTTCTACTGTGATATGATTCAGAATCTAATTGTTCCTTTTCCTGAACAGTTGGCCAACAGTTGGTTATTTCATTTACCCCAAGATTTCTTAAAAGTGGCACTCTTGGTATTTGGGGCCACAACTTCTCTAATGCAGGGGTCTCCTGCATGCTGTAAAATATTTAGCAGCATCCCTGACCTCTACCGAATTCCAGGATCATTTCTCCAGGTATGACAACCAAAAATGTCTCCAAATACTGCCAAGTGTCCCCTGGGAGACAAAGTCACCTCCCCCCCCGTTAAAAGCCATTGATTTATTGGTTCCCTGGTGATTTGAAACACTCCTTTTCTCACATAGTAAATTCTTATATATCATATACACTTGGGTCTACTTCAGGACCTTCCAATGATTTGATGTCTATTCTTGGACCATACAGAAAATAGCACTAAACTGTTTCCATGACTGTGGTTTTGTATTAATTTTTCATCAGTTATGCTCTCTCTCTTCCAATCTCTTTAAATCCTTCCTAGAGGATAATCTTATTGATCAACTGGGTGGGAAAAGAACAAGAGACCCAAGCAGAATCTAGGACAAATGAGGCCCTGCCTTCCTGCAAGGAGTCCCAGACTAAGTGGGGCAGCAGGCACTGGGCTGCCTAGGCAGATGGAGAAAAGGCATCTGATAGCACCTGAAAACCACATCCCCAGAGTCATCTGGTGAGACCCAAAAGGAAGCAGTGACGAAACAAAAAGAGAAGTGTTCTGAGCTGTCGGTATTTTTTACTCTTCTTTTTTTTACGTAGGCTCCAGGCCCAGCGTGGAGCCCAATACAGGACTTGAACTCACGGTCCTGAGATCAAAATTTGAGCTAAGAACAAGTCAATCAGTTGGGGTGCCTGGGTGGCTTAGTTGCATGTCCAACTCTTGATTTCATCTCATGTCATGGTCTCAGGGTTGTGAGATGGAGCCCCCCATGTTGGGCTCTGCACTCAGTGGGGAGCCTACATAAGGCTCTCTCTCCTTCTCCCTCTGCCTCTTCCCACCATGTGTGCTCTCTGTCGCAAATAAATGGATAGATAGATAAATAGATAAATCTTTGGGGCGCCTGGGTGGCTCAGTGGGTTAAGCCTCTGCCTTTGACTCAGGTCGTGATCTCAGAGTCCGGGGATCGAGTCCCACATCGGGCTCTGCTCTGCGGAGAGCCTGCTTCCTCCTCTCTCTCTCTGCCTGCCTCTCTGACTACTTGTGATCTGTCAACTAAATAAATAAATTCTTTAAAAAAAAAAAAAAGATAAATCTTTTTTAAAAAAAATAGACACTTAACCAACTGAGCCACCCAGGCCCTCAAGCTGCTGGTATTATTAAGTGAGGATAGGGGAAGGATGGAGAATGTGATTATTTATGTGATTATTTATAGAGTGGCTAGACTTCCCTTGTTCCAGAGGAACTGAATATAGCCCTATAGGGAATTAGTCCTTCAAGCCCATGGGCAAACCATATTGACATGGGTATGACGCTTGATGGTAAACTCCCTCAGGATCAGACACTTAGGTCCTCCTCACATCTGGGAGGGAGGGCTCCACCTCTGCTAGGAATATTGGGATGAACAAGTCAGGGCTGCCTTCCCCCATGAGCCTACAGCCTTGGGGTTCTAGAATTCTCAGAAGGGCCTAGGCCACGATCTCTAAGTTTTCCCTCCTCCACATCAGAGATAACAGCTCAGATCAAAGTAGTGTAACTGGCATCCCACAGGTACCAGCTAGGAGGGTTTCAGTTGCAAGACGCAGAAAACCTGGATTAAACAATACTAGAAATGTACAGATGCAGAGGGTGGAAGGGTCCACGGGGAGGCTTCCTCCAGTAGTTCAGGAATGTTACAAGGATCTGTTTCTATCCTTGGCTCTGCACGTCCTCATTGCCAGCAGCATCTTTGGTGGTACTACCCGGGGCTGCTGCATGCTTCCCTTTGAATTCTGGTGATAATTGTGCTGTAGAAATTCCCAGCAGTCCTGAGATTCACTCTGATTAAACCATATTTGTTCACATGTCTGTCCCAGAGGAAGAGAGAATTGGCTTGTCTTGATTGGCTTAGGGCTGGAATCATTTACCTCCTCCACCAGGACTCTGGAGCTTCTGGGAAGGGGGAAAGGGAGGAGGGAGTGGCTGCTGAGATGTCCATGAGTATCCACGGCACCTGCTTCCTGAAGGAGCTAGAAGGAAAGCAGCCTGGAGCCTAGATCTTGAAATCTGGAGATACTTGTGTCTTTGGAGGAAATTTGTCTCTTAAATCTTAGATGGACCTATAACGTCACTTATCTTTATAACATCCTTCTAATTTCTTCCAAAGCTCAGGATTCAAAAGCCCTATTAGCCCCATTGCAAGGCTAACGAAACAAAGGCCCAGGAAATGCATGGGACCTAAATCAAGAACTAGAACCCCAACAGCAGGCAAAACCAGGTTCTTGCTGTCTGTTCCAGCCAGCTCCTCAATAAAGAGTGTACACAAGCTCTAAGTGGTGGGGCCTGAGTAAGAGTGCTTTGTGTGGGAAAGAAGTTGCAACTATTAAAGCAAAACGAGCCCTGGGGATCCAAGCTTGTCTGCCACTGCCACCATCCATCCTGAGATACTAGGCTATTCCCTGGTGCCAAGAGGGCTGCTCGGGAGGAAGCAAGCAAGGAAGCCAGCCCCAGTCTGGTGTTAGCCCAGCAGCTTTACAAAGGCAATTCCAGGAAAAGCCTCTTTCCAAAGCAGGTTTCTCATCTGCTTTGCCCAGGAGTTTGGGGTCATCAAGTAGATGAGTGGCTCCTAGCTATGAACTCTGCCATGTGACAGAAGGTACTACAAGGTGAGGGTGGGGGCAAACAAGGCTTAGCCCATTAGGACACCATCATGCCTCAAGGATCCCCCTGTGGTCAGGGTAGACCACGATGCTACCAGCCACAGGTTTGCACTGGGAACGCCAGCGCTGCAGGCCAGCATGCAGAAAATGGCTGCATTATCAGCATCATGGTAATTATGCTTACAAATCACTGTTTTGAATCCAACACTCCGCCTTGGCTCACTGACATGGTAGACCTCACCAAGAGTACAAGATACCAGCACCAAAGCCCCAGAGGTGGGGAATAGAGGCATCTCTACCATCTATTAAGCCAACCACCTCACTGTTTCCTTCCTTTTTAAGATTTATATATTTGAGAGAGTGTGCACATGCACACAGAGTGGGAGGGACAGAAAGAGATGGAGAGAATCTCAAGCAGACTCGCCACTGAGCAGAGCCCAACTTGGGGCTCAACCCCAAGATCATGACCTGAGCCAAAATCAAGAGTCGGAGGCTTAAGTGATTGAACCACCCAGGCGCCCCTAGTTTCCTTCTTTTGACTACCCAGTTGTTTGTATGGGCTTTAAGGACCCTAAAAGCACAGGTCATGTTTCTTGGTAAGGGCTCCAAGTGCAGGCACAAGTCTCAGTGGGTCACCTTTATGGTATCTAGCTCTCTGCTGGCTGCTGTTTCTGAAGTACTATCGCCAAAGCATACAGCCAACATTGTTTTCATGCTTTTAAACTCATCTTCCTAGCGCTCAGTCACTGCAGGAGGAGCAGTCGAGCTGGCATCTAGCAGTCCATTTATCTCCGATCTGGAAATGCTCCTGCCTCACATGATGTGTTCTCTCTGTATGGGCCCCAGATAAACCATCCCTTGTACTTTAATTTTCTCCATTACTGTAATGTCACATTCCCTAGTGTGCTGGTTATGCGATCTTGCATTGTTTCCTAACCCTTAGACAGCCTCAGTCTTCTCATCTATAGTATGTAACTTCCTGAGTTATTGTATTAAATGAGTTAAAGCAAAATGAGTGCTAAATTAATGTAAACTAGGACTAATTTTTTAGCACCTGAAGAGTGATTTCCCTTGACCAAATCCATCTAAGAATTAGGACACAGGAAATCTAAACGGCATCTATTTTATAATTGCATATTTAATTAGATATTAAATGTTTCATTAGAGCGAAGACTAAAACAGAACATGGAAAAATGGAAAAAGCAGATTGGGAGTCATGGGTAGGTGATTTTATAAATGTGCTATTCGTAGAATATGAGAAAAATAAACCCAAAATAGTCGTATTGGGTGAATTTCAAATTTTGACATGCGTTAAATACATTTATTTTTCCATATCCATAAAGGAGAAGAAATGTCTTCCCTTCAGTTTCTATCGTGGCTGTAGCTCTGGTTACCTATTATTACATAACAAATAATGAACACAAGTAGTTAGCGGCCCTAAATGGAACAAAGGGAAAACAATCCAGGACCTGGAATCTTAAGCTGCATTTGGGTATACGAGTGTTCATTATTTTATTCTTTATATAACCTTTTCCATGTCATAAATAATTCACAGCAAATTTTAAAAGTATATTTTAAAGACCAACTTTATATTAAGTATGTAGCACTATGCTGGGGACATGGCAAAGGCTTCATATACAATAACAACATCTGTCCTTTTCACTCAGACATTCCACCCCTTATGTTCACTCACCTTCAGGATTCTCTCCTTCCCTCCATGCATAAGGTACAAAAAGTTGCTTCCATTTTTACAGAAGCTCAAATAAATTTATGACTAAAGTCATGAGACTCACTCTAAACCTGGTTGCCTGGATTTGGACTAGCTGGGTCAGACTGGATTTTGCGAACTTTTTTCTTTTTTAAGGGGAGAAGTCAAATTTACAAATATGCCATGTAGTCAAGGTCAAACACCAACAGTGTGCAGATTTCTGGAAGTGCGGATATGAAAGCAAGACATGCCAATATACCTAGTTCAGTTCCTTCATTCCCATCCAATGGAATGGAACAGAGAATACCCCATGTGTTTTTTTTACCCCATGTGACCAGTTTAGGCTGCCTGTTCCAGAGCCCTCAACTCCAGAAGCACATTGGAATCTACAGGAAGGCTTTTAAAAATCCTGACACCCAGGTCACACACCTATGAAATCCCAATGGGCCAGGCTGGAACCCAGGCCTCATCTCTCCAGGTGAATCCAGGATGCTGCCATGGTGGAGAACCACTGGCCCATATAAGTCCTCTCAGGAGAATGAGGGCCTGAAACACCAGACACCTCCTGCGAATTCCAGCTCTTTGCTCTCATCCTTCCATATGTAAAGCACAAAGTAGTAATTCCTTCTTATTCTTTCTAATGTTTTTACAATTCGAGTCAGTTACAGATCCAACTGCAGTAATAAGACTGCTTAGGCCAGGAACTGTAACAGCTAGCTCCCTACACCAGCATCTGTTCCATCCCAGCTCTTAGTACAACTCCAACTCTAAGCTGGCTATGTGGCCACCAGAGTGAAAACCACATTTCCCAGGGCGAGGGATGAGGGAGAAGAGAAAGCTCTCCTTTACCAAAGAATGCCAACTAATAAACGTGCAAGGAATGAGAAAAATAGAAAAATCACTTTTTTTTTTTTTTTAAGTAAGTGGAGTTCCCCACGGGGCTTGAACTCACAACCCTAAGATCAATACCTGAACTGAGATCAAGAGTTGGACATTTAACTGACTGAGCCTCCCAGGTGCCCCCAAAATCACCATTTTACAACCATCTTAGTGATAACTGATTCCAGCTAGATTCCCCAGTGGATACTAAGGCAATTGGGTCAAAGACTGGTAGAACATAGGATATTCACACATTCTCATTTTCACTCCACTGATCAGGTATTAATTCCACAGATTTTCCTGAAATGGAGAAACCTGGGGCACCTGGCTGGCTCAGTTGGTAGAGCACACAACTCTTGATCCTGGGGTTGTAAGTTCAAGTCCCATGTTGGGTATAGAGATTACTTAAAAATAAAATCTAAAAATCTAAAAATAGAGATTACTTAAAAATAAAATCCGTCTGTCACGGCAGGGGGGTGGGGGAGGTGAAGCTATGAGGAGATCGCAGGGGAAAGAACTCACCTCACTCTTTGCTTGCTTGCTTGCTTCCTTTTCCTGTGAAGGTCACCCTCACATTTCTTCACTAGGACAGCAGTGGTCCCCTCCTATACAGCAGCCCTCACAGAATCCGCCTCTTCACAGCCCTTGTCACTAGCCACCAGTTTGTCCTCCTCAATGGCTGGGGACCCAGAGCAGCCAACAGCAACCCTTCCTCAGAGGTCTGAGTGTCAGCTTCAGCGGGGCTCTTCTGTTTCTAAAGTTTTAATATTTCCAACATCTTTGTTTCCCCAGCCTCGTGCTGCTACATCTAGGACACAGCTGTGTCTGCTTTTTGCCATTTCACTCTATACCTCATTAGCTCTTTTATTGAATTCTGTTATGAGATAGAAATCTCATAGAAATCTACGATTTCTGTCAGATCTACTGTGAATCTGATTTCTGGCAGAAATCAGTACCAAGAGCATTGTGTATATCCCACCCCCCAGCACATACACACCTTACTAAGGCCATCTAAACTACTTGCATTTCCTGCTCATCAGAACTGAGTGATCAATAATAAGAAAACTGGCATGTTTGGGTCTTTAAGTCTTGAGGGAGTAATCACATGCTGAAGATGGAACATGATAGAAAGTCTTTCTACCCTGAGGACCATGATGCCACTGTAACAGCCCTTGGGCCTCCTTTCACTTGGCAAAAAAAAACTTTCTTCTCCGTTCTTGCGACTTCCTGCCACTCAGGTGTTTTTTTGTTTTGTTCACAGATTTAAAGATTTTATTTATTTATTTGAGAGAGAGAATGAGTAGGGAGAGAGGCAGAGGGAGAGGGAAAAGCAGACTCCCCACTTAGCAGGGAGCCTGATATGGGGCTTGATCCCAAGATCATGACCTGACCCAAAGGCAGATGCTTAACTGACTGAGCCACCCAGGCGCCCCTCCTGTCACTCAGTTTAACCTAATCCAATTTATACAGAGTCCTATATACTTTTCTTCAAAGACATTCCACCAAAGTTATGTCCTTTATTTCAGACATAAGAAATAAAGGTTTAACTAAGGAAAATTATTTTCCTTAATTTCCATCAGCCAAGGAAAGGTATCAATGTCAAGTTAAACATTACCATACCAAGAAAATTACATATATTTATTTGGAGGATGAGATCAGTTAATAAACACTATTTTTACAAAGTGCTTACGAAGTGTCAAGCATTACACACTTCACATGCACTATTCCACATAAACCTCATGAAAATTCTATGACATAAGTACGATTATTATCACCAATCTTTAGACAAAGGAACTGAGGCCTAGAAATATTAAACAGCCTCCAAGATACACAACTAGAAAGTGCTAAACCTGGGATTAGAACCCAGATAAATGTGGCTCCAGATCTCATGTTCCTAACCCACTATATTATACTGTTACACATGAGGTAATCAACTGTCTTTAAGACCTGATTCCAATGGAAACTGTGAATTTAAAGCCTTTCTTTAAAAAAAAAAAAAAAAAAAAAAAAGCCATTCTTTATACTAGATAGTGATTCTGTGGGGAAGTCTGAGAAAAACCAAAGATTCTAAACAGAAGTGTCACATCAACTCTATATGCACAGGCTGGCAGTATTCCCAAAAAGCTGGCAAGGCCAACCATATTTGATGTGGAGAGCTTGCCAGAAGCCAAGGCCTTAGCTAAAAGAAAATTATCTCCCTTCCAAATCAGTAAGGTACACACAAGGCCCCTCACAGGACTGTTTAACTAATGGGAAATATTGACTAACATTCCCAGAAACTGCCCCCCCCCAAAAAAAATTTAATTGAAATAAAATTTAATAACGACTCCTAGGAAAAGATATCAAATCAACAGGCACTAGGTTACTATGGGCTGAAGCTTGATCTCTAATGATCCTTGTACACAGAATAAGCTCTCCCTGGAATTTCCAAAGGTTCCAAGTGGTCCAAAAGCACCACTTCACTTTAGGAACCAAACTGGCAACTCAGCTGCCAACTATTATTTTGCAAAGCAGGACAGAGTTAGTTGAGAATTATATTTTTCCAATTAGCACAGTGGGAAACACTGTTGAGGCATTCAGCCCAAGCCTGCAATTAGAGAACATTTGCTTGCTTCTAGAAATAGAATGAATGGGAAGTAGAAACCTGCTATCTAGGTCTTTAGCAATAATACTCAGGGAGGAAAGACCCTGCTCTATCAGCAGTCTCCAGAAAATAACCATCTTGTCCTTTTAATAAGTAGCATTCTGCACCGCATCACTGTATGTTTGATGAAAGAAATCCAGTATCATCTATGAATGTAACAAAAGGGGTTTATGCTAAAGCCCAATCATTAGAAAGGCAAGGACTACTGCCAATGAGCAGCTCCAGTGTTTTCTTTTAGTAGTTATTTTAAAAAATCTATTCATAGGGGCGCCTGGGTGGCTCAGTCGGTTAAGCCGCTGCCTTCGGCTCAGGTCATGATCTCAGGGTCCTGGGATCGAGTCCCACATCGGGCTCTCTGCTCAGCAAGAAGCCTGCTTCCCTCTCTCTCTCTGCCTGCCTCTCCGTCTACTTGTGATCTCTCTCTGTCAAATAAATAAAATCTTTAAAAAAAAAAAAAATCTGGGGCGCCTGGGTGGCTCAGTGGGTTGGGCCGCTGCCTTCGGCTCAGGTCATCATCTCAGGGTCCTGGGATCGAGCCCCAAGTCGGGCTCTCTGCTCAGCAGGGAGCCTGCTTCCTCCTCTCTCTCTGCCTGCCTCTCTGCCTGCTTGTGATCTCTGTCAAATAAATAAATAAAATCTTTAAAAAAAAAATCTATTCATAAACTCTCAGAAGTCTCCATCTGTCACAAAAGAAATCATTTGGTATAAACACCTCAGCAATCTATAGCCACCAGACCCCTCTCAGCTTGTCAAATATGTGTCTCAGGTGAAACAAAGGATGGGATTAGATTTCTCAAGTAGAAGTGAAAAGGAAGACAGAAAACAGTATTACAGAGAACCAAGCTCTCTCTGGATTAATAACCTTACCAAAATTTGAAGCCCTGAACAAAAGTTTGACAGGAGGCAAGAGAAAACATTTATCAGCCATTAAGATACATGAAAATCAGGGCGCCTGGGTGGTTCAGTTGGTTAAGTGTCTCACTCTTGGTCTCAGGGTCATGAGTTCAAGCGAGGCATTGGGCTCTATGCTGGGTGTGGAGCCCAGTTTAAAAAAAAGAAAAGAAAAGAAAAGAAAGACTGGGGCTCCTGGGTGGCTCAGTGGGTTAAAGCCTCTGTCTTCAGTTCAGATCATGATCCCAGGGTCCTGGGATCGAGCTCCATATCGGGCTCTCTGCTCAGCAGGGAGCCTGCCTCCCCCTCTTTTTCTGCCTGCCTCTCTGCCTACTTACGATTTCTGTCAAATACATAAAATCTTTAAAAAATTTTTTAATTTAAAAAAAAAAAGATACTAAAATCTTACACACTGCACACAGTGGAGAAAGGGTTTTAATAGACCAGGCATCCTCATATCACTAGATTTTAGTGATTTAGATTTTGCTTTTAATGAGCAACAATCTTAACTTTGTCATCTTTTGTCTGTAAGCAGCTTTATATTGCCTGAAGGGAAAGAAATGGAGGGTGAGAACAAATCCTTTTACTTGCGGCCAGTCAGGAAATGCACGGTTGACAGCACTAGCTTTGCCTAAAGCTCAGTCCAGCTTGCAAAGGACCTAGCAACTTGCAAGTAAACACAAGCACAATTGTGTAACATCTGTCTAGTTCTTGGTACAACTGTAGGTTAAGGGGTGTCTCAACATTGACTTGTTTATTCTGTGAAATGACACCATTTAACTTCTAGACACCAAGGGGGCTTTACAGGAGTGAACAGCTTCGTCTCTCAAAAAGATTCTTCAAGTGTGTGTGTGCACGCACACATGTGCACATATGCAAGGGCAAAGTGCCTAAAAAATGTAAGCTTTTGACAGTAACCACAAATTACTCATAGGCAAGCTACTGACAGCTACCTTTGGGGACTGGAGCTGTGAAAGGGGAAAGCTGAGTTTCTTTTCATTCTCTACTTTTTATGCTTAATTGTTCAAACTTTCTTAATGTAAACATTCCAATAAATTTTTTGCTTTAAAAAAATCATTAAGGGGTACCTGAGTGGCTCAGTGGGTTAAAGCCTCTGCCTTCAGCTCGGGTCATGATCCCAGGGTCCTGGGATCGAGCCCCCGCATCAGCTCTCTGCTCGGCAGGGAGCCTGCTTCCCCCCTCTCTCTGTGCCTGCCTCTCTGCCTACTTGTGATTTGTCAAATAAATAAATAAATAAAATCTTTTTTTTTTTTAATCGTTAAAATATTAGTCAAGAATTCCTAAGTAGGACACCTGGGTGGCTCAGTGGATTAAGCCTCTGCCTTGGGCTCAGGTCATGATCTCAGGGTCCTGGGACCAAGACCAGCTTCAGGTTCTCTGCTCAGCAGGGAGCCTGCTTCCCTTCTCTCTCTGCCTGCCTCTGCCTACTTGTGATCTGTCTGTCAAATAAATAAATATTTTTTTAAAAAAATACTCCACTGGGCGCCTGGGTGGCTCAGTGGGTTAAGCCGCTGCCTTCGGCTCAGGTCATGATCTCAGGGTCCTGGGATCGAGTCCCGCATAGGGCTCTCTGCTCAGCAGGGAGCCTGCTTCCCTTCCTCTCTCTCTGCCTGCCTCTCTGCCTACTTGTGATCTCTGTCTGTCAAATAAATAAATAAATAAAAATCTTAAAAAAAAATAAAAAATAAAATAAAAAATAAATAATACTCCACTGAACTATTTCGACAAAGAAGTGAAAAAGGATACTGCGTGTTCTTGGGAACTGGATGACGGGTAGAAAGTACACTGAGTTCATTATACTCTTCTGTTTTCACGTTCATTTAAAGATCTCCGTAATTAAACTTTTTTTCTTTCAATATCAACAGTTAAGCCCCCAGATCCTTTACCCCACACTGTGGTCAGGCATCTGTCTCCCCAGGTGGCATTAGACAGGAAGTTTATTTTATAAAGGGTACCAGAGGGTCCATGGATTGGGAAATAGCAGTTTTAGGCACAAGAAATATACAGGCAAGGGCGCCTGGGTGACTCAGTTGTTGGGGGTCTGCCTTTGGTTCAGGTCATGATCCCAGGGTCCTAGGATCGAGCCCCGCATTGGGTGCCCTGCTTGGCAGAAGCCTGCTTCTCCCTCTCTCTCTGCTGCTCCCCTGCTTGTGTTACCTCCCTTGCTGTGTCTCTGTCAAATAAATAAAATCTTAAAAAAAAAAAAAGAAAGAAAGAAAAATATACAGGCAGCCCTCACTATGTACCAGGTACGGGTCCGTAAAACTGACAATGCAAGCTGAAACCATGCAAAACAAACTAATAATCAACAGGAAAAAAGATGGCTGCCCTGTGAAGTCTAAAAATTTGTCAAAACATTAAACACTGAGTAATAAGTGAATACAGAAATGAAAAAAATTAGTTAGCCCACTAATTTAAAACATTAGAAATACTGGGATTCAACATTTTGCGATCAGCTTCCAACACTTCACCTTTATTGAATGTTGTAAAATATCTCCAAGAATTTCCTTACTGTGAAGTGATGGCAACCATCGCCTCTTCTGGGACATCCGTACACTTTTTATCACAATCACTTACGCATTTATGCTGAAAAACTCACCTTCATCAAGTTCCCGTAGCTGCCTGTCTAAAATCCCTCAAAAGCAGCAGCAACCTTCCCATGGCCAAATACAACTCAACTCATTTCAGTCTGAATCCCATGACTATCTGCAGTGTAGTACATTTCTGTCACACTGCATATGACTGCTACTTTCTGCCTTAATGCTTCCTATGTCTTCCAAACCTCAGCTATAGACACTGCAAGATCTCCGGTTGTAGCATCCATAGCCATCCAAAAACCCATTAAAAGCTGAAATAAACCTGTCCACCGGCTGATCAATGAAGTTGTATTTGATGGTAAAAACACAAAGTTTTCACGTTTTCATTCAAAAGCCCGAGGAGAATGTGGGGCATAACCGGACAGGAGTGCTACACGCTTACAATGTCTCTCTACCACCAGGAGGTATAGAACCGACACCATCGAAGGCTCTATCCTCAGTGAGTCAACCGCCCAACAGATAGATGACTGGCAAGCAGCCTCCAGCAGATTTAGAAAGGAGTGATCTGATAAGCCACTGCTGGTGCTGCACTCTGTTCTTCTGCAAATGTGATTTGCGGACTGAAGAACCAGCATTCAAGTTTGTACTTTATGCAGTTACTCAGTGAAAAGACCACAGCAACTGAAAGTTGAACCATGTTGTTGGGGGATGGCTATTATTTGCCTAAACTGTGGTAACCGATCGTGCATATTGAAGTCACACAAAGCAAGGACTGCCTGTACCGGACACAGGGAGATTAAAATACATAGTGACCTCTTCCCCCACTGACTGCCAGAAATTTGAGCAGTCCGATGCTTCTCTGGGATTCTCCCAAGGAAATCTAACCAAACCACCCTAATCCCAGGTTTCTCAGCCTCAGACTTTTGACATTTTAAATCAGGTAATTCGGTGCTGTCAGGGGCTTCCCCGTGTACTGTACAATGTTTATACAATTGTACAATATATAGAAATCCCCCCTACTGTGACAACAAAGAATGTCTCAAACCAAGTATTGCCATATATTCGGGGGGGGGGGGGGGCCGGCAGTGGTGGGAGAACTGCTACCCAAGGCAAAGGCCCCACAGTCCTACCCACACGCTCAGAGCTTCCTACCACCATTTTAGTGCTTTCCTCTCATACAAAGGAGATGACCAGGAAAGTCACTGGCATTAGAGACTAGAGTGAAAAACAGGAAGACAAACATTTTAATTATCATTAATATCCTGACAAAGAGATACTGATTGCATCCCTTAATAGGATGCTATTTTTTTTAAGGTTTTGGAAATAAAAAAGAAGCAGGAATGTTAACAGGATTAGAAAGAATTGAGGGCATCTCTCAAAAAAATAAAAAGGACAAGGTCAGAGAAAAAGAAAAAGGTACTGAGCAAAATACTCAGAAATTAGGACCAGTTGGGTAGCTTAAAAAGCTCAAAAAAAAAAAAAAAAGGGTATCAAATTCAGAAAGTTGCTGGAATTGAAAAACGTTATTTTCTAGACTTAAAGAAGTACTCAAGTCAACTGAAAAGTAAACCAACTCTTCACTGTCAGGTTTCCAACACTAAGGACTAAAAATCCTAACAAGTTTCCAGAAAGATGGGTCATGTACAAATCAAAAAGATTTCAGACGTCTTCCACAGCAGCCCTGAAAGCAATGCCTTCAAATATTCAAGGGAAAGTATTTCAAACCTAGATCATATACTCAAACTTTCAACTAAATGTGATAATGTAATGAAAGCATGTCCAGATGTGCAAGGTCCCCCCAAAAAATCCTCTCCAATACTCGTCCCAGGAAACTGCTTACAAGGTGTTCTCCGTTAAAACAAGCCAATAAGAGTGTCTAAGTGACTCAGTTGATTAAGCATCTGCCTTTGACTCAGGTCATGATCTCAGGGTCCTGGGTTCAAGTCACACGTTGGGCTCTCTGCTCGGCAGGGAGTCTGCTTCCCCCCTCTCTGCCTGCCTCTCTGTCTACTTGTGATCTCTCTCTCTGTGTCAAATAAATAAATAAAAAATCTTTTTAAAAAACTAAAAAAAAAGAAAACAAGGGAATAAACCAAGTAAAACAAACACAGGACTACAGTAAGTAATAGGAACCCTAACAAAGGAGATAAACTCCCAAAGGGGCACCTGGGTGGCTCAGTCTGCTAAGCATCCAACTCTTGATTTCAGCTCATGTCATGATCTCAGCGTTTTAAGATCAAGCCCTGTGTTAGGCTCCCCACTGGGCGTGGAGGCTGCTTAAGATTCCCTCTCTCCAGGGACACCTGGGTAGCTCAGTTGGTTAAGCATCTACCTTCAGCTAAGGTCTTGATCCCAGGGTCCCAGGATGGAGTCCCACATGTGCCTCCTTGCTCAGTGGTGAGCCTGCCTCTCCCTCTGCCTGCCACTCCCCCTCCTGCTTGCTCAGCCTCTAATTAAAAAAAAAAAAAAAAGATTCTCTCACTACTTTTCCCTCTGCCACTCCTTTCCCCTCACCTAACAAAGAAAGAAAGAAAAGAAAGAAACTCCCAGGACATGGAGGAAAATTTTAGGATGCAGATGTGAAACTGGTCTAGACTGGAGCAGATAAGCTGTGAGGGAGGCTTCCCCAACACATCAGTAACACTCCTGCTGTTTACAACAGTCCTAAGAGGAAATTAAGACAACTGGTACAGTGGGGCACCTGGGTGGCTGTCAGTTAAGCATTCGCCTTCACCTCAGGTCAAGATCCTGGAGTCCTAGGATCAAGCCTGGTGTTGGGCTCCCTGCTCAACGGGGAATGTGCTTCTCTCTCTCCCTCCCCCTGCTCATTCTCTCTCAGATAAACAAAATCTTTACAAAAACAAAACTGGTATGGGATAGATGAGTGACATAGAACCTAAAAAAAGACTACTCCAGGGAAAAACAAGAAGTTGTACAAGAAAAGTGACTACATATATTACTGTTAAGACTCAACAACTCAGTAACAGCTTTTAAATACTATGAATATTATCTTAACAAAATTAAGACCCAATTATACAGTGAAAGTGGGAGATTAGGGTCTGTATATGATAAAAGTTGAAGATGATGAAAACTACACATCATTTTCCACTATGGTAAGTCAAGAGCCAAAAGCTGGAAAGGCCAAGTAGTTACACAAACTATAGCACTCAGCAACACCGAGATAAATACCAAAAGGACTGAGTGTCGCAACATCATGAGAGGGAGACATGGTGGTGGGAGACCCATTTCTGTTATAAGCCTTGTTGAATCACATAACTCCTTCACATGCCCACATATAACCTTATGATTTTAAAAACTCATTTAAAAAAAAGGCAACTTCTATGCCCAAAAACATAGACGAAGGCTCTCTGGAGCATGTATTCCCGGCCCATGGTAGGTATTACTATATATGGAAATACAAACTCCCTCTGGTCTCTTCCCAGCTCTTGGGGTTCCTCTTTCCCACGTCTAGCTGCTTCTTCCTAGAGAATTCTTTTTTTTTTTTTTTTAAGATTTTATTTATTTATTTGACAGAGAGATCACAAGCAGGCAGAGAGGCAGGCAGAGAGAGAGGAGGAAGCAGGCTCCCCGCCGAGCAGAGAGCCCGACGCGGGGCTCAATCCCAGGACTCTGAGATCATGACCCGAGCCAAAGGCAGCGGCTTAACCCACTGAGCCACCCAGGCGCCCCTTCCTAGAGAATTCTTGATTGAAGTATTTTCTCAGCTGTTTTCTCCCAAGCCAAGGGGAAATGTTGAGGCTGGTCACTATTCATTTAATCACAGGGAAGACACGATGGAGGACTGTGTGAGGTCACACAGCATCAGGAAAGGAAACCAATACCAAAACTCAAGAGCATCTCCTCCAAAACCTTCAGTTCAGGGATTAAAGCTAAATTCTTCTTTACCATATAGAGCCCCCTCCTTCCTTCCTCAAATAAAAAAATCACAAGGCTACTTTCAGCCAGCCCCAAAGGCAACAACTGATGTCAATTCTCTGCTACCATGTAATACTGGGAAAGATAAAGCTCCCCAGGCCGGTTCTGTCACCTGTAAGAGAGGGATAAAAACCTATTTGAAGAGGTCTTAAGGATTAAATGTATATTAAAAGCTTAGCACAGTGCCTGACCTTAAATGGTGAACATCAAGGAGTCCATGGCATGTACCCAGCCAGTGATCTAATCTCTCTCAGGCATAGGTCAGGCAGGCTTATCTTTATGTGGTACAGTGTGGCTTCTCAAAAGCATCTTCCTAAAACACAACTCTCAGGACAGGAATCATCAACATAGTTTGCAAAGCAACGTACTTCTCATTAACTGTTCTGATCAAGGGTAAAAGAGATAATGGGTCCAGACTGAAGAACCCAACACTGAGCATTTTTAAGTTGAGCTACCCACATACACATATACACACCCCACCTGTCTTAATATCCTTCATAATAGCAAAGCTAGGGACATTCTAAATAAGGATCTGGTAAAACAGTCCATTCAAACAGGAAAACTTTGTGGCTGTCAAACAATGAGTACATTTATACATGCTAAAGTGAAAGTGTCTAGTCTGTGCTATTATAAGGAAAAATGCCAAAGAGCTACAACAATACCTATGCAGTTAAGTCATGTACATTCTGGGATCACAAGAAACTTACCAGGGAGGAGTGGGAAAGTTTAAGTAGGTCGGTAGTTCTCATTTAAGATGAGAAAACTCTCCTAAGAATGGCATAGGGCTAACTGATTTGGAGCCCAGATGCTTCAAACATGAACAAAAACCATGAGAACAAAATTTTCTAAAAACTGTAGGCTTTTTTATTCAGTTAAGAGGTAGACAGATGAACATGGAAGGCTGTCCCATTTAACTTGCCCAAAGTTCATATTCCACTCCATTCATCCATCCCACACTGCCATAAATTGTAAAGAAATAACCAAGACGGCCAGAAGGCTTTTTCTTCCTACTTCTTTTCAGCAGTAATTGTCAATGAATTGCTTGCCAAGAAGTTTCTACTAACTTAAAAATTTTCACTGTGTCCAAAGAACCTCGTCCCTATAAGAAGTTCCCACATATGCCAATGGAACCTGCCACTACCGACAGGAGGGCAGAGTACAAATGGCTCTATTTCTCTAAGAGACTACAAGGGAAGCTTCAGTTATGTTTGTTGTTCGGTCCCTGTGCATGTTAGGGCAGAAGCTGGTGAAACCACCAAAGCAGAGCACACTGCGTCAAAAGGCTCTGAATGGTTGTTTAAAAAAAAAAAAAAAAAAAAAAAAGGAATCACAAGTTATCTTCAGAGACAACATTAAAACATAATGGAATTGAAGCCTCATACAAAAAGTAGAGAATTATGTACAGGAATTCACAGCCCAGAAGGAAAAGGGACCTCAATAGGAACCAGTGGAAACCCAGCTATTTTACATAGCTAATTTTGAGACAAGTTGTATTTAGCACAAAAGCAATTATAGCACAAGTAACACTTCTCTCCCACAGCTCCCAAACTTTAAAAAAACTCTTGTCGGTCTTCTGTAACACTGTGATCCTTCTTGAAAGGAGCAGGAATGTGTAAGGTGGCCCCAAACATCGACACGAATTGTAATCTCAAACAACTTCACGCTATGAGGATGACATATTTGAAGACTGCCATAATAGCAGCACTAATAACGCCAGAAATGGGGACGGTAACAAACCAGGCCATAAAAATGTTGCGGAAGAGTCGCCAGTCAACAGCCTTTTTGGATCGGAGCCAGCCGACAGATACGACAGAGCCCACCTAGCAGAGAGGGATCGAGGACACTGGTTAGGAGAGGCCAATGGTATTCTGGTAACAGACTCATAATCGTACACAGGTAAGCAGCCCCAAACTGCTGATGAGACGGATTCCATGAAAGATGGTTTGTAACAGGATAAGAAGCAGATTACTCATGGGAAGACGAAGGCAATACAAAAATCCAATCATTACTTCTGTGGTAACTGGGGTAAAAAGACGAGAATGAGAACACCTCCTTTTTCTCTCCTGAGCTACCAGCATTTTAATCAACTGCTTTGATAAAGTATTAAATAAATCAACTGTTTTAATAAATTATTTTAAGTTTCAGGTTTTCCAAGCATCATTTTAGAGGAGGACAGATATCAGACCTCATAGCCAATCACCTGGAGATACCCTAGAAGACGAAGTATGACTCACAGGCTCCAGGATGAACCAACTTAAATTGCCTTAAGGAAGCTAGTTTCTTCCTTTTTCTAGTTATTACATGGCCATCGAGCAACTTCAGAATTCAACAAGATTCTCAGTTATTTCAATTCTGAGGCTATGAATATACGCCTTCTATAAATAACGCTGCCCTTCAACAGCCCAACATGCCTCACAGATGGGTTAACTATCTGTAAAAGGACTTTCGCCATTGTTTGGGGAGAACATACATTATCGGCTTAAATAAGAACACTCGACCCAAGGAATTATAAACTGTAAGCCTTTACATTATTGCAGTCATTTGTCCTAAATTTGTGAACTCTTCAAGACTCCAACTGCATAAAACTTTCTAAACCACAGTTATTACATTAAAAAAAAAACCTCTTTGTATTATTAGAACCATTCAATAGACACAGTTCATATACACTACACTATACTTACTTTACAGTGTGTTGTACTGATGGGAAGACCAATATTTGATGCAATTACCACCGTGAGGGCAGATGCCAGTTCAATACTGAAGCCACTGTAAACATAAAAAGATTACTTGTCAAGAATGGAAGGTAATCTTTTTTATAAGCTAACATTACCTCAAAGTTAACACAATCTTACTGTGATCCACTCAGTGATAAAACCTAACACTGACCTAACATCTTTCATTTGCTGTAGCTCCTGAAATCTGCTTTATTTTTACGATTTTATTTATTCCTTATTCATTTGAGAGAGAGAGCGCACAAGCAGAGGGGTGGGAAGAGGCAATCTTAAAGGGAAGAGCAGACTCCCCACCGAGTAGGGAGCCCAATGTAGGGTGGGATCCCAGGACCTGGAGATCATGATCTGAGCCAAAGGCAGACGCTTAACTACCTGAGCCACCCAGGTGCACCTGAAATCTACTTTAAATCAGGCTCTCTTCCCTCTTTTCTAACATTTTTAAGGTTCTAAGGGTTCCTAAGAGCCCATTATTAAAGTCTGCACTTCTATTTTGAAGAATGTAATGAACATTAATCTTAGCTCTCAAGTAGAGACAAATAAAGGACAAGTATACAGACTATTTGCTCCACACACAGCCTTTCTCAGAAAAGTTATGTTATTAAGAGACCACTGGAGATGAATATTTGACCAAAATTTTGTTTAAGGGCCAGACAGTATGTAAAATCAAAAAAGTTCACAACAATGAGAGGAACACCAGGAAATAATTCAAGCTTGGGTTACATTAGCTGAAGATTCGTGTGGTAACACTACACAGATTATGCATCCTAAGAAAATGAGCATTAGCCTAAGACCTGTTTTACCAACTTACCTAGAGGGTGTGATTGGTGTCAGATCTTTCCCCATGGTCTGGATAACTCTCCTTCCCCAAACCCACAGACCAATACAAATACCAACTCCACCATAGAGCAGAAGCCATATTGGTGTTGCCACTTTTGAAGAAACATCTCTTGTGTCATAAACCAGATACAAAGCAACCAGAGGACCAATGGCATTGCTGAAAGAAAAAAAAGACAAAGATGATTTTTCAGGCAGAACTAGAATTTGGCAAGATCCAGTTTGCTAAATGACCTACTAGATTATTTAAAGCAAAGCTGTCAAGCTCATTTAGCAAACAGTCCTTTCAACAGAAATAAATAGAACCCCAACATACACAGCAGAAGAAAATAAAAGCTGCTCTCAAGAGAAGAATCCCATGCATTTGGTGGCCTCTCATCCAAGAGGTAGCCTAGAACAACTCAGGTTCCAATGACCAGTTTACAAACCACAGAACTAAGGCCAACAACATCCGAATTCATTCCCTAGGGCAGAGATTTTTAAGCTTTTCATCTCAGTATTCATAGAATTTACTATCACAGAACTGGCCCCTATCTTGACAGAGAAGACCTCTCCCTGAAGAATATCTGTGTTTATCATTTACAGAAACATTCTTTGTAATCTCTCGGGGGGGGGGGGGGGGGCGCAGTATTTTTTTTTTTTTTTTAAGATTTTAAGATTTTTTTTTTTTTTAAGATTTTAAGGTGCCTGGGTGGCTCAGTGGGTTAAGCCTCTGCCTTCAGCTCAGGTCATGATCCCAGGATCCTGGGATCGAGCCCCACATCGGGCTCCCTGCTCAGCGGGGAGCCTGCTTCCCTCTCTCTCTCTCTGCCTACTTGTGATCTCTGTCAAATAAATAAGTAAAATCTCTTAAAAAAAAAAAAAAAAAAGATTTTAAGTAATCTCTATACCCAACATGGGCCACAAACTTACACGCTCTACTGACTGAGCCAGTTAAGCACCCCTCTAAAAAAAATTTTGCTGCCTGTTTAATTAAGTCAATAACAGTTATTACCTCATCCTCTCTAGATTATTCGTGTCCCACAGGGTGCTATGGTACCAAAGCCACAACCATAGCCTTGTGTAAAAGGGATAAGGTGATACAAAACTAGAAAGCATAACGCTGAGATTCCAAGTCAACTGACCTGACATCATTTCCACCATGGGCGAATGACCCAAAGCAAGCTGTAAGGATCTGCAGGAACTGGAAGAGGAGAGACACCTCTGGTTTATCCTGGTCATACCATTCTTCGAGAGAACCGCTACTTCCTTTTCTCTCCCCCAGACCCATCTCTGCCTTGACACTCATGTCCATCTCGGATGCCGAGTGAATATCAGACACAGCATTGCAGTAACTGGTGTAACTGTCCATTCGAATTCGCTTCTTGCTGTCTGCGTTAGGCCAGGTCAGCTTCTCCATTTCTTCACCTTTCTGTTCACCTTCTTTGGCACGGAATGAATCCAGAGGCATGCCACAAATTGCCATGGTATATGAAGTATAGCTATTATTGCGCCTCAAGGGTTTGTCGCCAGAGTCTCCCATGCAGTCTCCCACCTTGGCGAGATGTAATTTATGGAGCAGCTCTTTGTATAAGCCAGAATCTTTATGCACAGTGTGATACTGATAGTGCCCACTGGAGTTTATCTGATTACTGACGGCTTGATTGAACTGAACAAGGTTCCCATTAGGCAACTGCACTGCCCCTAGCCAAGACCAAAACAGTAACGTTAAAAACAAACATCATGGGGTCCAAACAATAAGCCTCCTCCCCAGTACAGGTAACAAAGTAAAACTCTTCTCACTCCACTCACCATTCATGGTGCCGTCTATGCTGGTTTCCTCTTTCAGATCCACAGTGGGAAGCCGCTCTTGCTCTGGAGCTTCCTCCAAGTCTCCAAGTTTGAATGAAACTGTTCTCTCCTCCACCACAGCCCGGAGGGGCACCGTGGCAGATCCTACCTCAGCAACAGGATTCCTGGTTTCAATATCACTGAGAGACAACTTTGTTTCTTCATGGTCTTCCTTCAAGCTATTCTTTTTTTCCATTAAAGGGCTTTCAGAAGGACTAGACTTTATTTCTCCTAGAAAAAAGGGGGGGGGGGTTGGTTTGGTTTTGACCAAACTAACTCATTCCACACCTCCCCTCCCCCCACCTCAAAAATATCCATCTCAAAGTAATGTATTTCAGTGAAAATTCGGGGTAAGTTTCCTTGTCTGCTTCACTTGCCGTATCTCCTATCTTTCCTTTGGGAAGAAATCAACAGTGCTTCAGCAGTCACAAACTTTTTCAGTAAAGGGCCAGACAGTAAAATATCTTAGGCACTATGGGCTCTGTTGTGTATTCTTCTCCTTTACAAAACAAAGGTTTCGATTTTATAAGGATAAAAACTATTCCTAGCTCCCTGCTAACCCATTCTGAGGTGAAAAGTACCTCAAGCATGAGGTAGACAGACTGAAAATTTACACTGCATCTAATTCACGTTCTTTTTAAAAAAGGAATGCCCCCAAATTTCAGTCTAGGAGTTTAAGCAAAGGAACAGCTCAATGCAGACAACTAAAGAGGAAAACTCGAATTCCCACCTCTGTAAAACAGAGACGTGCTTTAATGTTCTGCACCTTATGGATCTAAATGCCCCGACTAGGCAGGAATATCCTCTGCCCAGTCTACAATGCCCAGTACATTTACACGTGTTCATTCAGGCAGCACAACCATGCTATAGACTAGGACCTAAAACATTAGCAAGACTTGTCTCTTCTCCCAAACTGAAGGAAAAACGAGAGCAGGAGGTCATGCAAGCCTCATTCCCACTGTGCGCAGGGCACAAGCACCTCAGTGCAGCTGCAATGACACAGCACTCTTCCTAGTGCCCCTGCAGTGTGTGCAGCCTTTCACTTCCCAAAGACAACGGTGAAATTTCTAACCAAGCACTTGCAGATGAAAAGGGCAGAAAGATTACTGTAACAAATCTCAGCCAGTAAGGAAATGAATACAAGATTTAAGTAAGATTTACACTAACAAAATTTATTCTGTATTTAATTATACTCTACTACCGTAATAGTAACGGTCTAAACAATTCCTTCACATTAACAATGGAAAATATCTACCTCTCAAATCTGTGTGACAATTCTGAGAACAGACCACATCTAGAAGTCAGATACTAACAAGACACGTAAATTTGCATGTCAAAATCTGAAGTTACACAGAAGTAGTTAGAATAGTTTCCCCCTTGAAAATTTTATGCCTACTTATTACACTTTAAGATATCCTCATATTTCGAAGTTAATGTTAAGCTACTTCTCTGTGTATTTCTGTCACCAGCAACTGATACAGTCAAAACTAGATTAAATGACCAGTTCATCCCCAACATAGGTCAACTATTCCTTATGAGTAGGTCTCAGGTCATTTCAAGTCAATAAAAACATAGTTTGGCTAATAAACCCATCTCCTGAAATCTCACTTAAATTCCTGACTTTGCCAATCTATCCGAATAGTGTGTTTTTATTAACTGATCACACAAGAAGAAACGAGCACATTCCTAGTTAAAATGTTCTGCCACAATTTGTTACTTACGTTCGATTTTTCTCTTCATCCTGGGACATACAAAGAACCAGACGATAAGGGCACAGAAAACTGCACATCCCACCGAGATGAGGATGGTGCCCCACAGAGGAAGTTTGTCAAAGCCCAGCACTAGGAGATAAAATGGTGCATCTTGAAAACCCCAGGGCAACAGCCCCCTGCAACAATGTGTAAACCCTCCTCTGGGGACTCTGGAGTTCCCCAAGCCAGCCCATCACCCTTTACAACTGCTGCCAGTCTTAAGTCCACAGGGTTTTCATTGTGTTCCTGACTACATAAATTCAGGAGGGGAGAAAAATCCCCCAGTCATCTGAAACCCACACCACCACCTCCGGCCCACTCTCCACACCTGCTAGATTAGGTTCAAGTCTCCCAAGCTCCTTCAAAAACTGGGTTTTTTTTCCTTTCTTTACTTAGAAGATAATAAGGATCGCTATACTCAGATCTGCAACTAGCTATGAAAAAATGGAAGCATTCTACTCCCTAGCCTCCAGATGGTAGCTGCCACACATTGTTTGCATATACAGATTTTGATGTTAAAAAGAAAAGGGGCCCCAAGAGTCATCTTTGTCATAATGACAGAATTCTCCGTGGAAGTTACCATATCCACTGTATTACCCTCCAGTAAAATCCTTTAAAAAGATTATCTCTTAGGAGACATTATCAAACTAAGATACAGAAAAACCAGATTATCTATCAAAAGATAAGAGTAGTTCAAAGGGCTATCTTTCACAAAAAGAAAATAGTTTAGTGGTAATTTCATTAACAAGCCTTATCTTAGAGACTTGCCTACTTTCCACCTAGCTTTGGGATCTTCAGTATCAGTCCTCCTCTGCTTATCACTTATATGCCAACAGGTTCCAAGCCACTAGCCTAGACTACTGACTGAAGCAAAGCACTATACAATTCTATTTTAGCCTAAAACACGTTATAATGATTATAGTTCATAGTTCATCCAAGAATAGCTTGGCTACCTGCAGTTCTTTAGCTTTATTCTGATTAGGAATTAAATTACTTATAAAATGGAAAATCTAGGGGCACCTGGGTGGCTCAGTGGGTTAAAGCCTCTGCCTTCGGCTCAGGTCATGATCCCAGGGTTCTGGGATGGAGCCCTGCATTGGGCTCTCTGCTCAGCAAGGAGGCTGCTTCCCCTCCTTCTCTCTCTGCCTGCCTCTCTGCCTACTTGTGATCTCTGTCAAATAAATAAAAATCTTTAATAAGAAAAATGGAGGGGCGCCTGGGTGGCTCAGTGGGTTAAAGCCTCTGCCTTCGGCTCAGGTCATGATCCCAGGGTTCTGGGATCAAGCCCCACATCGGGCTCTCTGCTCAGCAGGGAAACTGCTTCTGCCTCTCTCTCTGCCTGCCTCTCTGCCTACTTTGCGATCTCTATCTGTCAAATAAATAAATAAAATCTTTAAAAAAAAAAAAAAAAAAAGGAGGGCGCCTGGGTGGCTCAGTGGGTTAAGCCTCTGCCTTCAGCTCGGGTCATGGTCTCAGGGTCCTGGGATCGGGTCCCGCATTGGGCTTTCTGCTCGGCGGGGAGCCTGCTTCCCCCTCTCTCTGCCTACTTGTGATCTCTCTCTGTCAAATAAATAAATAAAATCTTTAAAAAAAAAGGGAAAATCTATTTTCCTCCCAATTATTATTTAAAAATCAGATATAAATTATGGTCCCTTCAAAACTAAAGTTCTATAGTGACTATAAATCTTTCCATTTTAATTCTAACCATGTATTTAGTCACACAAACTAAAATATTCATGAAATTTAATCAATCTCTATCACATTTTAAATCTGCCTGTGTTCCAAGTTCCCCAAAGAGGGGAAAGGAGAAGGGGAAATTTTTCTTGTAAATGATCCACAAAGAACAGAACAAAAACATCCCAAGTTCCTTTTTCAAAAATGATTGAAAGTTTACGTTTCTAATTTCACTGAACTACGAGCTTTGCAGCTACCAGATAAAACATCAGTGCTGAGGGACGCCTGGGTGGCTCAGTTGGTTAAGCAGCTGCCTTCCGCTCAGGTCATGATCCCAGCGTCCTGGGATCGAGTCCCACATCGGGCTCCTTGCTTGGCAGCGAGCCTGCTTCTCCCTCTGCCTCTGCCTGCCACTCTGTCTGCCTGTGCTCACTCTCGCTTCTCTATGACAAATAAATAAATAAAATCTTAAAAAAAAAAAAAAATCAGTGCTGAGAGCCTCACAGGAAACTTTTTTAGTTTAGCACAAAGACTTCAATTTAAAAAAGAACGAGGGGCGCCTGGGTGGCTCAGTGGGTTGAGCCGCTGCCTTCGGCTCAGGTCATGATCTCAGGGTCCTGGGATCGAGCCCCGCATCGGGCTTTCTGCTCAGCAAGGAGCCTGCTTCCTCCTCTCTCTCTGCCTGCCTCTCTGCCTGCTGGTGATCTCTGTCTGTCAAATAAATAAATTAAAAAAAAAAAAAAAAAATCTTAAAAAAATAAAAAAGAAAAAAGAACGAAAATGCATGCAAGCTTTTCTTTGCCCATACCATTTGGTAAGGAGTCTGGTATCCCCTAAGTAAGATCAATGTTCTCATTAAGTTGTTCATTTTCTATCCTAATTATTCCAAAAATAAAGACAAGGTTAAAAAAAATACTGAGCTAATTTCATTTTTGGTCGTGACTTATTACTTCAGTGAAGTTTAAGAAACAAGTTATGATCCATTAGTCAGAAAAGTAATCAATTAAGTTGCCCCAAGGAGCATTAAAAAAAAAGCTAGAGAGGGGCGCCTGGGTGGCTCAGTGGGTTAAACCTCTGCCTTCAGAACTCTGGTGGTGATCTCAGGGTCCTGGGTCCTGGGATTAAGCCCTGCATCCGGCTCCCTGCTCAGCGGGGAGCCTGCTTCCCTCTCTCTCTGCCTGCCTCTCTGCTTACTTGTGATCTCTATCCATGAAATAAATAAAATCTTAAAAAAAAAAGGCTGGAGAATTATCTGAAAATATGGGTGCAGAGCACACAGTAAGAGCAAGCAGCTTCTCTACATGGGTGTCTTGGGCAGCAATGTACAATGTATTTTTTCCAGTGGGTCACAGTCAAAAGATCAAAAGCCACTGACTTGACCATCAAGTCAAATAACCCTAGACAGCAAAATGACTGATCAAAGCATGTAACGTCCTGTAAATTACAAGTGACTGATCTTTTTCAGATCCCAAATTAAACACGTATCATAATTTAATCCATGCTTTGCCTTAGTCCCAAAATAAAAGCAATCATTTTTAATCTTTATATCCTCACAAATTATTTTTCCTCTTAGCTGCATGAATTCTTCTTCCAAGTGCACTTAGACCAGTTGTTAAACATCCCAACTCTTCTCATTCAAGCAGATTCAGGGAAGTAAATTTAGTGCTTAGAGACAAAGGTAGCTCCATTTGGGAGAGAAAAATGAGAATATCCAGCAAACCAGTTCTAAATGACTGATTATTGAAGACCAAATGTAACTAATGACTCTTCAGTAGTCAGTAGTCGAGGTCATTATCACTTCCAGTATTTTCAACATAGATAGGAGAAAGGGAGGGAGAAGGTCATATTATCGTGGGTCCTGTGAAGACTAAAGAGTAAAGGTCTGTAGTGATTTAGAATCTTAGCAGGTCTCTTTGGTTGAAAAACTATCTAGGTTAACTCAGCATACACTAGCCTGCAGCCTTCTGAAATGGGCGCAGGCCAGCCACCTTCTAGGAGATTTCAGCCCTGTAAAGCAAAAAGGGGTAAATTGGGCATTTAATGCAAGTTTTATAAACAACTTAAATTCACATTTAAATATTTTGGTATGTACTTACAAGGTGCTCCAGTATACATGATGGAAAAAAGGTTTATTCCAACTGTGCAAGCATAGAAAACTGGCAAAGCTCGCAAACCATTAGGAACTGGATCTGCCTGTAAAAGATCATTAAGATCAATACTTTAAAAGGTGTTACAGTTAATTCATTTCCAAAGAACCTTGTAAACGGGGAGGTCCAGGAATTACAGTGCCAGCTAATAGTCTCCACAGTAGTAGGAAAAACCCAGTTAGCCTTGTTCCTAGAAGTCTCCCTTACCAAGGCTGATCTCATCTTATACATCTACCTGAACCTAAGTTTGTGTTTGGTTTTTTTATTATTTGAGGGGGGAAGGGTGCTATTTCTAACAAGGCTACTTATACCAGTGACCTGTAATGTCCCAAATAATCAGTTTCATCACCCAGTATTTTTTTTTTAAGATTTTATTTATTTATTTATTTGACAGAGAGAGAGAGATCACAAGTAGGCAGAGGGGCAGGCAGAGAGAGGGGGAAACAGGTTCCCTGCTGAGCAGAGGCCCCAATGTGGGGCTCGATCCCAGGACCCTAAGATCATGACCTGAGCTGAAGGCAGAGGCTTAATCCACTGAGCCACCCAGGCACCCCCATCACCCAATATTCTAAGGAACCTGATGGCCAGAAGTAAATCTGAGCATACATCTGAGATGTACTATACATTTGTAAAAGATGTCAAGACATAGACAATGAGATGTGAGGACATTTCTCAGCATGTCTGCAAAGATTTCTTAAAACCAAAATATGCAGAATTTACCTGTGACAACCATCTTCTCTAGACATCAATAAATATGCCATTATTAATGATCTACCAGAGTGCTAAGATAAAAATGAATTGTACACTAAGTCACCTCCTCATTCAACAGACTATGCCAAACACTATTCTGGGCACTAAAATATGGGAATGAATGAGACAAAGTTCCTGCCCTCAGAAAACTGGCATTTACATTCTAGTACAGAAAAAAACAGCAATAAATACTATAAAGAAAATAAAGAAGAGTAAGGGGCAGTGATGGAAGGAGGGGCACACTGGGGAGTATCAGTGGAACAAAGACACAAATGTGTTAAGTCAACAAGCCAGTACATATCTAAAGGTGGGAAAAAAAGCCAGGGGGGAGCGTGTATTCCAGACAGAGTACAAAAGCCCTCACGCAAAAACTCCAACAAATGTTTAAGGAACTGCACGGCTAGTGTGACTGGAAATAAGAGTCGCATTAACAACAAATGTGTATTAATTCTATAGGAAAACACCGAAGTCAAATCCTTAAAGAGAATACAGATCTGAATATATGGGGAAGACTAAACTTTGAAAGATACTGCCCTAAAGGTTTAATGCGGTCTTGATCACAATCCAAAAGAAAATCTTGAGAAGAAAGGTAAAGACCCAAAGTGATTCTAAAACTTCTGACTAGGGATGCCTGGATGGGTCCTGGGATCTGAGCCCCATGGTGGGGGGGGGGGGGGGGGTCATCCCCTGTTTAGTGGGGAGTCTGCCTCTCCCTCTCCCCCAGCTCATATTCTCTCTCGAATAAATAAAAATCTTTAAAAAATAAAGAAAAGAAATGAAATACAAGCTCATAGTCTAAAAGGCTAAATTTGGGGGCGCCTGGGTGGCTCAGTGGGTTAAAGCCTCTGCCTTCGGCTCAGGTCATGATCCCAGGGTCCTGGGATCAAGCCCCGCATCGGGCTCTCTGTTCGGCGGGGAGCCTGCTTCCTCCTCTCTCTCTGCCTGCTTCTCCACCTACTTGTGATCTCTGTCTGTCAAATAAATAAATAAAATCTTTAAAAAATAAAATAAAATAAAATAAAAAATAAATAAAAAGCTAAATTCGTAAATCAGCCAGGAGGGTGGGGAGGGCAGGATAAAACATAAACTGTGTTCTCCCTTTTAACTCCCTCCAGACTCCTCTGGGTCACTCACAACAGGTAACCAAGGCTAACAACTTCACAAAATTTGTATTACTGTATGACCCATCTAACACACACTTTAATCTTTACCTGGAAATAATGTAAATATCTCACCATACAGTTACGTGAGATGTGAAAGAGGGGTCTTCATAATTCCCCATCTTCAACCAGAATAGTCCACTGTTTACATACTGGATGTTCCCATAAGCCTTTGTATAAAGAAAAAGGCTTCTCTGAGTTTGAAAAGATGTCCCAGATTTAATGTGATTCCTAACAAAAGGGAAAATGCCAAACAACCCGTTTTCTCTGACTAGCATTTAAATACTCAATAGGAAAATTTACCCTTTTCCCCTATTTCCTGTTTATTGCCCTGGGTCCTTATGAGGAAGTACAGCACCTCCATTCTGGTTTTTCCTAATAGACTACCCAATACCCTTGGAATAGACATTGAGAAAATAAATTTTTTTAAAAGTAATTTTAATGTTAATTCCCAAAACAGAATCTTAAGTTGGAAAGCATTTTAATGGTCAAATATTCAGAGTTTAACAGCCAGGATGCCCAAAGGTTACCAGAATAAGGCTGTTTTCTTGAGATTTAAAACCTAAGATAACCAGAAGTATTCACATTCATCACCTAAAGACTCACCGATAGACTGGACACAAGGGTATATATGTGCCATGGGGAGGAAAGGGGGGCCTGGAGGTCAAGAAGGTCCTCAAAGTCAATACTGTTTTAAACACTATTCCAATCATTCTTGATCATGTCCACCCTCATTCCCCCATAATGAATATATAGTTAAGAAGTTAATATACTTAAGCTACCAACTTTGGGGAAAAATACCTGCCACGCATTTCTCAAATCAGAGATTTGGGCCACTAAAAATCCCTCAGAGCACCACACCATTCTCCCTCCAAGAAGACAAGTTTGTTTTGGCTGGAGACACACAAAGCCTCTCCAGAATCAGAACAATCTGCTTCCCAATAATCAACAAAGACCCAATGTAAACTTTTTTTTTTTTTTTTTTAAAGATTTTATTTATTTGACAGAGAGAGATCACAAGCAGGCAGAGAGGCAGGCAGAGAGAGAGGAGGAAGCAGGCTCCCTGCTGAGCAGAGAGCCCGATGCGGGGCTCGATCCCAGGACCCTGAGATCATGACCTGAGCCGAAGGCAGCGGCTTAACCCACTGAGCCACCCAGGCGCCCCCCAATGTAAACTTTTATATAAAGCAGGAATCCCCTACAGAGGATCCTATTAATTTTCCTGGTTATCTGGTATAGAGCAAGCTATATGGCTCTAATAAGAAGATTGAAGAATCTGAGCTGTGACTACTGGTATGCCTCAAATCTAAGCATCATGTTATCATATGCTACAGCAGTTCTGGGGATTGGGAGGGTAGGAGCTCTTCATACCTGTTTGCTAAATAGAACAGTAGCAAATTTCAAGACCAATAATAGTAACAATTAACTATTTACTCTCAAGTTATAGCCAAACTACAAATGTTTCAAATTTTCCAAATATTCAACTGCTATATTCTACCACACTCGGGTCACAGGAAAAGTGACTAAAGAATCATAGTATTTCCACAAAGGTACGAATCCTTCCCTACAGAAGCTTACAACTAGACCAAACAAATGGCTCTGAATATATTCTTACCCTTTGGGATTAAGCTGCCTATCTTCCTTCACTCAGATTTCTAAGCTACCTATCTTCCTTCACTCAGATTTCTTCCATTTAGGAGCATTTTTAAGAACTTACAATGGACCGTTAAGAGCCATTCACCTCAAAAAAAGGACAACTTTGTTTCCTGAGCAAAATGCATTTATTCTTACTCACTAAATAACTCGGTCCAATGACAACATCCCTTGTCGTCTACATTTATTTTGGAGCCAGCACCAGACTTCTAGATAAAGAAATGCTATTGGGTCACTCAAAAGGGATTTTCAAATAGCACAGGAAATTAAATGACTGGAAACTTTTTTTTTGGCCAAGAAAAACAAAACAAAACTACCTTTATTGGCTCTTTTTACCCAGTCTAAGAAATTAGAGTCAAGTCACTGTGAGAGATAGAGTCTCCACCTAGAAGCTTACAAACTGGTTATGATAATCAGTACTACAAAATTAACTATGTGGAGACCCAAACTACTCAATTTAACGATCAGCTTTAAAAAAAAAAAAAAAAGAAAAAAAAAAAAGGCCTCAAGAGACACTGTGACTTCCTGAACCCCACGCTTTTAAGTCAAATCGATCTGCATATGATGGTTTAGGTAAAGCAATAATCTGCAAACACCTCTACAAAGCCCCCCTGAATAAATTTCCTTATTTTCTCGTTCCCAGCCTCTCCTATTTCTTGGGGGACACCACAGTAGTCATTCAATTTTTCCTGCCTGAATGCATTCCTGGTTACCGCAAACTTGTTTCTTTCAGAGAACTTAGCGACATATAAGAAATATACCAAACATAAATTTTTTAACTTTCTAAAGCCACACCAATCACATCTGGAAGAATTCTAGCAGTCTGAATACCACTGAGCATGACCCACCAAAGGTCATAAAGGAGGAGAGAGAAGGATTACCTTACGGAGGATGAATGCACGAACAAGGAAGAATAAAATTCCAGACATAATACCAGAAAGCAGTGGAGAGATGAACCAAGACATCACTGGAACAGAACACAATAAAAAAAAAAGAAAAAATAAATGTCAACTAATGAAAATCAGAAACCAAAAACAAACCAACCCCCCCCAAAAAAAAACCACTTTACATTTTAATATTCTATCTTCAAAATTTTTCTATTTTACACCATATATTTCATATAATGCCATGATAGCACATGACAAGAATAAAAATTTAAAAACCATTTAGAATTAAACATACCAATTTTTATCAGTTCAGACCACTTGACACCCTCCTGCCCCTTTGCCACAAGGGAGAAACCAATGGTTGCACCAACAATACAATGGGTTCCAGAAATGGGAAGCTTCAAAAACGAAGCCACTAGTTGCCACACAGCAGAACCTGAAACACAGGCAAGTTTTATTAAATGGCAAAATTCTTAGGAATGCGCTGCATTCTACAGAAGAAAATCTGAAAGGGAAAGCACAGGAAGGGAAATACCCATTTGTGCACCCGCCATTAAGGGACACACACTTACCAAACATCGCACTGACAGAGCCGGCCATCAACAGCTGTTGGGTCGAGTTGTACATCTCCACGTCGATCAAGCCCTTCCTGATTGTTTCGCTCACTTTGGCCCCCAGTAGGACGGAGCCCACGGTTTCAAAGATACTAGCTAGGATACAGGCTTGCTTGAGGGTCACTACACCTGAGCCCACAGCTGTACCAAACGAATTTGCTACATCATTGGCTCCCACGGAGAACGCCAAGACAAATGCAATAATGAAGCCCAGGATCAGCATCCATAGGTAGTCCACCAATGGACCAGAAGCAGCAGTAGCAGCAATAGTACTGGTAGTCAGCGTTGTCACGGTAGATTCCATTCTCTAGACTAGTGGTTTTATTTTTTTAATTATAAGAGAACTACTGAGCGGCTTTCAAGATGTGTAAACAGAATATGAGGTATCAAAAATGCTATAATAAATAATATATATTATATAAAATTAAATACTGTAAACTACGGCACAGAAACCGAGCTGGGGAGTTACTGCTATACGCTGCGTATGGGCATCTGTTGTCTGGGGTTTCTTTGGCTCTGGAGGGCTAAAAGCAAGGAGAATTCCATGGCGGAGAAGAGAAAGGACGCAAGTTCATCCTGGGGGGGGGAGGGGGGGAGAAAATAACAATAGCAGCGCGCCCTTGGGGAGCCCGTGCAGCACCTCGCGCTGGCCCACGCGGCAGGGGGACCCGGTCTTGACCCCCGCCCGCGGCCCACCGGCCCCGGCCCCGAGCAGGGCTCGCGAGGCGGTGGGCACGTGGCGCCGGGGACCTCCTCGGCCGGCTCGCGCCCAGCCCGCATCCCCCAACCCCCGCCTCCCGCCCGCGCGCGCCCTCCCCACGAAAACCGGAAAAGGGCCATTCCCGCGCGCGCCGCCCGGGGACCGCCAAAAAGGCCCGCGGGCGGGCAGGGTGGGGGAGGAAGGCGAACAGAAACGAAGCCAGAATCTCGCCGCGCCACGGCATCGGCGCCTGGCCGCGGGGACAAGAAAGCCTTATCCAAGGTGGCGCCACTACTCACCAGAGGAAACGAAGAGCCGAGCGGGAGACGAGAGGTGCAAGCTGCGGCGGTGGGCTGGAACCACAGTCGCACGCACCTAGGGTCGACGAGGAGTCGGCCCGGGGCGGAGGCTCCGGAGACGGTTCGGCGGGGCCTGGCGACCCACCCTGGAAGCACCCGCGGGCGCCTCAGCGGCCGAGAAGAGCTAGCACGCAGCGCGCACCGACAGCCATCACTCTGGCGGCACACGCCGCCGGCCCGTACTTATAGCCCGGCGCCGCGACCCGCGTGACCCGCCGCGCCGCGCCCCGGCTCCGGAGCCCCGCCCCCGGGATGGCGCAGCCCCACCGGCCGGCGTGTCCAACCGGGTGAGCCCGACGGCGGCGTTCATTGGCCGGCTTCGCGCCGGCGGCCACGCCCCCAGCGGGGAGCTTGTCCACGTGGGGAGGGCCAGCCCCGTCTCTGCAGCCTCGCCCTGGCGTCTGTGTACGGTCTAGCCGCACCGGTTCGTTACTGTTGGAGGCCCGTGGGGGACCCTAGCGCTACCGCGGGAAGTCGCCATGCGGAGTTATAGAGGCCGCGCGACCAAGGTCATTCCTAGTCCCTCCACCTCGCGGGTTCACAGTGCTGACCGCTTCGCCAGCCTCCCTTTGAGCGCACTAGTGACCTGCCGCGCGTCCAGAGGCCACACCCGGCCGAGTTCCCCTCCCGGCCGTCCAGTGACGCTGCGGAGAGCTCGAGCCCTCGGGCTCCGGATCCAGTCCTGGCACGTTGTCGCACCTGTGACTTGCCCTTGGCCAGAGAAGCACTGGCCCTCGCCGGGGGGAGGGAGAAGGCTCACGTGGTCGCTTTGCTCCCGCAGTCATGCACTTCGGTGAAAACAGAAAGACTGAAGAGTCACGAGAACCAGGTTGTCTCCCAGTTATGGCGCAGAGCCTTAGGAAGGCTGTGGGTCATTAATTTCCTGCAGACCTGTGTTTTCTGCGTCGTGGCGGTGGCGGGGGGTGGGGCTTGTCGGGGTGGAGAAGGACACTGCTTGTGATTCAAATCCTGACTCCTACTTGCTGCAGTGTGTCACCTTGAGCAAATTCCAGATCTCTCAGACTGCACTGTCACGAATGTAAGATGTTAGCATTCAGTACTTACTTTGTGGTAGGACTTAATTAAATGAGTTAAGGAGCGCAAATGCGACCAGCACTCAGTAGGCACAGAGTGCTAATTTCCGGTTTGCTCTTAATGTAAAAACGCCTGTTTTGGGATGTAGGAAAGGGTGTAAGGGGACGTTCTCTGTGCATCCCAGAGCTTTCCTATTCTCTTGATGTAAAAATCGATTTCTGGTCTCCTACAGGGCATATAATATAGTTTTGACGTTAATAAGATTTACTCTGCACGTTTGGGGGCATTTATTCTATTATGCAGCTTAGGATCAAAACTAATCATGCTAGGAGATTAAAGTCGTGCTTTCTTGTCAGGGTCGTAGTGAGACTGAAGGATTTCAACCAGAAATACTTATCAGGCTTGGAATGTTCTGGAGCCCTCCCCACCTTTTTGTCATCTCTAGCAGCAGGGCACTGAATAGCAGAAGCAAAGATGCTCTAAATCTTTGTCTGGGACATCTGTGGAGGTTTAAACCGCACATGAGTATTCTCTGACCTATCTAGAACAGCTGATGGAGTTCTGTGAATAACTCACAAAGCTCTAGGTCACAAGATCATGTCTGAAACAGAAAGTGCGTGTCTGGGAGCTGTGACCCTAGAATGCAATTCTGATGTAATTCTCACACCTTAAAATGTACTCCTTCCTCCACCTTCAATTCATTCCAAGGTTATGAAAAAATTAAATGAAAGGACTGATCCATTCAAGGTACTTAGTGTTCGGCCATTTAAAACGATGATTTTGGGGTGCCTGGGTGGCTCAATTGGTTAAGTGTCTGCCTTAGGCTCAGGTCATGATCCCAGGGTCCTGGCATCAAGCCTGGTGTTGGGCTCCCTGCTCGGCAAGGAGTCTGCTTCTCCCTCTCCCTCTTGCCCTCCCCTTGCTTGTATTCTCTGTCTCTCTCAAATAAATAAAATCCTAAAAAAAAACAAAAAACAAAAACAATTATTTTGGCTTGGGGGAGGTGTGTGAAATAGGTGAAGGGGATTAAGAATACACTCACTGGGGGTGCCTGGGTGGCTCAGTGGGTTAAAGCCTCTGCCTTTGGCTCAGGTCATGATCTCAGGGTCCTGGGATCAAGCCCCACATCCGGCTCTCTGCTTGGCAGGGAGCCTGCCTTCCCCACCCCCTCTGCCTGCCTCTCTGACTACTTGTGGTCTCTGTCAAATAAATAAATAAAATCTTAAAAAAAAAATAAAGAGGGCGCCTGGGTGGCTCAGTGGGTTAAGCCGCTGCCTTCGGCTCAGGTCATGATCCCAGGTCCTGGGTTCAAGCCCCACATCGGGCTTTCTGCTCAGCAGGGAGCCTGCTTCCTCCTCTCTCTCTGCCTGCCTCTCTGCCTACTTGTGATTTCTCTCTGTCAAATAAATAAATAAAATCTTAAGAAAAAAAAAATAAATAAAAAAATAAAAAAAAAAAATAAAGAATACACTTACCGTGATGAGCACTGAGCAACAAACTGTTGAGTTACTATACACCTAAAACTAATAGAACACTGTATGTCAATTATACTTGAATTTCAAAAATAATAAAATTTTAAAAACTAATTTTCAAAGCAGTTGTTTGTAAGGGAATTGCTTAGAACGTTTTCACAGCATGTGCTTTTTTCATTTTGTCCATGGGCATATTTTTTCTGGTCTGTGGTATTAGCCCTTTAAGTTCGCAGATATTTGCAGGACAACCTCCGAGTGAGGAGGTCAGGCAGCCACAGGGAGTAACCATCAGGGTGAGAGAGCACAGTCCAGGCTTCTTGAGATGGGTTTGCTGGGAGTCGAGCCCTGGGGCAGAGAATCAAAGAGACTTCCCCTTGCGTTACAGGTGAATTATGTCAACATCTTTAGGTTGGTCCTATCCTTCCTCCTTAGGACAACAGAGTGCCTCGATCAACCAGGCTATGAGGAGGGAGCAGTTGGGACTGGGGTGGGTCCTGACCACCTCCCCAGGGGTAAGAACATCAGTAGGGTACAGACTGCCCTTAGACACCTGAAGTTGCCTTGACACCTTGACACCTGACACTTTCATCCTCCCATAGGGGAGGAGAGGTAGGTCTCTGCCTATAAGAGAAGTTACAGTGCTCTGAAAATGGGAAGAGATAGACTTCCAAGTCATACACAAATCGTACTGGTTCTGACCTCATCGCTGAACTTGGGAAAGAGGGTAAAGACCCTAAGGATAATGTTTCTCTGTTAGAGTCAAGATGTTGGTGCACACTCTCTAGGATCTGAGTGAGGCCATTTGGTCTAGTGGTAAAACACACAGACTGTAAAGCCAAACTACCTATTCTGCTATTCGCTAGTCACGTGACCAAGGGCAGATTAATTCTTGCCTTATTTGCCTCATCTGTAAAGGGGAGATGTAGGGGAGTCCCTACACTATAGGGCCATCATGAGGACAAGGTATATAAAATTCTTCTGACGTTCTCACCCATGGCTGGCACTACTTCAGCATTCATATTCTCCTTAGTCAACTGCGGAAGGCCTACTATGTGTCAGAGCTGCCATCTGGGCCAAGTTCTTTCAGACTTCTCCCACTGTTTATAGAAAATGAGGGGTAACTGGGACCTGCTGCCAGAGGGGGAGGCTGCAGCGTATGGCGGAGGACACATGTGGGCTCACTGCCCTGGGAGTGGGAGGCCTGGGCCTGGGCCTGGCCCAGGCCCTGACTGCCCACAGGATCTTTGGTAGATCAGAGTCACTGGCCCTGAGCTCACAAGCCCAAGGGTCCCTCACCCATCCACATCCTCAAAGTGGAGAGAGAAAAATAACCTACTACATACTGCTAAACACCAACCCAGGCACTATCGGTTTGGAGTTTTCTTGGAGATGGTTCATCTCTCACTAACTTGATGGAATTAAGCTTCTGAGAGCTGGGAAGGCAGACCCACCAGCCCCTCCAGAACTGCCAAAGTGGAACAAAAGGAGGAGGCAACACCACTCTGCACTTCCTGAGCCCGAGAGGCTTACAGTCAAGGAAATGCATCTGAGGTCACTGTTCAATGAGCAGGAAGTAAGCATCCTGGAAATAATCTCCTTGGAGGGGCAGAGACTGCAGTGGGAGTGGGAACACTGTGGAACCAGACTATGATCAAAGACTTCAGAGGCTGTCCATTAGGACTTGGATGGAGCAAGGAAGAGAAGGTAGGAACCTTTGAATAAAAGAAAACCACCTCCCTTCTACTCACCACTCCCTTCCACTTGGCTACAGTCACAAATGAATGAGGTAGTAATATTGTAATATTGTAAAAGTTTACAACGGTGCCAAGCTTTGTTTCAGGTGATCTGTGTGTATCATATCATGGGACCATAAAGCTCTAGCTGATGTATCTTATTTTACAGACAAACTGAAGCATAAAGAATGAAGCAACAAGTAAACCAGTGAATAGTGTAACAAACTGCAAGTTTGTAGGTGCTCAGTCCCCTGCTGTCATTAAGTACACAGGCAAACATGATGCTCTTAGGTGTTAACTTGTATTTGCACTTCAATTAACACTTTTACTTCCATCTCCTTTCCTCCTTATTTTTATTAATTCTTTTTCTTTAATGCCTGCATTTTAAGCCTCTTTGAGTCCTGTTGGAATAGAAAGGGCATTTCTAGGAGACCTGACTCCAAGACTGTCCCCAGTTTCCCCATAATAAGAAGAGGCAGGAAGCCAAGGGCACAGGTTCTCTCCAGAAATAAAGTCGATGCAGTGGCCTGACCATGTTTCAGAATTACTGAAAACTCCATTCTCTTGAGACTTCTCAAGAAAGGAAATCTGGGGGCACGTGGGTGGCTCAGTGGGTTAAAGCCTCTGCCTTCAGCTCAGGTCATGATCCCAGGGTCCTGGGATTGAGCCCCACATCGGGCTCTCTGCTCAGCGGGGAGCCTGCTTCCTCCTCTCTCTCTGCCTGCCTCTCTGCCTCCTTGTGATCTCTCTCTCTCTCTCTCTGTCAAATAAATAAAATCTTTAAAAAAAAAAAAAAAAAGAAAGAAAGGAAATCTGTCTTGCACCCACCCGTAGTCAATGCTTACAGGCAATAGTTTCAGAATAAATAAATTAAGAATGAATGAATATCTAATAATAATAAAGTACGGACCACGCATCACCATCACCACCAGCACTTTCCCACCTGCTGTGGACATGGCTGGCCTCTGCCTTCAAACATTTCCTCATTCCCATCAAACAGGATTGGGAGCCCAGTATCCATGGCTCGGCCCTCGCCAGATCCAGGGAAAGTTCCAGACAGAGATGGAGGGTAGGGGAAAGGTACTTTTAAGCACAAGGACAGCCAAGCTCTGATGTGGAGATACTGATTGAGACTGGTCTCAGGCCAGTGTCCCACAGCAACAAGGAGCCAGATTTGGTTGCCTCAGGCAAATGAGTCTGCCCACATAAGAAGTGGGGGGGACAGGGCCCCCCACTCCAGATTCTATGTGCCTCCTCCTGAATGCTCACTGCCTGGTCTCTTTCCTTTGGTTTTGAGTTCATACATCTGCATGTGATGTGGCCTAGGACCCAGACAGAGGGGACAGAAAGACAGCTCTTTTTTTTTTTTTTTTTTAAGATTTTATTTATTTGACAGAGATCACAAGTAGTCAGAGAGGAAAGGGGTGGGGGGGAAGCAGGCCCCCTGCCAAGCAGATGAATGGCTCCATCCCGGGACCCTGGGACCATGACCTGAGCCCAAGGCAGAGACTTAACCCACTGAGCCACCCAGGTGCCCCCAGAAGGACATTTCTTGGAGCTTGAAATGGCTTTGAAGTCTCTGGTTCTCCTTCAAGCCAGCTTGCAGGACAGCCTAGTGTTTTTGAACAATTCTTCAGAAACACCTCTCTCTGGAGACCTAAACTGGGACTCCATTTTCTCCAAGGCCCACATTTCTCAGCTCTTACTGGGAAAGCAGGGAGGAAAGGCAACTTGCAGGAAACTCAGGAACTGTGTGTCACCAAGATCCTGCGGCGGAAGCGGGGAAGGGGTCAGCTCACTGCCACCACACCCCAGGACATGTGGTTTTAGGCTGAGAAAGTGAGTGGGCTGCAGGACATGAGTCATCTCCATAGCCATTCCAAGGACGATGTAGAGGGGAAGGGCTCCAGGCACTGCCTCGCTTACCCTAGCTCTTCATTTGTTCATTCACTCAACAAATAGTCTACTATGGATCAGGCAGAAGAAGCAAGCTTGACCAGCCCATGCCCTCACAAAACACAAACTCCTTCCATCTAGAGCTTCACGCTGAGGACCGGCCACAGAGGCAACAGCCAAAGAGCAAACCTTCTACGCAACCCCGCCAGACCTCCCACTCCTGTACCCAGCTCACACGGCTCCTTTCCCAGTACACCCTTATTATCATTCCCTCAGCGAATATTTCCAGGGCGCCAGAGAGTGCCAGGCCACACATCTCAGAGTCTACCCCCACACTGCCCCACCTCCTGCTCTCCACAGGCTCCCCCCTTGGCTGGCTCAGAGCCACTCAGTTTTCCCTTCACCTTAGCAAGAGAAAGCTGGCCAAGAAGAACCCCACAGGGCCCCGTGGGTAAAGCTGAAGAAAAAGCTGTCTTGGGGGAGAGAACAGAGCCTAGGCAGGTCCAGAAATTCAGGTATGTGGGGACTCAAAGAGGGGCTTCAGCTCCTGGAAGCTGCCTTGTGGGAGACAGAATCTGAGCAGAATCCAGTTTACTCATTTTCATCCAGCAAATCTATTTCCGATGATGGGAACCTTCTTCCCCACTGCCCAGAACCTTGTTCCTTAATGTGGGGTCTGCAGACCCTCAGGAAGGCAGTTGGCAGAGTCTCAGGCCTCACCCCACCCTACTGAATCAGAATCTGCATTTTTAACAAGGTCACCATGTGATTCATTTGTACATTACAGCTTGAGAAGCAATTAGGGGAAGAATAATGATTCTTGTTACCTGGTTAAGTTTAGAAACATTATGTTAACACATTCTTTCTCAGCTGGATGTTGAAAAGCCATCCCTTGTTTTTCTATATTAAGTCCCAGTTTCCTGAGCAAGTGCTCCTACTCCCCTCCCCCCTTTTTTTTTTGGCTGAGGAGTCGTTTCATCACCAGGGGTCAGGCGATCTGAAATCAGAATCCTGGCTCTTCCATTTCCCTGCCAGGACCTGGAGCAAATCTCCGTGCCTCAACTCCTCCTCTATAAAGTGGAGAAAATAGGGTTGTTAGGAGGATGGAATAACTAAAGGGCTTGCCCTGTACCTGACATTTAGCAAGTACACGATACATTTGGATACTGATTGGATTTGGGTGTCCCCATATTTCCTACTCACTACATTTACATCTTTTAGGCTGAATGCTTCGGTGTTTGGTGGTCTCATCTATTAGGCCCAGATTCTTCCTAGCTTCATTTTCCAAAGGTGACTTTATTTCCTGGGGATGACTTTCTGTCACTCCAAGATACCTCCCTTTCAGGACTGTCCGTTTAATTTATTCCATACTTGCTCTCTGCAGGGAACTGGACTTTCCTTTCCATCTTTTTTTTTTCATTCCAGTATGTTAACATACAGTGCTGTGTTAGTTTCAGTTGCACAATATAGTGATTCAGCCATTTTATATATTACTCGATGCTCATCTTGACAAGAGTGCTCTTAATTCTCCTTACCCATTTCACTCATCTCTCTGGTAACCACCAGTTTGTTCTCTATAGTTAAGAGCCTGGTTTTGCGGGGTATCTGGGTAGCTCAGTCAGTTAAGTGTCTGCCTTTGGCTCACGTAGTGATCTCAGGGTCCTGGGATCGAGCCCCTGAATGCGGCTTCCTGCTCCATGGGGAGCCTGCTTCTCTCTCTCCTCCCCACTTGTGCTCTCTCTCACTATCTCTCTCTCTCTGTGTTGCTCTCAAATAAATAAATAAAATCTTTTAAAAAAAAAAAAGAGTCTGGGGCACCTGGGTGGCTCAGTGGGTTAAAGCCTCTGCCTTCGGCTCAGGTCATGATCCCAGGGTCCTGGGATGGAGCCCCACATTGGGCTCCTTGCTCGGTGGGGAGCCTGCTTCCCCCTCTGCCTCTGCCTGCCTCTACCTGCCTCTGCCTGTGCTCGCTCTCTCTCTCTATACCTCTCTCTGACAAATAAATAAACTCTTCAAAAAAAAAAAGAGTCTGGGTTTTTTGTTTTTGTTTTTGTTAAAGATTTTATTTATTTATTTATTTGACGGAGATCACAAGTAGACAGAGAGGCAAGAAATGTTTCTTAAATTCTTCATATGCATGAAATCATGTGGTCTTACTCCGATTTGATTTCACTCAGCATTATACGGTCTAGATCCATCCATGTTATTGCAAATGGCAAGATTTTAGTCTTTTATGGCTGAGTAATATTCCATCATGCGTGTGTGTGTGTGTGTGTGTGTGTGTGTGTGTGTGTACACCACATCTTCTTTATCCATTCAACTATGGAGGAACACTTGGGTTGTTTGCATATCTTGACTATTGTAAATAATTCTGCAATAAACATAGGGGTGCATGTATCTTATCAAATTAGTGCTTTTATATTCTTTAAATACCCACTGGTGGAATTACTGGATCAGATAGTGATTCTATTTATATTTATTTACTTACTTATATTTTAATTCCAATATAGTTAACAAACTATGTGATGTTTCAGATATAAAATATGATGATTCAACAGTTCCATATATCACTCAGTGTCAAGATAAGTGTACTCTTAATCTCTTTCTCCTATTTCACCCATCGCCCCACCCACCTCCATAATTCTATTTTTAATTTTTTGAGGAACCTCCATACTGTTTTCCAGAGTGGCTACACCAGTTTGCATTCCCCCCAACAGGGCATCCTCTGTTTTTCTCTGCATTGTCACTGACACTTGTTTTCTGTGTTAGTAGTTTTAGCCATTCTGACAGGTATGAGGTGATAGCTCACCGTAGTTTTTTTTTTTAAGATTTTATTTATTTATTTGACAGAGAGAGAACACAAGCAGGAGTAGCAGCAGGCAGAGGGAGCACCAGATACCCCACTGAGCAAGGAGCCTGATGTGGGACTTGATCCCTGGACCCTGGGATCATGACCTGAGTTGAAAGCAGAGGCTTAACCCACTGAGCCACCCAAGGGTCCCTCATTGTACTTTGGATTTGCATTCCCCTGATCATTAGTGATGTTGACCATCTTCTTCATATTTTTCATCTTCATATGTCTGTTGGCAATCAGTATGTCTGTTCATGTCTTCTGGCCATTTTGATCGGATTATCTGGTTTTTGTGTGTTGAGTTGTGTAAGAATAGATTTTGGATACTAAAGCTGCTGCAGGGAATTGAACTTTTTGGGTTTTTTTTTTCTTTTTTAAAGATTTTATTTATTTATTTGTCAGAGAGAGAGAGAGAGTGAGCACAGGCAGACAGAGTAGCAGAGGGAGAAGCAGACTCCCTGCAGAGCAAGGAACCCGATGCGGGACTCGATCCCAGGACGCTGGGATCATGACCTGAGCTGAAGGCAGCCGCTTAACCCACTGAGTCACCCAGGCGTCCAACTTTTTGGGTTTTTTAAAAGATTTTGTTTTTAGGGTACCTGGGTAGCTCAGTGGGTTAATCCTCTGCCTTCGGCTCAGGTCATGATCTCAGTGTCCTAGAATCGAGTTCCGCATCGGGATCTCTGCTCAGCAGGGAGCCTGCTTCCCCCTCTCTCTCTGCCTGCCTCTCTGCCTACTTGTGATCTCTCTGTGTCAAATAAATAATTAAAAGCTTTAAAAAAGGGGGCGCCTGGGTGGCTCAGTGGGTTAAAGCCTCTGCCTTCAGCTCAGGTCATGATCCCAGGGTCCCAGGATCGAGCCCCCGCATCAGGCTCTCTGCTTAGCAGGGAGCCTGCTTCTTCCTCTCTCCCTCTCTGCCTGCCTCTCTGCCTACCTGTGATCTCGGTCTGTCAAATAAATAAACAAAATTAAAAAAAAAAAAAAGCTTAAAAAAAAAAGATTTTGTTTTTAAGTATTCACTATCTGCAATGTGGGGCTCACACTCACAATCCTGAAATGAAGAGTTGCACACTCCCCCAACTGAGCGAGTTAGATGCCCCAGGAATTAACTTCTTTAACTGTGACCTTGGATAATGCCTCCGAGGATGATTCATAAAAACCTCAAATCTGTAGATAGGACTCTTATCCCCCTGGTTCTAGATACCTCCAAAAGCATTTTCATTTCATCTTCACATCTGTGTGATATAGATGTTGTTGAAAACCAGCTTCATGCTTTGAAGCCAAAATATAATCCAAAGATAGAGGTCGAGATAGGGAGGAATAACAGCCTCATTGCTTTGCCTGGCAGCAAGCTACGGCCTTCAAAGACTGCAACCCTGCCTGGGGGAAAGGACTGGGGGCAGGGGAGGTTATAGGGAAAATTTTTGTATATGCTGCCAGCCTCCTTAGTCATTAGTTATTTTCAGGATGCTACTAGGTTCCTGAAATGAAAGACTAAGAAGGGAAGAGGGGAGATTTGCAGAAGAGAGGGAAAAGGTTACTTTAAAATCAAACTTCGGGGGTACCTGGGTGGCTCAGTGGGTTAAGCCTCTGCCTTCAGCTCAGGTCATGATCTCGGGTCTTGGGATCAAGCCTCACATTGGGCCCTCTGCTCAGCAGGGAACCTGTTTCCCCCTCTCTCTGCCTGCCCCTCTGCCTACTTGTGATCTCTCTCTCTCTCTCTCTGTCAAATAAATAAATAAAATCTTAAAAAAAAATACTGGGTGATGAAACTGATTATTTGGGACATTACCAGTCACTGGTGTAAGTAGCCTTGTTAGAAATAGCACCCTTCCCCCCTCAAATAATAAAAAAACCAAACACAAACTTAGGTTCAGGTAGATGTATAAGGTGAGATCAGCCTTGGTAAGGGAGACTTCTAGGAACAAGGCCAACTGGGCTTTTCCTACTACTGCCCCTCTGCCTGCCTCTTTGCCTACTTGCGATCTCTATCTGTCAAATAAATAAATAAAATCTTTTAAAAAATAAAATAAAATAAAAAATAAAAAAATAAAATCAAGCTTCGCTGAAGCATTGGGGCAGCCATTTTGATTTTTGTTCAACTTATGCTTTTAAGAGGTTTCATAAGCAGAACGAGTACTATTACCCCATCATATAGGGATATGAAAGTCCAAGAGCCCGCAGCCAGACAGTAAGTAGGGGACTAGGGCCTGGAACACTGGCACAGTGGGCCCTGGCAGGGAGTCAGCGAATGAATAACTCAAAGGCCAATGTTCTTCCCTCTGGAGTTAAACCAGAGAAGCTGCTTACCGGAGTGAGGCTTCAGGCCAGATAAAGCAGAAAGAAGGAAAGGAGAATGTATTTCATTTTCTAGGATGACCTCAATTGCAAATATTCTGTTCCATTTTCCCCATAAAAATCCATATTTATCAGCCCTTTGTTCTATCTTGTTCACAAAATGTGGTCACCGAAACTATCACACTAAATAATGTATTAAAAACCACACCGTGCAGATATTAAAAAGAAAATCCAGACTCCAAATGGAGTCACTTATGCTAGGCCAAGTCACCAAACTGGGGTTTAGTCCTTAATCTAATGGCAGTTCAAACTTTCCCCAGAAATGTGGTCTTAACCAGTTAGCCAGGAATTTTCTGGTAAACACCAGTGAGGTCATTTGTCACAGAGGCCCTCTCCATACCCCTCAAAGGAAGATGAGGTCATCTACCCAATAAGACCTTTGTTCTTCCCCTTAAGGGAAGAAGACCTTGCCTGAAAATATCCTTTCTTTTCTTTTGCTAATTATCCTACCCTCCCACCCTGCCATCAGCCTCTATTTCTGCCTATAAAATCCTTCTATTTTGTGCAGCTCCTTGGAGCTCCTTTCTATTTGCTAGATGGGATTCTGCCTGATTCATGAATTGTTGAACAAAGCCCATTTGATCTTGAATTTAAGTTATACTTTTCTTTAGTAATCTCTATACCCAACATGGAGTTTGAACCCCCAGATCAAGAGTCTCACCTTCTTCTGACTGAGCGAGCCAGGCACCCCAGATTTGGCGGGGGGGGGGTTGTATGAATTTTTTTTTTTAAAGATTTTATTTATTTATTTATTTGTCAGAAAGAGAGAGAGAGAAAGCACACAAGCAGGCAGAGAGGCAGGCAGAGGTGGAGAGAGAGGCAGGCTCCCTGCTGAGCAAGGAGCCTGATGCAGGACTTGATCCCAGGACCCTGGGATCATGACCTGAGCCGAAGGCAGCGGCTTAACCCACTGAGCCACCCAGGCGTCCCTGTATGAATTTTTTTAAAGATTTTATTTATTTATTGGACAGAGAGAGAGCACAAGTAGGCAGAGCGACAGGCAGAGGGAGAGAGAGAAGCAGGATCCCCACTGAGCAGAGAGCCTGATTGGGCGGGGGGCTCCATCCCAGGACCCTGAGCAGAAGGCAGACACTTAACCAACTGAACCACCCAGGCGCCCCTGAATTTTTTTTTTTTAAAGATTTTATTTATTTATTTGACAGATAGAGATCACAAGTAGGTAGAGAGGCATATTTTTATTTTATAAAAAATAAAAAAATAGAAAAATAAAAATTCCTTGTGATATACAAAAACATATAAGATATTCATATTTTTCTATAACATATAATATACATTTTTCTTTTTTTAACCAAACGAAATACCACCATGCACAATTACACAACTTGTTCTTTTCACTTAACATTGTCTTAGACAACTTTGCCTGTCATTGCAGACAGAGCTCTTTCTTTCCTTTTATTATCTGCATAGTAGTCCATTATAAAGTGTGTGTGTATATGCATGTGCGCGCGCATGTGAATGTTTTCATCTTCTATGAGAACAACACCCACCCAGCAGATAAGGGGGAAATGCCAGTTTCGAGGCTCAGGATGTTTTAGATCTCCGTCCGATGATGGCCCACCCAGACCTCCATCCACACAAGCTACCCCTTCAGAGCGTCTTCACGCTCAGTCAGAGTGAAACCTTCTGACTCAGCACGAGCATTGGGCTTCCCCTTCTTCCCCTTAGGCCCTCATCACTCCTGCCCCAGCATTTTTCCTTTCATACGGTCCCTCCCAGCTTAGATCTGTCTTCCCACCTGCTTCTCTCCAGAGCAGGCTCCCCCAGCCCAGCAGGGAGCAAGCTCCTCCTTGCCTTCCGGGGGGGTGCATTTGCTTTTCTGCTGAGGTCGCCCTCACCGCCACCTCCTTCCTTGTTGATGCTCCTACCTCCGCCCTGGCCGGCTGGGGGGGTGGCGGTTCTGTGCTCGGTGTCGGTAACTGGACCCTGAAGGGACACAGACTCTGCCGCCAAGAGTTCTACATCTGTAGTTACTCAGCGTCTCTGCAAAGGCTGGCTGGGAGCTTGTGGCTGCGAATTCAGATGATTAACTCAGTCCTTGCCCCCTCTTCCTTGTGGTTACCCCACTTTCACTTCCTCTCTGCCTGCTTGTGCCTGCATACCTAAAACAGGGGCCAGAGGCTTCAATCTTGTGTACAGCCCTCTGGACGGTGTCAACCCACCAGGACTGACCAGGGCTGATGGAGGAAAGAGAGGGAATCTGTGGCAAAGGGGAAAAGGGTTAATTGCTGGTGCTCTGGGTCCCAGTCCCCAGGGAAGGACCCCCCCTCACCATTCGCAGACAGTGCCCAGTCTGGCCCCACCAACTTCCTTCTGCTGCCTAACCACAAGAATGAGGACCAAAGACCGTGGGGGACCCAGGACCCGGCCCAACACTGAGGGACAAGGAGATGCAAAAGTTGTGAAATCCAAGATAAGCATCTCCATCTACCTCCTCTGGGTCCTGTCTTCTTCATTTTATCCTTTCTCCTGAGCAGATTCAGTTCTTTCTTCTCCGTAATCCTCCTTCTACCTTCAAAGTTCCATGCGTTTCCCTTTGCTCCTACTGTGGCTTCTACCTGCTACGTGCTTCTTGATATAATGTCTTCTGTTACCTTCCCCTCCACCAGCTCTCCTTGACTCTGAAATATATTGTCCCCTTCTCCACACCAGCAGAAATCCCTGTCACCTCTTAGCTTCAAACCCAGGGCTTTTCTCTGCTCTGTTCTGGAAGCTCCTGTAGTAAATAATGCTGACAGACCTCTTTCTTTTCTGCTGACATCTGTTTATTCTCCACCTCTCCAGTTCCATATTAGTCTCCTTCCCTGGTTTCTCTTCCACCTTTCCCTTCCCGAGTCTCTCTCTCTCCCCACCTTGTCCTACCTCATCTCCCTTGGAAGTCCCATTTAATCCCCTGCAGTCCTCCATCCCCACCTCCATCTCCGTCCTAAATGCCAACTGCATATTTCTTCCATCAAATGTAACACATGTAAATCAAAAATTCTCTCAACTTCTCACACCCCACCCCAAGCAGCTGCCTTCTTATGACTTCCCTTTCGTGGTGACTAGAGCGGCATCTCCAAGATGCTCTGAAGCTTCCTTGGTACCCTTTGGATCCTTCGACTCCCACTCTGCACCACTTTTTACATCTTCAAAATTTCTGGGACAGCTGACTGGCTCAGTGGGTAGAGCATGTGACTCTTGATCTTGGGGTTGCAGGTTCAAGCCCCATGTTGGGCATAGAGATTGCTTTTAAAAAAATTAAATCTTGGGGCACTTGGGTGGCTTGGTCAGTCAAGCATCTGCCTTTGGCTCAGGTCCCAATCTCGAGGTCCTGGAATAGAGTCCTGCATAGGTTCCCTGCTCAGTGGGGAGTCTGCTTGTCCCTCTGCCTCTGCCTCCCCTGCCTACTTGTGTTCTCTTGTGTGCACGCTCTTGCAAATAAATGGATAAAAAATTTTTAAAAGATTTTGTTTATTTGACAGAGAGAGAGCAACAGAGCATTAGCAGGGGGAGCGGGAGAGGAAGAAAGAAGCTGTCTCCTCCCTGAGCAGGAAGACTGATGCAGGGCTCCACCCCAGACCCTGGCATCATTACCTAAACTGAAGGCAGACCCTTAACCAACTGAGCCACCCAGGTGCCCCTGGGTAAAATATTTTTAAAAAAAAATTTTTTAATATATTTTTTTTAATTTTTAAATAAAAATAAAATCTTTAAAAAAATTTTCTCTCTAATTCAGCTCCCACCCACCCGCTATTTTCCCTGGATTGTTTTGTGCCTTTATCATCAATGTCCTGTGCAAACACCCTAGAGGTCCTGTGCTGTGTGTGCACCTTCTCCAGGCTGACTCCCCCTGCCTGATCCCATCCAGCAGCATCCCTACCTCATCTCCATTGAGACCTGTCTCTTCCAGTGGGAGAAGATCTCCTCTGTAAACTCAACTCAAAATACAAGTGTCTGCCCCACACATTGGGTCTGGCTTCGCCCGTGTATTTGTTTTGTTTTTCCAGCAATGTTGGAAGTTCCTGGAACAACTTTGTATTCCTCTGTGCCTTCTAGGATGGGACTGGTAAATTCATAAGCTCAGGGGTGAGACTAGGAAGGCAAATATATGAGGCAGAGAAGGAGCAAGGATGGTGTGGAACATAATAGAGGGTGCGAGGGCCTGAGCCGACCAAACAAAATCCATCTGTGGGGTGAACGGACCTGTGGCCACCAGTTTGAAATCCTTGCCCCGGTGCCACGTCCTGGCCACTCTTCCGTGAACATTTCTTTATGGTTGATTTTCCCGAGGCAACAGTCAGTCCCTCTGTGTCTGGCTAGTGAAATCAGGTGACCTGATTTCCTCCGCCTGGAGTAGAAGGAGCAACGGGCCTCAGCAGCCCAGAGTTGTCACCTCTCTTCTCACCCACCCGCTGCTTTGCACTCGATGTCAGGTGCTGTCGCTTGGCTCTAGCTTCCTGTGAGGTCTAACCTGCAGTAGCTTTTCTCACTCTGGTATTAAAGAAAACAGGGGCCTGCCCTCCCCACTCGTGACCCAATCAATGCCAGCCAGACCAGCTTTACCCAGGGAGGCCCACTGGGCAGCATCTTTATCATCTGAAGCATTTGCTGAGCTGCGTTTGCGTGCCTCCTTAGCTGGTAGAAGGACACAGGGCTGATAATAGAGGTGGGGGTTGGGGTGGAGACAGAAGGAAAGACAAGGAGCTGAAAAAGCAAAGACCGGGGTGGAGGAGGGGGAGGAAGCAGTGGGGGAAACATACAGAGCAATTGGACACCCAAATTGGACTCTTCTGGGGTCTGCCTCTCACACCAGCCCACCCTCCTCCCTCAGCCTCCTAAATCCAGTGCCTCATCCCCATTCCTAGCCTCGAGCCTCACTCCACTTCCAACCAGACTTTAGACCAGACGAATCTGCCAAACCACTACTTGCCTGAAGTCTCTCACAGGCTACCACTGTCTACAGGACCAAACGGGTCCATCTGACAGAGGTTTTCCGTGACGGGGCCCTCTGACCATCCAGCTTTACCTTCCACTGATTCACAACAGGAAAAGCCTACCCTGCCTAGTCTGGCTGGTCACCTCCATCTCCCTTCTGGGCACTGAATCCAGTGGACTTGCGTGGTCACCGCAGAAAGTGAGCAGCTTCACAAATGTTAGATGTTCCCGTGTATTTCCCCTCATGCCCCTCCTTTCAGGGGACTGGGGAACAGTGTCATTGTCCTCATTCTATAGATAAGAAACTGGGGGCAGGAGTCAGTCCCTTCTCAAGATCACAGGGCTTATGAGTGACAGAATCAAGGTCTCAGCTCAGACCTTTGTCCTCTGCAGGCCACGACCTGTTCACTTTACCTTAGTTACGTGGGAGAGGTGAGCTCAGGGGAACAAGGTCCAGGTTCTCGTTCCCGTGTGACAAACAATGCTTACAGTGGGTTATAACTTGGGTGTGTAACAGAAAGCAGAACTAGGCAAACTGCTAAGAGGAATTCGGTTTTGTTTATTTTTAACCTAGAGTGGCTTGCTCAAATCCTTCCCCAAGTTAAATTTCCTCCCCTGTGGGAGACACCACAAGCTATCCTGCTACAAAGCATTCAGTAAGGCTGAAAGAACAAAGACACAAAGGGAGCAGAGCCCAGAAGCAGGCAGAAAACAGCTGGAATGTTCTGGAATTTGGGGCCCTGTACAGAATGGAGCTGGTGATGTTTGTTGCTTCTTGCCTTTTTTTTTTTTTTTTTTTTTGGTTCGGGCTTTCTTTTTTTTTTCTTTTTAAATTATTTATTTATTTTTGAGAGAAGGAGAGAGTGCACAAGAGTGAGCACGAGCAGACTCCCCACTGAGCAGGGAGCCTGGCCCAGGGCTTGATTCCAGGACCCTGAGATCATGACCTGGGCTGAAAGCAGATGTTTAACTGACTGAGTCACCCAGGTGCCCTGATTCTTGCTTTTTGAAAGTTTGGTTACTGCTGTCGTAGGACAAGCAGGAGCACAAGTTACGTTTCCCAATGTACTGCGATTTATGTGCTACTGACGTTTTGTGATCTGTGTCATTTCCGAGAGTTACAAGGAAATCTTCTACCAGGACTATTAGTAAGTTGGGTTGCGGGGTTTGCTGCATTCACTGCCCTCCCTCCCTGTATTCCACTTACCTGCTGAGAGTGAGGCAACAGATTAGAGAAATGGTGAAGAAGAGAAGAGGCGGGAGCTCTGAAGGCTCTGGGGTTGGGTTAGCCAGCCGGGAAGGGACTCTGGTGGGTCACCTTTGTGCTCTTCGTGCCGGGGGCCCTGAGGTGGCTGCCACCTGCCATTCTAATTAGTTCTTCAACAGCTCCAGTCCCAACGGTGTGCTTTTGAGTGTCAAAGTTTACCCTAAAGCTCAGGTTTATCATCTTCCTTTCTTAAATTGTGAGATTTCTACACAAAGGGAAGAGATAAGTGGGTTTTGTAAATTCCCTGTTGAATTCCAGCCACTGCTTCCTGCCTCCAGACAGCACCTGCCCATCCAACTCCAAAGCCGTGGGACCTGGCCTGCTTTTCCCTGTTCTCACCCTACAGAGCCCCTGGCAACCCCCCACCCAGGCCACATTCAGGAAGAGATGGGCGCCTGCAGCCCCCAATGTGCAGCCATTCATCTCTTCTCAGCCACACACCAAACCCTTCTTGACAGCCTTTCCCATGCCAGGCTCCCTCCAGGAGTTCCGCCGAGCACCCAGCCACATGAAAAAGATTTGCATTACAGTCTGGCATGATAAGAGCGATCATGGAAGGCTGCACAAAATATAGCAGGGTTAGCAAGTGCAATGGGAAGAACTCTTTGGGAACGTGTGTGCGTGTGTGTGTGTGTGTGTGTGTGTGCACGCGCTCGCAGAGGGACTTAACAGGAAAGCTGCCAAGGGTCATTGTGCCCCAGGCTAAGGTCCATCACGTGGTCAATAAAGCCCACCGAGCACTCAGCTTCATAATAAGGCCAAGACCCTTATGGTCTGCACATCTGAGCTGGCGGAGGCCCTCATTTGTTTACAGCTTAATCCTAATCTGATCCTGGTTTGGAAGGGAAGCTCTTCTCATTTTAGCTATGGCAGCTTTTCTTTATACTTTAGAATTGTGGCTCTCCACCTGCAAGTCCCAATAAGGACTTAAAGAGAGAGAAATAAAAGAGAAAATCTCAGAGTGCATGCCACCTAGTAAGTATTATTTCTTGAGAGTTTGTTTCCATTAGGTGTGTGTGGAGGAGTCTGCGTGAACCGGGTCGTGGGGTAAAAAGTATTTTTTCTGTGGTTTAAAAAGTTTAGGAAACATTGTTTTAAGAGGAAATATCCATTCCTCAAATATTAAACAAATACCATCAGAAACTGTATCTTGTTCTAGTACAGAAAAAAGCAAGATGTGGCTCCTTAAGAGGCTCTGAGCCTGGTGGTGGGAAGACAAACATGTCACCAGGACAGGTTGTGAAAACCACAGTGACAGAGGGCCGTGCACCCCTCCCTCCCAGCTCAGAGGAGGAGGGAGCCACGGCCTTGCCCTTGAGTCCCATTGCCCCTCTAGGAGGTGGTGTGTGGCTGGTCCAGAAGAGTGGCTGCCAGGGGAGATGAAGGGAAGTGGTGTTTCCAATGGGGAGTGTGGGTAGGAGAAGATCGCAGAGCTGTAGGGGGGCGTGTGGCTGGCCCAAGGTAAGGCTTGGGGTGGGTGCTGTGGAAGGGAACAGTGGCAGTGGTGTCAGACAGCAATGAAAAGATCAGGAGCGGCCAGATGCTGACTTTATCCTCTGAGCGATATGAGATTAGTTCTACTGTTTCAAAGATTATGACACCACACCACACACCCAGGGCAGCAATTTGAAAGCCATTGTTGTGACGGTCCCTGGTTCAAGATAAACTTTTCAGGTTTATCTGAGTATGGGTGCTGATAAAAACCTAGGATACTGCTAACCATGAGTCTGGTAAAGATGTCCGTATTTTGATTTTCGTCATGTTTCCGTTTTGCTGCTTAGCTAGGACCAGCACTGGTGTCTGCCCACCAGGCTCGGTAGGCTTCCCTACCCTCCAGTCAGCGTCAGCGGGCCTCCAGACTTTGTATTCTCATTTCCTCTCATTATCGCTGCTGAGCACCAAACTTACAGCTGCGGGAGGAGATGAGAAGGGGAAGTGCTTTCCCCTAACACCTCTCGTTGCATAGCCTGGGGGCTTTCCGCAGGCTGGCTTTAGACGGGTGCAAGGCTAACAAGTCCGCCTTTCAGCTCCCGGAACAAACTGGGAATGGCTTCTCTTTCTGCTTGTGAATCTCCGCGGAGAACGTAGAGCTAGAAGAGAAGAGCAAAAGCCACCATAGGAGCTCACATTTTACTTCCCCTTTATGCAAAAAGAGTTTTTAACCTGTGAATTCAGAATATGGATCTTTATGGCCTACCTTTTCCTAGAAAGCTCGTTGAGCCCAGTAACTGGAAAGGGACTAGACAGATATCAAATAACAATATGCAGCTATGAAAGGGCTAATGTTTAGGGCCTGGGAATTCACTGACCTCAGCCCAGTCTCACTGGGGAAACCTTCCTTCCATGATAATCACCTTGACCTTGAACTCCAAGGGATCTCCAAGAAGGTTATGTACATGCCCTTCTATGTTGTCCATCCTTCTGCAAAGGCTGGTCTTCTCCTTGGCTCCCCATGTACCAAGCCCCTTTCTGCACCTCTGCTCCCTAGTGGGTTCTGCTGCCTGGAATTTCTTCCTCCTTTCCCACACCTACCTGAATCCTACCTAGGTTTCAGTCTTGCGCATATCCTCCAGGAAGTAAGCCCTCAAGGAATGCTCAGAATTCCTGAAATTGTTATGGCCTTTAAATCTTTATGAATGATAAGGGACTCGCTCATTTCCCTATTTTTGTAGCCTCCTGGTGTTAAATGTTAATCACTAAGGTTATAGATTTGTTGGGTCCCCCCAAAATTGCGTACCCCAATAATGGGTCCGTGATTAAAGGAGCGAGACTGATACAAATCGAAGGTCAAGCAAAGCTTTATTTCGCGCCAAGCATCAGGAATCAGACCGACTGTCAAACAGACTGGTCGGGGCCACCCCTACAGAGAGGACGACCCCTCCCTGCTTTCCAGACTAACTTTTATAGAGCAAAGGCCATGTGGTTGGGCCTGGCCACACACAGGTGGCCAGTTAGATTGTAACACACACAGGAAACTCCACAGTGATGCTAGGTGACCAATTGAATTACAATTTACCCTAGTAGACATTTGATTTAGCCTATCACACCTTGGTTAGGATTGGCGCTGAAAGGCTCCCAAAGGGCGGGGCCCATACTCCTTGGTAGCTAGGAGACGGTATGCGTCCCCACTGATTGAATACCTCCACCTGGCCTGACCCACCCTTGTACTTGGACTTTGTTACATGGGACTGGTTTCCCGGACTTGCTTTTAAGTAAGTTCCCCTGGGGGGGGGGGGGCAAGGTCAATTTAAGCTTTACAACAAAATGGCAGTTCAACCGGGGTGGGGCTGCTCTGGCTGAATAGGCCCTTACCGATTATTGGAACCCAGGGGGGACTAACTCATACCTCTGTGCCTGGCACAGAGCTGAGTCTGTCACAGGTTCTCAGAACTGAGACCTCATACAAAATGGATACAAAATCTGAGTTCAAGTCCTGGGACCTTGGCAGCTTCCTGAATCCCACTGAGGCATGACTTCCTTTCTTGTAAAACTAGGATAGGAATAGTACCTAGCATTTAGAAATGTTACGTAGATTAAGTGAACTATAAGGTAATGTTTGACACATAGTAAGGGATCAACTATTTTTACTAGAATGTAAGATGGAGGTCAAAGGGCATTCTTTCTTACTTGCTTATTTCTAAGTGTATGCCATTGTAGGGTTTTCCCCATCCCTGTGACTTTTATTTTATTTTAATTTATTTTTGAAACAAGAAACATTAAAATGGTTCCAAAAGCCAAGTCAGAACAATAAGGTATCTCAGAGAAGTGCCACCCCCCTCGGTCCCTCTTGGCCTTTCCATCCTGTTCTCCTAGTGCCCTGCAGCTAACTCATCTCATTAGTCTGTTTTCCACTTTTTCTCTTTTCACTTGGATAAGTAGGTAAATGTCCTTATTTCCTGCCCCCAAATGACATTCCTCAGAGACAGGATTTTCCGGACCCCAGTCATCTCTTGCACTGCTGTGTGGGAGATCCTGGGAGCAGGAGCCCCCTAACCCCATGACAGCGGAGATGGTTGTTGTTAATTCTCACCCAGATTCCTCAAAGTGAGAACGACTGACGCTCGTCACAGAACTGGCTCTATCAAATATTGTCCCAAGTCCCAGAGGTGTCTCGATGACCGGTCATGAGGCCAGAGCCCTCTTCCTGCCACTCAGGAGGCTGAGCCCTAAGGAAGCATTCCCACCAAGCCTGCTGATTCTCCTGGACAGGGTGAGCACACCAGCTTGTCCGAGCGGAGTAAACGATTATATAACACTGGATTTTTAAAAAACCGCACTCAGTCCTTGCAAAGCCATCACAAACACAAGCTGCCTCCCTATGACCTTCCCACAATACGGGCAAACAGCTCTTCCATGCCTCATGGTCATTACTTCTGGGGAATCAAGGTTGAAAGGATGCCTGGGTCCTTCTCCACAGGACCTCATTTCAAGGAGGAAAAGACCCGAGTAAATAGAAGTTTCTATCCCTAGGGAGTTGGCCGGAGGAAGTGAAGCCCCATAGCTGGAGGTAGTCACTGGAAAAAGCAGTGGGAGGGGAGGATGCTGTGTTGGGAGTCAAGCTGTCCGCAAGTCAGCTCAGAGGCTGTGACTCACTGCGAGGAAAAGCAGGGCCCTGTATACTGGGGGAGGCTCCTTTCTCCAAACAGGAGATCGGTGGCCAAGGAAGGAAATGAAGTAATCCAAGACGAGGCAGCCCGCCGGGCAGGCAGAGCTGGACGTCCTAATCACCCCTGCTACTGAGTTTAATATTCAGCCCGCACTGAAATGGACCTGCCTGGTGAGAAGGGGAATCGGGTCTGATCTCGGGCAAGTAGTTTTCCCTTCCCTGGACCTCAGTTTCTCACCGTAGGATAAAAGGAAGACCTGGCAGCCGGGCTCCCAGCTCACCCCATGGCCTTGTTTTCTTTTCTGCTCAGTGAGAAGCTGGGGAACGTAGGTGCGTTGGCGCAGGCTCAGCTCCCACAGCCACTGTCACTCCCTACCATCTCACCCTGAGTCAGTGAGACAAATTTAGGGCTCCCTGCCTGCCTTTGAAGTTATTTGAAATGACAACGGCCAGACCAGCAGCTCCTGAGTCCCTTCCTGTTCTGGGACTCCAGGATTCCAGGCCTCGGAAAAAAACTACTGAACAGTGAGTAGAAACAGGGCAAGCAGCCTGCCCTGGGATGAGAAGGAACTGATCCCTCGTCCTGGGACCCGAGAGGGTAAATGTGGCAGAGGGCCAGAGCTGAGCATCTGCCAGGCAGAACTGCCACAGCTTAGACAGAATTCAAAACAGCCTTTTTTTTTTTTTTTTTTTTTTTTTTTTTTTTTTTTTAAACAGCCTCCTGGTGCATCCTGTTTCTCTCGGGCTGCTGCCGCCAGCAAGTGGGCACCCTGCCCAAGCTTCAGTGGGCAGCGAGGGGGCTAGGTACCCATCTGTCCTGTTTCCTAAGCAGGTGGCTAGGAAGGTGGTACCCAGGCTCTGACTGCCCTCTGCTGGGCAGGCACAGATGCTGCTGTGGGGTCAGAGGCAATGGAAAGATCCAGAGGGGAAACGGGTGCCCCCTCCTAGAGTGTCTGCATCCGTGAAGGGAGAGAAGGGTGATAGGCACGAAGGAGGTCTTCCGCAGCTCTGCCGCCTTCCCGGGAAGCCTTGGTCTCCTAGGGTATCAGCGGCTCTTAAAAGGCCTCTGGTAAGACAGTCTCAACTCACAGAAGTCTTTGGTAGTTCATCAAAATGGTATTTCTGACACAGGGTCTGGCACAATGATAAATGTTTGTTTTTTAAAGGTTTTATTTTTCGGGGCGCCTGGGTGGCTCAGTGGGTTAAGGCCTCTGCCTTCGGCTCAGGTCATGGTCTCAGGGTCCTGGGATCAAGCCCCACATCAGGCTCTCTGCTCAGCGGGGAGCCTGCTTCCTCCTCTCTCTCTGCCTGCCTCTCTGCCTACTTGTGATCTCTGTCTGTCAAATAAATAAATAAAATATTCTTTTTAAGAAAGTCTTATTTTTTTCTTTGACAGAGAGAGACAGTGAGGGGGGAACACAAGCAAGGGGAGTGGGAGAGGGAGAAGCAGGCTTCTCATCGAGCAGGGAGCCCGATGCAGTTCTCGATCCCAAGACCAAGATCATGACCTGAGCCGAAGGCAGATGTTTAACCAACTGTGCCACCCAGGTCCCCAGAGCATTTACAGTTTATTGTCTCTTTTTCTGAAATTCCTCTAACAGACCTCTTGTCTGGCTCTCCCAGTTCCAAGCTGCTAGTCTTGGTGATCCTACCGGGGCTTCTTCCTTTGGTCTCAGGGACCTCTAACTCCTTAACCCACTCCCAGCAACGCCCCGCACCGGAACTCTGAGATGCTCACTAATCACTTGAGATCTAATGCATTCCTTCTCCCCTTTCTCTCTTCATATGTTCTTCTGTCTCCCTTCTGGACCCCTGGATTCTCATTTGGCCTTTTATTTCATGGGACTTAGAGATATTCTCTCCTTCCTGAAGCAGCTACAGGCAAGTCTCTCTTTCCTCCATTAACTACTGTTGTTACTTGACACTTGTAACTAAGATGACTGGGTGGGAAGGGCTGGAAACTTCTGGTTTCCAGGAGGGACCTCAGGGAACCACCCCGGGTTAGTCTGGGGCAAGGCGAGGCTTAGGGAGGGGTTGAGGTGAGGTGTCAGGTCCAGGCCACATGCCAGGATACTCTGCAAGCACTGAGCTTTCCCTCAAGCCTGTCTGGGGTGTTCTCACACCGTCCCCATGCAACCATCTCACTATACTGTGTGTGTGGTCCTTGTGTTTTTCCCGTTAGGCTTATTTCTCTTACAACTTGTTTTCCCCTCATCGATAATAGGCATCTAGGGGAATCTGGCTGGCTCAGTTGGTAGAGCATGGGACTCTTGATCTCGGGGTCATGAGTTCTAGCCCTACACTGGATGTAGAGCTTACTTAAAATAGTAATAAGACTAGGGATCAACAGTTTTGATTAGCTAGGTATATTGTGCTAAAAGATAGGGGCAACTGGGTGGAGACTGGTTGAGTGTCCAACTCTTGATTTCAGCTCAGGTCGTGGTCTCAGGTTCCTGGGATGGAGTCCCACATGAGGCTCCATACTCAGCAGGGAGTCTGCTTGAGGAATGCTCCTCCCCCTGCCCATGCACACGTGCGCTCGCTCTCTCTCGCTCTCAAATAAATAAAATAAATCTTTAAAAAAGATAAATTTGGAGCACCTGGGTGGCTCAGTCATTGAGCGTCTGCCTTCGGCTCAGGTCATGATCCCATGGTCCTGGGACTGAGCCCCACATCAGGCTCCCTGCTCAGTGGGGGTCTGACTTATCCCTCTCCCACTCCCCCTGCTTGTGTTCCCTCTCTCTGTGTGTCTCTCTCTGTCAAATAAATAAACAGAATCTTAAAAAATAAAATAAATGAATAAATAAATAAACTGAAGCACATGAAAAATTAAGTGTTTATTTGAGCAAAAATCTATTTGAGTCTGGCAGCATTCAGTCTAGCGCACAGAAACGCCCTCAGAGGAGCTCTACCAGATGAAAGACTTTTCTAGCTAGAGGGGAGCAGGAACAAGGGAGAAAATCAAGCCAGGCAAAAAAAAGAGTGGGTAGGGTATTGCAAAGTTACTTTCCTTTAGGGGCTGGCAGGGGTCTCTCGGGCAGGTCGCCTAACTCCTGCTGATCAGGTGGCTCCTGATTGGACTGGCTTAGTACTCCCTTTCTGGGAGACCTGACGGTTAAGTAAGTCTTGGTTTGGTAACATGGGGCTCAGCATGAAGGACTTTATTTGGGGCCTCTTGTCTTGTTTTTTAACAGTTGGTAGGAAACCTTCAGAGGCTGAACAGAGTCGGTGAAAATTATGCTCACTCCCATTCTTTCTCCCATTCCCCTGACCCACAGGAGGTCTGCTGCTATTTCCATGTGGAACCTTATAGAAATAGTATCGTGAACATACAGACACATGTGGATAGTTGCTCATTCAATCCGTACTTACGAGCACCTGCTATGATCCATGCACTGTTCTTGCCCCAAACACAAAAATTCTGGCTCCAGGGAACTTAAACTCTGTAGAGGGTCGAGGGAGTCAGGGAGTAAATGAGATAAATCAGTCACATATGTGATTGCTAGATGCTGATACTGGCAATGGAAAACACTTAAGTAGGGTGAGGGGCTAGGGCGTGGTCCTGAACACCCTTCTTTCTGCTGACTCAGCCACACCTGGAGAACCTGGGGGGCTCTCCCTCGCCCCCATGAGTCATGCCTCCTCTGTGCTTCCTATTCCAAGGGGGGCTTGCCTCATGAGACAAGGAGGGGGGCAGGTCCTGGGGGTTCAGTTGGGGAGCATCAAAAGTAGGTGTTGGGGGGCTGCTCATCTTCTTTTATCCTGGGTCAAAGTTTATGAATATTTTTCTGGCTTTAATTCTTTTTTTTTTTTTTTTTAAGATTTTATTTATTTACTTGAGAGAGACAGCATGCCAGAGAGCACAAGTGGTAGAGAGGGAGAAGCAGGCTGCCCACTGAGCAGGGAGCCCGATGTGGGGCTCGATCCCAGGACCCAGAATCATGACCTGAGCCAAAGGCAGACACTTAACTGACTGAGCCACCCAGGCACAGCTGGCTTTTTTTTTTTTTTTTAAGATTTTATTTGTTTAACAGAGAGAGAGATCACAAGTAGGCAGAGAGGCAGGTAGAGAGAGGAGGAAGCAGGCTCCCCGCCGAGCAGAGAGCCTGATGTGGGGCTCGATCCCAGGACCCTGGGATCATGACCTGAGCCGAAGGCAGAGGCTTAAATCACTGAGCCACCCAGGTGCCCCACACAGCTGGTTTTTAAATGTTACCAGAAGATAGGATGCCTGGGTGGCTCAGTCAGTTACATGTCTGACTCTTGATTTCAGCTCAGATCATGATCTAAGGGTCATGATCTTGAGCCCCACATTTGTGAGATCGACCTCCCAAGTCAGGCCCTCTTCTGGGGGTACAGCCTGCTTAAAATTCGCTCTCTCCTTTGCCCTCGCTCCTCCCCAACTCCCTCTTTAAAAAAAAAAATTACCAGAATACTCTAAATTCTGTATATCAGTAGTTCTCAAAATATGGTCTGTGGGCCAGCAGCATCAGGATCAGCATCATCTGGGAACTTGTCAGAAATGCAAATTCTTTGGCTTGAGTCCAGAAGTCGGTGTTTTAACTCATCTAGATATCCGCTTTACCAGAAGTTTTACCAGTTCACGTTGCTACAAGCTACAGTTAGAGCACACGTTTTCTACAGTCTTGTGAATTTTTAAAAAAAATCTTTCCCAAATTAAATCTAGACTGGGGGTGCAGATGAGATGTTAAGAAGTGAAAGATAAATCTTAGAGCTGCATTCTTTACAAATAAGGATCAAGTCATTTGATTCTCTGGGCCTTACTATCCAATCTGTCATATAAGAATATTCATTCAGTTGATGGCTGACCTTGACTTAAATTCTTATCCCTTAATTCTATGTTAAGAAGCAACGAAAATTGGAAATATAGACGAAATAATTAAAAATGCATAAAGTGAGCTATTAAAACACTGATAGATAATAAATATATATATTTCTATGCATCTTTACAATGTCCAGAAGAGGGGTGCCTGAGTGGCTCAGTTGTTGGGCATCTGCCTTCGGTTCAGGTCATGGTCCCAGGGCCCTGGGAATGTGCCCTGCATTGGGCTCCATGCTTGGCGGGGAGCCTGCTTCTTCCTCTTCAACTCCCCCTGCTTGTGTTCCCTCTCTCACTGTGTCTCTCTCTGTCAAGTAAATAAATAAAATCTTTAAAAACAAAAAACAATGTCCAGGAGAAACAGCGGGTGGTATCAATGGGTATCCTAGGCTGTATCCTAGGCAGTGTGTAAAGCACTCTGTGTGTCATCTTATCACATCAGCACAAACAAGAAACAATCAGAAGAATATTTTTGGCTTTAATTTACGAATGAGCAAACAGGTTTAGAGAGTTTAAGGATTTTGCCCAATAACACGCCTAGCAAAAGAGAGGATCGGGAATCAGGTGCCTTAATCTCAGTCTGTGCTCATTTTCCTGAAAGCCACATTTGTAGATACTGGTGCTTATCTGAGCCTAATCCCCACGGTGCTGTGATTCATTGGAGAGAGGATTAGGGAGGTCAGGAGCAGGATAAGTGTTGGCCAGAGTCCATCTCATAGAAGGTCAAGTGGGATCCCAGACACACCGCAGGGCTATTTTGCTAGCCTTGCTTCCCTTACCAGAAGAATAGGTCTATTATGGTAAGAATGGCCCAATGAAGTCCTTCAATGGGCCTCTTACAGATAAGATAATACCCCAAAATTCTGTGCTTCCAGAACATTGCAGAAATTAGTTGCATAAAGATTTGAAAGGGCTAATGATTTTTACCACATCTGCACTTAGCTCCCCTGTGTGGTGGGTGTGAAAGGCTACCGGTGGTGGGAAATGAAGGCAAGTGAACACAAACATCTTCTGGGGATGGATTTGCTTAGCTCTCCACGGCACTTCTGCCAACGTCGCTGTCTGTAGATTTACAAGTTCTTATTCAGTTACAAGGGTGTCCCACAAATTATTTGGCCATGAGACACTATTTTATGACAAAAAATATGGCAGTGTGCCCAAATCATGGAATTCCCTGACGTTACCACATGTCGTATCTCCCAGAAGCAGATAGCCTCCCAGAATGCTGTGACTGCCCGATGGAGTCTTGTTTGTGGGGGCGGTGTGAAGACAATGACTTTGAGGTCTGTAGTTGACCTGAGGGCACTGCCCTGAATCCTCATCAGAACTCATTCCTCCAGCTGCTGGTGGTTCTGCTGAGTCCCCTTCCAAGAATGACCTTGACTCACAGGAACAATTGCACCCAAGGTCACGCACCCTCCGCGATGTGGGGACACACAGCGGTTTCAAGTATGTGTTGAACTTCTCTTGATGGTTAAGAGACCCCGTTGGTCAGATGCTACAACAGGGACAGTGCTGGTGGGCTGAGTATCGATGAGGGACCCAGCGGGCACCCCAGCCCAGCCCGGCGGTGTGGGGGAGACCGCAAGACAGCACAGGCTGTGGAGAAGAGCCTACCGCACTGATGGAAGAGCTGGTCTGGACAGGCTTCCCGCAGGCTGTCCACACTGCCTCCCCCTCTGACCCACTAGTCCCGGTCAGCCTTTTCAGCTACAAAAGTCAGTGACTGGCAGGAGCCTCCAGGCATTAAAAAATGTGACCAGACATCCCCGGAGGCAGCAATCCCAGAGAAAAAGTTTGTGCCAGTGCCTCCGTCTTCTGGTGGGCATTAGTGCCCCAAGGTCTCCAAGGATGCCTGGGCCTGGTTCATTGGCAGACCAGCCATGGGAAAGGCCAGTGGAATGCGCTTGGGCCGTGCTACTGTGCAACCATGGAAAAAAATTGTCCAAAACTTTGCACGAAGAGGAAAACTCTGCCCAGTGGACAGAGTGGGAGTTAGTTACGCTTGTCCTGCACAAGCCCTCCAAAATGGACCTTGCTGTACTTTCAACGATCCATGGGCAGTAGCCAATGGATGGCAGGGACTACATATACCCATCAAGTGACCATGAAAGGCACACAACCTCACAGGCTCATGGTGAAGGAATACCCAGACCTCTCTATCTCTGGCCCACACAGCACCTGGCTGGGCCTATCCTCTTGGAATACTTTGGTAACCTGCTCCCGTGCTGTCACCACTGCCCTCAACTAACTACAGGACAACCATTTTAGTGGCGAGCTTAAATTAAGGACTTTAGGAGTAGAGAATCTTGATCCAACACGTCAAAAAAAGTTAATTTTCAGGACACTTAGATTCTACTCAGCCTTATCTTATTATTGCTAATCTCCCCCTTTCCCCACACGAAATTCCCTTGGATTGCTGAATCTGTCTTATGCTCTGGACACTGCTGACAAACCCTTGAGAGTTCCCCCTTTGAATACTTTGAAAGAATTCCTCTAGAAGGTATTCTCCCTTATAGGTTCTTTCCGGTACTAAGAGTTCCCTTACATGGTTAATCCCAACTCCCCAGTCTTGCCAGCACTGGACCTTGACTTCACATCAACAAAATGTTGTTGCTGAGGTGACTCAAACCTACTATTAGCAGGCTGTACGTTGTCTCAGGCAGGACACGGTGTTGAGGTTGGGCTGGGCTATGATAGCTGGGTATTATATTCCAAACACACCTTTGCCCCAGATGAACCCTACTGCCTACAGTGAGTATCAGGTATATACTGCCTGCCAGGCATAAACAGGCTGAACTATGTAGTGTGATGGATGATCACATTGCCTGCATTTTCTGCTGACCAGTCAAGGGAGGGGATGTGTAATAACCAACACCTCTTCTGGCCTGCACTAAGTGAGACAGAACTGCCAGAATGGCTATGGCAAATAGTGGGTGAAGGGATCAGAAGACTCAGAGAAGTAGCTCTGCTGGTGGAGAGAGGCTGCTGAGGACAGAAACCCACCAGGTGGGTGTGGTCCACAGGAGGACCTGAAGAACATTCTATTTTCCCGAGTGGTAAGGAATGTGCCGGTGAAGGTGGCCCACAGCATCATGAAAAGTTCAGTGGCTGCTCCTTTGTAGGCCAGGCCTGATGGGAGATGCCATTACAGAAAGAAGTATGCTCCCAATTCTTTTTTTTTTTTTTAAGATTTTATTTATTTGTTTGACAGACAGAGATCACAAGTAGGCAGAGGCAGGCAGAGAGAGAGAGAGGAGGAAGCAGGCTCCCTGCGGAGCAGAGAGCCCGATGTGGGACTCGATGCCAGAACCCTGAGATCATGACCTGAGCCGAAGGCAGAGGCTTAACCCTCTGAGCCATCCAGGCACCCCTATGCTTCGAATTCTAATGAGGATGACAGAATGTCAGAATAACAGAGGCCAGGTGACAGCACACCACTGCCTGCAGGAAGGTGGGTGAGATTACTGTAGTACGTGACAAGTATGGTGCTAATTCATGGCAGCCAGCCAGAGGAGTCTGTTCTCACAGAGTTACAGAAGTGGTATCATACCATAGTATTCCTAGGGGGCAAGATAGAGCTTAATTTATACAACTAAAGGGAATCAGGATGGATGATAAAGGCTCGAGGCAGCCATCTCAATAAAAAAATTATGATCCTGAGGCACCTGGGTGGCTCAGTCCATTAAGTGTCTGCCTTCAGCTCAGATCATGATCCCAGGGTGCTGGGACTGAGCCCTGAGTCAGGTGGTGGGGGGGGGTCCCTGATCAGCGGGGAGTCTGCTTCTCCCTCTCCCTCCCTCCCCCTCTCCTCTCCTCTCCCTCATGCTCTCTGTCTCTCTCTTTCTCAAATAAGTAAATAAAATCTTTTTTTTTTTTTTTTAAATTATGACCCCTGGCCCATCAGCCCTCTGACTAAAAGGGAGGCCAGGCTGCATAAGGAAGGATCCCCCCCATGTCATGGAAAATGCATATGGTAATGATGCCTCCAGTCCTTCTCCAAATGGACCTCTAAAAGGACCTCAGAAGAAAGGGGAGTAAGCAGATATTTCAAGGACAGTTGGACAAAGGACCTGAGTTAAAACTGAAAAGTAGAGATGAAGTATTACCATTACAGAAGGAAGGTCATACATGGAGTCCTGAGCCAGGCCAAGTCCTAGTGGATCCGCCGTGTCCGTAGATCCACCTGAGGCTCATTTCCCTGGTCCACACATAGATCATTGGAACGCACATGCTTGCCCATCTGAAGGACCCCATGTGGTCCTTAGCCTGTGAGGAAGAAGCCCTGGAGTGGGGAAGTCTCTGCGACTGGTTCCCCTGACCAAAATAATCTATCCAAAACAGCACTCATCCCGGGGGGATAGGCTCAGAGTAGCACCACCCATAAAGACGAAAGAACGAGCAGGTGGAGGTTCCTGTCAAAGGGTGCCTGTCCCTTTAAATTACAACGGTTGGTACCCTAACCGGATGCATCCTGGCAGAAGGCAAGTGGATAGCTGTGCACACAATCAAAGGTTGGCCCCAGGGGTCATCACTGCCTCACCTGAGAGGGTATCCAGATGTTTTCTCAGGGGAGCTAAATAGGCTTTCAGGGCAGTAGTAGGGCAGTTGGGTGCTCTGGCTAATGGCTCTTTTGTAGCCCTGTCAGCGACCACCTACAGTCTTGCCCCAGGGTATAACTCTCTCACCCTCTGGTTATGATCAAAGATGATTTGGGGTAGAATTGGGATCCCCCTGAGAACAAGTCTGGGTTAGGTTACAAGCAGGAGTAGACCAACTAAAAGTGTTCCCAGATAACTGCAGTCATAGGGAACATAATGAGCACGGAGCTCCCTTTTGGAACACAAGCTCTGGGGATGTGTATTCACTTCTAGTACCTGCTCTCCTTCCCCAAGATGGACTGGAGAAAGAGACATTGGAGGCAAAGAAATGAGTTACTTCTACAAGCCCTTCAGCGTCTCTCCCAAGACCAGCTTTCCCCACTCTCTCCCCTGCCCTGGGGCTTGACCTCATCCTGCAAATTCTGCATTTACTGTTCCATCCCCCCAAGCCATTCCAAACAGGCGACCTGCTCCTTCTCACCTAAAACAAAGCAGGAACCCCTTGCTTCTTCTTGTCTTCCCACCTGTTGACCCTTAAATTTCCCTCCCTGCATCGCCAATATCAAGAATCCTTGACCTTCAGCTTCTATGGCTCTCAGTCTGTGCCTCCCACATCTGACCCCTGAGTCCAGCAGACACAGGCAGGTGCCTCAGAGCTGCCTGAGTTCCTCTAAAAGAATATTTTAATCTTTCATCCTGGAGACAGCTTCTTGTTCATTTCCAGGCCTGAACCATTCTTCAGGCAGACCGGGTCACAACGTAGAATGAGCAGGAGAGCCTCTGGGCATTTAACGACCGAAGGCTCCTTCTTCCTACAGAATCCCTTTCTCCACCATTTTTGGGTAAGTATTTGAGTTCCTACCATGTGACAATCACTGTGCTTGAACTGAGAATATAAGGATAACAACTAGACTTGCATCTAACTTCTTGCCAGCAAGCTTGGAAGCCAGAAAATGATGGAATCTATCCAGTGTTCTGAGATGAGATGACTGTGTGTCCAGACTTTTTCAGGTTCAAGATCAACAAGTCACCAGAAGGGCTCACAGGACTCGGCATATAGTCAGACTCTTGCTATGATTTAGTACAGTAAAAAGACACAAGGAGGAAAAAAAAAAAAAAAAGAAATGGTGCATGGGGCACAGTCCAAAGGAAACCAGCTGCAAGCTTCCAAGAGTCCTCTCCCCTGGTGAAGTCGCACAGGACATGCTTAATTCTTCTAGCAGAGTTGTGACAACACGTATGAAATGTTGTCCACCAGGGAAGCTCATTAGAGGCTCAGCATGTAAGATTTGTACTGGGAACTGGTAACATAGGCACCTCTGTCTAGCACATATCAAAATTCCAGACTCCCAGTTGGAGAGCAGATGTTCAGCACAGACCATATGCTACAGTTTCAACACAGGAAGCCATTCCTGTCAGTTAAGGAATGATGGGAACCCTGCTGAAAGCCAAGGGCCCAGATGCCAGCCAAGGGCCATCCTTGTAAGCAGTCCTTTCTAAAGATAGCAGTCTTGGGCCTGCTGTGTTAACCCCCCCCTTTTTTTTTCCCACCAACGGTCGACTTGGAATTTTGCTATTGGTAAAAATACTCTTGAAGCATGAAAGCAAAGTGAAGACATTTTCTAGCTAACAAAGTAGAGCCAACAGAGCAGCAGGGAATTCTAAAGAATGTACTTTATTTTTTTTCTAAGGTTTTATTTATTTTTTTATTTATTTGAAAAAGAGAGAGAGAGAGAGCAAGCATTAGAGGGGATAGGGTCAGAGGGAGAAGCAGATTCCCCACTGAGCAGGGAGCCTGATGTGGGACAAATCCAGGGACTCCACGATCATGACCTGAGCCAAAGGCAGTCAACCCAACCGCCTGAGCCACCCAGGTACCCCTAAAGGACGTACTTTAGTCAGAAAGAGGGCAATCCAGAAAAAAGACTGAAGGAAAGAAAGAGGAATATTTATGGTGCAAAACATGATAAAAATGCCTGCCAGGTGTAAAATAACAAGATGAGAAACAAAATAAGGGACAGAGGATGGGAGGTTAATGTATTCAAATATCCTTGTATGATGTGAAGGTTAGTAAAGCCATTCATTAATTTTAGACTTTAATAAGTTAATTGTGAATGTCAAAATATCTAGGGTAAAAATTATTAGGCTAGAGATAGAAATCCCACACTTGTTCAAAGAAAAAAATAAAGGACTTGGGGCTCCTGGGTGGCTCAGTGGTTGAAGCCTCTGCCTTCAGCTAGGGTCGTGGACTCAGGGTCCTGGGATCGGGTCCCACATCGGGCTCTCTGCTCAGCAGGGAGCCTGCCTCCTCCTCCTGTCTCTCTCTGCCTGCCTCTCTGCCTACTTGTGATCTATCTGTCAAATAAATTAAAAAAAAAATCTTTAAATAAAAAAAAAGAAAAAGAAAAAAATAAAGGACTTATAGAGAAATACTTAATCAGTACAAAAGGAGCCAGAGACAAAGAGAACTAGAAAGGAAGGCAAATATGAAAAACAAAATAAGACGCCAAAATATTCCAAACAGGTTGCTGATTATAATGTAAATTGTAATAGAATGTGTATCACACAAATAACTGAAAATTTTCACTTAAAAGATTTATAGTAAAGGAATGCAGAAGGATATATATATTTTTAAAGATTTTATTTATTTATTTGACAGAGAGAGATCACAAGTAGGCAGAGAGAGAGAGAGGGAAGCAGGCACCCTGCTGAGCAGAGAGCCGGATGAGGGACTCGACCCCAGGACCCTGAGATCATGACCTGAGCCGAAGGCAGCGGCTTAATCCACTGAGCCACCCAGGCGCCCCAGAAGGATATATTTAGACAAACTAAGGAATAGAAAGCAGATGTGGCTATGTTATTATCAGACCAAATAGAATTTAAGGCAAAAAGCATTACTAGAGATAAAGAGGATCACTCCATTATGATAAAAGGCTTAATTCACCGGAGCATGAAATAAATACAAACTTGTGCAAACTTAAATAGCATAAAATACTGTATATAAATAAAAGTGGGTGGTACTATAAGGAGAAATTCACAATGCTACTATCCATGGGATGTTTTACACAGCATTTCCTCTAATACTTTGACCAAGATGTTACTATATAGACTACACTTTGCAGTCAAAGGCACATCTTTTGGGCAGAAATGGAACAATAGCTGTGGACCACACGTTGTTTTGAGTCTCATTTTGAACTTTTATGAAAAAGGACCGTGCATCCCATTTTTCACCAAATCTCAAAGGATTGATGTCACTCCCTGACCACAATTCAATTATATTAGAAAGTATTAACCAAAAAAAAAAAAAAATAGAAAAACCCACATTTGGAAATTCATGAAATAACTTCCATTCTTTCTTTTTTTTTTTTTAAGATTTTATTTATTTATTTGAGAGGCAGAGAGAGAGAAGGGAGGAAGCAGGCTCCCCGCTGAGCAGAGAGCCCCCAGGACCCTGAGATCATAACCTGAGCAGAGGCTCAGGCAGAGGCTTTAACCCACTGAGCCATCCAGGAGCCCCAACTTCTATTCTTTTTTAATTTATTCTTTTTAAGTGGGCTCTACACCCAATGCGGGGTTTGAACTCATGAGCCGAGATCAAGAGTCACACATTCTACCTAATGAGCCAGCCAGGCCCCCAACTTCTAAATAATTCATGTGTCAAAGAAGAAACCATAGTGGAAATCACTTAGGATGTAGAAATTAAAAACAGTGACAATACTACCATACCACAAATATTGTCTTGAGATTATAGCTTTAAATGCTCTAATGTTAGAGAAAACTAAAGATCCACGTAAGTAATTAAACTTAAGAAGTTGCAAAAAGACAAAATAAATGAATTTCTAGGCAGTGGATTGCTGCCTTAAAATTATGGATATTTCTCTTGGTCTTATTAAGTCTCTCAGACATGCTTCTCCAATTTATATCCTATTAGCTATGGTTGGAACACAATTCTTACACCCTCACCAACATTTAAAAAAATTTGCTAAATTAAGTTCTAAGGGAGTACAGATGTGTTTTTAACCCACTGAGCCACTGAGGCACCCCCAGATGTGTTTTTTATTTAATTTTTTAAAAAGATTTTATTTATTTATTTGACAGACAGAGATCACAAGTAGGCAGAGAGGCAGACAGAGAGAGAGGAGGAAGTAGGCTCCCCGCCGAACAGAGAGCCCGATGCGGGGCTCGATCCCAGGACCCTGGGATCATGACCTGAGCCGAAGGCAGAGGCTTTAACCCACTGAGCCACCCAGGTGCCCCTTTTATTTAAATTTTTAAAAGATTTTATTTATTTCTTTGATACAGAGAGAGAGAATGCAAGCAGGGGGCATGGGGGAGGGAAAAGCAGACTTCCTGCTGAGCAAGGAGCCTGACACGGGACTCAGTCTCAGGACCCTGAAATCATGATCTGAGCCAAAGGCAGATAATCAACCGACTGAGTCACCTAGGTGCCCCAAATGTATTTTTTTTAATGTAAGTTAAATTGGATAGCTCATTATTTGAAAATAAGGGACAAATCATCTGTATTCTCTAGGTCTCGGTATCTAAAATCTCAGGAGGGAATTTCTATCAGCTCAAGCTATTTTCAAGAAATATTATGAATGTTTAAATGATGTAAAACATTTGGAATTTTAAAAATCAAAATGCTATGGAATGTAAGTTATCAAAATATTGATGAAGGAATGACAGTGAGTCAGGTTTGTACTCTCTTTCTTGCAGAAGTGAATGGTATTCGTGGTCATTAGACTGTATTCTAGGCAACATTTGAAACATCTGACTTCAATAGTCTTCCCATATGCTCACAACAATCAGATCTAAGTATATTTAGCTCCATCTCACTGATAAGCAAACAGGCTCAGAGAGCGTAGATCCCTTGCCTCTCCTCCTCCTTCCCCTGGCGGGGGGGGGGGGGACTGGAATAAAGTGAGAACAAGAATCAGATTCTGGTCATTTTTAAAGCCTGTGCTCATTCCTCTAGATGCCATAATGTGGATATTAGCTCATATCTGAACCTAATCTCTGGAAAGCCGAAGTGCCCCATCATCCGTTGGAGAGAGAAGAGCTTATGGAGGTGAATAGATACAGAGGTTTGGCAGTAGTCCATCTCACAGTGGGTTAGGTGAGACCCTGAACTGACCTTATGGTTATTTCCCCGATCACATCAGGTTACACTTCTCAACTGGCGAAATCCCCACATTTCTTTCCTGACCAAAGAATAGTATTATGATGGGACAGGTCAAGTGAAAGCTTCTAGAACTGCTCCCTCCCCACTTCCACCTTAGATAATCAACCAAAAATCAATGCCCTATCCCCGGGGTGGGGGATCCCTAGCTCTTGCTAGCACCATCCAGAATTATCACCATCCAGAACTCAAAAGATGCAAAGGTGGTGATCCCCAACATATCTTCATTTAACTCACATGTTTGGACTGTACGAAATCCAGATGAATAGGTTTTCACAAATTTAATCAGGTGATGTTGCCAGTGCTCACTAGGTCCATGTACAAGTGGGAACAGTATACATGGAAGAGTTCCTGTATGACATTGTTTGGCCATAGTGAGTAATGGAGTCTAGGCATGGGTTCAACAGAACGGTTTTTTCTGAAGAAGGTTGCTATGGCTATGACACTGATGAATGTCCAATCTGCCTTTGGGGGCAGCCAACACCGAGCTATGGGAATTTGGAAATATGGTTCACTCTAGCCAAGTTGGCACACTACAAAGACTTCACAGTGACCAAACTGCCTTACCCAGGTATTTGGACAAGGAGGAGATGAGAGAGTTGATTTTTGAGGAGGCTGTTTCAAAGCTCAACAATATCAGAAGCCTGTGGATGACAGAGAGCATATAGATTCATTGACTACTTGGACTCTCAGTCCATTGTTGGGTGGCTTTGCAGGCTTTGCTACAAAAGGTGCACCACTGTCAAACTGTAAATGATCCAGAAAGCCAAATACATGATAGTTTTGTTTCAAAGGCCACAACAGTAGGCCCGGAGTCAGCTAATCAGACTGGAACAGAAACATCATAACCTTAAAAAGTGCCAACAATGGTGAAGCACTGTTGGAAGCCAAAAAAGGAGAGTCAAAGGTCCAATGTGGTCAATCCATCAAGAGTGGGGAGGACCAATGCCCTCTGTCCTGTGGCTTCCTTTGCGGTGAGATAAGGGGGCCAACTCTCGGCAGAAGTCACAAGTCTGGATGCAATGAGGCTTCTGCATCAGAAACAGGGTCCTCAAGTTTGTATTCAGTGTATGATGGTGGATGGAGTGCCATGTTCAGGATGACAGTGGGTCCAGGAGGCAATCTGGACCACATAGGCTTGACCAACACCGTGACTCCAGTCAGCCTCCTCAGAGAAAGGGCCCTTACCATGGGCCCAGTGTGCTGAATCACCAATCACAACTTTTTTCCAGTTTGCAGTCCAAAGAGGGGTGTCTTTGTCAGTCAGCAGTTTTGAGTAACAGAGCAGAAAGCTAGTCCATTGGGGAAGATCCAAGAGTCAGTAAAAATATGACTGGTTCTGGGGCATCTGGGTAGCTCAGTGGGTTAAGCCTCTGCCTTTGGCTCAGGTCGTGATCTCAGGGTCCTGGGAGTGAGCCCCACATCGGGTTTTCTGCTCAGCAGGACACTGCTTCCCCCTCTCTCTCTGCCTGCCTCTCTGCCTACTTGTGAGCTCTCTCTGTCAAATAAATAAATAAAATCCTAAAAAAAAAATTATGACTGGTTCTGTAGAGTATCATCTAAAGCAATGGAATTCCCTTTCACACTGTGGGTGGGAATCTAAATTGGTGTTGCCACTGTGGAAAACAGTGTGGAGCCTCATCAAATAGTTAGAAATACTATATGATTCAGTAATTCCACTACTGGGTATTTACCCAAAGAAAGTGAAAACACTAATCAGAGGAGATATATGCACCCTCTGTTTATTGCAGCATTATTTACAACAGCAAAGATATGGATGGAACCTAAGTGTTCACTGAGAGATGAATGAATAAAGAAGATGTGGTATATATACGCAATGGAATTTTACTCAGCCATAAAAAATAACGTGATCTTACTATTTGTGACAACATGGATGGAGGTAGGGGGTATTATGTTAAGTGAAATAAGTCAAACAGAGAAAGACAAATACCATATGATTTCCCTTATATGTGTAAAAACAAAAACAAACAAAGTAGAAACAAACTCATAAATACAGAGAACAAACTGGTGGTTACCAGAGGTGAGGGGGATGGGGGATGGAAGGAGTGGGAGGTATTGCAGTTATGGAATAAGTCAGTGGGATAGAAGGTAAGGCACAGGACGCACAGTCAATGGTATTGTAATAGCATTGCAGGGTGACAGATGGGAGCTACACTCGTGCTGAACAGAGCAAAATGTATAAAAGTATTGACTTACTATGTCATACACCTGAAACTAATGTAACATTGTATGTCAACTACACTTCAGTTAAAAAAATAATGAATTAATTTAAAAAATGAAGCAATGGTTCTGAACCAAGGCTGATTTTTGTCCAGAGACATTGAACAATGTCTAGAGACATTTTTTATTTCCATGACAGGGTTGGGATGCCACTGGTATCTGGGGGGTAGATGTCAGGGTGCTGCTAAGCATATTACAATGCCCAGGACCTCCCCCCATTCCCGCAAGGAATTACCAAGCCTAAAATGTCAATAAAGGGGTGCCTGTTTGGCTCAGTTGGTAGAGCATTGTGATTCTTGATATCAGGATCATGAGTTTGAGTCCAGCACTGGGCGTAGAACTCACCAAGAAAATAATAATATAAACTAATTAATTAATTAATTAAAATGTCAGCAGTAATAAGGTTGAGAGACTCCGGTGTAGGGTGGCTCAGCCCACTGTGCTGATTGGTACTTATTGTAGATGATCTTCTAGAGTTGTCCTTGTGCTGCACAGGCATTCAGCATTCTAGCCTATTTTTGTATTTATTTTAAATTCTGTGTAATGAGGGGTGCCTGAGTGGCTCAGTAGGTTAAGCATCCAACACTTGATTTTAGCTCAGGTCATGATCTCCAGGTTGTGAGATCAAGCCCCATATCAGGCTCCACACTGGGCTTGGACAGAGCTTAAGATTCTCTCTCCCCCTCTTCCTCTCCTCCTCCCCTGTCTAAAAAAAGTAAAATAAATTATCTGTAATGAAAAATGCAATTAAATGAAGAGATCTAAGGAACCAGAATTCTGGGTAATCTTTCTTTTTCTTTTTTTTTTTGAAAGAGGGGAGGAGCAAAGGAAGAGAAGGGTAAGAGATAATCTTAAGCAGGCTCCACACCCAGCACAGAGCCAGACAAGCAGGACTTGATCTCACAACGGTGAGATCTGAGCCAAAGAACAAAATTCTGGGGCACCTGGGTGGCTCAGTCATTAAGTGCCTGCCTTTGGCTCAGTTCACGATCTCAGGGTCCTGGGATAGAGCCCCATATTGGGTTCCCTGCTCAGTGGGGAGCCTGCTTCTCCCTCTCCCACTTCCCCTGCTTGTGTTCTCTCTCTGTGTGTGTCTCTCTCTGTCAAATAAATAAATAAAATCTTTTCTTAAAAAAAGGTTCCAAAAAAAAAAAAAAAAGGTTCCAACACTTAATCAACTGTGCCCCCATTCCCCCACCTTTTTAAAAGATTTTATTTATTTATTTGACAGACAGAGATCACAAGTAGGCAGAGAGGCAAGCAGAGAGAGAGGAGGAAGCAGGCTCCCCACCAAGCAGGGATCATGGGATCATGACCTGGGATCATGACCTGAGCCGAAGGCAGAGGCTTTAACCCACTGAGCAACCCAGGCACCCCACTCACCCCTTTTTTAAAGGAGTTAGAAGTTTATCAAATACACCACAAGGGAGCAGTGGGCAGGACAGCAGAGGAGAGGCTGTCAGCCTAGTTTTTTTTTTTTTTTTTTTTTTTTTTTTTGAGATAGTGTGTTTGTGTGCATGGGGCTTGAAGTGCAGAGGGAGAGGGAGAAAGAATCCCAAGCAGACTCCATGCCAAGCACAGAGTCTGCCTGACACAGGGCTCAATCTCACGACCTAAGCTGAAACCAAGAGTCGGACCGCTTAACCGATTGAGCCACCCAGGTGCCCTTTGACTAACTAGAACTTAAATAACAACTTGAAACATTAAAAAACAAACTAATTAATTAATTTTAGAAAAAGAAAAAGCAGAAACAAAGGAAGAAACCCTGTGCTCATGAGCACTGACTCCCTGTTCCTCCCTCTCCCTAGTCCCTGACAATCCATGAATCCACTTTCTTGTCTCTGGATTTGTCAGTCCTGGCCATTATATATAAAGGGAATCATAGAGCATATAGTCCTTTGTGACTGTCTCTTTTTACTCAACATAATGTTTTCAAGGTTCATCCATGCTGTAGCATATACAGTACGTCACCCCTTCTTACGGCTGAATAATATTCCATTGTATGGAGTTAGTACATCCTGTTCATTCCTCAGTTGATAAATATGATTTCTGCTGTTGGGCTATTCTGAATAACGTTGCTGTGAGCATTATCTCAAAAATATTTGTGTGAATACATGTTTTCAACTCTCTTGGGTGGAACACACCTAGGAGGGGAATTACTGGGTCATATGGTAACTCCATGTTTAACTGGCACCATTTTACATTCCCACCAAAAATGTATGACATCATGAATACCACTGGTTCTTGCATAAGGACAAATTATATTCTGTGGTAGTGAAAAGCACTCACTGAGCACCCACTTTCTTGCTTCTTCTCAAATTAAGTAAAAATCTTGATTTTTAACAAGTGATTTTGCTGAAATAAAGCAAAAAAAAAACAATTTAATGTAATAAATATTTAGTAATTCTGAATTCTGCTTGTCTTTATTTTATTACTCACCCAACCATCATCAATTACCCAGACATGAGCAATAAATATTAAATGTAGTCACCTTTAAAATGTTTTCAACTGGGACGCCCGGGTGGCTCAGTTGGTTAAGCAGCTGTCTTCGGCTCAGGTCATGATCCCAGCGTCCTGGGATCGAGTCCCACATCAGGCTCCTTGCTCGGCGGGGAGCCTGCTTCTCCCTCTGACTCTGCCTGCCATTCTGTCTGCCTGTGCTTACTCTCTCTCTCTCTCTCTCTCTGGCAAATAAATAAATAAAATCTTTACAAAAAAAATAAAAAATAAAATGTTTTCAACTGGGGCACCTGGGTGGCTCAGTGGGTTAAAGCCTCTGCCTTCGACTCAGGTCATGATCCCAGGGTCCTAGGATTGAGACCCATATCGGGCTCTCTGCTCAGCAGGGAGCCTGCTTCCTCTTCTCTCTCTGCCTGCCTCTCTGCCTACTTGTGATCTCTGTCAAATAAATAAATAAAATCTTTAAAAAATAAAAATAAAAAAATAAAATATTTTCAACCTTCAGGTGCCTGGGTGGATTAGCTGGTTAAGCATCTGCGTTAATGATCCCAGGGTTCTGGGATCGAGTCCCACATCGTGCTCCCTGCTCAGCGGGGAACCTGCTTCTCTCTGAGCCCCTGCCCCTCCCCCCTGCTCAAGCACTCTTTCTCTCTCTCAAATAAATAAATAAAATATTTTTTAAAATGTTGCCAACTTTTATCATCTCTAGCCATAGCTTTATACATTTTTTTTGTTTTGTTAATGTAAAGATATATATTTATCATGGGAGGAAGATAGGATACTGAATAATTTAGCGTCTTGTCAGTTTGACTTTTTTAAAAGAAATTAGTATATGAATATTCTTTCTGAGATAATATTATAATTTTCATTTTGTTAGACACATATGACAATATAAGGAGAAGGAGCTTCATTTTCAGATCATTGTATGCATGCCGTTTTATAGACAAACCATTATTTCCAACTACTCATTATTCTAAACTCTACGCCAGGGTGTATCCTGTCGATTCCTGCCCATACACACGTTTCTGTAGCATAAAGGCCAGCAGAGAGAACGAGATAGTTCCACACTGCCTTCCGGAAAGGCTGTGCTAGGCCACGCATCTCTACCCACAGCAGTATTTGCCTGTTGCTCTGTGCATCTTACATTGGGTCTTCACCCCAAATTGTGCAAGGTCTCTAGTGCATCAGAGATGATGCTCTGCTCACTCACTTTTTCTCCGGAGCACACAGGTAGGCCCACGTTTCCCGGCACCCTTTGCGCTGAGGTAGGGCTGAGTTGTGGTTGTTGGCAGTAGTGCCAAATACGTTTGAAGGATCTGGCTGTCTTCTGCAGTTGTCGGATACTTGTATTCCCCATGAACCTTCCTCCCCAGACAATGGTGCCACCTTCATCAGCCTGGCTAGAGCTTCTTAGCGGGGGAGGTAAGAGGAAGCAGCAGCCTACCCTGGGCCTCTGACCTCAGCCCACCACTCACCACCATTCTGGGGACCCCGTACCTCAAGACAGCTACAGCCACACTTCCCAGGCCGTAACCTGAACGTGGCATGTGACCACCTCCTTCACTCCTTCTAAACTATTTACTGAGTACCTACTATGTACTAGACACTATTCTCAATGCATTGAATATATCAGGGAACAAATGAAACAAAAATCCTTGCCCCATTCTGGTGGGCGAGACAGACAATAAACAAAAAACCTGCTAAATAAGTACCTTACATGAAAAGAAGGGATAGGGTAGGGAACAGGTCACCAGAAGTGAAGGTAAGGAGTAGGTGGCTGTGCGAGGAAGGGCGGAAAGAAGTTGGCCTTTGAGAAAAGACCTAGAGGTGACAGTCGCATGTTTATCTGGGAGAAGAAGTTTTCTAGCAAAACAATTATGCAAAGGCCCTGAAGCATGGCCAAGCCTGGGGCATTCAAAGGGCAGGAAGAAGGCCACGTGGCTGGGAATGTGGAAGGAAATGAGGTCAGAGAAGTAGTGATGAGGAGGGTGTCCAGATCACACAGGGCTTCGGAGGTGACTGTAAGGACTTTGACTTTTGCTCTGAGTGAGATGATGTGCCCGTGCACAGTTTTAGACAGAGAAGTGACATGTGTTCTGACTTATGAATTACAAGGGATCCCTTTGGCTGTTGTACTGAGAATGCACCCACAATAGGAGGGAAGTGGAAACCGGGAGATTGGGGATTGACAGTGGCTTGTAATGGTTTTGGTAATAGGAGGTATGGATCTATTTTGAAGATGGAGCCAAAAGGATCTCCCAGTGCACCGGGTCCTGAGGAAACAGGCGTCTAGGAGGCTCCGAGGTCTTTGGGTGGAACAGCGGGAAGAATGGAACCATCTGAGTTAGGGAAGACTGAGGGTGGAGGGGGTGGTTCTGGGAGCAGGATCAGGGGCTCAGGTCTGAGCCTGGGAAGACTGAGACGTTTCAAGACATCAAAATGGAGATGTTGGGTAGGCAGCTGATTGCAAGTCTGGAGTCTGGGAAAGGTCTGAGTGGAGATTAAACTTCCTGAAGTTGGGGCACCTGGGTGGCTCAGTTGGTTAAGTGTCCGCCTTCTACTCAGGTCATGATCCCAGGGTCCTGGCATTGATCCCGGCAATGGGCTCCCTGCTCAGCAGGGAGTCTGCTTCTCCCTCTGTCCCTTCCCCAAATGCTTGGTCGGGTGCTCTCTCTCTGAAATAAATAGAATCTTAAAAACAAAACAAAACAAAAACCTTCAGAAGTTGACTATCTTCTGTAGTTGATTTTGCTGTCCCCCTTCCCCACCCCTCCACTACCGGGGTCTACAACTGTGTGATTCAGAACAATGAAACATGCCTGGCCACGTTACCCTGAATGATGTGACTTATGTGTGCCGCTTAAGAACATTGTAGTGTGTTAACAATCTGTCTTCGAATGTGGATTAACTGTTGTGCTCTGTAGGGAGACAATCCTAGTCTAATTTTTAAAAAAGATTTATTTATTTTGGGGGTTGGGAAGGGGCAGGAGAGGGAGACAGAATCTGAAGCAGACTCTGAGATGAGCATGGAGCATGGTAGGGCTTGATCCCACCACCCTGAGATCATTACCTGAGCAGAAATTAAGAGTCGGGGGCTTAACCAACTGCGTCACCCAGACACCCCTCTAATTTTTAACATTGTGAGTATCATGACTATATTTTCTAGGCGTCTGGATAACTCCAATGAGAATGGTTACAATGCCAGCATGACCCAGACTTCACTGGAAACACAGACTAAATGATGAACGTAGTTTCATCACAAATGGGAGGACGCGTGTAACTCGACTGGGTTAGTAACCGGAAGAGATCACACCGCACATTGTGCAGAAAGGAATGTCTGCTTGCACATGCGCAGAGAGGTACAGGCAAGCACACAGGCAGACGGAAGCTCACAAGTTCAAGATAAGACAGGCGAGTACTTCGGTACTTCTAAATCTACCAATAGTGCAGGGGGTTTTGTCTCCCTGAAAGACACTGATGTTCAGTAGAAACTAGCAGCCACTGAACTGGCTTGGGCATACCCCTTCAACACGCAGACCTCATCGTATTGTATTGTTCCCTTAACTGCTCTGTGACACCGAGAACCCTTCCATTTCCCGGTGGAGATACTGCAACTCAAATGTCTAGCGGACTAACCAAAGGGGAAATCCTGGTAACAGAAGGGTTGGCCTCTTAGGGCACAAACCCGATTCTATCAGATCTTCCTATAGTTATTCGTGCTAGTGTTCTTCATCCTGTAGTCAACTGCAGCAAGGCTGCAATGAGAAATGTGTCCCCTAGCTCTTAGGTACTTTGGTTTGAAAAATGGAGTTTCAATCATCTCCTTAATTTCTATGACGACTGTAATGAAATCATAGAAAACATAAAAGATTGCTGATCTTTTATCCAAAAACAAACTAGGCTTCTCTTATTTATTTGCATATTTGGCAGGCAGTGCAAATGTAAATTTTGGCCCATCCCGCTCAGTCTGTTTCTTACCAAGAAAAACGAAAAGATGTTACTTGTTAGGTGTCCTGGACATCTAATGTACAAGCTTACTTACCTATGATACTGAGGCATTCATAATGTGCATTTTAGTCACGTTTCCATTTCCTCAAAATGTACAGGAGCATTTAATGAGATTTTTTACTTGCTCTCTTTTACTTCATTACATAAAATTTGCTTTGACTTTCAGCTCAGCAAGCCAACATCTGATTCCTGGGGTCAGTCTCATGTGATGCCATCAAGCTCACTACCCTCTTGACAAAATCATGGACCATGGAAGAAAGGATTTTCAGTTTTACCACCACATAAGAGAAGGGCATCCTTGAGAATGCGGGCAGTTTAGAGAATTATTACTGGAAAAAGAAATAGAAAAAGCAAAACTCAGGATGCCTGGGTGGCTCAGTTGGTTAAGCATCTGCCTTCATTCAGTTCAGGTCATGATCCCAGGGTCCTGGGATCAAGTCCCATTTCAGGTTCCTTGCTCACCAGGGAATCTGCTTCTCCTTCTGTCTGCTGCTCCCCCTGCTTGTGCTCTCTTTCTCTGACAAATAAATAAATAAAATCCTTAAAAAAACACAAAAAACAAAGAAAGAAAAAGAAAAACTCTTACTGTGTTAGACAGAAAAAGTAAGTAGTTGTTTTTATTCAATAGAGGTAATTTGCTTTTTAATTAGTACTACTGGGTTTACATTCTGCTTTTTAAAAGTCTTACACTTATGTAGCTTAACATACATGCTTGCCTGGACACAGTTCCCTGGGGCTGGTGCTCTGCTGGGGCTAGGTGCCTTGGGGTTGTTCTGCTTCTTCATTTTTCTGATCTGCATGTCTCTCTTTTCTTCACCAGTCCCTTGTACTGCTGCACCACAGTCATGGTGTTATCCTCAGTGGCTTATCCTGGGAAGCATGAGATCTGCCTATCTGCCCACGCTCTGTAGCAAAGGCAGCTCCAGGGACACTGTCCAGCCATCTGCCCTTGAGAACCTCAGGAGTGCCGGTCCCTTCGTTACACACACTTGTTGTGTCCTTGGCAATTTTGCTGCTTCTTAATAATTTTCAGAGAGACATTCTTTCCTCTGTTCAGCTGACCCAACACTCCATGCATCCCATAATTTCTTGACCATCAGAGAAGGAAAGGATTCAAATTATTTGGGTCTGACCTTGTCTTACATGTCACCACCTCACTGGTAAATATTTATTGAGTTAAAAAAGAAATACTATTGTGACACACACCGACTCCCTGGACTCTGAAACTTCTGTTAACGTCACGAGCTTCAAAGTAGTTTCCAAAACTTTCAAACCTTAATTCCAAGCATGTTAATATTATAGAAGACAATCAAAATTGAGAAATTCCACTAGGACAGTGGTTCTCAGCCTTGTCTGCATACTGAAATAGATTTTTAAAATCGTATATATATATATATATATATATATATATATATATATATAGTTTTTTAGATTTTAGATTTTAAAGTAAGCTCTGTACCCAACATAGGGCTCGAACTCACAGCCATGAGATCAAGAGTCACATGCTCTACTCACTGAGCCAGCCATGTGCCCTGTCAGCTTATTTCAGGATAATGAATTTCCTTAGAGAATCTGGCTTCTGTTTATACAGATTCTGTCCAAAAGATTTTCATAGCATAAACCAGGTGCTTACCTACTCAAGGGAGTGCTGACTGAAATATATAGCATCCTTATTCTGATTATCTTTATCAACAAAGTCAGTATATTCAATGGCAAGCGCAAATCCTCAGTTCAACCACCACAGGTGAACTGGAGACTCTCGATGACATACTCTGCTCTCAGGTTAACATACCCTACCTCCTCACCTCTGCACTCCCTTGACAGGCATATTCTGCCTCCTCAGAATCCTGAGGGTCATCAGCTCACTTGATCACTTCAACATCTGCACACGTCCCCCTACACTGACCCCTGTCCCCTCCCCACACTGTTCTCAATACTCCCTCAGCCTTCATGCCCACCACTTCCAGTTGACCTCCTTGGTTGAAGGCAGCCATCCTTTGTGAACAGAGCCAAGCATTTTGAAAGCATATGTGTTATTGCAAAACCTCCACCAATGGTAGTTGTGGTGTGATGCAGGCATGGGAAGCAGCAGTGACGGGCACCAAAGGGAGTTGAGATGATGGGGGCTACTGTGAGGCCGCCATGACAGGCTGCAACAATGGTGGTGGTGGCCGTGGATCACGTTGCAATGAATGGCCACAGGGTGGCTACCACTGAGCGACCTGCCCTGAAGCTGCTGCTCTTTGCTGGAGTTTTCTCTCCACCAGAGCCCACTTTGCCTGTGTGTCTGGCACACAGGAAGGAGCAGGGAAAATGACTGGTGGGGGTTAGTTAGATCCCCCTTGAGTGGGAAGTATATGTTCTCCACTGTTTTCCAGAGTTCCCCAGAGTTAAGCTTTTGGCCAGTGGTAACTTGCTTGATAATGCAGCCTTGATGTGCTGCTTTCCCTTCCTGTCTCACTTCCCTCTGCCCTACCAGTACTTTCTGGGGCCATCTTCCAAAGCGCTGCCTCAAAATCTGTTTCTGGGGGAACCCGACCTAAGATAGTGCATCATGAACCAAGGATTAGGATTCAAGTGCAGATGGCACATTAACAAAAGCCAACCCTAAGCCAAGCCATGAAAGTCTCAACATATTTCTAAAGACTGAAACTATAGAAAATGTGTTCCTAGTCCAATTGCAATTAGGCAAGATAATGAGAAAAATCCCCATGTGTTCAGAAATTTAAAAATACAGTTTTAAACTTCTAAATAATCTGGAGTCAATGAAAAATGCAAAATAGAAAGGCTTGCTTTGTGGGAAATTTAAGTGTGTACATTAGAAAAGAAAAAAGGCTAAGAATCATTGAGCTAACCATTCATTTCAAAAAGAAAAAAAATTAAATCCAAAAAAGGTGAAGAAGATAAATTAAAAACAAATATGCAAAGAACACCAGTAAAGCCAAAAGTAAATTCTGTTAAAAGAGGGCCACCTGGGTGCTCAGCTGGTTGGGCAACTGCCTTCGGCTCAGGTCATGATCCTGGAGTCCTGGGATCAAGTCCGCCATCGGGCTCCCTGCTCCATGGAGTCTGCTTCTTTCACTGACCTCCTCCCCTCTCATGCTCTCTCTTACCCGCTCTCTCAAATAAATGAATAAAATCTTCCCCAAAAAATTCTGTGAAAAGATTAATCAACTTGTTTTGTTTGTTCTTATCACTTCTTTTCTTTTTTATTTAATTGAGAGAGAGAAGGGGGAAGGGCAGAGGGAGGGAGAATTTCAAGCAGAATCCCCACTGAACATTGAGCCTGGCATGGGGCTTGATCCCATGACCCAGATGATGAGGACCTAAGCCAAAATCAAGGGTCTGGTGCTTAACCAAATGAGCCACCCAGGCGCCCCCTTGTTACCCTCCTTATAATTACATGGAGCAGAACCCCACTCAAGCAAAGTGGGGTTAGCTGAAAACACAAAAAGTTCTGAGGACTCAATCCATAACCCAAGGAAACTAAAGCTGGGGACAGAAAGCCATCAGGGCCCAAGCAGCCCGTTCAGGAACCACAAGAACGATCACATTCTTTTCTCTACCTGGGTTTTCTCTGGTTTGCACCACATGGCTTTTGGCAGCTCTGGCAACCCTGACTGCTCCCAAGCAAACTGACAACTTCGTCTTAAAGATCAAATCCCCAGGAGACATCCTGGCTCATTTTTCCAAGCCAGAGCACAAGCCTTGGGCTTCCAGTGGCCAATCTATCAGCACTGGGCAGTCACTTCTAATTTCTGGAAGTTTGGAGTCATCTCCAGGGGGAAGTGGCTTGTCTGAATGGTGAATCTGGGTGCAGGCACTGGGCACACTCAGCAGGGCACGCCGGGCTCTCTCTCCCCCATCAGTCCTGTCTGTCCTCTGCCCTTTAGGACCTGCCCCCGCTAGGGAACTCATGCTCAACCAGCTGAGCTCACAGAACATGTACTTCTGAGGAGAAACTGAGAAGCTGCAGCAGCCCCTGTTGGTCCCTGCCCAGATCCACTCAGCCCTCTTCTGGGCGCTGAATGCTGCTCACTTGATTCCTGGCTACTCTCCACTCAGGGCCTGTTTGATGGCAGGGCATAGGACCACACACAGGGCAGGAAGGAGTGCAAGACCATCAGTGCCCATGACACCTGCCCCTGATGACAGACGGGCAGTTGGTGATCTATACCCCAACCCCCTTGCCCCTTAGATTGAGTCCATTGTCCACTGTGATAACTGGCTTGATAACGCACCTTTTGTCAGCTGCCTTCCTCTCTGTCTCACCTCTCCACTCACCTCCAAACGTTTCTGGAATCACATTCCAAATATAATATCTGCACTCTAATTCTCAGGGTTGAATTTTGGAAGGACACAAACCAAGACAGAACAGAAGTCCAGGACAGCACACGCTAAACCATACCCTTGGTGTCACTGTTCTCAGTAATAAAGCCAGTATTTTCATTCCCACTGTCTAGTGCCCGTGTCTATCACACGACTGCTTCAAAACTCAGGAGGAAAAGAAGTATGATATTATTGCCCCCTAAACTTCAAGGAAATGCTCCGTAAAGACTGGGTAAACGCTGGAGTGGAGGGAGAAAGAGCCTTTCCCACATCTGTGCAGCAGGAGACTGGAAGTGGCTGTTAGCAGAGTTAACGAGGGAAGAGGGGTCATCTTAACTCTGGTGAGCAGGCTCTTTCTTGGCACACAGTGCGAAGCTGGGGAACAGAGGAGCAGGGTTTCCCCCTCAGCTGCTGAAGGCAGAAGGCAAAGTATGGTATACAGAGTCTTTATTTATTGTGAGTCCTGCTGTCCAGAGAAGCCAGACTCAGGTCCAGGCCCCTCAGGACTCCACCTGGCCACTCTTCAGGGCTGGGGGCATCAAGGAGCCAGTCACTCATGTCCAGTTTTTCCATGGTTCAGAGTCCTCAGGAGGTAGGAAGTGGCTTTGCCTGTGGAAAAAAAAACATGACCATCTACTAGCACCTCTTTCGTGCCTGGTCCTGGGGCCACCACTGGGGAGATTATGTAGACACAGAAGAGGCTGCCTTTGCCAAGTCCAGAGTCTGGAGGGAGAAGGTATCAGGTGATGACCTTGGCCATCTGTCATGTGAACTCATCTGACACAGTGAACTGTCACTGGGAGCAGAGAAGTCACCATTTGCTATATTTACTGAGCATGTGCTGTGTCCTGGCATTGTTACAGGGCAATAGAGGAAGCAGGTGTGGTGGTAATCACTCTGAGTGCACTCAGGAACCACAACAAGGCTGTAAAGGAAGAGATATGATCTCATTTCCATTTTTACAAGGTCCTCTGGCTGCCAGAGGAGAGCTGATTTAGGGGCAGGATGGCCAGAGGAAGAGGCTGACTGCTTAACCAGGGCAGGATTGACGAACCATGCCTCCTCTGCCTACTTGTGATCTCTCTCTGTGTCAAATAAATAAATAAAATCTTTTTTTTTTTTTTAGGATTTTATTTATTTATTTGACAGAGAGGTAGAGAGAGATCACAAGTAGGCAGAGAGAGAGGGGAAAGCAGACTCCCTGCTGAGTAGAGAGCCCAATTCAGGGCTCAATCCCAGGACCCTGAGATCATGACCTGAGCCTAAGGAAGAGGCTTAACCCAGTGAGCTACCCAGGTACCCCAATAAATAAAATCTTAAAAAATAAATAAATAGAAGTCCTTCCTACTGGTGTCCACTCCTAGGGCCTGAACCTTTCACTTATTATTGCCTTATTAAAATAAAACAAGGACTACAGGGCCTGGTAGAAGGGCATCTCCCCCATATTTAGCCAAGAACCCCTCTGAGACAGCCAATGGGAATGAAGCAGTTACAAGGCAGTGAGATACAAGCCATGATGGAGGGAGCTCAGACACCCTGGGAGCCTGGAGATGGGGATGTGCCAGCTGGGGATGTTTTCAGAGGCAGCGATAAATAAGCCAGAATAGCAATTAGCCAGGTGCCCCGGAAGGACAGTCCAGGCAGAAGGAAATAGCTGGATAAAAGCCTGCCAGCAGGAGAGACACGCACCTGAGTAACTGCAAGCTCACTATGGCTGGAACAGAGTATGATGTAAAAAGTAGGGAGCGGGGTGGGCGGGGACCCTATAGGCTGTGCTGGAATTTAGATTTGGCGGATGGAAGTGAGAAGCCACGGAAAGCTTTGTGGTTTTTTTGCTTGTTTTTTTTTTTTTTTTTTTTTTTAAAGACCTTACTTATTTATTTGACAGAGAGAGCGCACACAAGCAGGGGGAGCGGCAGGCAGAGGGAGAAGCAGGCTCCTCGCCCAGCAGGGACCCCAACCTGGGGCTCAATCTCAGGGTCCCAGGATGATGACTTGAGCTGAAGGCAGACACTTAACCGAAAGGTTTTCAAGTGAAACAGGACATGGGGTGTCTGGGTAGCTCAGGTGATTAAGCGTGCGCCGACTCTTGATTTGGGCTCAGGGTTTTGAGAACAAGCCCTGAGTCAGTGTGGAGCCTGCTTAGGATTCCCTCTCTTTCGCTCTCTCTACCCCTCTCCCCACTCGCACGTTCTCTCTCAAATAAAATAAAATAAAATATATAAGTGAAGCAGAATATGGTCAGATTTCCTCTGGGACTGCTTTGGGACCATCACAGAGAATGGACTGAAAGCGGTAATACAGAACACAGAGGCTCAAATGAGAACGTTAAGAGGGAGGTGGTTCAAGATGTGACTTTTGCCTTAGGAGGGCACAGTCCAGTGAGGGGAGGTGGTTAACTTCTAAAGGAGCATTTCTCAATTTCATTTTTATTACTGCTCCCCAAGGGGTCTTTAATGACATCTTTTTTTTTTTTTTTAAGATCCTATTTATTCATTCATGAGACACACACACACACACACACAGAGGCAGAGGGGGAAGCAGGCTCCCCACCGAGCAGAGAACCCAATGTGGGACTCGATCCCAGCACCTGGGGATCATGACCAGAGCTGAAGGCAGATGTGCAAACATCTGAGCCACCACCCAGGCAGCCTCCCCAAGCAATCTTTTAAGACAGCTTTTAAAAATTGCAGCCATCCATGAAATCTTAATACCATCGTTATACTGCGTATCTGTTTATGTACTGTAAACATCATTAAAGAGAGTAAGACTCATTTGCTCACTCCTCATCCCCTCACTGAGTACAGCAGAGGGGTAGTGAGGAAGGGAACAAGAGAGCAGGTAAGGAAGGAGGTGGATGAGGTCAGCCCCGGGAAGAACACAGAGAACCAGCAAGGACCTGGATTTTGTGTTCAGAGCGAATGGGAAGCTATTGAAAAGATCTAAGCAAATATGTACCAGGATGAGTTTTCAGTTTCTAAATGCTCTCTCTGGCTACTGTGTGGAGGGCAAGTGAGAGGGGATTCAGAGAGTCAGGGAAAAGGCGGGGCAGGGATTCTGGAGGTGGAGAGGTCAGAGAGGGGTCTGGACTGAAGCAGGGGCTATGGGAAGGGGCAAGAGGTGATCATGTTCTGGATCCCAGATGCTCACGCAGGCCTATGGCAGGGGGGCTGAGGGTAACTCCCAGGTCTTTATTTTGAGCAACTACAAGGACAAAGGGGGTGAATAGTGACGAGTCCCTGATCCTGCCTCACCTCCACAGTTGAGGGTGATCGTGGCGGCTTAACCTCCGCAGTTGAGGGTGAGCGCGGCGGCTGCACCTGCTCAGCACACTGCAGGAAGCGGCGCATGTGCTCTGCACAGTTGCCCACAGCTGCCTCATTCTGTCGAAGGCACTCCTCAAAGGCCTCAAAAGGTTCAGCACAGGCCTGGCGGATCTGACGGATGATTGGGCTGTGGAGGAAGGACATTTCAAGCATTCACACTTCCACTCCACTGCCCGCCCCCACCCTCCACCCCGTCCCATTCTTGCCCACACTCACTGGGAGGATGTGCATTGAGCAATACTCATCTTAAGGTGGTAACAGTCCCGCTGCCATGACTCAGGCTTGGCCGCTACACACTGGCCATATTGCTCCAGCTCCCGGCCACAGTAGCGAGCCGTGACCTCCAGGGCTGCCTGCCTGTGGGACATGGTGGGCTGAGGGTAATTTCAGGCAACAGACCAGAAAGGGAGTTCTGATCTCAGTAGGGGGATGGAGCGTGGAACAACACTAGGTATCTTGGGCAGATCTAGGAGTCTGAAGGTATCCTGGGAAAGAGCCAGGGAGATGGACGGGGAGGGAAAGCATGAGCCCTGGGGATTGTGGAACAGGGTGGGGGCTTCTGGGAAGATGACGGAGATCTTTTCCAAAAAAAGTCTAATCATTCAAAGGCAAGCCTTGGGGTCCTTCAGGCATCCCTCAATAGGGCGCAGAAGTAAGATCTTGCGTTCTAGGAGAAAATCTGGGAGCCATAAAGGGGTTCGGAAGTCCTAAAAAGAGGTTCAGAAGTCCAAGTGGTTAGGTCTTGGGTCCTGGGAAAGGATCCATTGACCAGAGTCTTAACGATTAAGTCTGAGGACAGAGGTACTGGAGGTGAGACTTGAAGCCCTGGGGTGGGCCTCCGAGTTCTAGGGGCATGATGTGGAAGCACTGGGTGAGGCTGGAGCCTTGGGATAGATCTGGATGTTCGTACAAGTAAGCTCTTGAGAACAAGATCTGGAAATCTAGAGCGGCACGGGTGGTCTGGGAACAAGTCTGTGGGCGTTACAGGCGAGATCTGCGATGATGCGCTGATCTGAAGGTTCAGAAGGTATAGTTTGGTGATCTAGGGGGATGAACCCGGAGCTATAAGAACGGTTCTAAGAATCGCAGAGGTGCCGTGACAATTCTGCAGTCCTAGGGTTGCAAGGTGGTGGACCGCGCCTAGGGACACGATTGGGTGGGTGTTAAGTGTGGACCTGACAAGTTCCCAGTTACCCAAAGAAGAGGGGCGGAGTCTAAACGCCCAGGGGGCGGGGCCTAGACACGCGGAGGGACGAGACTTGTAATGGACTGCGCTGAATCCTAAGGGTCGGATCTTCGAGGAACAAAGACGCCAACCCTTCCTCCCGGAGTACTGGCCCAGCTCCAGATCACGGAAGAGAGGGCGGCAGATCCAGGGTAGGCGCTCCCGCTACTCACATCTCCAGGCCGGTGCGGGTAGGAAATCAGTCCGGGAGGAGAGCTCCGCCTTTTCCGGTCAAGTTGTCATGGCGGCGCCCAACTCGGCTGTCCTTGCCTCGTTTTTTTCCGGTCGCAGAGCCGGCAAGTGGCCCATTCTGTTCCCTTTAGGCCCAACCTGTCATGGCGGCGCTCTGTCTCTCCTTCCGGCCCCGCCTGTACTGGCGGCGCCTGCGCAGCCGTCGCGGGCCGCTCTGCGGCTCGGTGGCTCTGCGCTTTCTACATCCGGCTGGCCGTGGCCGCGCCGGAAATACGGGAGAGGCCGCTTGCGCGCTTCTCTCCTAGCCACCCGCCCGGACCTGGGGACGAGCGGCTGCTCTGGCCACTCGATGTGGTGCTGTTGGTGGCCAGGTTGGGCGCCGTGGCTGCGGGCTCATTGCCGCGGTGACCGGGAGCCTGACGCTTACCGCCGCAGTGCCACCTTCCGTCTTGCGCGGGCGCTCCCGGTCCTCTCCGGATGGTGGTGCTTGCGCGCGCGCGCGGAGCCGCGGGAAGGGGGTCACCGCAAGAGTGGGACCAGCCGGCCTGGAGCTGCCATCGGCTCAGCCTGGGGGACTCAGACCAGGCCCCCTTCTTCTTGGGATAAGCCCTGGGACCAGGCTGGACTTGAGTGTTAATATTGGCTCCACGCGATTATGGACATGTGTAATTCTAATTCCTGGAGGGGTATCATTTCCACCTATTGGTCTGTCCTCCAGTGTGAGACCCGGGGGGTACGTTTTCCCACTTGTGAGGGTGGGTGCGAGTATCCCGAGATCAGAGGGAGACTAAGCATCAGCCCAGCCATCAAATATGTGGATGTCTTCCCAGACTCCAGCCAAAATGAACATAAAATGATCTTCATCATAGTGTCGAGGAGCAAGAGCTATTTGTGAGCAAGTGACAGCTACTTGGAGTGTGGGTGTGCTCATCTGTAAATGGGGAGGATGACGGTGAGGTCCTTTACACAGGGCATAGTGCATGTGAACAGTTAGGGCAGAGCCTGGACCCTCAGAATTTCTGGAGAATTGAGCGCTGTTACTGGAGACTGTTATTGTGAGCTGCCCTGGTTGGCCCTGGACACATGATTGTCCCACTGACCATCCGAACCTGCCTTGGATGATAGGAGTAGGTTTGGAGCTGTGTGCACCAAAGGAAAGCTTTTTGTCCAAGGCCTCCTATTCTTTCTTGCAAAAACTTCCAAGTGTATTTTTTTTTAATATTTTTTATTTATTTAACAGACAGAGATCACAAGTAGGCAGAGAGGCAGGCAGAGAGAGAGGGGGAAGCAGGCTCCCCACCTAGCAGAGAGCCCGATGTGGGGCCCGATCCCAGTACCCTGAGACCATGACCTGAGCCGAAGGCAGAGGCCCAACCCACTGAGCCACCCAGGCGCCCCCCAAGTGTATTTTTGATGGGAGAAGAGGGGAAGGGAACACCCTCAGTGGCAGAGAACACTTTGGCTTCAAATGTGGAGTGAATCCTCATATTTTTCTCTCCTGGGAAAGTGAAATCTTAACCTGTCCCTTGCCACTTCATGATTCTTACCTCAAAGTCACTGTAACGTGCTCCCTCAAGGGAAGGGGTTCAAACATGTGAGCTCATTAGTAGGTATGATGAAGACCCCAAGAGGAGACAGTACCCCTCCTCCCTTTGGGAAGTGTGACACTTGTGCTTCCAAGCTTCTGGGTTGTTTTTTGGCCTGTAGCTCAAGAGTCTGACTAACTTCCTCTTAGGGATCAAATGCAAGGTAGGCTTATGGAGTGAAGCAGACCTGGGTTTAAATCCGGGATCTTGGACAGAATCTGCTCTCTGGGTTTCAGTTTCCTCCGTAACAGCTGCTTAAGGATGCCCTTGTGAGCAGAGACTGAAATGACACCTGCTGAGCACTGGAGAAATGACACCTGCTGAGCTTCTGGATTCCAGCCATTTGTTAGTCTAGGCAGGGGTGGGTGAAGCTTGGCAAAGGATCCACATGTTGGTTCCTGCCATGCTATCCGCACAGGCCTGGATTAAGTGTGCTGTCTTCCCTCTGGTGCTGGGCGAGGGAGGGCTTGGGAGGTCAAGGCCATGGCTCTGTCCTAGAGAAACTGACAAACACCAGCTTCACAGTCTTCCTACGTGATGATGACAGCAGAACAGAGGATGTTGAGCACTGTGTACTTTCCCTTTCTAGCCTTATCAGAATTTGTTACTGTATCTGTTTGCGTATTTTCTGCCTACTTCAAGACCCACAAGGGAAGGGGCCTTGTATCTGTCTCATGTCACTGCTGGATCCCCTCCATAGCATGGGGTCTGACAGAGTAATAATGGAATGAATAAAACCCATCTGCTTTCAGGATTGCATGAGGATAAAATGAGAGCCACTCGTTGACTTATTAAGTGCTGTCTGTGTGCCAGGAACTGTTTCCCCAGCAGGGAGTAAAAGACCGAAATTCATACTGGTAAAAAGGGTATACAGTGTGATGTTTGGGTATACATAGGTATTGTGAAATGATTACCAGAGTAATATCCATCAGTTCACATAGTTAACATTTTTAATGTGTGATGAGGACATTTGAGATCCAATCTCTTAGCAAATGTCAAGTATACAATATGTTAATATTAACTAATGCTATACATTAGGTCTCCAGAACTTAATAGAGTTTATACCCTTTGACCAACATCTCCCCATCTCCCCCACATCCCAGGCCTGCCAACCACCATTCTGTTTCCATGAGTTCAACTTAGATTCTACATATGTGAGATCATGTGATATCTGTCCGTGTGCTTCACGGAGCATATAGTCCTCCAGGTGGGGCATGTCAGATCTGATGAAGGGCAGGGAGTGTGACGGGGGTTGGGTGGGAGGGCGCACTTGTGGAATGGGATCCGGAGGGAGTCGTCCAGTGCTTCAATCCCTGGCCAGACTGAGAGCCACCACAAATGGCAACACAGACACAACTTTGACCGGATGATTTGTGAGGTACAACAACGTGAGTCCTGACCCTTGATCCCCTGAAGGGGCCATGTGGCAGGAAGGGATGGTGCCTGGGTGTGTCGGTGATTTCCTAATGGTGTTATGAGAAGAGCATTGTTGACTAGGACAGGGTCTCCTGGAGTCCTGAGGGCTCCTCTCACCTCAGGTGGCTTCACTGCCACCTTCATCTCCTGGGTTTTTCTTTTCTAGAAGTGCTCCCTCTTGGTCTTAAGTTTATAGGATATGATGGGTGGGAGGCAAATCCTGACAAGCCCAATACATGTAAAATCTCCAAGCTGAGGACAGCAGTGAACATGCTTTTCCTGCCACATTACATCTGTTGTCACTAGCCGGGGGCTAGTGACCTAGAGCTTCAGGACCACCCCTCCTCTGGAAACAGTGGCACAGAAAATTGTTAAGAGGAAACCATATACTGTGACTTGGAGGGGGTCTCCCAGCTCTTATTTTTTTCAACCTTATTAAGCTCCTTAGTTAAAAAAAAAAAAAAAAAAGACTGAGTGAAATGAACACTTTGCTCGAAGCTTAACTTCCATTTTCTCACTAGTGTCTCCTGGATCCTTTGCCTCCCAGATCTGTTCCCCAAGAGTTCAAAGCCTTAGGATTCCTGGGAACTGCAGTGCATCCCGTCCCTGCCTCCTGCTTCTGGATTCCAGCCGTTAGTCTAGGCAGGGGTGGGTGAAGCTTGGCAAAGGATCCACATGTTGGTTCCTGCCATGCTATCCACACAGGCCTGGATTAAGTGTGTTGTCTTCCCTCTGGTGCTGGGCGAGGGAGGGCTTGGGAGGTCAAGGCCATGGCTCTGTCCTAGAGAAACTGACAAACACCAGCTTCACAATCTTCCTACGTGATGATGACAGCAGGACAGAGCGTGTGGTGCCCTCGTGGTGAGGTCTGCTTGGCTCTGTTCTGCCCCCTGGGAACTGGTCTTAGGCAAGACCTTGACCACTCACCCAGGGCAATTCCTTTCCTCCTGCACTGGGCGGCTGCCTGGGGCTGGGGTTCCAGTGGGCCTGGCCACCTCCTCAGCACTGCATGTACCTTCCTCATCCACTCTAGGTTCACGGGGTTTGAGGTGTAAAAGATGCAGATTTAGATGTTGCCGCTGATGAGTGGGTCCCAGTGCTGATCTCTTCCAGGTCCTTGGAGGCTGGGGGCCACAGGCTGAAAGGGAGGTGTGCAGAAACTGGTCCCAGATAGAGGACAATGCCCTCACTTCTTGGCTTTGCCTCCAAGAAGTGGTATTTGATGTTTCAGCTAGAACACAGCTCTACTTGAGAAGGAAAAGGAAGTGTGGGAAAGGTTAATTAAGTGGTTTCTCTTACAGCCAATCTGGGCCTCCTCAACAGTCTCGGTATTATCTTCTGTCCACACGGAGGCATCACACATTTAGAACCCACACAAGTATGTGTTCCGTAGGGAGCTGAGCCTCAGTGGGGTTGGCTTCCTGAGGTTGCTGTAACAAACTGCCACAGGCTGGATAGCTTAAAAAAACAGACATGCATTTTCACTGTTCAGGAAGCAGGAAGTCCAAAATCAAGGTGCTGGCAGCAGATTCCTGCTGGAGGCTCTGAAGGAGAATCTGTTCCATGCCTGTTCCCCAGCTTCCAGTGGTTACAGGCAGTCCTTGGCATTCCTTGGCTGGTAGAAACATTACTCCTATCTCTGCCTCCACTCACATCACCTTCTCTGTGTGCTCTCCTCCTACAAGGGCACCAATGCCAAAACTCCAGGGGATGCTTCTGCCTACATCCCTTTGCCCCAGGCTGGACCCTATACCATCGTAATGCCTGCAGTTGAAAAGGCTTACTGGGACTCGCAGGTCAGAGGGGGAGGGCAGTGTGGACAGCCTGCGGGAAGCCTGCCGGGACCGGCTCTTCCATCAGTGCTGTAGGCTCTTCCCCACAGCCTGTGCTGTCTCCCCTACATGCTGGGTCCCACAGAGGTACTCGGCCTGTTGGCACCGTCCGCACTGTGGATCTGCCCAACAGGAACACTTCTTCCCATCAACAGAAGTACCACGCATACTTGAAACATCTGTTCTTATAATACATCTTGCAGTACCTGTTACAACCACTTGGGTGTATGGAGTGTCCATTAAATAAAACCGGTTCATTTCAAGGGCCAGTGGGGCAGTTCATTTTTGTTGTATCAGCATTCTTAACAGAGACAACTTATTTATTCCATCTTGTGTATAGTTCTGTTCTTTCATTAGGAAACTCACTTTTATAAATACAGAAACTGACAGCCCTATTTTACTGCAGTTTTTAATCTACCCATATACTCTTTGGATGATTAACCCATCATTCAACTTTGTATTTATTTCCTTAAAATATTAATGTTATCCAATATTCCATTCATAGACATAAGTAACATTCAGTTTTACATACAGCTCCATCCTTTCCTTGAAGACATTTGTTTCACAACAATTCCATTTGTATAAATATGTATCTTGTCTACACCTGTATCCATTCACTGCATACACTAATTTGTGTTATATCAATACAGCAAAGAGATACATGATATATCCAGTCCTCTGGCAAAAAACAAAAACAAAAACAAAAACAAAAAAACAAAAAAAAAACCCAAGAGGAATCTTGAGCTGACCCTCACACCTTATAGAAAAATTACTCAAGGGGCACCTGGGTGGCTAAGTCAGTTGGGCATCCAACTCTTGATTTTGGCTCAGGTGGTGATCTCAGGGTTCTGCAACTGATTCCTGTGTTGTCGGGCTCCCCGCTCAGCAGGGTCTGCTTGAGATTCTGTCTGCCTGTCCCCACCCCCTCCACTCACACACTCTAATAAATGGACAAATCTTTTAAAAAAAGGAACTCAAAAGGGATACATGGATCATAGATTTAAGTGTACAGCATAAAATTATAAACACTTAGAATATAAAAAATCTTGGGGCTTGAAGAGTTTTTGTTGTTTTTTTAAAGATCTTATTTATTTATTTGACAGATCACAAGTAGGCAGAAAGGTAGGCAGAGAGAGAGGAGGAAGCAGGCTTCCTGCTGAGCAGAGAGCCCAATGTGGGGCCCAGGACCCTGAGATCATGACCTGAGCTGAAGGCAGAGGCATTAACCCACTGAGCCACAGAGGCGCCCCTGGGATTGAAGAGTTCTTAAGACAGGACGCCAAAAGCATCATCTACCAAAAACCAAACCCAAATGATAAAAAACTGCGCCCTCTCATGGAGTGCTGAGTAGCAGTAAGAAGGAATAAGTTACTGACACATGCAAGAAACTGAGTGGATCTCAGGGGAACTGCAGAGTGGAAAAGGCCAATTTTAAAAGGTCACTACTATATGATTCCATTTATATAATATTCTTGAAATAACAAAATTATAGAGATGGAGAATAGATTAGTGGTTGCCAGGGGTTAAAGATGGGGGATACGGTTGGGGACAACTATGAAGGGAAAAAATCATGGCTGAGCCTTGCGGTGTGGAATAGTTGGGCATCTTTTTTTTTCCATTTAAATTCAGTTAACATATGGTATATTATTACTTTCAGAGGCAGAGATCAGTGATTCATCAGTCTTATATAATACCTAGTGTTCATTATATCACTTTTCCTCCTTAATGTCTATCACCCACTTACCTCATCCCTCCATCCCATTCCCCTCCAGCAATCTCATGTTTGTTTCCTATGATAACATCACTTATGGTTTGTAGTCCTGTGTCTTATGTTCGATACATCAATCTACACGTGGTAGGACTGATCCAAACAATACACACATACACAAAGGAGTACATGTAAAACCGGTGAAACAGGACTAAACTCTGGGAATTGTCCCAATGTCAATTTTGTGAATCTATAAATTTTAAAAAGGTAAGGAAATAAGAGATAAGACATATGATTTCACTCTGGTGTGGAATTTAAGAAATAAAACAGATCAACACAGCAAGGGACGGGACGAAGAGAGGCAAACCATAAAAGACTCTTAACTCTAGAGAACAAACAGTGTTGCTGGAAGGGAGGCGGCCAGGGGGAAGGGTAAGTGGGTGAAGGGGTTAAGGAGTGATGAGCACTGCATGGTATATGGAAGTGATGAATCTCTAAATTCTCCTAAAACTAGTATTACACTATCTATTAACTGGAATTTAAATAAAAGACAAAAGATAAAACAAACTTTATTTGTTACCATTTTTAGTGCTCCTAAAAAAATTGGGAGACTTGGAACCACATACCTCAGCTATGGGCTTGTGAGATAGACAGAGACTGGAATGGGGTGGTAAAGTTCATCTGGGAGTCTACTAACAGTAGTGCAAGTATCAGCCAATAGATTTGAGGCATTTTTCCTTATTTCTTTTTCCCAACAGTTTAATGAAGCAAAGCCAGGATATACTAGTTTTCTCAGTCTAGCTCTATCTGCCTTATCATTAGTAAGAGACACCTAAAGCCAGACTCAAGAATTATCTTAGTAAAGTTTAACATCAAAGAGCATGTATTCACAAGTGAATACAAGGTCATCTACTGTCAGCACCATTTATAGTGCCCAAAGAATGAAACTGCCCAAATACGCCCACCAGGGAACAATACGTCCAAACAATGAAATATTGTACACAGAAAAACAGCCACTGGATTTTAGAGATTTAGTATGGAAAAACAATGTAAACTATCTCCATAAATTGTATTTATTACACGTGGAAATGGCATTTTGGCTGTATTACATTAAATAAAATAAAGTATATGAACATTATTTCTAAGATATGGAAGCAACCTAAATCTCCATCAAGAGAGAAAAAAGAGGGGCGCCCATGTGGCTCAGTCGGTTGAGTGTCTGCCTTCAGGTCAGGTCATGATCCCGGTATCCAGAATCAAGTCCCACATTGGGCTCCCTGTTTGGCAGAGATCCTGCCTCTCCCTGAACAACCCCCCATTGCTCGTGCTCTCTCTCACTCTTTCGAATAAATAAATAAAATCTTTAAAAAAAAAAGATGAATAAAGAAAACGTGCTATACATACTATGGAATATTATTCAGCCCTAAAAAAGGGAAATCCTGCCATGTGCAACATGGATAAACCTCAAGGCCATTACACTAAGTAAAATAAGCTTGTCACAGAACCACAAATACTGCATGATCTCACTTATATGAGGGATCTAAAAGAGTCAGACTAGAATGATGGCTACCAGGAGCTGGTGGGAGGGAAACAGGGAGTTGGTGTCGAGCGGGTGTACAGCTCCATTGCTACAAAATGAGTGAGTTCTGCCTCTAGTTAACAATATTCTACTGTACACCTAAACATGTGTTAAGAGGGTAGATGTCGGGGCGCCTGGATGGCTCAGTGGGTTAAAGCCTCTGCCTTCAGCTCAGGTCATGATCCCAGGGTCTTAGGATCGAGCCCTGCATTGGGCTCTCTGCTCCTCGGGGAGCTTGCTTCCTCCTCTCTCTACCTGCCTCTCTGCCTACTTGTGATCTTTGTCTGTCAAATAAATAAATAAAATCTTTAAAAAAAAAAAAAAAAAAAGAGGGTAGATGTCAAATTCAGTGTTTTTTAACCAAACACACACACACAACCCCAAAGGACACAAGGAATCTTTTGGAGGTGGTGTTTCTTACCTTGATTGCGGTGATCATTTCACAGGTGTATGCGTATGCTCAAACCCGTCTAATTGTACACATTAAACATGCACAGTTTTGTTTAACAATTACACTTCAATAGAAGTACCTTTGGTTTTTACTTTAATGTGGATATAAGCAAATACAAAATGAAATATATGGCTTACAATTCTATTTGTATTGGGTTGCTTTGTTCTAGACGGAGAAATGTTTGATGGTCACTGCACAGAGAATATAGGGTACGGGGACTCCAGGGTTGGAAAGACTTCCCTGTATATCCTTCTACTTATCTGTGTATCATTTTTTTTTCCCGTGTATCATTCTTAAAGAAGATGTTTGTGGAACTTTTGAACAAATAACACTGCAAATCAGCTTCAGTAGTTATTCTGATGAGACTCAGAAATCCTGAATTCTTAGTTGCCCGGTCTTGGTGGAAAACCCGAACACCCCTGAGAAAAACTCCAGAGGAACCGAGTCATCTCTTCACTGAGCCCAAGTTAGAGTTTGTTTTAATCCGATCGTTCTCCCAACCCGAAAGGCGCCATCAAGTTAAATGACATCCAGTTTCACCTTAATGTTCATGGCTGCCAGTTCAGCTACAAAATACCGGAAAACGTAAGGCACGGAAACAGTGTCGATGGTGTCGCTTCGATCACACAATGTACAGTTGTATTTTCTGTTGCGCGTGGCGGACCAGGAAGGGGGTGGCTTCTCCAGCAGCGGAGACAGTAAACTGCCACACTTAACGCACACGTGTGCTACCGAGCGATCCGAACAGTTGAAGAGGCGGTCATGCAGGAGAAAAGATGTACCATGAGCTAAAAGAGCGTCCCTCTCCATTTCCCCAAAACGGATTCCGCCCTGGACATTCCTTCCCCCAATAGGCTGGTTGGTGACTTTGTCTCTGGCGCCCGTGGTCCTAACCTGGAACTTGTCTGAGACCATGTGGCGCAAACGTTGGTAATAAACCACACCTATGAAAATGTCTGCTTCCAGTTCCAGCCCACTGATGCCGCTGTACAACCTCTCGGTGCCATAGAAGTTGTAGCCACCGGCTTTTAACAGCTCCCCGAAGTACTCCAAGGCCGAGTTCTCCTCTGAAAAGGTGAAGGGTGTCGCATCGTGGCAGAGACCGTGCAGGGCAGCGGACTTCCCTGCCATACTTTCAATTAACATCCCGATGGTCATGCGGGAGGGAAAACCGTGAGGATTGAACAGAATGTCTGGGACCATCCCGCTCTCGGTGAATGGCATGTCCTCTACTGGCCACAGCCTGCTCAGGATGCCCTTCTGCCCGTGGCGACTGGCAAATTTGTCTCCGATGGTCGGGTTCCGAGGGACTCTCATCGTGATGCAGATACACTTGAACTTCCCACTGCCGGTGTCATTACTACACACTTTGATGTTATCCACGATGCAATTTTCTTTACTCCTGGGAAGAAAAGCAGACGGAAGTCTAACTATTCTCTTTACGCTGACAAAAACACCTCTAAGTTTTAATTGACATAATTAGTGCTTCATAAAGGATATCTGCACAACTTATTCTAACATCTCTTCTCCAGCACAAAGAGAGCTGGTATCCCTAAAAACACTTGTGAACAGGGCTGCTGACTCCGTTCGCTACGGAACTCTGCTCACCTGAAAGAACAGCGACAGACCACCTACAGAGATCTACAGCTGAAACCGTTTCATAGATGTAAAATAAGCTAAACATTTTTAATTTTAGCAAGAGGCATCATGAACTTGACATTTTTAGCTAGGAAAATCCCTAACTACATCCTGAGAGAGATGATTAAGTTTGAATATCCTAGTTTTAAAAGAAGTCCCAGGCAACTTGTCAAATCCTAACAGACTGACAAGAGAAGCAGAAAAACAAAGACTGACCAGCAGACACCAAACTTTGTCTCATTTAAGAAATGCCAATTCAGGGGCGCCTGGGTGGCTCAGTGGGTTAAGGCCTCTCCCGTCAGCTCAGGTCATGATCTCAGGGTCCTGGGATTGAGGCCCGCATTGGGCTCTCTGCTCAGAAGGGAGCCTGCCTCCCCTCCCCCCTGCCTCTCTGCCTACTTGTGATCTCTGTCAAATAAATAAATAAAAGATCTTAAAAAAAAAAAATGCCAATTCAGTTACAACTAAGTCAAGTCAGGGAGCTACCACTTGTATCTTCTCCAAAATTTGCCTCTTAGAAGGTAAATTTCACTGACCTCAGCAACTTCACTGAGAAACAGCCTTTAAAAAATAGCACTGGGTACCCAAACTTACTTATAGTACATCACAAAGCTTTCCCCGGTGTTGAGGTTCAGGTAGCCATAATACGGGTCTCCATACTGTAGCTGGGCTCCGATGAATGGCAAGCCATCGTCGTCTAACTTCTGCAGAATCCGCGGGTCACCAGGTTTGACTCCAAACACCAGACTATCATCTCCTTGTTTAATTTTCTCAGATAGATCTATGAACTCAGACTTGTAGACACTTCCATGGGCAAAGCCTCGTTCCCAGGAGGCCTTATTCACGATCTACAAGGTCAAAGAATAGTTAATTTAAGAGACTGAGGCCAAATGGGGATTTTCACAATAAAAATGGTTAGAATTAAAATACATGATTTAGGATAACTGGCATTCTATTTTAAAAACTCCAGGGATGCCTGGGTGGCTCAGTTGGTTGAGCATCTGCCTTTGGCTCAGGTCATGATCCCAGAGTCCTGGGATCAAGTCCTGCATCGGGCTCCTTACTCAGTGGGGAGCCTGCTTCTCTCTCTACTCTGCCTGCTTGTGCACTCTCTCTTTCTCTCTGACAAATAAATAATCTTAAGAAAATAAAATAAAAACTCCAGATTTTCTGGAGCACCTATGTGGCTCAGTCAGTTAAGCATCTGCCTTCAGCTCAGGTCGTGATCTCAGGGTCCTGGGATCAAGCCCCACATCGGGCTCCCTGCTCAGCAGAGAGTCTGCTTCTCCCTCTCCCTTTGCCCCTCCCCCTGCTTGTGCCCTCTCTCTCAAATAAAATCTTAACAAAACGAAACACATTTTCCAAGCCATCTACACTATGGCTTTCAACCTAATCATGCGTAAATATAAAAGGTAGATATACCCAAGACTATACTCATTCAACACATTATACTACGCACTCAAATATGCACCATACATGCATATCTGAATATTTAGTGAATATCACTTAGGGCTTGCCACTTTCATGGAGATTAGCAATTAATCATGTAACAGAATGCTCACACGCCAGGATGTAGAAACACAGTAAACAAAAAAGTTAAAAAATAAAAGGAATGGAATGACATCTCCTGGGAGAACTTACCATGGCATCTTCCATATCGTAGCCAGTGTAAGAAATAACAGCAACGATGGCATTTGTCCCAATTGGATAGTTATCCATGTCATAATAATCATACATGTATGGTCTCACTAAAGGGCTTTGTGGAGTCTGAAGACGATACAGTTTATTATCTGATCGAGCTTGGTAAGTGAGAAGTGGAAAGCCCATGGTTTGCTTCCCTACAAAGGGGGGGAAAAAACTTCAGCATCTTTTGTCCCCCTGATTATAAAGGTCATATATAAAATTGGAGGGGTGCCTGGGTAGCTCAGTCACTTAAGTGTTTGCCTTCAGCTCAGGTCATGATCTCAGAGTCCTGGGATCGAGCCCTGCGTCAGACTCCCTGCTCAGTGGGATGTCTGCTTCTCTCTCTGCCTCTCACTCCACTCTTACGCTCTGCCTCACTCTCTCACTCAAACAAGTAAAATATTTTAAAAAATAAAATAAAATAGGAAACAACAAAACATTCATCAGAGGGGAATGAATAAATTAATCATGGTGCTTCTGCTCACTATAGACTAATACACAGCATCAAAATGAAGCAGAACCACATGTAGCTACGTAACCAGACCATGAAGACAACACTGAGTGGGAAAAAGCACAGAATGACATTTAATACTATATGATTTATGTATATTTGTAACACATCCCAGACAATTCCATACCTAGTTTATGAACACATGTATGATGTAAGAAAAGCATAAAAAAAGATAATAAAGGATATATACAAATATAAGGTATTACTAGTGGGGGAAGAGAAGGGGTAAAAACAGGAAAGTAACTATTATCCGATTACTTTCTTACACAGAGCAAAATGTCAATATTTGTTAATTATTTCATAATTTTTATAATTATATTTTTAATTATAATTATTTATAATTACATTATAAACCAATATTTGTTAATTCCCAGGGTAGGAAAGTAAGACTTCTTTCTACTTTATATTATAGAGAATCAATTTGAAACAAAAAGATTTTTAAGACTATATATATATACATATACATGGAATTTTAAAATACAGAAGAGGAGACTTCTGGCTTCCAGTAATAGAAGGGTACTCCTACAAGACCACCCTCCACATATAAGATCCAGAACAATACTAAACAAAAACACCATATGGACACACACACACACACACACACACCACACAATCTGAAAGCACTGGAGAGTAACCAGAAGCAGTGAGGAACTGGAGAAGAATTTACACTTGGACGAAAGAAATGGGACGGAGTAAATTACTACGTTTTTCAGGTTTTAATGTTTTTGTTTGTTTTGGCCTGGCTGTCCAGCCACTATAGCGGCTATAACCTAGATAGAAACCTACCATTTTACTGGCTTAAAGAGCCAAGGAATAGAGTTCAGAATACAATAGCAACTGGAAAGTAAGGGGGGAAGTTTTAGAAAGGGAAGAAACATAAAGGGAGGGCCTTAAATTCTACGTATAAACTGAATCCAGATCTCAGTGGGCTGAGCTGTGCATGCATGGGACAGATCTAAGCAGCCACCTAAGGCCAGAAGAACATACTTCAACTGCTATGTTCACTATCTATCAGTTAAATCTAAAAACCAATCCTCTTCAAAGGAACATAATAGAACCCAGAGTCTTAAAACCTATCATTCACGGGTGCCTGGGTGACTCAGTGGGTTAAGCCTCTGCCTTCGGCTCAGGTCATGATCTCAGAGTCCTGGGATCGAGCCCCGCATCGGGCTCTCTGCTCAGCAGGGAGCCTGCTTCTCCCTCTCTCTCTGCCTGCCTCTCTGCCTACTTGTGATCTTTCTCTCTGTCAAATAATAGATAAAATCTTAAAAAAACAAAAACAAAAAAAATCCTATCATTCACAACATTCCCGATATGATCCGATAGTACTAGAAAAACAAAGAAACAGGAAAACAGAACCCATGCTCAAGAAAAAAAATGTAATCAATGGAGACTGATCCCAAGGTCCTGGGATCGAGCCTCAAGTCAGGCTCCCTGTAGCAGGGAGTCTGCTTCTCCCTCTCCCTAAAAAATACATAAATAAATCTTTAAAAAAAAAAAGATGTTGTAATTAGCAGACAATGGTTTTTAAAGACCTGTTACAACTATGCTCAGAAACAAAGGAAAAAAATTCATAAAGAAGACAAAAATCTCTGAGAAAACAAACTATAAAAAATAAATGGAAACAAAAGGCTGAAACATTAAATATCTGAAATAGAATAAAAAGTCAGTGAGGATAATGATAGATCAGTAAAAATGATCCAATCTGGGGGCGCCTGGGTGGCTCAGTTGGTTTAGCGTCTGCCTTTGGCTCAGGTCATGATCCCAGGGTCCTGGGATCGAGGCCCACATTGGGCTCCTTACTCAACAGGGAGCCTGCTTCTCCCTCTGCTGTTCCCCCTGCTTATACTCTCTCTCTGTCAAATAAATAAATAAAATCTTAAAAAAAAAAAAAAAAAGATCCAGTCTGAAGAGAAAGAAAAGAAAGACAGGAAAAAAAAAAAAAGAACAGAGACCCCATGGCTTACAGGGCAGTATCAAAAGGTTTAACATAGATGACACATACTGAAATCTCAGAGGAGGTATGAGAGAATAGGGCAGAAGCAGGGTTTCTAGAAATAATGGCAGAAAAGTACAAATTTGATGACATCTTTTAAAACGGATTTTAGAAGACCAGTAAACACCAAGCACAAAGACCATCATATGTGGGCGTATCACAATCAGCTACCAATGAGATATGAAGAGAAAATCTTACAGACAGGAGAAAATAACACATTACATACAAGCAAACAATGACACGTACAACCACTGACTTCTAACACAAATGACAAAGACCAAGAAGAGACCCAGTAATATCTCTTAAATGCTGAAAAACTGTAACTGTCCAACCAGAATCGTACATCTAGTTCCAGGTGAAGACCAAATAGAGACATTTCCAGAGGAATAAAAACTAAGAGGATTTGTAGCCAGCAACCTAAACTACAAAAATAAGCACTAAAGGAAGGCTTCCAGGCTCAAGGGATACGACACTCAGTGGAAACCGGAATCACTGGGTGGGCAGGCAGGGCATGGGCAGTGGTGGGATATGGGGAAAAACAATGGCTTGGGTTCTTCAAAAATCCAATCACAAGATCTCAGACAAATCCAAATCGACAAACATTCCACAAAATGACCTTTCTGTTCAAAAACATCAGTGTCAGAGATGACAAAGGCTAAGGATCTCATTTAAACGACTAAAGAGACTCGACAACTAAATGCGACATGTGATCGCAGACTAGGTGCTACACAGAAAAAAACCATGTTTTGGGGATGATCCGTCAAAATCTGAGTAAGGACTATAAAGCAGTATAATGACATCAATGGTACACTTCCTGTTGTTAATCCTTGCCCTGTAATATGCAAGGGGACACCCTTACTGGTAGGAAATACACAATGAAATACTTTGGGGTGAAGGGGCATCGGGTCTGCAGCTTACCTCCAAATGGAAAACGGTACACGTGGGACATGTTAACAGAATCTTCATAAGGGGCTTATGGGAGTTCTTTGTGCCGTGCTCGCAACATTTCTCTGAGTTTGAAATTGTTTCACAATGAAAAAGTTACAAGCGTCTTTCTTTGTGAATACCACCACTCTCCCCTCCATCTTACCCATCTGGCACTGGTACATGTTCCGGGGACTCTGGTTGTGATCGGAGAAAGGGATGAAGTTGGCGATCACACTCAGCAGGCTGTGGGGGAAGAGTTCCTGGTGAGTGGTAACTCCAGCCAAAACCTCATCCTCAAAGATGGCAATGTTCATGAAGATCTGGAAAAGAGGAAGGACAAGGAAGTTCAGGCACAGAGTACCTGACAGCTAACATATTAACACTCCCTCTCTCTCAGAGTTTGGGACTCAAAGACTGGAACGAAAACCTTCCCCACTCAGCATCATGAACACTGATGGGATCCACTGGGAAGCACAGGGAAGCTTCGGGTCAGAAATACTGTTTGCCTGACGCTTTTCATTCTAAATCCACCCTGGTCCAACTGTAAAGGAGAGGAACAAAGATACTTTGAAGCAGCACAAAGCTCACAGTTTTGCAACTGCGAAGATGTAGGCAAATACTTTAAGTCTGATGGAATGTTCCCACCTCAGCACCTGAGGCAGAGCCAGGTGCAAAGGAGTGGGGCAGGATGGGCAGGCAGGTGATGTGACCACTAATCCTCTCTCAATGAGAGGTCACAAAGGAGGCAGAAGATAAGTTCTGATTTTCTTTCAAATGCCCAATCATTACTAAACAATGACAACACTTTATAAAAAGGTTTTTTTTTGTTGTTTTTTTTGAGAGAGAGAGAGAGAGCACACAAGCAGGGGGAGGGGCAGAGAGAGAGAGAGAGAATCTGAAGCTGACTTCCATTCAACATGGAAGCCTGACGCAGGGGTCAATCCCATGACCTGAACCAAAATCAAGAGTGGGACTGAGCCACCCAAGCGCCCTGATAACACTTTTAAAAAATAGTGGTTAGGGGCACCTGAGTGGCTCAGTGGGTTAAGCCTCTGCCTTCGGCTCAGGTCATGATCTCATGGTCCTGAGATTGAGCCCCATGTCAGGCTCCCTGCTCAGTGGAAAGCCTTGCTTCTCCCTCTCCCTCTGCTGCTCCCCATGCTTGTGTTCTGTCTCTCAAATAAATAAATAAAATCTTCATAAAAAATTAAAAAAAAAAACAAAAACCACAGTGGTTATTAAGTTTCCTGAAGTTGTACACTACACGAGCACACACAGGCACCAATCACAATGCTCTACGTACCTGCTCCATAGTTCCAATTAGTTCTTCTTTGCCTAATTCCAAGTTCTGCACGGGACGCACCAGTCTACAAGGAGTGGTAAACAGGAACAATCCTGGGTACAGACTTGGTTTTCCTGTCATGGGGATAAGGGCCACTTCCATCCAGGGAGGAATTCTTTTTTCTCTCAACACCTGTTTTCAACAAAAAGAAAGTTCAATTAAGGAGCGATGTGTTTTATATCTATCTCTTGCCACCCAGGAAGTGGGAAGAATGGGAAAGGAGGTCAAATATAAAAAGCAGTATGAGGAAATTAGTTATGCCAGTAACATCCTAGTGCCCTGCCAGTCTCATCACCGCACAGAATGCCACTCACCCAGTATCCAGAGCTGGCAAAAGCCCTACTTTCTGGGGGGGGGGGGGGGGCGCAGCCCTACTATGTGACAAACTGGTAATGGGGAAGACTCAGGGAAAGGTAAACCAAGAAGGTGTGTGTGAACGAACACACTAAGTAAAAGTCTGTCCTCTGATGTCTAGAATATAGTACGTTACTGGTTTTATTTTAAACCTATTATTCAATGGGGGGGGTGCCTGGGTGGCTCAGTCGTTAAGCCTCTGCCTTCGGCTCAGGTCACGATCCCAGGGTCCTGGGATCAAGCCCTGCATCAGGCTGCCTGCTCAGCGGGGAGCCTGCTTCTCCCTCTCCCACTCCCCCTGCTTGTGCTCCCTCTCTCACTGTGTCTCTATCAAATAAATAAATAAAATCTTAAAAAAGAAAAACAAAAGAAAAAAAAAGGCTTAGAGAAGCTTCTACTTTAAAATAAAATAAAATAAAATAGAAATGCGATTCTGACCCATGCTACGACATGGATGAACTTGGAAAACATTATGCCGAGTGTAATAAGCCAAACACAAAGGGACAAATATTGTATGATTCCACTGACATGAGGTACCTAGCAAAGTCAAAGTTCACGAAGAAAAGTGGAAGAGCGGTCCCAGGAATTAGGGAAGGGGGAAATGGGGAGCTCCTGCAGAATGGCAGGGTTTCAGTCTGGGATGACGAAAACCTTCCGGAGATGGACAGGGTGATGGTTGCACAACAGTATGAATGTGCTTAATGGCACAGAACTTAAAATGGTTATAATGGTGAATTTTGTTATGTAAATTTATAAACAAAACCGAAGGACAGGGACTTCTGGAGAGGGTGGAAATGGATCCAATTTGAGCATCAAAATGAGCAGCAGCAATGGAATACTCATGAAATGAAACAAGCATCTTATAAATCAATGCTGATGTGAATAAATAAACAAATGGAGAAGGGAAAACTCTACTTACAGAAAAGCAACTCATAAATGCCGAAGGAACAATGGAGTTAGGAAACCATCTGGCAGCCATCACAGTAGTAACAAACTCAGCAAAGAATCCTCAATAGAAGAGTAGTTTTTGTTTTGTTTTGTTTTGTTTTAAGATTTTATTCACTCACTTGACAGAGAGACAGCAAGAGAGGAAACACAAGTAGGGGGAGAGGGAGAGGAAGAAGCAGACGAAGGCAGACACTTAATTGACTGAGCCACCCAGATGCCCCCAGAATAGTAATAATTCTGCAAAGAAGTCACCAGCTCGTGGGGGAAAATCTAATGAGGGCAAGGGCTTTCATGTAGCTTCCAAATCTCTCTTCACAAGTTACTAATTACACAGAAACTGGTAACAGTGCAGCAGGTCAACCTAGAGACTACAACCTGAGAGTGATCATAATTAATACAGCCAGCCTCGGGACAGGCCAGCCTCATGTGCCTCTTGAAAGGATATCCTGAATCACATCATCAGAAAGTTCCATGCCCACATAAATTAAAGAATATCGAATAACTGGCCTGTAGTTTTTTTTTGTTTTTGTTTTTGTTTTTAAGTTAAGACCTGAAAGGCTGAGGGACTGTTCCAGAGTAAAGGAGATGAAAGCAACATGGTAACTTTATGTAATACACGATGCTGCCCGGGGCCCAGCCCAGGATGGCGAAAACAACACCATAAAGGACAATGCCATAAACGACCTGACTGAGACAACTGGTATCATCTGAGTTTCAGGGGCACGTTCCACTACCCTGACGCTAAAAAGTGTACAGTGGGGTGCCTGGATGGCTCAGTGGGCTAAACGTCTGCCTTTGGCTCAGGTCATGATCTCAGGGTCCTGGGATTGAGCCCTGCGTTGGGCTCTCTGCTCAGTACGGAGCCTGCTTCCCTCTCTCTGCCTGCCTCTCTGCCTCCTTGATCTCTCTGTCAAATAAATAAATAAATAAGATCTTAAAAAAAAAAAATGCGTGCTATGATTACTAAGGAGAGAAACTCCTTGTTCTGAGGAAGGATGTTCTGCAATCTTTGTGGAAAAGGCATCTTATCTGTCTACCACCCTCAAATGGTTCAGAAGAAAACACTATGTACCTGTTTATAAAGAGTGTACAAATGGGGGACGCCTGGGTGGCTCAGTTGGTTAAGCAGCTGCCTTCGGCTCAGGTCATGGTCCCGGCGTCCTGGGATCGAGTCCCGCATCGGGCTCCTTGCTCGTCAGGGAGCCTGCTTCTCCCTCTGCCTCTGCCTGCCATTCTGTCTGCCTGTGCTCGCTCTCTCTCCCTCGCTCTCTCTGACAAATAAATAAATAAAATCTTTAAAAAAAAAAAAAAAAAAAAGAGTGTACAAATGGATAAACCACGTGGAACAAAACGTAACAATTGGTGGAACCAGGGATTGGGTACATGGAAGCTCTTCCTGCTGTTCAAACATTTACGTTTACAATTATACCAAAGTAAAACAATTTTAAAAACTAAAAAACCAAAACTAAACTGAATAGACCAGAGCACGAACTACAACTCATCCTGTTGCCAAAGAACAATTCTTCAATGCTCGTCATCTCGTAACAACGCTCTTATTAGGAACATTCCAAGTAAGTTAGTTAAAAGATGTCATTCTATTTTATTATTTATTTATTTATTTATTTTTTAAAGCTTTTATTTATTTATTTGACAGACAGAGATCACAAGCAGGCAGAGAGAGAGGAAGGGAAGCAGGCTCCCGCTGAGCAGAGAGCCCGATGTGGGGCTCGATCCCAGGACCCCAGGATCATGACCTGAGCCAAAGGCAGAAGCTTTAACCCACTGAGCCACCCAGGCGCCCCTCTATTTGATTTTTTAAAAATATACTTTCAAGATCCAGAAGCCAACAGGACATGACTTGTATCTTGCCTATCTTTAGTATTACTTGAAATACAAAGAAGCTATTTTGAGGCCCCCTATAGGCCACTAGTATTTATAAAACAAAAAAAGTTAAAATTTGTTAGAGTAGGGCCTCAAGGAAACTATCAAAAAAAAAAAAATGCTTTCAGGTCAAAGTATCTGTCACTGACCCCAACCTATGAGGCCAGCACAAGACAAGACTCTGCGACTACAGGGGATGTATGGGTACCTTTGCATCATTTTTTTTTTTTTTTAAGATTTTTATTTATTTATTTGACAGAGAGAGAGAGAGAGATCACAAGTAAGCAGAGAGAGAGGGGAAGCAGGCTCCCCGCCGAGCAGAGAGCCCGATGCAGGACTCGATCCCAGGACCCTGAGATCATGACTGGAGCCTAAGGCAAAGGTTTAACCCACTGAGCCACCCAGGCATTTTAGGAATTAGCTTCTGATCTCCAGACCCTCTGACCACTCTGGACAATCCTGCGGCTACCTCAACAATGAGAAAAGGACTGACAATGAAGATCAAGACACAGAATAATTCACTAAGAGGCGAGATCACCTTAAAATGTCGGAGCGAATCTGCAATGCTAGGAGCAAGTTCCTTAGCCACCCAGCCGAGCACGACGCCATCCAGCAGGACAGGGTAGCACTCGCTGTATGATCGGTGTGGAGTTCCGTCAACTGGAGTGACCCCTGGTGAAACAAACACACAGAATGCTCACGTCGGGACGCTTTTTCCCTACTCCAGGTGGGCTCAGCAACCGCTTCGTCATTTTAGACAGCTAGTCATCTTGTCTCTAAGCCACATTTTTTTTTAATTGCTTTAGTGTTTCTAAGTCACTGCAGCAAGGACACACGAGCAGCTAGTGACTCTGTCTGGGGGGAGAGCAGCTGGGGAACAAGGGTGTATGTATACCTTCTATATTTTGATCTGAACCATGGAAACAGATGAACTTTTCCCCCAAAACCTAACTACATGTGACCCTCATAATTTGTGGATTCCACACTTGTGAATTTGCCTACTTGTTAAAATGTATTTGCATTGTGGGCGTTCCAGGACATTCAGCCAAAGCAGAGAGAGCAGCCAGAAGATCCCCAGGAACAAAGACTATGTCTCTGATGACATTGGGGTACAGACTAGATTACTCCTTTTCAACTGTCTTCCTGAAAAATGACACGGTTCCATACTTAGAGATGCAGTGGTCAAGCCACCAGATGCACAGAGAGTGACCCAAAACATTATTTCTGATACTCAATGCAGAATGCTGCTTTATTTCAAATACTTTGACATCTTTTTTTTGGTTGGGGGTTGGGGAGGTGTGTGTGTGTGTGTGTGTGTGTGTGTGTGAACAAAACCATATTTAATTCCTCCTTCACTCATTTAAAACAAACAAAAATGTACCTGACCTACAGAAGAGCCAAGAGATCAGACCAACTCCAGCATAGAAGAAGAAACAATTCTTACAGGAATTCTCGGCTCAGCCTCCAAAGAAGCAAACCTTAATAGTTTGCACTTGTTAAAACCCACATACCCAAATGAGATGGCTTCTGGCCGCACCCCACATACCCAAGCTGCACAGCAGAGCGGGAACAGACGCCGTGTACACAAACTGTGTGACGACCTCGCACACAGCAGTCAAGTGGTTCATGAGGCCGCAGGGCTCCCCGTCTGGGGTGTGCACGGGACACAGGAAGCCCCAGGACTCAGGCAGCAACCTGCGTACCGTGGTGGTTCTCATCTTGGCAAAATCGGCCCCTCTGTGCACACAGCGGAAATGGGAGAGATAGCGTACGAAGTTCAACTTGTCAGCCACAACACAAAGGCCAGAATCTTGTAGGAAGCCAAGACCTTCATAAAACAAAAATCATTCAGAAACCAGGCTCAACTTAAAAACACAAGTCTCGGGGCACCTGGGTGGCTCAGTGGGTTAAAAAGCCTCTGCCTTCAGCTCAGGTCATGATCCCATGGTCCTGGGTTCGAACCCCGCATCAGGCTCTCTGCTCAGTGGGGAGCCTGCTTCCTGCTTCCCTTCCTCTCTCTCTGCATGCCTCTCTGCCTACTTGTGATCTCTGTCAAATAAACAAAAAAAAATCTTAAAAAAAATTAAAAAAAATAAAAATAAAAACACAAGTCTCTTTTGATTTGAGGCTCTGAGGACAAGCACCTCAGGGCACACTATAAATTACACAGTGAGTTATTATAAAGTTTGTTAGCTCTCCTGAGTGGGAAGAGTTTACAAAAAAAGGCAGTAAAACCCCCCAGACTTCCAAATTATATCAGTCTCCTGGTTCTCTCTCTCCTCTACGACTACCTCCTTAGGGGGAAATGTTAAATGAATATGAAACAGCAAGTAACTAAATGGGACCCATCATCGAGGCCGGAAGAATGTGTAAGAAGTTGTTATCCTTGGGGCGCCTGGGTGGCTCAGTGGGTTAAGCCATTGCCTTTAGCTCAGGTCATGATCTCAGGGCCCTGGGATCGAGCCCCACATCAGGCTCTCTGCTCAGCAGGGAGCCTGCTTCCTCCTCTCTCTCTGCCTGCCTCTCTGCCTGCTTGTGATCTCTGTCAAATAAATAAATAAAATCTTTAAAAAAAAAAAGAAGTTGTTATCCTTAAGAACAATCTGCACTGGGGGCACCTGGGTGGCTCAGCAGGTTAAAGCCTCTGCCTTCGGCTCAGGTCATGATCTCGGGGTCCTGGGATCGAGCCCCACATCAGGCTCTCTGCTCAGCGGGGACCCTGCTTCCCTCTCTCTCTCTGCCTGCCTCTCTGCCTGTCAAATAAATAAATAAAATCTTCAAAAAAGAAAAAAAAAACTGCATTAGTACCATCTGTTTGGAAAAAAAAAAAAAAAAAAAAAAAACCCTCCCACACACAAAAAACCCCAGCAGATTTCTGGGCTTTCAATGACCACATAAGTCTTCCAGGCCTTTCTAAAGCACCTGGTTTAGGGACAGGAACACATCTACAACCCTCCCAGACTATCTGTCCCGGTGACTGCTCCTCACAGATCTACGCTGTCTTTAGTATTCTGGAAAGAGCCACAGAGATGCACGTGACAACGAGAAGTAGATTTAAGCTCCACGGATGCCTTGTCTCAAGTCCTTCAGACCGAAACACACTTGTCAAATTTACGACATGAAATAGGTCTTTACTGAAAGGGACAAGATCACTTTCAAAGAGAACCTCTCTTAGCAATATATAAATCTACACTGAGCAAACGCAGTGCAACTAAAACAAAGCCAATCCGTTTAGTTTTTACCTGTTTTAGAACGCAGATTTCCAGTAGCAAGAAGATACTCAAATGGCTTTGTAAGGTCTGTTCCCAGATTAAAAATCTTCATCAAATTTTCAGTGTTTATGGACACATTCGTCTTCTGAGCCCTCTTGTCTAGAGCTATTTTAATAGATACTAACCAAGATTCCATTTTTTCCTGAAATAAAATTTAAGCCATTACATTCAAATTATTCACGTTTTGTATTTACTCCCATGTAATCTGTACATTTGCAACAAAGGCCCACTAATTTATACATTTGACATGGAAAATGGCCTATAAACCTGAAAACCATGCACTATTATAGGTCAGGCATTCTTTTTTTTTTTTTTTTTTTTTAAGATTTTATATATTTATTTGACAGAGAGAGAAATCACAAGTAGGCAGAGAGGCAGGCAGAGAGAGAGGGGGAAGCAGGCTCCCTGCTGAGCAGAGAGCCCGATGCGGGGCTCGATCCCAGGACCCTGAGACCATGACCTGAGCTGAAGGCAGAGGCTTAACCCGCTGAGCCACCCAGACACCCCAGGTCAGGCATTAAGATAGAATCTACAAATGCCTGTAGATGAGAGTTTCTCCACCTCAGCACTACTGACCTTCTGGCTGGATAGTTCTTCATGGTGAGGGGCCCAGCATGCGTGTAGGATGTCCAGCAGTGTCCCTGGCCCTAACCCACTGGATGCCTGTAGCATCCCCCAAGCCGTGACAACCAAAACTGTCTCTGGGCACCGTAAAATGTCCCCTGGAGTGGGGCAAAACTGCCAGTCAACACTCTCAACACTAGTGGTTTGCTCTGGCGTTAGAGTGTTTTCATTAAGATGCTCTTATCAGGGGCTCCTGGGTGGCTCAGTCAAATAAATAAAGTTAAAAAAAATAAAAACTTTAAAAAAAAAGAAAAAAAGATGCTCTTATCGGAGGCACCTGGGTGACTCAGTCATTAAGTGTCTGCCTTCAGCTCAGGTCATGATCCCAGGGTCTGGGATAGAGCCCCACATCGGGCTCCCTGCTCAGCAGGAAGCCTCCTTCCCTCCCACTCCCGCTGTTTGTGTTCCCTCTCTCACTGTGTCTCTGTCAAATAAGTAAATAAAGTAAACAACCAAAAAAAAGGGCTTTTATCAAGCAGTCAGAACAGCTTCTAGGCAGAAACAGACAACAAAAACAAAGCTTTAAGACCAAGCAGCAGCCTGTTGTCCTACCAATTAAAACAACTAAAAGGAGGTCAAAGTCTCCAAATGACACCCAAAATACAAGATGGCTGACAAAAAAGACTGACTCTTTCTTCTCCCAGAAATCTGAAACACAGTGGAAAATAAGACAGAAAAGAAAGAAAAGAGAAAGTCAGGCAAGCGGGGATCAAGAGACATGGGGAGCAGCTCTGTAACCCAAGACAGGAGGAGACTGGGGGAATGAGGAGCTAACCTTGCTCCCCAGTCACACGTTTGCCTCCTGTCACTGTCGTTAACTTGCTAAGTGAGCAAGCAGCATTTCTCACAAGACCACTTGGGCCAAACGTATTTCAGCATTAAGAATTTTCCAGACTCTAGGGGCACCTGGGTGGGTCAGTGGGTTAAAGCCTCTGCCTTCGGCTCAGGTCATGATCTCAGGGTCCTGGGATCTCCGCATCGGGCTCTCTGCTCAGCAGGGAGCCTGCTTCCCTCTCTCTGTGCCTGCCTCTCTGCCTACTTGTGATCTCTGTCAAATAAATAAATAAAATCTTAAAAAAAAAAAAAAAGACTTTTTCAGACTCTAGAAAGGTAGCAGGCGCACAAACCTAACACCTCTGATAAAGACTGAGGCATTGAATTGTAATCAAACACAGTTCTACAGTGAAACATACAAACTGTCACACTAAGTAGAATCAGTAAAAATTATAAATAGCTCCCGCACTGCAGGTCAGTTTTTCCTGCCAAATTTCGTTCTTTTAGGTTCTCGCACTTTTTGGACTGGGTGCGAGTCCCCAGGTGACCGGGGACTTATATGTAAAGGTTGCACACAACAGAGCAAGAGAAGCCAGAGAGGCCTCTCAGAAGCCTTCCTGGGAGGTTCACCAGCCTTTCTGCTGAAAGGTTGAGGCATATGAGGCTGAGCAGATGGTGCCGAGGGCAGGGAAGGGAGACGTCACAGAAGGTGAGGCGTGACGCCCACCTGATCTGTTCTCAAGTTCAGCAAGGGCAGCCCGGCACGGCACTCGCTCTCGCTCCCTCACGGTTGAGAAGCCCTCAGAACCAAGCACAGAAATGAAAGACACTTCAATCTCTGCAGCAACACTCAGTGAAATGGTCAATGCAAGGCTGTGATTCAGATTAGGTCACTGTCGCGTACCTTCCTGAAGATTCCTACTGTGTCCCACGTTCAGAGGTTTAGAAGCTTAAAACAAAACTAGTGCAAAAGGAAATGACACATGGTTAGGCCAGTCACACGGGGTCATTAATGTTACAACCAAGATCTGCTGTTATCTTCACTTAGCCACTAAGAAACATGAAGGACATTTTTTTTAAAAGATTTTATTTATTTATTTGACACACAGAGAGAGAAATCACAAGTAGGCAGAGGCAGGCAGAAAAGGCAGAGAGAGGGCAGGGAAGCAGGCTCCCCGCCGAGCAGAGATCCCAGGACCTTGAGACCATGACCTGAGCCGAAGGCAGAGGCCTAACCCACTGAGCCACCCAGGCGCCCCATGAAGGACATTTCTGAATTTGGTATAAACTAAGATCTTTGATCCAGTCCCTTACTGCTCAGCAAACACACAAAAAGAAAAGGCGGACTATGTAAAACGCCCAAACTACAAATCATAACCACGCAGGAAACAATACTGCCGGAAACTGCCACAACATTCCACGAGAAGGGCAGCTGGCCGGGGCAAGAGCAGCAGGCGCTTACCTTCAGAAACATGAGGAAGAGCTGACCGGGCGTCAGGACTTCCTGATTCACTAGACTATCCGGATTGTCCTCCATGCACTCTCCTTTGGCTAATGCAAAGAGCTTCCGGGTCATGAGACAAAGCATATAAAACTTTTCCGTATTGGATTTCAGGTGGATACAGACGCACTGGCTGTCAAAAGAGAAAGCAAAGCTTAAAAAACCATTTTGGTGCTACTAGTCCTTGATGATCTACCGACCAAGGGGCCTGATTCCTCTTTACCTAGAAGAGCTTACTTGTTTTCAAAAAATTGCTTTTCATCTTCACTGGCAACATAAGCAAAAGGACAGCACATTGTCACAAGGTCCAGAGCTGTGCTGGACAACACGGTGTGACAAGCACCATGTGGCCGTTTACATTTAAATTAATTAAAATTATTTTTTAAACGATTTTATTTATTTATTTGACAGAGATCACAAGTAGGCAGAGAGGCAGGCAGAGAGAGAGGGGGAAGCAGACTCCCTGCTGAGCAGAGAGCCCAATGTGGGGCTCTATCCCAGGACCCTGAAATGATGACCTGAGCCGAAGGCAGAGGCTTTAACCCACTGAGCCACCCCGGTGCCCCAAATTAATTAAAATTATTAAATAAACTTAAGAATTCAGTTTCTCAGTTGTACTGGCCATTCAAGGGCTCCTGATGGGTCTTGTGGCTATATACTGGATGGTGCTAAAAACTAGAGAGTGGTTAGAGAACCCAGAGTCCCTGCCTTGGGGAAAGAAAGGGACGTCCTGCCTACAACTGTTAAATGTTGCATAAAGAAACATGTTTGTCACGTGCAGAGAAATTACGAAAGCAAATGTAGTCAAAATGATACCGACTAGCGAATGGAAGTGTCCACCATACTATTTTTGCAGCAATTCCAGAAGTCCAAAGTTGTTTCAGAGTAAAAGTGTAAAAGTACAATAAAATAAAATGAAACTACCATAAAAGGAAAAGGTGAGGATGGCCATGGAAACACAGGGCTAGCCCCTACTTCCTTAGACCAGAATCCTACCCGCAGGTCCATTCTGAGTCCCAGATAACTCACCAGCACTAACTACAACCGATTAAAAAGAACCACTGACACCTTCCGTCCCACGGAAAAAAAAAAAACACAGTTTAAGCAAAACCACACATACTTAAACAGAAACTCTGCAGCTTGTTCATTTGGACACCAGTCAGGAAGACTGAGCTTGACTCTGAAGCGTTCACCTAGATAGTTAAGAACTTGCTTTTGTGTGGAACAACCCTCTTCCATGACGATCCTTAACATCTGAGAAACGGAGTTCCTAAAGAAAGAGTCCTCCTCTTTGCCTTTCATGAGCTCCTGAAAAATCTGATAATCGGAGAAGCTGACAAGTGCCTAGGGAAAAAAAAAAAAAAGGTTTTCTTTTGAATTACTCATAATAACTAAACCATTTTACCCGTTAGGTAACAATTCTCTATTTTTCTAATTTCCAAGAAAAATTAACACTGCACTATCGGTGAATCGAAATGAACTCTCCAAGATAAGATTTTAAGTTTGTTTCGGCGTTAGAGATTGCTAAGACATTCTGCATCAGTGACGCAAAAGAATAAATGCCTAGACATTGTGACTTGCTGAGATGCTGTTATTCTAGATACAGTAGGTAGGGCTCTCATTAGAGGCTATATGATAAGACGGCAAGATGGCCCCAGTGAGCCTCGCCTTCTGGTATTCACAGCCTTATGCAGCCTCCTCCCAAACTAAGTCAGCACTGGCCCATGTGACCAAGACAATACAGTGGAAAGGCAGATGTGTGACTCTCAAGGACAGGTCATAGAAGGGACTGCAGGTACAGCCTTGCTAACTCAAGCAGCCAGTCCAAAGGCCCATGCGGAGGAACTGGGACCTCCCACCAATAGTCCATAATGATGGGCCAGCCGTGAGCAACCACCCTGGACGTGGACCCTCTGGCCCTGGTCCAGCCTTTTAAATGACCACAGCCCCTACTGACATCTCACTGCAACCTCCTGACATCCCAAGGCAGACGTGTCCCCCAGTCCCAGCCATTTCCAAGCTCCCGGCCACAGAAGTAGTAAGAGAGAAATGTTTACGGATGGTTTAAGCCACCAAATTTTGGGGGATTTGTTATGGAGCAGTTCACAGCTGGTACACCACTAAGGAGACCCTATCCATCCATTCTGCACAGAACGTGACCCCCCAGTGATGGTATTCATAGCAAAAGAAATATATTCACAAGGTCACACCTTAAGTGCAAATCCCAAAGGAAGAAAAAATAGTTCTTTCCGATAAATAAAGTTCAACATAACCGTGCCATTTTCCAAGTAGTGAAGGTTCATATTGACTGCAGAATGTTCCTCCCTCACACAGTGCATTGAGACTCCTATTGAAACAAAGCAAGAAGTCAAAAACTCAGTATTGCCGTAACTGCTCCCATCATTGTTTCTTCTTCTGAATAATGTTTACCCTCTTAAATAAAATTTTTTTAAGATTTTATTTATTTATTTGACAGAGAGAAAGAGACCACAAGTAGGCAGAGCAGCAGGCAGAGAGAGAGGAAGGGAAGCAGGCTCCCCATTGAGCAGAGAGTCCGATGCGGGGATCGATCCCAGGACCCTGAGATCATGATCTGAGCCGAAGGCAGAGGCTTAACCCACTGAGCCACCCAGACATCTCTGTTTACCCTCTTAAAAATAGCCAAATCACCAAGGTTAGCAAAGACTGGCAACCAAAAATGTCTCCAGACCTTGCCGAATGTCTGCTAGGGTGCAAAACCTCCCTGGTTGAAAACCTCTTAGTAACCGAAGCTACAGAAATTTAATCCAACTCCAAAGTTTCCTTCCAGAGCAGGGTCCGTGTCTTATAACACATTATATCACTGGCACCCTGCGGAGCCTGATCACACAGCACTTTATATCCCTCATACCCTGTGGAATCCAGTCAAGAGATGACGGCTTGATCAAAGAGTTCAAATGAAGAAAAGCAGAATTTTAAGATTTTAAGTTTGTTTGCGTTAAACAAAGATCGCTGAGACATTCTGCATCAGTGATGCAAAAGGATAAATGACTAGACATTGTGACTTGCGGAGATGCTGTTATTCTAGATCCAGTACGTAGGGCTATCATTAGAGGCTGATTTTTAGCTCAATTATTAGAATAAATTATTTAACTGCAGGGCTGCCCAAGAATGTAAAATGTTGTCTTAGAAGCCAGGCGCGGTCAAAGAGAGTGCTCAGAGTCCAGGGGGCTGTCTGCCAGGGACCCCAAGAGGAATGCCACGGCAGCCTGCACCAGGAGACTTCTGAGACCCATACCAACCTCTGGTTAAGTCAGGCCAACCTCCATCTTCGTAAGCAATACCATATATACATGTGCTCTTTCAATGTGAAAAAAATGACACGTAATAGAAAGTAGGGCTTTTCACTATAAATTCTTAGCACAGAAATGCATACATTTCTGTGCTAAAACAAAACTTCTCTTTTTTTTTTTTGAAGATTTTATTTATTTAACAGAGAGAGAGATCACAAGTAGGCAGAGAGGCAGGTAGAGAGAGGAGGAAGCAGGCTCCCCGCCGAGCAGAGAGCCTGATGTGGGGCTCGATCCCAGGACCCCAAGATCATGACCCGAGCCGAAGGCAGAGGCCCAACCCACTGAGCCACTCAGGCGCCCCTGAAAAACAAAACTTTTCTAAAAGAACATTCCAAAAGTCACTACAACTTACCATACTGAGTATAGCCAGGCCCTCTGGTTTTCCATTTTGGTCTTATCATTGCAATGGGGAAATTCCTCCGAGGCATAATCAACATTCGGATGACTTTTTCAATGCCATTTATTATAAAATAGCCTCCCATTTCCTGCCAAAGAGATGAATTATAATTTGTTGAACAAAGATACATTAATCGTAATGGACACTGGGAAGGGTATGTGCTATAGTGAGAGCTGTGAGTTGTGTAAAACTGATGATTCACAGACCTGTAGCCCTGAAGCAAATAATACATTTTATGTTAATTTTAAAAAATAAGATACATTAATTGTAAACATGAAACTACCTGCCAGATATAGTGCCAGGTGCACACGGAGGCGAAAGGGTCTACAGATCCCTTGGAAACTGTATGGAATCTGTCAGTGTGTGAACTAACAGTCTTCTCAAGTACATTAAAAAGGTTCTGGGGACCTGGGAGAAAAGTATGGAAGAAAATCAGGGTACTTTCTTCCATTGGACAGGCTCGACCTAACTTGCCCTTCTGTCCCCTAAAATGATTTGTCTTCATATGATATTTAAAAAACAAAACAAAAATAAAAAAAAACTTACTGTAAAGAGATGAAAACAATAGCCATTGGCTTCCAGGTAAATAAGGTTTCCCAAATAAGTGAAAAAAAAAAAAACTTTGTACAAAAACTCTGGAAACCAGAAATTCAGATTAGCTAAAGAGGAAACTATTTTTTCACAGTTCTAGTATCTCATTTCTGTAATAATAATAAAAAAAAACTACTACAGTGGCAGCCCCACTCTGAAGCAGGTGTAAGCATGCTAGGTGCTCTATGTTACCATCCCATTTAATCCTCGTAATAACGAGTGGCACAGTTGTTATGCCCAGCAGAGGGAACAGAGGCTCAGAAAGATGGAATGTGCCCAAACCCACATAAGTGGTAAGTGGAGCATCTGCATGTCAAACCCAGATCTGACACTATCATGCTCATCCCGCCACGTTACATGTTACACAGTCTCCCCACTCCAGGCAGAGTCTGTGCTCCTGATCACTCCAACTCAATACTGCAAAGCCACCTAACGTGGCTGAAAGAGACGCCGAAGGGAAGGTAGGGAATGCGTTTAATATGCTCACACAGTCTTACTGCTGGTAAAGCAGAACATCTCTAAATGTGTATCCTATGGAAAATTGGGGAAAAGCCGCTCAATTCTTCCCCCACAATAATAATGTTCTCTAACTGTATGGCTACTTCTCATACACTGTCTCTGAGCCTCATTCTGAGCCCAGCACAAGATGCACACAAGGGAGCCAGCCCCGTTTAACCTATCCAGAAGAGAAGCAGAGAAGGACAACCTGACTCCTACTGATGAGTGTGGGATCTTCTTGCCCTCACCTCAGGCCTTCTCTAGCATCGCCCAGCCCTGCAGCATACCAGGGGCCCGCAGTTACCTCTGCTTCCTCATGGTGCTCAATGAGGGCTTTGGGAGAAAGGCCGTGTAAGTTGCAAAGCTTAGACTTCACCATGATGGGAACGTAGCCAAGAAACTGTTTAATGATTCCTCTTGAGATTCCATTCACTGCCCAGCTGATATCAGCCTAAAGGGAAAGGAGAGAAAAAAAATACTTAAGAAAAAGAAACTACGTGCATCTACAAGAACTCGTATTTTAAGAGAGTAAGGAAGAAGGCCGGAAAGTAAATGAGCGTATGCTTTCGATTTAGAAGATGGAATCTCTTGGACGACCGTGATAAGAAAGCAGAATTCTGGTATATGCTTTATGAGGCGTCAGCTGTAGTCTCACAAACGCACCGCGTGAGGGTCGCACGCTGTCACTTGTACTGACCGTCAGCTTGCCCCGGTAGGTGCTCCTCCGGCCCCGGCATTCGGCTGGATAAATGTTGAGCTCTTTGCAGATGTTCCCTTTGGGAACCATAGGCGGGCTGATGACAGCGTCCACAATAGTAAGGGAGATGCGCTCATCTTTGAAAGCGAATTCAAAGGGAGGGATAGCCTGAAATACAATCCATACTATTAACTGCTTGCATTTCTCCAAGACCCTCTTTCTCTAGGGTTCTTCCAAACCCCACACGTTCTACACGCACTGATGCCTACCATGCCGCAGGTGACCTATCTAGGAAGAGGGTTAAAGCTACATCCATTCTACTCACACCCAAGTCCCTAAAACGATAACGTACTACTTCAGATCATGACAGTCTACTACAAGTCAGATTCGTAGCAGGCTCGAGGGACAGTTATGTACAGAACAAAGCTGTTCTCTGAACCAAGTGTCTGCCTTCTCTGTTATACTTGGTGTCTGCTAAATATGTAGCCACACAAATGGGACTGCGCCTAACAGGCAAGGATATGGAAACACCTGCTGATTTGGGACCGGACACTCTAATGCCCTTCTTTGATATCTGTACATTTCATTCCATGGTGGCCTCGTTCTGAAGCCAGAGCCACAGGTGGGGGCCATGGTTCTTCCTCTGCCACAATAGCTGCTTCTCTGCACCGCTCCCTGGGGGAAGCTCTGCTCTTCTGAGGAAAGGGTATCATTGAGCTACCCTAGAATCAACTATGAACAACCCCCTAGCCTTAGCATTAGAACAAGAATGCCAAAAGTGGGGCCAAGAAAATAAAGATTCTCCTCCTCATGTCAGTTCAGTTGACCTTTTCTAAATTTTACAATTTTATCTAAAGCTGGCATTGTTTTAGAATTTAGTATTTTATTCTAAAATAAAATTTTAATCTGTCCTGTTTAAGGATTAAAATTAAGCATTAATTTTTAAAAGAGGGAAGATTCACTTTTTCAAGCCATAGCTGCACTATCTATATCTCAATACGATCTCATTACTTGAGATAGTTATGGTCTATAAAGTTGACACAAACACTGGATTAGTGAATACTGAACCACCATTCTGAGGGGAAAGACAAAATTAGGTTCCTGTGGGTCCCCGATCACATTTCGTCAACTGATCAACATATAATCTTGTTTTAAGGATACCTTATTCAATATATATGTTGATTCATTAACACTGAACCCACAGCCAACAGCATTAACTCATGACTGAACAAAGGTTATCTAAAACAGATTTTCTCCTAAGAGGTACGTCGCAGCCTTTCTGTACTTGGAACATTAGATAGCACTGTGCTTGAGGACCATCTTAAACAGTGAAATCACCAATAAAAAGCACCAGAATGAGAAAAACTGGACAGAGTTCGAGAGGGATACTTATTTATAGTACAAGACCTTGAAACAAGAAAGCAGAGCATCACGTTCTTGGGCCTCCGTTGGGATGATGGCCGTTGGGCAATTCAAATTTTTCACCACTCTGCACGTGGTGAATATTTTAAGAGTTTATTTATTTATTTGACAGAGAGAGATCACAAGTAGGCAGAGAGGGGAAAGCAGGCTCCCTGCTGAGCAGAGAGCCCAAAGTGGGGCTTCATCCCAGGACCCTGAGATTAAGACCTGAGCCAAAGGCAGAGCCTTAACCTACACTGAGTCACTCAGGTGCCCCTGCACATGGTGAATATTGACTTGGGGGTTACAAAAAAATTTTAGTGAGTAGGCAATTAATAAATACGAATTCCTGAAAAATGAGAATTGACTGTATTTTGAAAAGATGACTGTGATGTATTAATTTGGACTCAGAGAATGAAGGAATCCATCCCCCTCAATCCCCAAATTGGGCAAAACTCTAAACAAACAAAAATATGACAAAGGCTATTCTTCCCTGGACTCTGTTAGTCATTTACTTTACTGTGTTTTCTGCAACAACATTTTCTCCTAGTCTTATGGTACCAGCTAAGGTGCAGCATCATTATCTGGGCAGGCTACATTTTCTACATGTACTTTTATTTTTAAATTTTTAAATTTTTTTTATTTTTTTATTTGACAGACAGAGATCACAAGTAGGCAGAGAGGGAGGCAGGGAGAGAGAGAGAGGAAGAAGCAGGCTCCCCGCTGAGCAGAGAGTCCAATGCGGAGCTCGATCCCAGGACCCTGGGATCATGATCCGAGCCGAAGGCAGAAGCTTTAACCCACTGAGCCACCCAGGCGCCCCTCTACATGTACTTTTAATTAAAACAACATATTACGAGACATCGAATACAGAAGCAGAAATGGGAATCCAGCTGTCTTCTAATAAGCCAGACATTTAAAAAATGTGCAAAAATATCACTTACCTTTAATTTTTTCTGCTTTAGAAAAAAAAAATTTTTTAAACCATAGCACTAAGTTTTATCATATTTTAATGAAATATCAGGTATTTCATTAAAGTTAAATCTCTAGAAATAGGGGAGTCCCTTAGGGGGCACAAAGCTGATGGAGCCTCCTCAGATCTCACAAAGAACCACCAGCTTGGGCTCTTCAGTGGGATCGCTGCCTCATTCCAGGTACAGATTATCATAAGGATACCGCTTTGGCCCCATGGTCTGGTAGGTGGCATAAGTTTCCCCACCCCGAAACATGAACACCATGAAGGCCACAAAGCCCAAGAGGTGCTTACACATGAGATTTCAGGAAACAGGCATAGGGGATGTGTCCACAAGGCTCCCGATGTACATGTCAAGGTTCCAGTACATCGGTTCATCTCAGTTCAACCTCAGGCCTGGGCGGTCCCAGTCATACCATGGATCCCTCTCCTGCCAAGAGTGGTCAGCGAGCTTCGGGTAGTCGCTGCACCCCATGTTGTCTGTCATCTGAGTATGGCTGGTAGTCTTCCACCCCCATATCATACTTCTTCGCAGCAGTGGCCGGTTCTTCTGGGGTCTTGGGATAGGGCCCCTGGGATATGGCCCCAAGAGCACGTCCTTGGTGATGTGGGAGGCTGTCTGTGTACCCAACAGCACCATGGTCCCAGCTGCCCTTTGCAGCCATCAGACTCCCAGCTGCCCTTTGCAGCCATCAAACTCCCAGAACCACCACCTTCATCCTTCCCCCAAAATATTTTTATTAAAAATGTTAGTATCTAATTGGTTTATCTTTTAAATGAATTAGTGTTCTAAAAACTTCTCAACTTCAATTTCTAATAGAGTAAATACTGATAAACAAAAGCTCTTTACGCTCCCATAAGAATTTTGAGTGGGAGGTTGTTCTGGGACCAAAAAGTTTGAGAACCCACCAGTCTATCTATGACCTCTCCTAAAAAGTCTTGTGTATACGTGCATTTTTATTTTAAAGCAAGTCTTCCTTGATCATCTGAATCCCGGGCTCTTTTTTTCACTGTTTCAATAAACCCCAATGCTCATTAACCTTTATTTATTTATTTATTTTAAAGATTTTATTTATTTATTTGACAGAGAGAAATCACAAGTAGGCAGAGAGGCAGGCAGAGAGAGAGGAGGAAGCAGGCTCCCTGCCGAGCAGAAAGCCCGATGTGGGGTTCGAACCCAGGACCTGGGATCATGACCCGAGCGGAAGGCAGCGGCTTAACCCACTGAGCCACCCAGGCGCCCCTCATTAACCTTTAATTAGATATGGTTTTTCTCAGAGATACGACACAAATATTTCTCATCAGCCTTATCTGTTGCCAAAAGGTGAAGGAGTATTAATTAATCTTCAAAGAAACTTCAATGCTCGTGTATTATTTGGAGAGTTCAAGTATCAGAAACTGGTGAATCTACTACTCCTATTTCTCAGGACACAAATCCTACCCAACAAACCCACACAGTAGTGTCCCCTGAGTTGTGCTCTTCCGATTCCCCTGAGGGAGTGCACTCTCCTCCCCCCTTCAATTCACCTGACCCTGCCTTGTCTCAAGCACCTGGATTAGCCTTGCCTCCTATGTGCTCCAGTTCTTCAGAGTACTGGCACTGACTGCTTCCATGCGTCCCTCTCCTCCACTCCACTCGCAAAACGTGATACCAAGGCCTCAAAAGCAAGAACTGTGTCTCACACAGGACTGCCTCCTCCTCACCCTCAGAGCCTAGCACCTGGAGACAGTGGCTATGCTGACTAAAGGAGACTCGACCTCCGCCCCCCCCCCCGCCCACCTTCACTTGAACTCTCCTACCTTATCCTTTAGATCAATCACTTAACGCTGAGCAAGTATTTCGGCTACCCAATCTCGCTTCTATGCCTCATCTGTTATCTTCCTCAACACCCACCTAATTCAGAACAGGTGTCCAGCAGTTTCTCCCTTTAAAGCTGTGAGCGAAGAAAACCGTGGAAGGACGACCTCCCACAGTACAGTCTTTGGGCGAATGGGCTCAGAACCTTTTCAGGGAAGTTTCTCGGAGAAGTGAAACTCCCAGTGATATGAAAGTGCGTGCGTTGTGCATGGCTGTCACCGCACGCTGGACCTGTCCTACAAAACACTACGGGTTCCGGTCACAAAGAAATCCAGCAGTGACAAACACGTCTAGTATCCCCCTAGTCAAGTAGACTACAATTGCCAGGCCCCGCGCGGGGTCTGGCGCGATCGAGGGGTACAACTATTTGGTATCATATCGGTACCTCCAAGCCATCTATCTAGGACCCCTACCCGAGGCCAGTGCCCCACTCCACCCAGGCCCCACTCCCCACCCCCCCCCCCCCCCGCCTCCTGGATCTCCCACACCCCCAGAGCCACACACGCACCCTGCCACCCGCCTCCCTCCTCCAGCCCCGCGGGGCCCCTCTTCTCTGCCCGCCTCGAGCTTCGCCCAGTCGCGGGACGCGAGGCAAGCGGCGCCAGGCAACGCAGAGCGGACAGGAGCCGGGGAGGACACCGGGCTCACCTGCACCGCGTGGCTGAGCCCCTCGCGCACAGCGTAGTTGAAGGACTCAACATGCGCCCGCGTCAGTTCCTGCAACGCTGGCTTTTGCTGCTCCCGCGGGATCCCATAAGACGGGTCAGTTAAGTGCTTTAGGCTAGGCCCGCTGGGCAGATTCTGCCACCGGCCGGCTGGATCCATGCGTCCGCCTGGATCCATGCGTTCGCCTGCACACCCACAGCCAGAGACCGCTCAGCACACGCGGGGAAGAAGGGCGGGCACGCCGGCGCCCACGGCCTGCTGGGAAATGTAGTTCCTCCGGTTCCGCCGGACTTTGGCCCTTCGATTTTACAGGGTCGACCTGAAACCTACACCACAGAGTGAATGGGCCGGTCTGGAACTATACAGAGCCAGAGTGCGGCGGTCCCACCTATTCCCGGCTCCGCCGAAAGATGGCCGAGATCCGGTTCACGCCAGCTCTGCGCCCAGTTCGTCGAGTGATCTGTTTAGCGTTTATTCGCGCAGTGGATTAGGCCTGGAGGAGAGTGGTCTTCAGAGATTCCTTCCCCTTCTGTTTCCCATGATCACTTTCCGAAGCTGATGCCTGATGCTGACCCTGACTTGTGGAAAAAAGCAGAAGTTGGGAACCAGACCGACTGCTGTCACCACCCAGCTCTTAAGTCGTGAAAACTGCCCTGCGATGGTGAAGAAGTGGTCTGTCTTCGCTAGCCCCCTCCCCACATCTAGACCGGATTCCTGAGGCATGCTGGAGGCCGGGACGTCCGAGGAGACTTCCAGCCTTAAGATCCTTGGAGTTTGTGCGAGTCCTATGAATCACTTCTACCCCCAGGATATGGGTTTATCAAGGAATGCCGGCACATGTTTTTCAACTTCATCCTTTGGGTGTGTATTCTGTATTGTGGCATAATTGGCTTGAAGAAAACCACACGTTTAGAGTGTGCACGTTGATAGGTTTTGATCCATGTATACACTGGGTGGAGCCATCACCATAATTAAGGTAACGAATTAATCCACCACTCCTAAAAGTGTCCTCCTGCCCCTTGGGAATCCATCCCTTCTGTCAGTCTTACCTCTACCTAAGTCAGCTGGTAGTTCTTATTCCTGTATCACTTTTAAAAGTTATCTTCTGTTTCTATTCAATGCTGACACCATTAAACCTAACGAGATGGGCACACCTGCACCCTAAATCCTGCCTCCTCCCGTTTTATCATGTCTCTGCTCCTTCAAAGGAAAACTCTTCCTTTGTCCCCCCCGCCCCCCCCAGTCAGGAACTCTTTGAAGGCAAGAGAATGAGGGGATTATTGTTGGAACAGCCATTTCCATCAGCTTACAAATTTGCTAGAAAAGCTGTTAAACAGAACAATACAAAAATAACTCACTGATTCCTTGTCCCTCTTCAACTACCAAGACTCCTCTTCAGAGCCCAAGTTCTGAACGGATCATCCTCACAATCTCTCCACTGCTTTCAAGGTTCATCCATGTTACAGCAAGTTTCAGTACTTCTTTTCTTTCATGGCTGAAGAAAAATGCATCGTCTGGCTACGTTACATTTTTAACATTTGGTAGAATTTAGCAGTGAAGCTATTTGATGCTGGGCTTTTCCCTATGAAAAGATTTTTTGGTCATTACTTCAATCCACTTTTTACATCTGTTCAGATTTTCTGTATCTTCTTGAGTCAGGTTCATCAGTTTTGTGTCTTTCTAGGAATGTGCCCTTTTGGGGCAGGTTATCTAATTTGTTGACATAAAATTGTTCATAGGAGTCCCCTATAATCCTTTTTTTTTTTTTTTTTAAGATTTTTAAAATTTATTTGACAGACAGAGACCACAAGTAGGCAGAGAGGGAGGAAGAAGCAGGCTCCCCGCTGAGCAGAGACCCCAATGTGGGGCTCGATCCCAGGACCCTGAGATCATGACCTGAGCCTAAGGCAGAGGCTTTAACCCACTGAGCCACCCAGGCACCCCGCCAAAATATTTTACTTTTTTGACAGAGAGAGAGAGAGATGGCACAAGTAGGGGGAGTGGCAGAGGGAGAAGCAGGCTCTAGGCTAAGCACAGAGCCCAACAACTTGCAGGGCTCAATCCCAGGACTCTGGGATCATGACCCGAGCCGAAGGCAGACTCTTAACCAACTGAGCCACCTACACGCCCTCTACTGAATTTTTCATTTGCATTACTGTACTTTTAAAAGCCAAAATTCTTACTTGGTACTATTTTTATAGACATAGATATATAAATTATATAAACAATTTATATCTCTTTAATGATATTCTCTCTGGTGACACCATTCTCATCATTCTTTTAGTTCTTTAAACATTTAAATAGCTGAACTAAAGTCTTTGTGCAATAAGACCAATGCCTGGGCTTCCTCAGGGTTGGTTTCTACTGATTGCCTTTTCCCTCCAAGGGCCATACTTTTTTCTTTGCATGTCCCATAATTTATGCTGAAAACTGGAAAAATGTAATACTATGTTGGGGCAACTTTGGAAACCAGATACTCTATCCTCTCCAGGATTTATTGTTGTCATGGATTAGACTTTCCTGAAATAATTCTGTAAAGCTTCTATTCTTTGATGTGTGTGGCCACTGAAGTCTTTGCTCTTAGCTTAGTGGTCAACTAATGATTGAACAGATTTCCTTAAACACTTGGACCAGTAAGTCTCCCTGTCTTTGCCAAGGGTGTGTGTGTGTGTGTGTGTGTGTGTGTGTGTGTGTGTGTGTGTCTGCGCATGCGCCTTGGGCATGCCAGGGAGGCTTGTGTAGATCCTCCTGGTCATATAGAGGTAAAAACTGAGGGAATTCAGGGTGCTGGGGTGGCTCAGTCTATTAAGTATCTGACTCTTGTTCTTAGTTCAGGTCTTGATCTCGGGGTTGTGAGTTCAAGCCCTGTGCTGGGCTCCTACTTAAAAAGGAAAAAAAAAAAAAAAAAGCTGCAGGAATTCAGGTCTCCCCAGGCCTGCACACAGCCCTATCCATGTGTGTGGCCTTCTTTGTTCTTTAGAACTTTTTAAAACTTCTGATGGATATCTCATTCCCCATCTTTTCCTAAGTTTTTTGGTCAGCTTGTTGTTCCTTCCAACTTTTACGGCCATCCCAGGACGCTGATAAACAATTGCTGATTATTTTTAACAAACTCACGTAGGGAAAAGGTTGTTCACACCAGGCCCACTTTGAGAAGTGCCGAAGACAAGCCCTGAGATGAGGATTTACATGGAACAGCCAGACAGGTCAAATAATGACCATTCACTGGGAATGGGGCTTTTTGGAGGAGCTTCAACCCCTCTGTATCCTCCAATTGTTGCTAGACTGGCGTTTTACCATGATCGTGGGGCTTTTCATTTGCAAGGCTACTATGGAGCTAAGAAAAGGGGAATGAAAATAGAGTGAATTAAAACATTCCAAAACTTGCTATTCTTACCAAGGTAGAATGGTTTTTCTTTAATAAATGTTTCTGGATTGTCGCAAGCCGTTGGTTAATTTCTGGACAGTTTTTGCCAGTGTTTCCATCCCTTTCAAGGAGAGAGGTTTTGCCCTGCTGTTCTTACTGATGTCCTCTCATGTGAATTTTGAAAAGGAATCTTGGCTTGCAGCAATCAACCTATGCAAAGGATTCCCTGGGACAGGGGCTCATTTCCCTTTGCCCTTAGGGATGTTTTGGGGGAGACATCTTTAAAATATCACTGAACCTCTGGGGCCATGGGTAACTTCAGGTTCTTTAAGGAGAAGGGGCAGCTCCTGACAGCAAGCAGGACCAGCCCATGAAGAGAAGTCCTCCAAAGGCTTTGAACCTGTCCACTCTCGGGATCCCAAGTAGTTTCCTGCCTGGGTCCCTGTCTGCTTGTCCCTGCACCCCGCCCATGCAGTCTACACCTAGTCTGGTAGGTGTGTATCACATCAAATCAGAAATGTGTCTGGAGTGCTTAAGCCAGGGTTTCCATTTGTGGAAGGCCACAAATCTTTGTGCCAGAAGATGTTTATGGAGCGAAAGCAGCCGTACATGGGAAAGAAGTCCAAAGCATTCAGCCTCATCACACAGGAAGTTACAAGTTAACTACAATTTATATAAATGACACTAAATGCCTGAGGTGGTGACGCTTACAGATATTCATATACATGGCCTTAGTGAACTCTTAGACCTTCACGGTCTTCCCGCTGATTGTAGTCATTTTATGAAGCCCCTCTACCTCCTCCGATGTCTGAAGCACACATAATGCTTTCTCACAACCATGGGTCTCACCTGACCAGCTGTAGCACGATTCAGACAACACACAAGGCAGGGAAGAGATGCACCGGATTCTGGCAGCAGAAATTATTTCAATGCTTCACCTCGGGGGAGCACATGACAGTTTCAAAGGACAGTCTGTTGGCTTATGTCTTGGGTAACATGCTGTGTCAGCAAGCAATGCCACATCTGGCCTGTGTTTGTACCGCCTGTCAACCAAGTTTGTTTGTTTTTAAGAGTTGGTTAAAAAGAAGAAGAATATGCAACAAAGAATCTGTTTGGTTTGCAAAGCCTAGAATATTTACGACTCTGACCCTTTCTGGAAAAAGTCTGCCTACCTGAGCAACGGAACTGTGGATTCATATAACCAGTGATATCCTAGGCCAGTCAACCACCATGATGAGATGATAGAACCAAAGGGCACAAAGACGCTTGAAATATTACTTTAATGCTCTGGGCATTTTAAACATTCATAAAATCACCTTATTTCAGAAGTCATTTCCTCTTAGGTACAGATTCTGCATCTAGGATCAGAGACAAGTGTATCACTGAATTTTCTCCACAGCACCCACATGCTGCAGGGGACTTACTCTGGCCCCTTGTGTTCTCTGGCAGAGTCCCCCACCCCCACAACAGGGCTGGATCCACACCTGCTTGACACAACCGTGGCTGTCAACAAAAACACACTCTGTAGCTTTGCTGCTGTTTGCAAATTCTGTGGATCCCATACATTTCTGACACTACCAGATATCCCGAGTCTGGGATAATTATCCTGAGGTGCTAGTGAAAGGGCGAGTGCGCAGGTAAGCATGCCAGCACCTGCTCCACTGAATCATACAGACACTGAGGCACTTCAATGTTCTGGGTAAAATCGAGTTTATGATTACCACAGGAGTTAATGAGGGAAGGGGCTTTTCTCTCAGTAACAAATACCCTTAACACATATTTAGCAGATGTATAAATTCCTGGCTGTTTACATTTGTTGTCAAGGCTTCACAAACTGTTTAAGGAAATGAAAGCATGTTTGAGTTTACAAATGCTGGACAAGAAGCAAAACGAGAACATGCTTAGACAGCAGTTGCTTGTATCATGAATATGTAGGTCAACACGTTGACCAACATGGTCATTCCTCAAGAAATGCCTGTTCTTCCTAAAGGAACTTTTCCAAAAAGTCCTAGATCTTACTTGATTATTCTAAGGTAGCAGTGTGTTTGTCCTTCCTTCTTAAGCAGTGGTTCAAGGCATCTCAAATCATACTGATGCCTCAGGTTCTGATTTCATTGGTCAGAGGTGGGAGAGAAAGGGTGTAAAAACCAGCATTCTAAAAAACTCCCCAAGTGATTCCAGCATATAGTCAGCACTGAGAACCTTGGTACCACAGGTTCTTGAGTCTTCCTAACCTCACCTGTCCTCACTAGAAGTCCCTGAGGTAGTCTCCAGGTCAGGCAACAATCCCTTTCATGAGATAAGAATCTAAGGCACAGAGAAGTTAATGGGTTCATCTCACACAGTGCAGTCAAATGACAGTGCGAAGATTGGAATTAACATCTCCAAATAAAGAACACCTCCTCCCCTAGCAACTGGCGACACATACGCACTCTGCATGTAGGAAGACTGAGAGGCGAGGCACTACCATCTGTGCCAAAGGTATCATGGAAGGGTATGGAACAATTCTGAGCCAACCATCCCACCCGATCAAAAACTAATGCATGAAATAGATATTTATTTGAAACCATGTGAGGAATGAAGCATAATTTTCTTTGTAAAGCTTTACATCCCTCACATATATGCCAGTGGTTGAGGTTTCTTAGTAATTCTGTCAAGATCCATGGACTTGCACCATCTAAATTCTTAGCTCTGTCACTGTGAGAGTTAGGAAACTCTCAAATGTCCCCTTAATTTAGGTCCAAAAGATCATTACAGATCTACATTCACGTGTGATAACACAACAAAAACCTCCATGCTCCCCCTGTCACCAGTCCACAGAGACTTCCCAAGGACTGAGTAGTTCACACTTTCTAGAAGGGTGTGCACCTTGTCATGATCTGCTCAAAGTCCCCAAACACTCATCAAACAGTGCTGGCCTTCCAAGACTGACTTTCCCTGCTGACTGTTTAATTTCACTCTGGATGCAAACCTTATTGTCTGTATTCTGGGTAACCAGAATATTTTGTAATTCCAATTTGCAGAAGAGCCGAACCAGTTGGGCCTTTCTCCTTCACCTCGACATAATGCTACCACGTCCTACACCCACTGCTGCATCTATGAAATACTCCTTATCCTTTCTTCACCGTGAGCTCCCACATCTCATCGTATTTCAGGAGGCATTGCTCTTTTCCCTTTTTAGGAAAGTCTCCCTGACTGCAGAACTGTTGTCTGGTACCACACAGAAAGAATAATGGGGCACACATATACACAAAGGAAGAACACAGCACATACTGGACAAGGCCTGCTGTGGTTCCCAGTACATTCTAAGAAGGACCTGCTCATTCGGCTCACGTTGGAACGCAAGTAGCATCTTGTTCTTCCCACTGCTAGGGATATAGTCTCCTGAAAAATCTACAGAATATTTGATCCAGTGAGTGGAAACTACACCTAACAGGACACATTTGTTGACTTACAAGATGCTGTATAGAGCTCTGAAACCACGTCTTTCCCATTTTAGAAGATTCCCCCATTCAGGCCAGACAAACACTCATTTAGACCCTCGCCTGGCATGCAGAGGCACAAGCAGGCAGAGAATCTTCCCTGGATCCAAACGTGCCCTTCTAGCTCCTGCAGAAGGTGCTTTGAGGGCAAGAAAATGGGGGAGAGCTACCTGTGTCTGGGGCAGTGTCACCTGGTAGGGTGTGTGTGTGTGTGTGTGTGTGTGTGTGTGTGTATTTGTGTGTGTAACTCTACTTCTCCTACCCTCTAGAGGGGTTTTTACAGAAGTTAAAACAAAAAAAAAGCGAGCCAAAGGGAACTTTGCAAAAGTGCATGTAGAATTCTGGTTAAAACAAAGATAAGTGAGGATCATCATATTTCCAAAACCTACCACACCCAACTATTAAGTAAAGCAAGACATCGTGTTTTGTTTTGTTTTGTTTTCTCTCTCATGCTTATTTGATGCTTATGGGTTTGTGGCAAACTTGCTGCTTGGTTTCTAAAACATGCACAGAGCAGATCGAGAGCAGCATTTGCTGTTTCGGTGCCTAGCCCACACCGGCCCTGACAGGTGACTGACCAAACGCCGTCAGGAACATGATGAGGAAAGCCCCCTTCGCTCCCTGTGAGGTGGCGCCCAGCACAAACCCGAGCACTGTTGGTGCATGCTTGTCCAGACTTCCACGGGCAGGGTGGTGCGGGGAGAGATGGGCAGGGAACACACTGGCAACCTCCCGGACGCTATAATATCCAATCCGTGTCCCAGACAGAAGGGTTGCAGCTGGGCATGGAGCTAAGGCACTAAGGCTGCAGCAGGTGGAAAGACACCAACAAAAGGTCCAACAGTCTCAACCCCCAGGGAGGAGAGGCGCTGCTCACAATGCTGCCTTAGGATAAAAACTGGATTTTTTTAAAGGATGAGAACATAAAATAATCAAATCCCTGTCTTTTCCCCTTAGAAGAGCATTTGACTCCCCCCCCAGAGCAACTGGCTTCCGTTCTCACATCTCAACAGCAGCGCTGAGAGTGCCACCTGGAACCCCTGAGCCACCGCTCTTTGGGGAAGCTGCCTTTTCTTCTGGTGTTCTCCCTTCTGTCGCGGCTTTGCCGGTTGCCTCTCTTTCTCCAGTCCTGGCTTGGTGGTGAGCCACCCTGACAGTCCACCTTCCCCTGGAGCAGGAGCTCGTGCTTCTTCTGAGGCAGCTCTGAGCGCCTCCCTCGGTCACAGCCTGATGAATGCCGCCGGCTGGACGTGCTGCGGCTCCACGTCCGGGGGTGGGAAGACACTGGAAATGGCTATGTCCACGATGCCCTGGCAGAGTTCTGCATAAAGCTTCCTGAAATGTGTTTTAAAAAGTATCATTGTAGACGGTCATCAAAGTCCATGTGGAAAGTCAATAGATACTTTTTCACCGGAACCTGCCCTAGGTGTTCCATCTCATGACCAAGTTCCTAAAAATGGTTTCCATGGTACATACAGATGCTGCACGAGCATCAAGCAGCCCCTTAACAAATACTTCGGGAAGGTCTCGGGTGAAGAGACCAGTAACTCCTGCTCTCACTGGCAGGGAAGACGGGCAATTTCCATAGAGTCTAAGCGCCATCTTGCCTGCCTGTGGTGGGTATACTTGGAGGGAAAGCACCTTCTCAGTGTGGCTGAGGAGACCCTAGGAGAGACTCCCCAGGGGTGCCAAATAGGTGACACCTGGGGAATGAGTGAGCTCAGACAGAGGATGACGGGGTAGAAAAGAGGAGGGAGAGGACAGATAGACCCAGAGAGACAGAAAGGAGCGGGAAAGAAAAAAGAGAGGAGGAGAAGAGAAAGAGTGTGTTTGTGAGGGGAAGAAGGAACAGTGCGCACCGAGAGTGGATTTTATTGGGGCAAGAGCAGAAGAGGAGATCCCCGTTAGAAGGCTCCTGCAAAAGCATCCACAGTGATGGAAGAGGACCTGTGGGAGAGCTAGGACAGTGGGGGTGGAGAGCAGAAGACTGCCAAGGCTGGAGGCTGAGCTGACCAGCTCCCAATGCACAGAACCTGAGGGTAATGGAAAGGAGGAGGCTGCATCTTGGTCAGGATTCCAGGTTAGATTCTGTGGGGAGGGGAGGTGGGCCTTCACAGAGATGCGCGAGTCTGGGGCAGGGCGTGCCTCTCAGAGACATTCACAGACATCCCCGCAGGACGGTGGGCAGGCAGGTGCACACATGGCTCTAGAACTCTGGGCTGTGATGTAATCTGGTGGCTTTAAAAGTATGAAGTTGAATAAGATCACATTCAGAGAAAGCATAGTGGAGAGAGAAGACAAACACCCAGGGCTGAGGCACTGACTGGGGTCCACTGATGAGGAGCAAGAGGCCAATCATGCCCACATCTCCTCAGCCAAAGCTTCCCACTACAGAGTGTGTCTGAAGCCACAACAGAAGAGCATCTCAGCACCGTGTCAGCAGCTCCCTCAGATACTGGTGGGAGGTCCAGGATGTCCACACGGAAGGGGGCCGCTGGACCTGGTAATATGGACTTAGCTGGGGACCTTCAAAGAACATTTCTGTGGGGTGGAGGAGATGACATCCAGCCCAGGATGGACCACAGCACGGATGAGGACAGAGAAAGAGGAACCAGCCTGAGCAGACACTGCATTCCAGAAGTCTGGCTACAACAGGAGCAGGGAGGAGGAGTTACTGGAGCAGGACGTGGCCTCGAGGGAGGGCTCTTTATAACTGCTGAGGAAATCTGCTGCATATGCACGCGCTGATGGGAACCATACCCCGAAGAGGGAGAGGGAGGAGAAGCTGACACTGAATGAGGAAGGCAAAGGGACATGGGACAGGAAGCAGGGTGGAGAGGGCACAGGACACAAGGGATGACTGAACCTTTATTGGAAGGACAGGGGAACAGAGGCATGCCGCTGTTTTCCAGCCGTCCTGCTCACCTCTCCTTCCTCCTTCCAACTCAGTTCCAAGCACCACCTCTCAACGGCAGCCCTCTGCTCAATGATACTACTTTAACATCCTTGATCAAGGATAAAGCATGTCCCAGTTTGTAACCTTATTTGTCTGGTCCTTTGTCATGCCCACAGTCTTTCCAAGGACAGGGCCTGTGTCTCAGCTCATGATTGGGACCCCCATACTGGGGCCTGGGAGGTTAGGGGTACTAACGAGTATGGGTTAGCTGAAGGGACTGCCGAACAAGAAGAATCACACATGCCATGTCACAGCCACTGAGCAAGTGGCGAAGGCCTGGCTCCTAATGAAAGAGTGGCTTGTGTGTCAACGATGCCCCTTGTAGGTCCAGAACTTTCTCCTGAACGTGTGGACGATCACCTCAATTCCTCCAAGATGCGGACGTGGGGAACCATGAAGGGTCCTGACCTGATGAAAGTGAATCTTCAGAAGAACCAGCAGCCTTCGAGGATCATGTCCAGCTGCCCCTAACTTCAAAGGCCTCCATGAGGCTTTCACGGGCAGGGTCTGCTCATCTGTGCATCCCCCACAGAGCCGGGCACAAGGCGTGGTCCCACTGGATGCTATGTCCCCCTTCTGAAGGCTCTCCCCTCCGCTCCATGGTACATGTGACACTCTTCTCTTACATCCCCATTCTAGCTCCACTGTGTCTATAGTGCCTTCTCAGAGTACTTCCTGCCTGGAGAACACCCTCAATTTCTTGGTTATCATCATCCCCCCCGCCAACTCACAGGACCCCATTCCCTGAACTGGTCACACAGGAGGGTCTCCTCTGACAGTTACTAGCTTTCTTTGAAACTCTCACAGCAACTACCACCCACCTAAGCACAGACTCCTGCTCAACACACGGGAGAATTGGGAAGGACTGACTCAGCAGAGCCCCCTGCTGGCCAGGGTCCTGCCAGAGGCCATCCTCCCTCACAGCAGTTAAAACAGCCTCCACTTGGACACGTAGGTGAAGAGAGACTCACCACCTTGCCAAGACAGGCTATTCCAACTGTGGAACCAACTTCCCATTTGTTAAAACACAGTGGTGTTCAGGCTTACTGAGCACAAGCTGGGGCGCCGTTGACCTCAATGAGCCACACCTTCAGCTCCTCGTCCACCATGAAGTCGAAGCCAAAGAGCTGGAAGCTCTGGTAAGGGAGGTGCCTGGTGCTAATGGCGGGCTCCACGCTCATGAGGCAGCTTCTGCGGGGCAAAGGGGGAGAGCTCACTGAGAATGGGTTGGTTGAGGGAGAAGGAACACGGAAGATGTGCTTGGATGATTTTGTATCAAAAGTGATGATAAAAAATCCACTTGGACTTAATTCTCTCTTTTACTTATTTTATTTTTTAAAGATATTATTTTGAAGTAAGCTCTACACCCAGTGTAGGACTCAAACTCATAGCCCAGATGTCAAGAGTTGCACGCTCCACCAATTGAGCCAGCTAGGTGCCCCAATTCTCTTTTAATTACCAATGATTATTCAAGACAAAGCTACTTATCAAGCTACTTGTTAGAAAACTCTGTAAATACTCATGTTCTTACAGGTAGGGGCTGCTTTCCCAGCACAGTGTTAAGTCACCATAGCCCCTGGAAAGGTGGCTTCCCCCAACAGGAGACTGATGCCATGTTTGTCTGTAATAAATAAAACACTCCCGGGACGCCTGGGTGGCTCAGTTGGTTAAGCAGCTGCCTTCGGCTCAGGTCATGATCCCGGCGTCCTGGGATCGAGTCCCACATCAGGCTCCTTGCTCGTCAGAGAGCCTGCTTCTCCCTCTGCCTCTGCCTGCCATTCTGTCTGCCTGTGCTCGCTCTCTCTCCCTCTCTCTCTCTGACAAATAAATAAATAAAATCTTAAAAAAAAACAAAACAAAACAAAAAAAAAACACTCCCATGCATTGTTGCCATGTAGAAGAACTGGACTACCATTTGGTGAAGAGCAAAACTGGCAGTGAAGTTGGCCTCATTCATTACTTTCATTAGCTTCAGTTCTAATGCCAAATTATTACTAATTAAAAGATTTAAATATTAAAATACAAAATAGAATTACTATTAACATCAACTACTGTTCAAAAAAAATTGGAAAAAAAAACAGACAAACTGAAAACACGAAAAAGTTGAACATGAACTTCAAAAACATACTGAGTTAATACATGAGATCTAAGGTCAGGGGCCTCAGGCCAGAATCTTAGGCAAGTTTTTAACCTCTCTTAGCCAAGCTTTGATTTCTTTATCCATAAAGGAAGGGGTAAAAATAATACCTAGTCCTAGCACTGGGATGTTCAATGAGATAATTACATAAAGAACTTATGAGGGCACCTGGGTGGCTCAGAAGGTTAAGCATCTGCCTTCCACTCAGGTTGTGATCCCAGGGTCCTGGAATCAAGTCCCGTGTCAGCTTCTCTGCTCAGTGGGGAGTCAGCTTCTCTCTCTGCCCCTCACTGCCCCACCCCTCCTTGTGCTCTCTCCCTGTCAAATAAATAAAATCTCTCTCTAAAAAATAAATAAATAACTTACTACTGATAAATCACTATTTTGTATAACCATCCAGAAAACCTATGTCATTTCTGTTGTTTTTTTTTTTTTTTAAGATTTTATTTATTTATTTGACAGACAGAGATCACAAGTAGGCAGAGGCAGGCAGAGAGAGAGAGGAGGAAGCAGGCTCCCTGCGGAGCAGAGAGCCCGATGTGGGACTCGATCCCAGAACCCTGAGATCATGACCTGAGCCGAAGGCAGAGGCTTAACCCACTGAGCCACCTAGACACCCTATGTCATTTCTGTTTCATGCGGATCTTCCCTGACTTTTTCCCTCAACTGAATGTTGGGGTAAAATATCTATTTTAGTAATAATGTATGTTATGATGACTCTAAGATTAACAGAAATAGCTTTCCTCCTACATAACTATATGTTTAGAAGGAAAAATGAAGGAACTGGCTCTCATGTGACTAAGTCCAAGATGTATCCATACAAGTATGTTTTGACTCATGACTTTCAAGAACTAAGACCTCCCTGAACTTGGAGCCGGAATTTTGCTTCCCAAACCTCCCTCCACCACCACATCCCCCCACCCCAGCCCAAGCATCAGCTTACTTTCTACCCCCTGCCTAAAGGAAAGTATTTCTATGCATATGTTTAAACCTTTAAAAGTAATTTTGGGCAGTTAGCCATTTAAGAATCAACTGGAATGAAAATTTCTTCTCTCATTCATCTTTAACCTGCACTGGTAAGCCACCCATCACTTTTTTTTCTTTCTATAGCTTTATCTGTACTCTTTAAGGGAATACCCTTACCTTTTCTTTTAATTAAAAGACCCTTTCCAATATTATAATTAAGAAAACTTGTACATTTAATAGAGGCTCATGGTTAAAAAAAGAAGAAGGAAACCCCCCCCACCCAAAATGAAAGAAACACTGTGCTCAAACACATAAAGGAAAAACTAAGAGCCAGAAGTAAATCAAAATTAAATATTACTTTTTTTAATATGCTAGAAGCTCAAGATTAATAATTCACTTTAAATAGTTTTTTTTTTCATCATCAGAGACTTTAGACAGTACATCTTTTTCCAGCAGGAGTGGGAAGGGAGGGAGAGGCTAGCTGGGGGGATGGGGGGAAGAAAAACCGTGAGAGTTGTTAGGAACATGTATAGCATCAAAGTAGCAACACTCTCTGAACTATACAGGACAATGGTGGGGGTAATAAATATCTAATAAATTTTTGCCTAAAATAGGAAATCTTTATTCAGCGTACTTGATTTATCTGGTGTCAGAATTCTAAGCACCTACAATCCCTGAAGAAATAGGATTCTGGTTATTCTGCCAGACTCGATGTAAGAATACGTTAAGGAAAAAGCCTCAGTCATTGCGATAAGGTGCTAATGACACGACAGATAATAGACCAACAAAAGAGAATGGAGATCCCTAACACAAATGGCCACCTGATTTATAACAAAAGCTCACCAAAACGCAGTGGGAAAAGACCAGTCTTATGCACAAATGGTCCTGGGTCAATGGGATACCCCGTAGAAAAACATGAAACTTGACATATAAGAATTCAGATAGATTAGAGGTCTACAATGTAAAAGATAAAGACCAAGATGCCCATCAACCATAGAAGGGATAAACCATGTAATACTCACACCATGAAATATTACACAGCAGTATAAAAGGTAAATCACTGCTATATGCAACAATATAGATGAAACCCATACCTACAATTGTGAAAAAGTTGAACATGAAACAGGAAATACAGTATAATTCCATTTACATAAAATGTAGAGTGAGCAAAAGGAATGGATGATGATAAAAGTCAGAAGAGTGGCTATCTGTGGCATGAAGTATATATTTTGAGGGAGTCTAAGGGAGTATTGGGGGTGCTGTAAATGTTTTATATCCTCATTCATGTGATGATTAGCTGAGTGTGTGCCTAATTAAAAGTTCACTACACTGTACACTTAATGATTTGTGGATTTTACCATATGCATGTTACACCTCAATTAAAAAAAACTATTGGATTTAGTAAACTATAATAAATGAATAACACTAAAAAATTATTTCCAGGCATATTAAGAAACAGGACCAAAAGGAAAAAAAAATAAACAGACAATAGAAACAAGATCCATAAAAGTCAGGGGTTGGCAAACTTTTTCTATAAAGGACCAGACAGTAACTATTTTAGGTTTTGAAGACTACACATGGTCTCTGTTACATATTCTTTAATTTCTAAAAAACCTATTAAAAATGTAGAAACTATTTTTAGCTCATGGCCTATTTGAAAACAAGCTTTAGGTTGGATTTGGCCCATAGAACAGAGTTTGCTAACCTTTACTACAGGTAATTCAGATTTCAGACTAATCAAATAAAGATGTTAAAGAATTACCATTAACATGTTCAAGATATAATTATTAGACAAGTTGGAGATTTCACAAAAGAATTATAACCTAAAAAGAGTCAAATGGAAATCCTAGAACTGAAAAGTACAATACCTAAAATCAAGAACTCAACAGATGAGTTTAACAACAAATTTTAATGGCCTTTTCCTTTTTTTTTTTTTAAGATTTTATTTATTTATTTGACACAGAGAGAGAAAGAGACAGTGAGAGAGGGAATACAAGCAGGGGGGAGTGGGAAAGGGAGAAGCAGGCCTCCTGCCGAGCAGGGAGCCGGATGTGGGGATCGACGTAGGAATCGATCCCAGGACGCTGGGATCATGACCTGAGCCAAAGGCAGATGCTTAACGACTGAACCACCCAGGCATCCTAGGCTTTTTCCTTTTTAAGCAGGTTTTAATTGCTAAAGAGAGAGATCAAATGATACACATGGGAGAAACAGAAGACAGTGAAAAAAATTGGCATCCATGTAATTAGAATCCCAGAGGAGAGAAGAATGGGACGAAAGCCCTAACTGAAAAGATAGTGGCCATGAATATCCCAAAACAAATAAAGACTTGAAGCCACAGATCGGAGAAGCACTATGACACCTATGTAATAGAAGCCAGAAGACAATGGTAAGCCATCTTCTAAGTGCTTTAAAAAAAGGGTGGGGGGGGGGATTCTGCTGATCTAGAAATCTGTTTCCAAATCAAATGTCTTTTTTTAAAATTTTTAAAATTTTATTTATTTGAGGGAGAGAGACAATCTCAAGCAGACTCCCCACTGAGGAGGGAGCCCAACATAGGGCTTCATTTTACAACCCTGAGATCATGACCTGAGCCAAAGACAGACACATAATCCACTGAGCTGCCCAGGTGCCCCCCCCCCCCCCTTTTTAAAGACACTTGCTTTGGGGGCACCTGGATAGCTCAGGTCAGATCTCAGGGTCGTGAGATTGAGCCCTGCATCAGGCTCTGCACTCAGTGGGGAGTCTGCTTGGGAATCTCTCTTCCTCCTCCCACCCCCCGCCACCTCCTAAACAAGCTCTCTCTCTCAAAAAAAAGGAAACTGATCCTAGACAAAATTAAGAAAATAGATGAAAGAAAAAGAAACAACAAAAATGGTAAAAATGTATGGGGAAATATAAATAATGTTAACTATACAATACTAATGATAATAATGTCTTGTGAGTTTACAATATAGGTAGCATTAATGACCACCCATGTACCCACACCACAATTCCTTTAAGTCTCTTTCTTGGATCCCTCCTGCTTCCATTTCAGAGATAACCACTATCTTGAATGTTGTGTTTTTCATACCTTCAGTTCTCTGTTTTTACCATACATGAATATTCTTCCAAATAACTTTTTTTACCTCTGCTTGTTTTTCAATTTATATGAACAGAATCAATCTGCATACATCTTGTATACAGCTTATATATTTTGCAATTTTTGCTTGATATTATGTTTATGTAACACCAGTGAAAATATCCTTCAGGAATAAGGTGAGATAAAGACATTCTCAGATGACAGAAATTAAAAGGACTGATTATCTAAAGAACTACTCTAAAAGAAATGCTAATGTCTGAAGGGAAATAATGCCAGAGAGAAACTTGGAACTTTAGGACTAAAGGAAGAGAATAAAAAGGGCAATTATTTGGGTAAATAAAAAATAATATTTTTCTCTTTTTTAATTTAAGGTGGGTTTTCTTGTACACAGCATACCATTTGGTCTTGTTTTTTTGTTTAAAAAAATCCAACCTGTCAATCTAACATACAAATAAAAATATATATGACAATTGACAGCAAGAATTATAATACTATGCAGTAGATATTTCAGTGTATGTAAACGTAAACCACACCACAACTTGGGGAGAGTTAAAGGAACTATAAAGTTTTAAGTTTTCTGTACTTTATTTGAAGTGGTAAATTATTAATTCTAAGTCTGTAAAATAAAAATTAGGTATATTAATCATAATTCCTAGAGTAAGCACTAAAAAGAGAGAGAAAGCCAAATACTCAACAGAAAAATTAAAATGAAACTCTAAACTTAAATTTATTATTTAATAAATTTAAATAATTTTTAAAAGGTAGGTAATGGGGAGGTCTGGGTGGCTCAGTCAGTTAACTGCCTGCCTTTGGCTCAGGATGATTCCATGGTCGTGGGATCAAGTCCCACACTGGGCTCCTTGGTCAGTGAGGAGTCTGCTTCTCCTTCTGCCTGCTGCTCCCTGCTTGTGTGCATGAGCACACATGCTATCTCTCATTCTCTCTGACCAAAAAAAAAAAATCTTTAAAAATACAAAAATAGGGGCGCCTGGGTGGCTCAGTGGGTTAAGCCGCTGCCTTCGGCTCAGGTCATGATCTCAGGGTCCTGGGATCGAGTCCCACATCGGGCTCTCTGCTCAGCAAGAAGCCTGCTTCCCTCTCTCTCTCTCTCTCTGCCTTCCTTTCCATCTACTTGTGATCTCTCTCTGTCAAATAAATAAATAAAAAAAAAATCTTAAAAAAAAAAATACAAAAATAAAAAATAAAAAGCAGGAAATGGAAAAATGAAAAACAAAACCAAAAGGGGACAGATAGCAAATAATAAAATAGTACATGTAAATCCAACCAAACCAATAATTACATTAAATTTAAATGATAAAAACATACCAATTAGAAAGGTAGAGATTACTGTGTTGAATGATTTGTTAAACAAAATGAAAACAAAACCTAACTACATACTGTCTGCCAGAAGCCCACTTTATTATTTTTTATTTTTTTTACTATTTATTTATTTATTTGAGAGAGAGACAGTGAGAGAGAGCATGAGCGAGGAGAAGATCAGAGGGAGAAGCAGACTCCCCATGGAGCTGGGAGCCCGATGTGGGACTCGATCCCAGGACTCCAGGATCATGACCTGAGCTGAAGGCACTTGCCTAATCAACTGAGCCACCCAGGCACCCCAGAAGCCCACTTTAAATATAGAATGGAATAGAATAGGATAGAATTAAAGGGGTGGAGACATATCTCTAATCAAAAAAAGCTGGAGTGGCTATATTAATATCAGGCAAAATTGACTTTCAAAATAAGAAATATTACCAGAGATAAAGACAGACAAGACATTACGTAAGGTTAAAGTGGTCAGTTGCCACAAAGAGGTAATAATTCTAAATACATATGCACCTAAAAACAGATTTCCAAATATATGAAGCAAAATGGATAAATCTAAAGGAGAGACAGACAAATCCATAATTATACTTGGAGACTTCAAAGTTTTTCCTCTCAATCATGGACAACAAGTAGAACAGAAATGAGGCAAAGATATAAAAGACTTTAACAACGCTACTAACCACCTTCACCTAATTCACATTTATAGAACACTCAGCCCAACTACAGGGGAATAAACACTATTTTTAGTATACATGGAACAGTCACTAAAACTGGACCACATTCTGGGCTATGACACAATCTTTTTTTTTTTTTAATATTTTATTTATTTGACAGAGAGAGAAATCACAAGTAGGGAGAGAGGGAGGGAGAGAGAGAGAGGGGGAAGCAGGCTCCCTGCTGAGCAGAGAGCCTGATATGGGGCTTGATCTCAGGACCCTCAGATCATGACCTGAGCCGAAGGCAGAGGCTTAACCCACTGAGCCACCCAGGCGCCCCCATGACACAATCTTTAACAAATTTTAAAGTGCTCTCTGACCAAAATGGAATTAAAATAAAAATCAGTAATAGAAAAATATCTGGAAAATACCCAAATATTTGGAAATTAAGCAAAAACTTCTATATAACACAAGTCAAAGATGAAGTAACAAGGTAAATTAGAAAATATTTTAATAAAATGAAAATGAAAACATAACATAGGAAAGCCTGTGGGATGCAGCTAATAAGTACTCAGAGGGAAACTGACAGCATTAAATGCATTTAAAAAATGAATTCTTTCAAATCAATGATCTAAATTTTTGCCTTAAGGAAACTACAAAACAAATCCCTCAAACAGGCAGAAGGAAGGAGCGTCTCAGGGTCTTGGAATCGAGCCCCGCATTGGGCTCTCTGCTCAGCGGGGAGCCTGCTTCCCTTCCTCTCTCTTGGCCTGCCTCTCTGCCTACTTGTGATCTCTCTCTCTGTCAAATAAATAAATAAAATCTTTAAAAAAAAAGGCAGAAGGAAGAAAATAATAAGAAACATAAGTCAAAGAAATAAAAACAACAGAGAAAATCAATAAACCAAAAAGTAACCTTTTGAAAGGATTAATAATACTGACATATCTCTAGCCATTCTGTCCCGGTAAAATAGAAGAAATAAGTTACCAATATATGGAATGCAAGCAGTGACATCATTACAGACTCTATAGATATTGAAAGGATAATGAAGGAATATTACAAATAATTTTTGTCCTTAAATTAGACAGCTTAAATAGAATAATTCCTTGAAAGGCACAAACTCCCAAAGCTTCTCCAAGACACATAACTAAAAAAGATACAATTAAGTTACCTTATTATATGTTTAATTGTAGTAAGATACTACTTTCCAGGGTAATGTTCAAAGCACTTATTAGGTACTGATTGAACTCCTCAAAGAACATTTCATTCCCTTCTTCATACTTTCCATAATTCTTTGAGTACTCCTTTTGAATGCAGTGATTGGTCAAATGGCAGGTTTTGTCTTGGAAATTATCAACATGATATGGTTCTGAAGCAGTCCGAAGCACACCCTCCTTATAGAGGTAGATATTATACTGATGATCCACCAAGACCCAGCTTCTGCAAGTCAATAAAAACAGTTTCACTCAAGTCATCCAAAGTTTCTCCATAGCACATACATCATCACCACACCTTAACAGTTTTGGAGGGAAGCAGAGGAAGGAGACAGGTTCTAAAATTCTATGAGGCAAGCCATGACAATTAGCCAAGATAGTGGATTATCACTGTAATGAGGCAATTAAAACATTTTATCAAAAATGACAAGGAGCGTTTGATCTTCAAAAGACAGCATTTTGAAGAGATCTGGATAGGCTGGGTCCTAAGGTTTATCCATGAAATTTCCATTTGCCATGTTTGCTCTATAGTAATCGTAAAAGTGAGAGTGTTCATCCTGAAGGTGATCTGACATAGGACTGGTGTTCAAGAAGCAGCAAGTTATTATGAAGACAACAAGAAGACAGAATCCTCATAGAGGAGATGTCAGCAAGACCACAGGAAAGCGGGGGAGAGGGCTGTTTAGCTTTAGAAGGCACAATACAACCTCTTATTCTATGACAGAACTTTGCTCAGAAAGTCAGAATCCAAAAAGGTATGTGAGGCGTGTTTATGAAATCCTTAAAAAATAGAGGACACAAATAATAAAGCAAGGACGTATTATGTCCTGTGTCTGAATTATGTTTTCTAGGTTTATCTCTCAGTTGCTTCCATAAGCAAGCCCCATACACTTAAACTCTCCTCTACGGAGACACAAGTCATTCTGAGTAAAGAGAACATACAAAAAAAAAAAAGGAAAACCCATAGTTTTAGTAATGTTTTCTAGAAAGAAAAGAGAAATACTGAAGGAAAAATAGAAAATTAGTACAGAAGCTTGGTTCTATTCAGCTGTGCTCAATTTTGGCTATATGTTAAACATGGTCAAATACTTCCTCACATTCCATGTTACCCTTCTCACCCACCACCACATTTTCCTCAAGATTAGTAACAAAAACTCTGGACACTGATGCATTACCGAATGTCAAACTTGCGGTGACCTGGCTCCAGAAGCAGAGGGTGCTCAAGGTATTTCTGGATCACATGCACCTGACCCTGGTTGTCAATGAAATCCAGAAGCTCTGTAGCCTCCGAGGAGATGAGGATGCCTTCACCTAACAGGGCAAAATTGTAAGAGAAATGAGTCCAGTTGATCCCCAGAGGAAAAGATCTCTACAAAGCCAAAAGGGGAATACTGATAGCAGGAGAAAACCGAGAGGAGGCTTCTATGGCCTGCTCACCTTTCTTCCTCCATCCCATCACTTCCCCAATCTCTTACATTCTCCCCTCTGCCCACAAGAGCACCAGGGCCATCTAACTCTTTTCCCACATAGGACTTTAACACTACCTTGACAGGCTTCAAACATGAAATTTCATTTTCACAGACATCCAAAATATCCAAACATCCTAAATAAATGTCACTTTACTGTTGGCCACATGGCTATCCTGATAAAGACCTTAATAAACCTAGTTCTCATACTATAGCTTATAGAAATATCCAGAAAGTTAGGGCATAAAGACAATCATACAAGTCAATTCTCTACAGTACTGTAATAGGAAAAATTTGATACATGTAAAGTGTCCATCAACTTTAAATGATACAATGTCCTTTTCAACAGCTTTATTAAGGTATGTTACATATCATAAGATTTTCCCTTCTCAAGTATACAATTCAATGGTTTTTCATATATCCAAGAGATTTGCAACAACCACTACCAATTTTAAAACATTTTCATCACCACCCTGCAAAAATCTGTATCATTAGCAGTAAACTCCCCATTCCTTCCTTATCCTATTCTGACAACCACTAATCTACTTTCTGGATTTGCTCAGTCTAGATGATTCATATAAATGGAATCACACAGTATATAGCCTTTGTGTCTGGCTTCTTCATTTAACATAATGTTCTCAAGGTTCATCCATTTTGTAGCATGTACCACTACATCACTCTCCTTTTCCATGACTAGATAATATTCCATTGTGTGGATATACCATTTTTGTTCATTCATTTATCAACTGATGGACATTTGAGTTTTTTCCACTATTGCTTGGCTCTTATGAATAATGCTGCTATGAAGACCTGCAGAGAAGTTTTTGTGTGGACATATTTTCTTTTGTGAATATACCTAGGAGTGTAACAGTTGGGTCATATGGTAACTCTATGTTTAACTTTTTGAGAAACTGCCAAACTAATTTCCAAAATGTTCACGCCATTTTACACCCTCAACAGCAATATTTGAGTGTTCCAATTCTTCCACATTCTTGCCAACACTTACTATCTTCTTGATTATAGCCATCCTAATGGGTGTGAATTGGTATCTCATTGTGGTTTTGATTTGCATTTCCCTAGTGACTAACAATGCGGAGCATGTTTTCATGTGCTTATTGGCTATTTGTATATTTTCTTTGGAGAAATAGCTACTTCCGTTCTTTGTTCTTTTCTTATTAGGTTGTCCTTTTATTACTGAGTTATCAGAGTTCTTTTTTTATCTTTTTTTAAAAGATTTTATTTATTTATTTGAGAGAGAATGAGAGAGAATGAGCATGAGAGGGGGACGGTCAGAGGGAGAAGCAGACCCCTTGCCGAGCAGGGAGCCCGACACGGACTAAATCCCAGAACTCCAGAATCATGACCCAAGCTGAAGGCAGTCACTCAACTAACTGATCCACCCAGGTCCCCGAGTTATCAGAGTTCTTTACACATTCTGGATACAGGTGTCTGATAAGATATATGACTTGCAAATATATTCTCCTGTTTTGAACAGTTCCATTACCATGGATCCGTCACAGTGTTGCTCTTTTAAAGCCACAACTACCTCCCTCCCCATAACACCCTCCTGACAACTGCTAATCTGTTCTCCATTTCCATAATTTTGTCCAAAATTTCAGGAATTTTATACAGATAGAATTATATAGTATGTGATCTTTGGGGCTTGGGTTCTTTCACTCTGGAGATGCATCCAAGTTGTTGCATGGATCAATACTTCATTCCCTTTCATTCCTGAGGAGCTGAGGACTGTTCCATGGTATCAGTTCTCCACAGCTGGGTTAATCACTCAGCTTCTGAAGCAATTTGAGTTGTTTCCAGTTTGTTTCCAGCTATTACAAATAAAGCTGCTATGAACAATCACATGCAGGTTTTTGCATGGACATAAGTTTTCATTTTTCTGGGACAAAAGCCCTACTGTGTGCAATTACTAGGTTATATGGTAGTTATAGGTTTAGTGTTACAAAAAATTACTACACTTTGTTCCAGAGTGGCTATAGCATTTTACATCCCAACCAACACTGTGTGAATGATCTAGTTTCTCCTGACCCTTGCGGCACTTGCTGTCATTACCGTTTCTTATTTTAGCCATTTTAATAGAAGTATTATGGCTTTAATCGGCATTTCCCTAATGGTTAATGATATTGAAAATCTTATTTGCTTATTTTGTTATCTGTAGAGCCTTTTTTTTTTTTTAAGATTTTACTTATTTATTTGAGAGAGATAGTGAGAGAGAACACAAGCAGGGGCAGAAGGAGAGTGAGAAACAGACTCCTCACTGAGCAGGGAGCAGGAATGCATTCCTATGCCTTTGCTTATCTTCTAAATGGACTTTTTCTCTTTTCTTTTCTTTTTTTAACTGTTGAGTTTTGAAAGTTGTTTATATATTCTAGATATAGAGTCTTTTGTCAGATAGGTGGTTTGAAGGTATTTTCTCCAAGTCTATAGCTTGGATATTCAACCTGATCTTCAATAGAGTCTTTCACAGAGCAAAAAACCCCAAAAAACAAAACAAAACAAAAAACCACACCTCATTTATTAAGGTTTTGGCTTATGAACTTTTATTTACTCTTATGGTCATATATGTGATATTAAGTTTAAGAATTCTTTGCCTTGGGGAGCCTGGGTGGCTCAGCTGGTTTAGCATCTGCCTTCGGCTCAGGTCATGATCCCAGGGTCCTGGGATGGAGCCCTGCATTGGGTTCCCTGCTCAGCGGGAAGCCTGCCTCTCTCTCTCCCACTTCCCCTGCTTGTGTCCCTTCTCTTGATGTGTCTCTCTCTGTCAAATAAATACATAAAATCTTAAAAACAAACAACAAAAAAGAATTCTTTGCCTTGCCCTAGCTCCTATTTTTTCCCGGTAATATTTATAGTTTTATATTTTAAATTTAAGCCCACAAAACTGTTTTGAGTTAGTTTTTGTATGAGGTGTGAGGTAATATTGAAGTTCATTGTTTTTATCTATGGATATCTACTTGCCCCAGCATCATCTGTTGAAAAATCTGTCCTATTATTTTGTTTATTTTTCAAGATTTTGTTTGTCACAGAAAGAGAGAGAGAGAAGCACAAGCAGGAGGACTGGCAGGCAAAGGGAGAAGCAGGCTACCTGCTGAGCAAAAAGCCCGATGCAGGACTTGATCCCAAGACCCTGGGACCATGACCTGAGCTGAAGGCAGATGCTTAACTGAACTGAGCCACCCAGGTGTCCTGAAAAGTCTGTCCTTCTATTGAATAGCTTTTGCACTTTTGTCAAAAATCAGGTGGGTATTTATGTAGGGTCTATTTCTGAGTTCTTTCTTCCACAGATTTATGTTTCTGTGCCCCTAACAATACTGCAGGGTAGTGATTATTGTAGCTTTGTAGTATGCTCTAATATCAAGTACAGTGATTACTCCTACTTGATTCTTCTTCCTTTTTTTTTTTTTTTTAAAGATTTTATTTATTTATTTGACAGAGAGACACACAGCAAGAGAGGGAACACAAGCAGGGGGAGTGGGAGAGGGCAAAGCAGGCTTCCCGCTGGGCAGGGAGCCTGATGCAGGGCTCTATCCCAGGACCCTGGGATCATGACCTGAGCCAAAGGCAGCTGCTTAATGACTGAGCCACCGAGGCACACCCGACTTGATTCTTCTTTTTCAAAATTATTTAAGCTATTCTAGGACTTGTGCCTTCCCATGTGAATTTTAGAAGAAGCTTTATGTCTGCATAAAAACCTGGTTGAGGTCTTGACAGCAACTGCATTAAGCCTACAGATTAATTTGGGGTGAACTGACACCTTTACAATGTTGAGTCTTGCAATCCATGAACATGTATGTCTGTCCATTTACATAGATCCTTTTTGACTTTCAGTTGTTTTGTAATTTTCAGCATTAAGATCCTGTACATGTTATGCTAAGTGAATACCTAAGCATCTCACTTTCTTTGGGGTGACTATTAAAAAATATGGTTTTTAATTTTAGTTTCAATATATTTATTACAGAAATGCAACTGGTTTTTGTGTGATCTGATATCCTGCAAACTTGCTGAACTCAGTGTTTTTAGTTCTAGGACCTCCCACCTATGCTTTAGATTTATAGCTCATCTCTACTTGCATCTCATGCTTTTAAAACAAATTACTCTAATTTTATTAATTAATTTAACAATTCAACTTTCCTAAAAGCCAACCCCCGTCTAAACCACCTCATTTCTGTCACTTGCTCCACCATGCGGTTAGCTCTTAAACAAGAAACTACAAATCACCTCAGAGAAGCTCCTTCCTCTCATTTTGTAGGAACAAGCTTCTTTCTGTTTCATCTCCCTCAGAAACTACACTCAGATATCCTAGTTCCTCTTTATTTCCTTTTTTTTTTTTTTTTTGGACAGACCTTTGTCTCTCTTCCTTTTCACTTCTAAAATAGTTAACCTAAGGGGCACCTGGGCGACTCAGTTGGTTAAGTGTCTGCCTTCATCTCAGATCATGATCACAGGGTTCTGGGAGGAAGCCCCACATAAGGCTTCCTGCTTCTCCCTCTCCCTCAGCCTGCCCCTCCCCCTGCTTGTGTTCTCTCTTGGCCAAATGAATAAATAAAATCTTTAAAAAAAATAAATAGTTATCCTAAAATATCCCTTCCTACTAATGCTCTGGAACTGTACCACTTTTAATGCCTTGCTCTCCATATCTGCTCACATTCCCTCCTATTTGCTCCAACTTTGTTTCCCTTATGCTATTTCTTTATATAAACTATTTCTTACTGAAAATAAACCTAATGCTGATAGGTGGGAAAAATAAATGGAAGAAGGTAGAAAGTTACCTTTTGAAAACTTTAAAAAACTATTATTATTGAAAAAAAAACATGGCATTCAAGTGAAATAGAAAATTTACCTGTAGTCTTATTTCTTAATATAGTTATTTTTATCTTTTAATATCACTTTCCTTCCCATAAGGAAAGATTGGCTCAGTCATAGTGAACTCACCTTATATCAATTTTTTTCACTTTATATTGTCAGTATTTGACTGTTTCTACATTAACATTACAATTATGTTAGCAGCTGAAGAGAATTACACATTTGTTTACTGATTGCTGGACAGTGGGGTTGTTTCTAAATAAAATGTTGCTGTTACAGGTCACATGGTAGTAAATGTCTTTGCTATAGATCACTCTTGTTTCTTTTAAAATATTTCCCTGGAGTTACGTTTTCAGGAACGAGATTAGTAGGCCAAGGCCTATGTACTCACTATGGCTCTTCCTTTGTATTATCCTATTGATTTTTCAAAAGACAGTGCATCACAACTAAGAGGAAGCAGTTCATTACAAACCTTCAGCAACAGTATCACTGAAGGTCTCTCTTATTTTGTAGGTATAAAATGATACATAAAATCTATATATATTTTGTAAATTTTGAATACCAGTGTAGCATGTTTCCATGGATTCGTTAACTGTATTTTTTTTTTTTTAAAGATTTTATTTATTTATGTGACAGAGAGAGAGAGACCACAAGCAGGCAGAGAGGCAGGCGGGGGCGGGGGGCGGGAAGCAGGCTCCCTGTTGAGCAGAGAGCCCGATGCAGGGCTTGATCCCAGGACCCTGAGATCATGACCCGAGCTGAAGGCAGAGGCTTAACCCACTGAGCCACCCAGGCGCCCCTCGTTAACTGTATTTCTAATATTGCTTCTTTATATCCTCACTAACTAAACCTGGAGAAATTATGAGGAAACTCTGAAATTCTTTAAGGAGCTTCCAGGTGATAGTCTTTTTTTTTGTTATTTGTGCCCATCTCAACTATCTATCTGGAAATATATGTATCCCTAGCATCCATAAGGGCAAGAGATCATATCTATTTTATTTATGTCTGTATCTCCAAACACCCATTACTTCATCTATTCATTCACTCATCACTCAATATATGTATCAAACTTTGGCTGGGTTCTGTGTATTGCCCTAGCGCCAGGGAGACAGCAGTGCACACAGATATGACAGGGTCTGACTGTGTTTAACATGATCTCTGTCTGCTGTACTGCATGTGTATTCTGGAGAATGGCCAAGGGCAGAAGGACAAAGAACAATGCTCCATGGGACGCCTGGGTGGCTCAGTTGGTTAAGCAGCTGCCTTCGGCTCAGGTCATGATCCCCGTGTCCTGGGATCGAGTCCCACATCGGGCTCTCTGCTCATCAGGGAGCCTGCTTCTCCCTCTGCCTCTGCCTGCCATTCTGTCTGCCTGTGCTCGCTCTCTCTCCCTCTCTCTCTCTCTGACAAATAAATAAATAAAATCTTTAAAAAAAAAAAATAGAAAAAAAAAAAAGAAAAAAAAATAGAAAAAAAAAAAAAAAAGAACAATGCTCCAGGTGAGAGGTGAAGGTAGCTGAGGTCCAAGATCGGTGGTGGGGGTGGTGAAGAGGGGGTCTTTACACCAGATATAGTGTGGAGGTTGAGCTAACTATTCCCAGCATGTGGCAGGTACTAGATACTTCTTTAACAAGAATAAAAGCCATTATACATCCTATTGGTTTCATTTTGTAGTTCCCAAACAAAACAAATGCATACCACTTATCTCAACTCCCTAAGGCAAAATTTCCCCCTTGTTTGGCATTTTATTCTCTCTTTACCTTGCCCTGATGCTGACCACCAACCTATGACTTGTCTGGGTGAGGGTTCAGACACCACCCAGGTGGGATCCCTGCCACGACTTGACAAGGGTCTTGCCTCGCTCCTGATTCTCACTCCGGCTAAGACTCCATAATACAAGATGTCCTTACAATGGCGATCCTGACTCAAGCCCAAATCCACAGAAGGAATATGGAATACTGTAAATGTCTATTTCCTCTTCCAATTCCCCCATTTATCATTAGAACTAAACTAGGGGACATTACTTGAGAAGAGGTCACAAGAGGGGAGAGAGAAGTAGGTGAGGTACCTGGCTTGTGGCAAGAGTCCAACTCTCCCCCTTTCAGGAGATTCCAGGTGATGCCCTCCTGTCTCATGGTTGGTGGAAAAGAAGGTGAGGTCCACTGGACCGGGGATAGAAATGAGTACCAATGGCCAGATGGTCTTCCAAGGCAATAAAAGAAGAAGTAAGTTCAAAATAGAATGATTTTAAAAGGAGCATATGATGGTAGCTATAGAGATAGACTGTGTTTATGTGTTCATTACATTGGGGACTGCCTATATTTTGAGCTTGAGTCAACATTATAAACCGCATTCCTTCTATGCATTCATTCAACGCATATTTACTGAGTGCCTCTGGGGAGGGTAGAGATGAACAAGACAGAAATTCTGTTTACATGGAGCTTACGGTGTAAGAGAGGAAGACAGGCGGATAAACAGATATGTAATAGAAGTGCTGGAAGAGGTTAGTGCGGGGAAGGAAAACAAAGCAGGGCAAAGGACGGAGAGCAATGGGCATAAAGGCTATTTTAGAAAGGAAAAGGATTCTCTGACAAGGCATTATCTGAGCTGAAAGAAACAGAAAATAATCCATAGGGACATCTGAGATACGCAAACAGATTTAGGGTATTTTTAGGACTCTAGGCAGGCATGGCTATAGAACAGTGAGCAAGGTCAAGAACAGGAGATGCTATTAGAGATAGGAGCAAATGTTAAATAGTGTAGGCTCCATCAGCAATCTGGAATTTATATGACTGCATTGGGAAGCCAGCTGGTAAGTCTTGAACAGGGAGTAACCTGATCAGGCTTACGTTTTTAGACATTGCTCTGTCTTAGAGACCTGGCCGTGAGCAGGCATAGCAATTACGCGGACTAGAGAGAATTGTAGTTTTGACTTCAAGTGATAGCAGCAGAAATGGCAAGAAAAAGTATAATTCAGAATCTATTTTGAAGGTAGAGCTAGCAAGACTTGCTGATGCATTAGGTATGGACTGTAAAGAAAAGAGCAGTCAAGGATGAAGCCCAGATTTTGGGCTTCAGAGACTGGGTGGAGAGTGGGATCACATACTATGTGAAGACTGAAAGAGGAGTAGGCTAGGGTGGGTTAAACTGGGCAGGAAATGAAAAGATCATATCAGATATGTTACATTTGAAATGTCTGCCAAACTGAATCTGGAGCTTAAAGGGAAATACTTTGGCTGGAGATGTATATTTAGAAGTCTTCAGTACCTAGATAAATACTTAAAACTATGTAACTAGATGTGGTCTCTACCCTTGAGCATTCAGATTATAATAGTCACTCATCTAAAGACATCACTGAATCTAACGCACAATTGAACAAACCATATGAGAACCTACAGCAGAGGCAGAAGGGGACAGCAATGCCAACTCACCTTTGGCACCAGCTGATGACTTTGCAATCCAAACATTGCCCTCTCCATCTTCTTTCTTTCTGTTATAAGAAGCCAGGAAGAATTCCCTTTCATCTGTCCTTGAGTTATGGATCGGTGGGTGAATTCCATTCTGTGCTGGAGCAACTGGGGTCTTGAGATTAGTTGGATAAATCACATAGGACTCTGGAAACCATGTGCAGGATTCAGCCAGGTCTGGGCTTGTCTTGATTAGCCTGACAGATGACAGAAGGTCAGTTTCCCTTCTTAGTACACCCTGCCATTCCATTCAGAAAAGCCAGTGCTTTCCCCCAGAGTTTGTCAAGGAGGCAAGGCAATACCAGGGCCGGGAGCTGCTTTTGTTTTGTTTTGCTTTGTTTTAAAGATTTTATTTATTTAGGAGCTGGTCTTTTTATCCCACTCTTCATTCTTGGCCTCCTTGAGCTGACCTATAACACACTACTGGGCAGCACCCAGCTATGACATGCAACCCTAAAGGCATGCTCCAAGTAGTTCAAAAGGAGCTTAATATCCAGGACTTTAGCTCTTTTAAAAATGCACCTCTAAGGAAAATTAACTTGAAGTAATTCTGAGACAATACTTTTTCAACATACATGTTGTGGTTGAGCTAGACCCATGCTAAAAAAACAAAGTAGAGAACTTGGGAAACTATTTGGCTTACTAGAAAAAAAACTATCTTGGCCCAACTCTCTGGAGAGCAAAGACTACTGCTTAGTAGTCTTTGAGGAATTATTTGAAGACTTGTTTTAGTTTTTCATTTCTTCATTTCTTGCTTTTAGCTCAGCCTGGCTTCAATGACACATAAAGGAGGAATGTTTCTAACAGGGCACACGACTACAGTGGTCATAACTAAACATAACTCTGGCCCCCAAAATAACATAACGCAACGGAAGATAAAGTCAGGCCATGGGCAAGGCACTTAATAAACATAAGGGCTTATGAAGGGCTTCTCAGTGCATTTACTCTCAAATCAGACCCCCAGTGGGGGTACACTAGCATCTCATCTCACAGATTAGTCACTGGGTCCCACAGAAGTAAATTTCCCAAGATCATAAAGGTAGTAAGAAACAGCCATTACACAAGCCCCAAACTCCTGGTCCTCACTAGAAACTTACTCTTACTCCCCAAGAATTGGAGGCAGGAGGGAACTCACCCAAAGACATCTGCAGGCCTTCCCTAAGCTGTGATCCCTAGAACAGAACTATGAATGTTAAGCCTGTGTTAAGATCTACTTGCAAAAACCACTCTATGAGCAAATGGCAGAAATAATAAAAAGAAAATGGTTGAAGATTGTATTTATTTATTTGACAGAGAGAGAGAAAGGAGAGAAAGAGCACAAGCAGGGGGAGTGGCAGGCAGAGGGAGAAGCAGGCTCCCCTCTGCGCAAGGAGCCCGAAGCAGAACTCAATCCCAGGACCCTGGAATCATGACCTGAGCCAAAGGCAGATGCTTAACCAACTAAGCCACCAGGGGTCCCGAAAAGAAATTTTTAACTAAGATTTAAAATAAAGTTATTTTTAAGCCGAAGGCAATAGAATGCGACAATTAATTGAATTCAAAGGAACAAAACCAATAAATTTCTAACTCACCAAATATTCAACTCTATCTACATAGGCCAATAAGGTGGCCACTAGGCACACACACTAGCCACACGCGGCTTCTGAGTATTTCAAATATGGCCAATGTGACACAGAAACTGAATTTTAAACTTTGTTTAGTTTTAATGTAAAACCTCAAGTATTGTAAAACATTCTTTCATTATTCACAATTGTACTCTTTTGGTAGGATGACATTAACCACTGCATGACCTAAGATATTTTTGTGGTACTGCAGTGAGCACATCAGGAGCATGTGTTTCTAGTAGCATGCATAAACACATCACTGTTCTACTCAGGGACAATAGGTTCATTCAGTTCAAGTGACTTTATCTTCCAGGCACTGCTGATGAAACACTGTATCATGTCTATTATGCAGACAGCAGGAGTTACAACTATAGCTATGCATATCATAATTGGTAATTAACAATGAAATGTCACTACATATCTAGTTAAAAAATAAGCATGGACAAATTTTTAAATTTAAAGCAAGGGAATACTATTGTTGCCAGATTTTTTTTGGTCAAGTTAATGTGATAGCTTTATTCCCTTTGAGTTTGTATATTATCCTCATCTTCATTGCTAGAATTCCCTTACCAGCTCTGAAGCTAACAAAAAGTTCATGAACACATTTCTAGTATACAGCAGACATGCATTTTAGCATGGCTTTGTTAGTGTCAGATATTTCTTCTTCTCTCAGTTTTTGATTCTTCTTATTTTTTTTTTTACGATTTTATTTATTTATTTGACAGAGAGAATGAGAAAGAAAGAGAGTATGAAAAGGGAGAGGGTCAGAGGGAACAGCAGGCTCCCCCGTGAGCAGGGAGCCTGATTCAGGACTCGATCTTGGGACTCCAGGATCATGACACAAGCTGAAGGCAGTCACTTAACAGAGCCACCTCTTCTTCTTCTTCTTTTTTTTTTTTTTAAGATTTTATTTATTTATTTGACAGAGAGAGAGATAGTGAGAGAGGGATCACAACCAGGAGGAGTGGGAGAGGGAGAAGTAGGCTCCCCGCCAAGCTGGGAGCCCAAAACGGGGCTTGATCTCAGGACCCTGGGATTATAACCTGAGCTGAAGGGAGACACTTAAAGACTGAGCCACCCAGGCGCCCCTTCTTATTTTTTAAATCAAAGATTGATCCAGAATTGAGTGAAGATGCCAAAGGTAGAGCTATGACCAGAACAATAAAGGAGAAATAACAACAACAACAAAAAAGAACTGGTGGAAGGTATGTCAGAAACTTCATAATGAATGGCAACTGCAACTTGCTATAGCAGAGTAAAATGAAAAAAGTTTGTTTGCTGTCCAAAGGAGGCATTTTCAGCAAATACACAGTGAATTTCATAAGCTGTTTCCTCTCAACCACCAAACCAAACCAAACAAAAACAAAAAACAAAAAAATGAGAGAGGCAAACCAAGAAACAGACTCTTAATAAAGAGAACAAACTGATGGTTACCAGAGGAGAGTAGGGTGGTGGGAACAGATGACATAGGTGATGGGAATGGAGTGCACTGCTGTGATAAGCACCATGGGTTGGATGTCAGTGCTGAATCACTAACTTTATACCTTGAAACTAATATTACATCCTATGTTAACCAACTGGAATTTAAATAAAAACTAAAAAAAAAAAAAAAATCAGTGAAATCTGTGGCTGAAACCAGAATTAACCTGAGCCAAAACTAAGATTCAGACACTCAACTGCCTGAGCCACTCAGGTGCTCCAAAAGAAAACCATTTTAGCGGCTCCTGGGTGGCTCAGTCGGTTAAAGGTCTGCCTTCAGCTCAAGTCATGATCTCAGGGTCCTGGGGTTGAGCCCTGCATAAGACTTCCTGCTCAGTGGGGAGTCTGCTTCTCCCTCTCCCTCTGTCCCCCATCCCTGCTCATGCTCTCTCTCTCAAATAAGTAAGTAAAATCTTAAAGAAAAAAAAAAGCGGGGAACCTGGATGGCTCAGTGGGTTAAAGCCTCTGCCTTTAGCTCAGGTCATGATCCCAGGGTCCTGGGATCGAGTCCCACATCGGGCTCTCTGCTCAGCAGGGGGCCTGCTTCTTCCTCTCTCTCTGCCTATTTGTGATCTCTGTCTGTCAAATAAATAAATAAAATCTTTAAAAAAAAAAAAAGCAAACCATTTTAGACAGAAATACAGTTAGAAGAAATATTCTGAGGAAAAGAGCAAAAATGGTATTTTACAAAAAGTGAACAATCTTTAGCTAAATCATGAACATTGCCCAAGGAGCACTAAACCTTTCTAATAATATCAAAAACTGATTCAAAAGTTAAAAAATCTTAAATATTTTTCTTTAGGGGGCACCTGGGTGGCTCAGTGGGTTAAGCCTCTCCCTTCAGCTCAGGTCATGATCTCAGGGTCCTGAGATCGAGTCCCACATCAAGCTCTCTGCAGGGAGCCTGCTTCCTCCTCTCTCTCTCTCTGCTTGCCTCTCTGTCCACTTGTGATCTCTCTCTCTGTCAAATAAATAAAAAAATCTTTTAAAAAAATATTTTTCTTTAGTTTTAGTTGAGTTCTGTGACACGAGATGTTGCCCAATTTAATACTTTGGGTATGTTCCGTCTCCAAGAATTTTCAAATACATGAAAAAGTATTTGTAGCCTCAAAACTATAAACCTCGGGGTGCCTGGGTGGCTCAGTGGGTTAAGCCTCTGCCTTCGGCTCAGGTCATGATCTTGGGGTCCTGGGATCGAGCCCCGAATCGGGCTCTCTGGTCAGCAGGGAGCCTGCTTCCCCCCTTCTCTCTCTGCCTGCCTCTCTGCCTACTTGTGATCTCTCTCTCTATCAAATAAATAAAATATATATTTTTAAGATTTTATTTATTTATTTGGCAGACAGAGATCATAAGTAGACAGATCAGCAGGCAGAGAGAATGGGAGAAGCAGGACCCCAGGACCCTGAGATCATGACCTGAGCGGAAGGCAGAGGCTTAATCCACTGAGCCACCCAGGCGCCCCTAAAATCTTTAAAAAAAAAACAAAAAACTATGAACCTTGTGATGTAGGTATTTTTTAAATCTTTTTCATCTGTCAAAGAAGAATTTCACCTGTATGTGAAAATTTCTATGATGACAGTACTTCAGCTAGGTTGGGTTGACATCTGACTTACTGGGATTTTAAGACTGATGCTTCTTTTATTGCTTCATTGTACCGTATGTTACATATCGGAAACACTTGCACTCAATTTTCTGAAGCTGGCTCTGTGAAAACTATCGTGGATACAGTTGTTGAAATGCTTTAGTATATACTTGTAAATGCTACAATGATTCCCCAGTATGGAACTGTTGAAAGAAACAGAAGACAATGGATTTAATGATTCTGTGTTTTCTGCCAGTGTTCACTGATTGAGAGATAAAGGAGTCCTACAATTCACTGTATTGTCAACTCGAAATCAGATTTCCTTGTAATAAAAGAAAATGCTCCCCAAGTCAAGAAATAATTATTTCACTCAATAATCAAACATAAAAAATGCCAGTGGGATTGACATTTTCTCACCGATACCCACACCGTATATGATCAAGCTAAATTTAAAGCTCCAAGGAAGGGAAAAGATCATATTTATGACCTAGTCAGACAAGTGTGAAAATTTTTGTTTCAACTTCATAATATAAGTCAACAATAATGAGTTTTACATATTTTAGAACATGACTCAACATGTAGATTTAAGTTGAAATAGCATTATGTAAATTGACTGCAAAAGTTAAAAAGTTTGAAGAACACTTTGTTGATATTGTTAAATTTAAATTTTCTTTTCAATTTATTCAATACTTCTTTTGAATTTAACGTTAATAATATGTTTTTTTTTAAGTTTTCTTTTTTTTAAGATTTTATTTATTTATTTGATAGATAGAGATCACAAGTAGGCAGAGAGGCAGGCAGAGAGAGCGAGAGGAGGAAGCAGGCTCCCTGCTGAGCAGAGAGCCCGATATGGGGCTTGATCCCAGGACTCTGGGATCATGACCTGAGCCGAAGGCAGAGGCTTTAACCCACTGAGCCACCCAGGCACCCCAATAATATGGTTTTGACACAAGAGTTAGCAAATTTACTTAACTTGGGCATGGTTTTTAAAAGTCAAGTCAATTCTTCTAAAAATATGAACCAGTTTTGTCAATGTGCATGTGACTATTACAGGAAAATGATTTTTCATTTGGTTACTGAAAAAGTTTATGTGGGAATAATCTCTAAGTATGTAAATCTACTTTTCCAATCATAAATTTTTATGAAATCTAAATAGAGGGAAAGGATTTCAGGCGAAAATTTAGTGTCTAAATTAAGATGTTCCAAAATGTAAAATGCACATCAGATTTTGAAGACTCAGAATGAAAATAAAATACATAAAATATCTCATGAATTGTTTTTTCTATTAATAATACATCAAACTGATTATTTTAGATTTCTCTGGTCAAATAAAATATATTATCAAAGTAAATTGCACTTCTTTCTTGGCACTTAGTTTAACGTGGCTATTTAGGAAATTTAAAATTACACACGTGGCTAGCATTCTATTTCTGCTGGACAGCAACCTTTGCAATTGCTGCATTTCCTCATAAACTCATTTAGAAAGAAATCACAATAGAAGACTTACTTATATACACAAGGGAGAAAAATTCACCATAGGAAAAGAAAGCTTCTACCCTGGGTCAAAAGAAAAGCCACTCGGAGCTCTGAGAGTACAGCCTCAGGGCCTTGATGAATTTCTGAAATGCCCTGAAGTAACAAGAGGAAGGGACTTGCTGTAAAGGGTCCAGTGGAAAACCCTATTGCAGTTCTGGGAAGCCCTGTGAGGGATGCCCAGTCATATGGCCCACGGGTCCCATTTGTACAGATTAGAACCGTCTTAGCTCAACACTAACTGATATGGCCACGGGCAACCGAGTTGTCCTCCCGGAGCTGCCATTTTGTCTCACATTAAAATGAGAACATTATGTTTTTAACTCTCTGGAGCCCTTTCACACCATACAAAATTATGAGAGAGGGACAAAACAACAAAGGGACCATCAATTCCTGGAACTACTACGATCCCTTGAGGGACACCTGAGACAATGAAGAAAGCTTACACAGATGATAACAAGCCCCAGCCACCATTTACAAGGTGCCATCACAACAATGTCACATACCATAGAAAGACACAGAGCCAGATACGATCACCACCATCCACGTTTACAGATGGGTCACTTTTTTTTTTTTTTTAAGATGCTCAACATCACTCATCATCAGGGAAATGTGAATTATTATTTTTTTTAAAGAATCTTTATTTGTTTGACACAGAGAGAGAATACAAGCAGGGGAAGCAGCAGGCAGAGTGAGAAGCAGACTCCCCACAGAGCAGGGAGCCCCATTCGGGACCTGATCCCAGTACCCTGAGATCATGACCTGAGCTGAAGGCAGATGCTTAACCAACTGAGCATCCAAGATCCAGATACCTACTCAGACCCAATCAAGACTCCAGCCACGTACTGACTCCACTTCATTATAGCTGCTAACTATGCAAATATGTAGAATGTTATAGGTATGTATTTTTTACAGCTTCCTATGTACTTATAAAAGCTTATACTTATGGGGCGCCTGGGTGGCTCAGTGGGTTAAGCCGCTGCCTTCGGCTCAGGTCATGATCCCAGGTCCTGGGTTCGAGCCCCACATAGGGCTTTCTGCTCAGCAGGGAGCCTGCTTCCTCCTCTCTCTCTGCCTGCCTCTCTGCTTACTTGTGATTTCTCTCTGTCAAATAAATAAATAAAATCTTTAAAAAAAAAAAAAAAAAGCTTATACTTATAAAAGCTAAATTCTACCTTTATCTTCAGATTAAAAAATCATAGCAGAAAAAAGATAGAATAAACCTTTTTAAAAATTTTCTAAACGAATAATCTGGATAAACAATCATGTCCCACTTTTACTCTTAGTTCTGGTGAAACCATCTTTTGCATTCTAAATATGTGAATATGTACTAACAAGGGGCGCCTGGGTGGCTCAGTCAGTTAAGTATCTGCCTTCAGCTCAGGTCATGATCTCAGGGTCCTGGGATTGAGCCCTGCACTGGGCTCTCTGCTCCGTGGGGAGTCTGCTTCTCCCTCTCCCTCTGCCCCTCCCCTGCTTGCACATGTACTCTCCCTCTCTCCCTGACCAATAAACAAAATCTTTTAAAATAATGTAATAATAAGACTTCACAAAGCTTTGCTCACCTTTAGGGGTAGCTGGTGAATCATGAAAATCCATCACAGAGAGAAGTGGATACATACATTACTGAGGCCAGTGAGTATAAACAAAAAGGGGAAAATAATGCCATGAACACCCAACCTAGATGGAGTCCAGAGAGAAATGCAAGTGGGGAACAGAGCATTTAAACTGAGTCATACCTTCTAGTGTCTTCTTCCCTAAGTGGTTTGTTTGGCTACACATACATGTTCATTGGTCATCATGGAAAGAATACTGGAAACCTGTTACAGCCGCAATTTTAAGGGCACTACCCAGTTTTTCCCTACTCAAATGAAAACAGTCATAGCAGTGACAGCCATAATAAGAGTAATAAAAAAGCCTATACTTATGTAGTGTGAACTATGAGACAGACATGACTCAAAGCCAATACACAAATCAATTCAATTAATTCTTACAACAACCCTAAGGCAGTTGCTACTACTATCCTCATTTTATTTACATAAAGGGAAACTAATGCACAGAGTCAAATACCTACTATTTACCATTGTGCTATATACTTTACATCGTCACCGTATTTAATCCTTGCAGCCACCTTATGAGGTAGATTCTAAGGCTCGGAGGGATGAGGAAATTTGCCCCAGTCAAGAAGAGGAAGACCCGGGATTAGAACCCAGGCTTCTCTGGAACTCAAAGATAAAAATAAAATAAAAAATAAAAAAAAGAACCCAAGCTTCTGATCCTAGATCTTTTTTTTTTTTTTTTTAAAGATTTTTTTTTTTTTTTTTTTTTTTAATTTGACAGAGAGATCACAAGCAGGCAGAGAGGCAGGCAGAGAGAGAGGAGGAAGCAGGCTCCCCGAGAGAGCAGAGAGCCCGATGCGGGGCTCGATCCCAGGACTCCGAGATCATGACCTGAGCCGAAGGCAGCGGCCCAACCCACTGAGCCACCCAGGCGCCCTGATCCTAGATCTTAATCACTGTATAATACTGCTCCCCTCCACCTTATCGTACCATTCTTGTGACACGTTGCCATAACCGCACTGCTCAGAGATGGGCAGTGTAGCAGATAGTGTTATATCCTGCCCTGCTGTCCTTTCTGAGGGGACCCCTGGTTGCTGGGAGGTGGCTCCCAAGAGCTCATGCAAGCCTCTTCTCCAGGGTCTAGGCGCTGCTCAGAAATGTAGGAGGAGCTACATTTTCCACTTCCCCCACAGCCAGTGGCTGCCTGATATTGGAGCACAGGACCTCTGGTTTCAATGCTGAGGTACCATTAACTCCTGACTCGTCATGGCGTCAAGCTGAGGAGAGACTTCTGTTGAAACCACATCTTGGCTTGGTTTCTCCTCCTACTGTCTGGCCCCCGCTTGCTTCCAAGTGAGTTTCTCCCAGGAGCCTCCACCTCTTCCCCCGCCCCATCAATCGCCCACACAAGAAACCTGGTTTCCCCCTCTGCTTCTAGGGAGCCTCCTAGGAGACAGTCAGGCTTTATCAAGCACAAAGAGCAAAGTTTAAAACTGCAATCAAAGTAGCACAGAGGATGCTCCAGAACTAATACTTTTGGCTTTTTAAAGTTATTTTTATCCTCTTAAAAAAAAAACAAAACCTCACATTTTTGTTTAAGTGCTTCAGGATGAAAACGAAAAACATTTATGTATTGCATTGAAAGGATCTTAAACACTTACTTCACTAAAGAAGCTTTGCGACACAGTTTGTCAGCCCCTCTGTAGTAATTCACCAACTGCATCAGCCCAGGCTCGTGACCTATAAAGGAAAGAGGAGGTTCAGAAGGAAAGAGGACAGGTGGGAAATGACCATGTCAGCACCAGCATGTAGGAGAGAGAACAGCTGTGTCATGCCCGGTTTTTCTTTCTTCCATTTCAGGACTGGTTGGTGGAAATGGAACTGTTCCATTGCCCTGCACGTGTACTCCCCTTCCACAGCACGGCCCTGGAAACCCTCCCCGGCCCCACAGTGGGCATTAAGGTAACAACATTCTAGCTCTGCCAAAGACAGCTGCTGCTTTTATTTTCTCTCCTTAGGGTAGAAGTGCATTTTCCATTTCACCTCTCTTTGATCCCTACCACACCCCACTCTTGGCTTAACACAGAAGGATTTAATAATCTTTGTATAATACAACTGTAACAGTCATGCTCTGACACCCCAACCTTGCTTTTCTACAGCCATCAGGGCGGGCAGTAGAACTATGCTGTTGCTTTTCTCAAGCACGTCTACCTCTGCGAGCTTCTAGGAGAACCACAAGAGGCGAATGACGGTCGTGGAGAAGCCATGTCTATAAAATCAAAAGCCCTGAGGACCTTCTTCTGAGTATCCTCCACAGAGAAACTCATCTTTGGTAAATCTTATTGGATTGTCCCCTCCTCTCTAAAATAGAGCAGAAAGGATACAAACAAACACAAAGGCCTCCATTTTTGTTTAAAATCCTAACAAAATGCATTGAATTTCCAGCAACAAAAATAAAAGTAAAACCAAACAAAGGGAGAGTAGAAGATGCCAGAGGTAAGAAGAATACATCTGAGAACAGCATACAATTTAAATTAAAAGATTTAGGCACTAACTAGCTCTCACTGTCTCTCTGGGGCAGATGAACCTGGCTTATACCTCAGCTGTCTACCTTCTCATCTCCATGGTACCAACCTTCCCGAGACTTTACCTGGCTCTATAAGCCACCTCCTTGGGTTTCACACTTTAAGCAAAAACTAAATATCCCTAACAGTGAAGGCATATAACCGATGGCTGAGGGATGCTGTTTTCTTTTCCATAAAAAACAAGTATTTATCATCTGTCGACTCTGTGGTACTTGTTTAGGATTTGGGCCCTGTGAGTTTCTGCTCCTTCCTCCCTAGTCCTGAGCACCATAGCAATGCCAACCACGTCCCTGCTTCGGCCCCGGCAGGGGAAAGTCAGTCGGTCAGGAAGGGAAATGCAAGAGCAAGAAGGAAATATATGTTCTCAAGTGTCAGTAGTTCTTCTTTCAGGGAAGGTATTCTCTTTGCTAAGGGCTTCCTGGAGAGACAGGTTAACCAAAGGGAATCTGCAGGCACATTCCCTGTGGTCCCAAATTTCGGGGGTTGAAATTAGCCCCTCCATGGAGTCCTCCTCATACATACATCTTACATTTCTAGAACAATAAAAAGTTGTCCATGGTACCATTCCAAAGGAAAAAAAAGTCCATAAGGCTATGCTAAACACCCTTCATTCCTGAAATCACTACAACTGTACAAGCCACCCCCCACCCAAAGGCTCTATGGAAGCTCACCAGTGGCCAGCTTTCAATCTGCCCATTCAACCTCTCCACCCTCTGACCACACCTATTTCTAAAAACTGTGTCCTCTGCTGGACATTGAACACGGCTCTCTCTGGGCTGCCTCCAAGGCAGAGATGACTTTTCCTCGTTACTGACTGGTCCCCACCCCAGGAGAATTTTGGCAAGGAACATGGATGGCTACTGTGGGAGAGGCTGCATCTCCGGGATGACTGCGCAGTGAAGAGAAGCCACGAGACCGTTCAGGTCAATGGGATGTAAGTTGAAGTGATCTGCACAACTTCTGGATTACGTCATCTAGAAAGGAGCTGCTGGTCCTCTCCTCCTCTCCTGTCCCCGGCCCCTCCCTACGCGCGAGGATGCGGATATGGATGTAGATATGATGCCAAGCCAGCATCAACCATGTGAGTGAAGGTTATTCCCTCGGGATGAGCAGGTCAGAGAAGTAGGACGCAGGGGGAAGCCCGCGTCCTGTAAAATCTGCATTCAACACACAGCTGTGGAAACACTAAGGAAAGGCCGAAGTCAGACATCCTCCGGGCCTTCCCTGGCTTGGCTCATCTCTGCAGCTCCTGCTTTCGGAATCCAGAGGTCTTTTCCAAATCCCGGGTTCACCTGAGCCTTCGGGGAACTGAGTCCTCAGGGTTTTCAACACACACAAGGATCCCTCCCGCGCCAGCATCAGGCAGGGTGGAATCCTCAGTGCAGAAAATTCGCAAGAGGACTCGAGCCCGAGGTCGTGCGTTTGCTCGCCGGGGCCTGGCCCCGCCCCACCTCAGCCCCGTGCGATTTGGGGGCGTCTGGCCGGGGCAGTGCGGAGCGCGCGGCCGACGCCCGCCGGGTTGCAGGGACCTGCCATTGTCCGGCAGCCGCGGCGGAATCCGACTTACCGGACGAGAAGGCATGCAAAGCGGTGGGTTTAGACCTTTACGGATCCATTTTCCCTCCGCCCGAGGAACGACGGAGAGGAAGATTGATGACCTTAAGACAAAAGCGCGGGTGCTAACGGGTCGTGGGAGCAGCGGGAGGGCGGGGACGGGGAAGGGCTCACCCAGTCTCCCGAAGGGCAGCCGGTTCCTCTCGCCCAGCATCAGGTTGAACCTGGGGTTGTCGCGCCTCAGCCTCTTCCAGTGGCCGGTGGCGAGCAGCAGCCGCGAGACCTCGGCGTAGACGCTGCTGTTCTCGTCGCGCACCACGAAGGTGTACATGGCGAAGGACCGAGCCCCCGGGCCGCCCGGGCCGCCGCCGCAGGGACCAGCCGGCCGAGGTGGCGGCTCAGCGCGGAACCCGCCCGGGCGCCCGTCGCCGTGCCGGCTCCCCGAGCCACTAGGGTCCCGGTGGCGCCGCGCCCCGGCGCCCGCGCGTCAGCCCGGAGGCCGCGCCCCCTCCCCCTCCTTCAACTCCCGGCGCGGCCCCGCCTCTGCCCCGTGATGCCGCGCGGCCGCCCCCGCCCGGCGAGGGCTGGGGTGGGGGGGGCGCTCTTCGCTGTGGCTCCGCAACGCGTCCTGGGCCCTGGCGGGGGTTCCTGGTGGCTGGAGGCCGGCCGGGACGAGCGCGGCTTTGACGCAGCGTTGGCAGTGTGCGACCGAGGGAGACTGGGCGCGTCCCCGAGTCCCGGGTCCCAGTCAGGGGGCGGTGCCAGCGGAGGATCCCGCACCCCCCGCTTCTGCGCGGCACGCTGCGGCTCTTCCACCCCCGCTGTTCCAAAGGGACGATTTGTGGATAAAAATGAAACGTTCCAACTCACAGTCCCACGTCTGCCGAATGGAAATGGACAAGGCAATTCTAAAATTTATGCAGAAATGCGAAGGTCGAAGAATAACAAAAGCAATCTTGAAGAAGAAAGTTGGAAAACTTAACACTACCAGAAATCAAGACCTATAAAAGTTATAGTATTCAAATACAAAGCTACAGTAATTAAGAAAGTATGGTTTGGGCACAGGAGAGACAAGTAGACCAAAGGAAAGATATCTATCGATTGATATAGTCACTTGGTTCATAACAAAGGTGACGTTGTAGATTAGTGGGGAAAAGGACGGACTTTTCAATAAATGAAGTTGGCTCAGTAGATGTACATTTGGAAAACAAAAGTTATTTTGACCTCTATCACACACAAAATCAGTTGCAGATTCATTGTGAGCTGATGCATCCAAATATGAAAGTAAAGCAATAAGACTTTTAACAGAAAACACGAGAGAAAATCTTTATGATGTTACACTAGGTGAAGATCTTAAAGAGGACACAAAAGTCTTCAGGAATAAAGGGAAAAAACTGGTGAATTAGTAACCTTAAAAATAAGAACTCTTATTTATCAAAAGACACTATCCAGAGAAGGAAAAGGAAAGCCACAGAATGGGATATGATGCCTGGTGTGTGTGTGTGTGTGTGTGTGTGTGTGTACATATGTATATGACAGAGGACCCATATTTAGGACACATGAAGAATTATAAATGAATAATTCAAAAAATTGACAAGCCAATTAACAAAAGAAGTGAGCTGGATATTTTAAGGGACAATCCAATAGGTAAGCTCTCAGCCCAAGAGAAGATTGGGAGAAGAGTCATAGGAAGACACTAAATAAGGAATATGTTGAGCCAAAAAGCAAGGCCACATCTAATAGTTGCAGGACAGGAGTACAAATGGAAACCATATGTCTAAATGTCTACCGTATGCCTAAATATTTTAGTTATAAACCATGCCCATAAGCTGCTAGATAAAGTGTCTATTTCCCGCCTTGCAAATATATAATGATAAGGATGACCTCGAAGGCCAGAATTTTTAGAATTCTCATATTCATAGACATTCAATGCCAGAAACTGGAAATACTGGAGGAGATGGCCCTGGCCTCTACCCATGGCCGGCCCCTGTTTCTTCCCTTCCTTGACTCCATCCTGCAGCATGAGGGGCCATGCATATGTGCACGGAGACAGTACAGCCAGGAAATTCAAGCTCCATCTGCTCACCCGGCACCTCCCACAAACAGCTGCAGTTTGGTCACTGCCCAGACCTAGGGGTGTGCACACCAGCAATGTCATTGTGTGTGGGAGAATAGACCCTGGGAAGAAGCTAGAGCAGGCTCAGGAAAAAGAGCTGGGCTATTTGGATGGTGAATTCTGGTTCTCAGGTACCTAGCATAGTCTAGAAGGGGGGGGCATATCCCTTTGCCCTCCCAAACATCTTATCCATAGGGAAGGACATGGCTAGAGTGGGTCAGACTGGGAGCCTCTAAAGCAAGGATCTTTCTTACATGGGGCTAAGGGTCATACTCCTCAGAAACAAGCTTCAGAATCTTCTACTACCCTCTCCCCTCTCTCTGCTCTTTGTGTCCTATACTTGGACACAAAAACAACTCAAAATTCTTTTTCTCCCACCATCTCTAACGTTACCACAAGCACTTCATGCTTTGGGTTTTGCACCTGTCTTCTAACTGCTCTTCTTACTTCAGCCCCTTTACCTCTCCGGTCTTCCCTGAACATCATTACCAAATTAATCTTCCTAAAACACAGCATTCCTCACATCTACCCATGTATCAAAGATTGTGATGGCTCATTGAAGCCAACATCCTCAGTTTCAAAGTCATAGCCTTTTATTAAGCCTTTCCATTGTAACTTTCTTGCCACATTTACCACACTACTTCAGTCAGAGTCTTTGAAGTGCCCTGATTATCATCAAGGTCAAACAGAAGTGTGTTAGATGGAGTTTTAATGTTGAGTTTGTATTAACCCTTCCAAAACTGACAAACCATGTATCAGATGGATCATAAAGTCCCTATTAATCAAAACCTTTAATTAGCTAGCATTTTCTGTCTCACAGTTGTGCTGAATAAAATAAGACTGGCCATTTCTTTGGACCAAGGTCTTGGTTGCTCATAGCACTTGGGGGTAGGACTGCGTTCCCCTTCCACAGAGCCTTTTGACACCCCTCTCTGAAGAAGATGCCACTCACACGCTTCTACCCCCAGAAAACCTGCATTTAACAAGTCCTCGTTGCAGACCATGTTCAAGGCATAGAGGACACAAGATGAAGTCCCTGTCCTCACAGAGCTCTGTTCCTGAGGAAGCTTACATTTTTCTGGATGCTACCTAGAGGAATTTAACTGGAGGAACAAATATCCCTACAGTTTCTGCTGCTGCTGGAATTCTGGGTTGGAGGGACAGTTGTGAGGACAGGAATACCTTCCAGAGACACTCACATCTGAACATGTAGGATGAAGCTGCTCAAGTCCATATGGCACCTGAGTCATTTTCTCCCCTATTTCCTGTTCTTCCGAGATGCAATAACTCCCACACAGAGATGAAGGAAAGTAGAAAAAATAGAAAAATAACTCAGTGAGTGGCACTCGAAGGACATTGTGAAACCTAGAGTTACAAGGTGTCGGTGACTGTGAGGTGATGCCCACGCCTCCTATCCAGAGACCAGCAATGGAGCCCATACTCTCTTTCTCTCTGGGCCGTGTTGCTACAGCGTGGTGCGTGCTGAGAATTTGCACACAGGATAACAGGCCTGGGAATGACCAACTTAATTAGATATTGGTGGCATCTTCTTTTCTTTTTTTTTTTAAGATGTTAATTACTTGAGAGAGAGAGAACATGGGTGGGCACATGGGTTGGCGGGGGAGGGGCAGAGGGAGAGGGGGAAGCGGACTCCCCACTGATCAGGGAGCGCTGAAATCAGGACACAACCTGAAGGAAGATGCTTAACTGACTGAGCCACCTGGGTGCCCGGGTGACATCTTTTCAAATGAATAAAAATATTAATAAATATAAGATAGTTTTCCGCATCCCATAAATAACTAGTGGTGCTAAGGAGATAGGAATAGAAGAGGCATTTGAGAAGGGAGAATCATCAGGGAAAATTTCTTAGAAGAAACCAGTTTTGAAGCCAGTCTAGAACGGAAGGAAACTGAGTCCCATATGTATTGGCCAAAGGAAAGGCTGAAGGCCACATCTTCCTCTATCCCCTTTATCCCTAAGCCTTGTCCGACTTTGGGTATCCCGAAGGTTACATCAACAATTTAACATCAAGGTTTTACATAACTCCTGAGATTCTCTTCCCCTCAGATATTTCTGGGAGGCTGCTTCTCAGGCCAAGCCTCAGCAAGCCTGCTCTGGGGCTCACCAGCCCTCAGGGCTCCTCAGGGTGAATTCTACCCTTCTCTGGGCCATGCTGCCTGGTGTTCTCCCAAAGCTGGAAGGGCAGGGACGCCTGGGTGGCTCAGTGGGTTAAGCCACTGCCTTCGGCTCAGGTCATGATCCTAGGGTCCTGGGATCAAGTCCCGTATCGGGCTCCTTGCTCAGCAGGGAGCCTGCCTCTCTCTCTGCCTGCCTCTCTGCTTGCTTGTGTGCTTTCTCTCTCTCTCTTTCTGACAAATAAATAAATAAAATCTTTAAAAAAAAAAAAAAAAGCTGGAAGGGCCATATGAGTGTCCCCAGTGTCTCTACTGAAAGGGGAAGACTGCCTCTTCATAGAGCTCCCAGTCCTAGAGTAGAGCGAAGGAGTGACTCTTCTACTGTCTTCTCAGTGATCCTACTGAAATTCTCATTTCAGCTCCAAGCCTCCACTCCAAAAACCAGCCCCTGCTCCTCAAGGCAGATCGCCTCTCAGTCTGTCTGGACTACTGGTTGCAGCCTAGCCTGCTCCATCTTGGGTGGATTCCTAAGAAGTGAATTGCTGCATCCTATGGTATATTTGTGTCTAATTTTTAAGGATGCTATCAAACCTTTTGCCAAAGTGGGTTTAACATTTTACATTCCCACCAGCAATGCACAAAGGTCTTAATTTATCTGCATCCTTGATAATACTTGGTATTGTCTTTTAAATTTTTATTTATTGTAAAAAATATTTTATTTATTTATTTAGTTAGTTAGTTATTTACCTAGAGAGCAAATGAGCAGGGGGAGGGGCAGAGAGGGAGGGAGAGAATCTCAAGCAGACTCCTCGATGAGCAAGAAGCCTGGCTCCAGGCTCAATGGCATGATCCTGAGGTCATGACCTGAGCTGAAACCATGAGTGGGTCACTGAAGTGGCTGAGCCACCCAGGTGCCCCAAGAATTCTTTATATACTTTGGATACAAGCCTCTTATCATATATATGATTGGTAAATATTTTTCCCAGTTTGTGGCTTATCTTTTCATTTTTAATGATGTCTTTTGTAGTGCAAATTTTTAAATTTCAATGAATTCTAATTTACTGATTTTTTTTCCTTTTTATGGATTTAAAGCTATAAATTTCCCACTATAGCCTTAGCTATATCCGATATATTTTGATCTGTTGTGCTTTCATGTTCATTCGATTCAAAAAATTTTCTAAGTTCCCTTGTGATTTCTTCTTTGATCTATAGGCTGTTTATTAATGTGTTGTTCAATTTTTAAATATTCAAGGACTGCCCAAATTTCTTTCCGTTGTTGATTTTTTTTTAAAGACTTTATTTATTTATTTGACAGAGAGAGAGAGAGATCACAAGCAGGGGGAGCAGCAGGCAGAGGGAAAGGAAGAAGCAGGCTTCCTGCCCAGCAGGGAGCCCAGTGCGGGGCTCCATCCCAGGCCCATGGGATCATGACCCAAGACGAAGGCATACGCTTAACCAGCTGAGCCACCCAGGTGCCCCTCTGTTGCTGATTTCTAATTTAAGTCTACAGTGGTCAGAGAATATACTTTACATAATTCTAATCCTTTTTATTTATTGAGACTTTTATAGCATAGAATGTGTTCTATCTTGGAACTATTCCATGAGTGCTTGAAAAGAATGTGTCTTCTCCAGTCATTGTGTGGAGTGTTCTGTATATGCTAATTAGGGTGACTTGGTTGAGAGTACTGTTGAAGTTTTGCTAATTTTAACTAGTTGTTCTATTAATTATTTAAAATTGGATTTTGTATTTTTTTAAGTAAACTCTACCCCTAATGTGGGGCTTGAACTCATGCCCCAAGATTAAGAGTTACATGCTCTACAGACTGAGCCATCCAGGCACCCCAAAACTGGGTTTTGAAATCTACAACTATACATGTATATTTCTCCTTTTAATTCTTTTGGTTTTAGTTTCATGTATTTTGGAGCTCTATTGTAAGGTCCACTTACACTTACAGTTGTTATATTTTATGACCTAGAGACCCTTTTTATCATTTGAAATGTCTCTTTTTGTCTAGCAATATTTTTGTCTTAAAGATTACTTTAAGACAATAACAGAGGTGTGTATATTCAATTTTGGGGGGGGCTGCTAACAAAATGGATGGCTTAAAACAACGGAAACTGATCCTCTCACAGTTCTGAAGCTAGAAGTCTGAAATTAAAGCATCATCAGGCCATGCTTTCTCTCAAGGCTCTAGGAAGGAATCCTTCCCTGTCTCATCCTAGCATCTGGTAATTGTTAGCAGTCCCTGATGCTCTCGGCTTATCTCTCTCCAATTTCTGCCTCCACCATCCCATGGCATTCTGTCTGTCTCTCTGTCCTAATTTCTCTCCTCTTCTAAGGACATCAGTCATTGAATTAAGGCCTACTCTAATCTAGGATGACCTTATCTTAACTTGATTACATTTTTCAAAGACCTTGTTTTTAAATAAAGTTGCTTTTGTAGGCTCTGGGGAGAGATGAAATTTGGAAGGACACTGTTCAAACCAGTAGAGCACTCACTCTATTTTGGTTCCTGTCTGCAAGGGATAGCTTATACCCATCACTTTCCTTCCTACCCATTTGTGTTTTTGAATCAAGTCTGTGTCTCTTGTAGATAGAATTGGGTCTTGCCTTTTTTTTTTTTAAAGTTTATTTATTTATTTCAGAGAGAGAGACAGCACAAGTGTGAGTGGCAGAGAGAGAGGGAGAGAGACTCTCAAGCTGATTCCCCTCTGAGCATGGAGCCCAAGGTGGGGCTGGATCACACAACCCTGAGATCATGACCTGAACTGAAATCAAGAGTCAGTTACTTAACTGACTGAGCCACCCAGGTGCCCCTGGATGTTTCTTTTATGCTGTCAATCTCTGTGTTTAGATCACGGTGTGTAGAGAATTCAGATTTAATATAATTATTGATATTAGCTATATATTTGTCATTTTTCTATTTGTTTTCTATCTTCTCCTTGATTGCCTTCTTTTATGTAAAATAAATGCTTTTAGTATGTTTTTTTATTTTACTTTTTAAATTAAGCTCTCTACCCAATGTGAGGCTTGAACTCATGACCCTGAGTAGACATGCTCCTCTGCCTGAGCTAGTCAGGTGCCCCTAGTGTGCAATTTTAATTAATTTTTGGTTAACTTTAGTGTTTTTAAAAAAATATTTTATTTTGGGGGCAGTGCCTGGGTGGCTCAGTCAGTTAAGTGTCCAACTCTTGGTTCTGGCTCAGGTCATGATCTCAGGGTTGTGAGATCAAGCCCCGTGTCAGGCTCTTAATCTCTATACTCAAGGTAGGGCTTGAACCTACAACTCCAAGATCAAGAGTTACATGCTCCACCACCTGAGCTAGCCAGGTGCCCCTTTTATTGTTTTTTTCAGTTATTTTCTTGGTGTTTGCAATTGGGATTATAACGTGCACGTTAACTTTGAAAAAAAAAATCTGCTGCAAGTTAATACTATTTTAATTCTGGTAAAATAATGAAAATTTGCTTTAATGTAGTTCTATTCTTTCTTTCTCCTCCTTCATGCTCTTTTTCTTGTAAGTCCAACAATACAGTGTTATAGTTACTTTACATAATCTTATATTTTTAAATCTGTTAAGAGAAAAGAGAAAAATGTGTGTATGGTTCTGATAATAACTTATATAAGTAACTTTATAGGACTTCTTCATTGCTTTCTGTTGGTTTGAATTAACATCCAGTGCCATTGCCCTATAGGCTGCAGGATAGTTTGACTTGTGATAAACATAGACTCTCCTGCCTCAGGGAAATCACTTTCAACGACAGTGATCCTGGGTGTCATCATCCACCGCTCCAAACTGAGGGAATCCCTTTCAATGGCAAGAGAGAAGCTACTGGTTCTTCTGGACCTCCCTCTCTGGCTGAACCCCATGTTGATGGCTTAGAGGAAATCAGCCCCAGACTGGAATGCCATAGAGCTCCACAATGTCCAGCAAGTGCTCATGCATAACCACTCCTAGGATTGTTTTTTTGCCTTTGGTCAACTTCCAGAGTGCTGAAATGGTTGTTTTAGGGCCATTTCATCCATCTTTGGAGTTGCTTCTGGGGAAGAGGATTTGACCGTCTCCTCACTCAGCTGTTACCAAAAGTCCTGCCTCAGTCACCATCCTTCCCAGCGCTGTTGTCATTAATTCCTTGAACCAAATTCCCTCTATTTTAAATGCCTAAAGTGGTTTCTGTTTTCCTGACCAGACACAACTCAAACAGTAATTTCTAGGAACTTACTAAAAGTCCAGTAATTTGAACAGGAAATAATTCTCAGAAACTTGGTACTATTCATATGCCTCAGTCTTCAGTTTCTTCACTCATAAAGTGAACTTAATAATACCTACCTAACTGGGCTGCCTGGGTGGCTCGGTGGGTTAAGCCTCTGCCTTCAGCTCAAGTCATGATCTCAGGGTCCTGGGATCGAGTCCCGCATCGGGCTGTCTGCTGGGTGGGGAGCCTGCTTCCTCCTCTCTCTCTCTCTCTCTCTCTCCCTCTCTGTCTACTTGCGATCTCTATCTGTGAAATAAAATCTTTAAAAAAAAAATACTTACCTAACTAAATTATTCTATGGAATAAGTGAACTGATATGTGGAAAACACCTGGGACACAATACAAATTAATATAAATTAAAGTCTATTTTTCCTCTAGTTTAAGCCCCAATTCCTTTTTTTGTTCCAAGAAATAGCCAGAATATTCCCTCAGCAAATTCTTGTGAAAATCCACACGAAGGAACTAGAAAGAAGCCAAGTTAATTCAACTGCTCAGTGATTCATCATCTGCCTTTTATTAGCACTAGTGCCAAATTTCCTTTTTGTTGCCCACAACAAAACTGTCCAAAGACTCATAGTTGAGTTTTATTTTTATGACTGGATTGACTAAAACAAGTTAGCTTTTTTCTCATACTTGAACCTCGTTCTTTTTCTTGTGGAGAAGCAGGACTTTTAATACTGCAGAAACAGCAGACCCTCTATAGCTGCATGCATAAATTATGATGTTTGCTTCTTAGCAATCCTGCCTGTGACGTCAGTGGCAGAGTCAGCTAACAGTTGCTGGGCAATGCCACAGTCTTGAACTGTAGTGTGGATGTAAATAGATTCCTGTTGCTGAATTTAAAAAAAAAAAAAAAAAGACCCAAACTGGGTTTCTTACATTTAGAGTGAATTCAGGGGTCTTCTCTTTGGCTTAGAGAGTGGAAAGTATCTTCTCATCAAGGTAAGCAAAAATGTCCATGTTTTTCTCCCTTGTTGGCTCCCTATGCGTGGCTACACTCTTGGAATTATTGATCAAAAACATTTCAGGGGCGCCTGGGTGGCTCAGTGGGTTAATGCCTCTGCCTTCGGCTCAGGTCATGATCTCAGGGTCCTGAGATCAAGCCCCACATCGGGCTCTCTGCTCAGCGGGGAGCCTGCTTCCCCCCCCTCTCTCTGCCTGCCTCTGCCTACTTGTGATTTCTGTCTGTCAAATAAATAAAAATAAATCTTTTAAAAAAAATTTCAGTACTAGAATTTGTCCATTTGCCCACACGATGCTTGAAATTTCTATATACTATCCTCAAGTTGTCATTCAGCCTTGTATACTGCCAGGGAAAAGAAGTTTATTTACCTCCAAGTAATAGGACTCCTAGGGTCTTTGAGAATTTTTATTTGAGATGTCCATTCAACCTAAGTGAGAACTTTCTCTTGCCATATGACTTTCATCCCTTGTTCTGAGAAGCTCCATAGAATAAAAGTCAGGCAAAATTTCTTTCTTTGAGGGATCCCTGGGTGGCTTAATCAGTTGGGTGTCTGCCTTTGGCTTGGGTTGTGATCCCAAGGTCCTGGGACTGAGTCCTGAGGTGGGCACCTTGCTCAGTGGGGAGGCTGCTTCTCTCTCTGCCTGTAACTCCCTCTGCTTGTTCTCTCTTTCTCAAATAAGTAAATAGAGATCTTTAAAAAATTTCTTTCTTCTACTGTATGTAGTTCTCCAAATAATGAAGACCTCAGTCATGTCTTCTTAATCAGATTAACCACTGCTTAAACTGGTCTTTTTGTCATACAGTTTGCATGAGTGACTCCGTTTTCCTTCCTATTTGCCTTCCTCTGAACCTGTCTCAAGTGTCCTTCTTTTACATTTTTTTAGCATGTTGCTGCTAAGCCACAATATATTCTATACTTGTAGGGTCCTGAAAATTACCTCAACTTAGCCCTTTAATACTTTGTAGATTTCTTTCCCATTGTAGAGGTAAAATTAGATGAACATCAAGTTGGAGAAATATTTATACATGTCAGTATGCATGGGCTCAGATCACGTCATACTTCTGTTCACAGACTGGAAGAGATGGAATCTTTCCTCTTGGAAGACATTGGCTCCATGATACAGAACAGGGCCATTGAGAGAATCATCTCCCCAATGACTGTCCAACTTTGCCATCTGATCATTTCGATGGAGAGGAAAGATATGGAAAATGAAGTATTCGCCTCTTTGGAGAAGATGGCAGAGGAATTGGCTCAAGCTAGTGAAGACTTTGTGCAAGTTGCCAAAAGGTAATAATTTCAAAGAACTCCAGCCCTTTTCCCTGACAGGATTGCCAAAGAAGAGGAGTGTTAACTAGAGCCTGTTATAGTCTCCTTAAATGCTCTGGAAAGAAGTCAGTTGGGAAAATAAATCAGTATAACATAAAGCAAACCTAGTTAATATATTGTTACTTGTTAGTTGGGGGTATACTTTTTAAAAAAAAATTATTTATTTGAGAGAGAGAAGGGAGGGGCAGAGGAAGAGGGAGAGAGAGAATCTCAGCATGGAGCCTGATGTGGGGCTCGATCACATGACCCTGAGGTCATGACCTGAGCCAAAACCAAGAGTCAGACACTTAACTGACTGAGCCACCCAGGCACTCTGGGGGATACTTTCAGTATACAGTCATTTCAGGATTAGTTCCATTTTGCACTAAGAAGCCATTGTATGTTCCATCAAGAGGTTTCTTGATTCCTTCTTTTTTACAGGTTATTCTGTATGGTAGAGATAAGAATTTTCAGAGTTGTCTAAACAGGATTTTCATTATCTATTGTTTATTATCTGCATTGGGCCTGATTATTAGCAAACCTGCATGCAAATTATTTCCATATTAAATTTAGTTCCAGGGTCCACATAAAAAGAGCCAGTTGTAACAGCAAAACTGAACTCTATAAATGAAACAGAGGTAAATACTACAACAAAATATTTACATTTCACTGTCCCAAACAACATACACACAGCAGCTTGACTGCCTGTGTTTGAATGCCAGCCCCAACCTCTTTTTTTTTTTTTTTTAAGATTTTATTTGTTTGACGGAGAGAGAGAGAGTTCACAAGTAGGCAGAGAGGCAGGCAGAGAGAGAGAGGGGAGGAAGCAGGCTCCCTGTGGAGCAGAGAGTCCTATGCAGGGCTCGATCCCAGGACCCTGAGATCATGACCTGAGCCGAAGGCAGAGGCTTTAACCCACTGAGCCACCGAGGCGCCCCAGCCCCAACCTCTTGTTGCTTGTCTAGCTGTGGCTAATGTCTGAAATCTCTGGGTGCCTCATCTGGGTAGGTAGAGGGAATAACCAAATCTCCCTCACAGACCTGTCATCAGTGTACGAGACTAGACTGCCCAAGTCACTGAGCACGGTGCCCAACATATGGTGGCTGATGACCGATTGCTTCATATAGATCTTTACAATAAAAAGAGGCATCATAAATATTTCTCTCTCTCTTTCTCTCTTTTAAGATTTTATCTATTTATTTAAAAGAGAGAATCGGGCTTTCTGCTCAGCAGGGAGCCTGCTTCCTCCTCTCTCTCTGCCTGCCTCTCTGCCTACTTGTGATTTCTCTCTGTCAAATAAATAAATAAAAATCTTTAAAAGAGAGAGAGAGTGGGTAAGAGAGGGAGACAAAGAGAGACAATCCAAGCAGGCTCCCAGGCATGGGGCTGGACCCCACAACCCTGAGATCATGACCTGAGCAGAAACCAAGAGTTGGTCACTTAACCGACTAAGCCACTCGGGTGTCCCAGTATTCCTCTCCCTCATCCAGCAAGTATTTATTCACCACGTGGGAAGGGGTCAGGTCCTATCCTAAGTGCTGAAATGAGTAAGTGAATAAGACGTTCACAGTTCCTGCCTTCAGGAGCAGTGGAGCAAACAGAAAAGAAAAACATACAAACACATAACTAGGGGCACCTGGGTGGCAAAGTCAGTTAAGCGTCTGCCTTCGGCTCCGGTCATGATCCTGGGGTCCTGGGATCAGGCTCTGCATCGGGCTCCCAGCTTGGCGAGAAGCCTGCTTCTCCCTCTCCGCCCCACCCCCCCACCCCCGCTTGTGTTCCCTCTCTTGCTGTCTCTCTCTCTCTCTGTCAAATAAATAAATAAAATCTTACTTTTTTTCTTTGAAAGATTTTATTTATTTATTTGACAGACAGAGATCACAAGTAGGCAGAGAGAGAGGAGGAAGCAGGCTCCCTGCTACGAAGAGTGCCCAATGCAGGGCTCGATCCCAGGACCCTGGGATCATGACCTGAGTCAGAGGCTTTAACCCACTGAGCCACCCAGGCACCCCAAATAAAATCTTTTAAAAAAGCACATAACTACATCAAGAAGGAAAGAACAAATACATAAATAGAAAAGTGGGAAAAGGACAGATATTTCACTGAAGAAGAAATTAAAATGAATTTTTTAAATGAAAAATATATTCAATCTTAGACTCAGTAATTCTATTTGTTTGTTTGTTTGTTTGTTTATTTATTTATTTTGAGAGAGAGAGAGAATCTTAAGCAGGCTCCGTGCCCAGCACAGAACCCAACATGGACCTCGATCTCGTGACCCTGAGATCATGACCTGAAACCAAGACCTCTTAACCAGCTGAGCCATGCAGGCGCCCCTAGACTCAGTAATTCTTTTACTAAACAATTTAGCAAACAACAAAATGCAAATTACGATGATAAGATTCTATGTCTCTGGCCCCACATAATTAAAAACTGTGACCAAGCAGAAACAAGCTAAATGCCCTCGTCCAGTTAAGCATGATACAACTTTATGGTGAAACCTAAAACACAAAACGGATGCTAAAATTGTTGATGAACATTGGCTAATTAGGGGCAATCTGTAGCATTGCTTTATGTGGAGAAGCTGGCCCAAACAAAAATGTTAAGCTAATAGAGCTAGAATTGATCCTGACAGAGTGTGCAACTGTCATAACAACTCTTCCAGGCAAGGGTCACCAGCGGATGTTGAATTGGTGGGCAAAGGTTTAAGACAAGATATGTATATTGTCTCAAGGTGTCTTCTGGCAAAGGTTTTTATTAACTACAAAGGGGACAGTAGTGGTTTTAAGGAAGAGAAGCCTGGCAAGTGTAATCAAAGTTAACATCATTATATTGGGAGAAAAACACAATGTACCTGCTGATGTGGTGCCCAGCACCATTGTTTGGAATTACTTCCCAAACTATAATGAGACTATTCATGAAACAGACAATAACTGCGAATAACTGCTTATACTCATTATAAGACGTCAGAAGTCAAGACAGAAAGTCTCAGGAACTGTTCCGGAGTAAAGGAGACTGAGGGGACCTGAATTAGTTTCCTGTGGGGGCTCTCACAAGGGATCACCAGCTTAGGGACCTAAAACAACACAAATGTATTGTCTCACAGTTTTGCAGGTTGGAAATCAGTGGGCTTGGCTGGTTCCTCTGTTTGGGGTCTCACAAGCAAAAATTGAGGACTCCTATGCAGAGGCTCTGGGAAGAATCCACTTCCAGGCTATTCAGGGTGTTGGCCAAAGCCAGTTGCTTGTGGTGATGGGAGTGAGGAATTCATTTTCTTGCTGGCTGTCAGCTCGAAGCTGACAGTCTTTGCCCTTCAAGTCTGCCTACATTCCATGTGTCCCCTCCAGCGATGGCAGGTCAAGTTCCTCTCATACTTCAAACTTCTCTGACTTCTCCATCTGCCTTCTTCTATTTTTAAGGGCTCATGTGAGTACACTGGACCCACCTGGGTAGTTCAGGACACTCTCCCTGTTTTGAGTTCAGGTGGTTATTAACATTACTTACTTCCGCAAAGCCCCTTCACAGCAGTACCAGATTAACACATGATTGACTAGCTGGGGGATGGGAATTTGGGGTTGGGGGAGTGCATTTAGAATTGCCCACCACAGGGCAATTTACACACAAAAAAAGCACACAAAATTTTGGGAGTAGGTAAGCTTTTTTGTCTGTTTCAGTATGAATGTCTTTGTTGTATGGTCTGTTTTGAGCAAACAAATTATTTATAAAGAGAATTATCCATGCTCATGACCATGGGAAATGGTCCAGCTCACCCATCAGGACAGTACTGCAAATAATTCATATTCTGACTTGGGTTTGGTTCCATTGGCTTTCAGGGCAGCTCCTTAAGCACTTCTCAAGATAGGCCAAAAGGAGACAATCAGCACAAAACGTGGTTAAGTGTTTGGCTGGCAAGTTCCCCTGTCTCTGTCTGCCAGTAAGCTCTCAGGAAGCCAAAAGAACTTGCCACATCAGTGGACTAGTGTTGGCAGGAAGCTAGGACTTCAGAGAAGACCCCTACAAGAAGAGGTCAATACAAGTATATGTTTCCTTTTGCTTAAAAATGTATCCTATGATGAATATTTAGAAAATATGAGTGCAATGAGGAAAAAAGTAATTGCCCATAAGCCTCCTGCCCAAAGATAACCACTGAGAACATCTTGGTACATATTGTTTACAGGGAGTTTCCCTTTCTCTCTCTCCTTTGCACTTCCTCTTCCCATCCTGTTTTCTTTTCCCATCTCTCCCTCATCCTGTGTAAGTCAGTCTGTCTGTCTGTCTATCTCATACTCATATGAGATATAAGACAGATATGAATCCTGACTCCCTATCTCCACAGTATGTCCACTTACCTGTTCAACCCTGGAGTACTCCTATGTAACCATAGGAGAAATAAACTGACTAACTAGAGAGCAGTATTCCTGTGTAGTTCTTACTGTCTTTAACCTTCTCCTAGCCAGGAAAAATACTGTTCTCCAAAGTTACTTAGGTTAGTTCTTCCCTGTCCCTTTTGGAGTTGTTATGTTACCCACCTGTATTCATATTAGTTTTGTACTGTTGCGTTACAAATTGCCACAGTCTAAAACAGCACATATCTATTATCTCCCAGTGTCTGTGGGTCAGGATCTGGTCCACTGCTTTGGGTCTCAGCAGATGGGGTGAGCTGTGCAGATGGAGGTGGCAGCTGGGGCTGCAGTATCTGGGGCTTGGGTCCCTTTTCTAAGCTCACTGGTTGTTGACAGAATTGTTCCTTAGGGCTGCAAAACGGAGGCCCTGACATATGGTCCTCTCCACAATGTGGCAGTTTGTTTCTTCAAGGCCAACTGGAGAGTGTTCTCGCTGCTTCAAATCTGTCTCTTCAAGAAGGACCCACACACCCTCTTTTGAATGCTCACTTGATTTGGTCAGGCCCACCTAAGATATTCCCCTTTTGATTAACTAAAGCGAACTGATTAGAGACCCTAATTACACCCCCCCAAATTCTCCTTTTCCATATAACATAACTTGATCATAGAATAACATCCCATCCTATTTGTAAGTCCCATGCACATGTAAGGGGAGGCCATTATACAGGTGTGTGCAACATGGGATTAGAATTTTGGGGCCATCTCAGAATTCTGACAACTTTATTAATAGTTAGATTCCTTTTCATATTTCATTTTGGGGTTTCCCCCCACATGCCAGTTAATTTTAACACGTGTATTTTCTCAGGGGCTCATGGGTGGCTCATTCAGTCATCCAACTTTTGTTCTCAGCTCAGGTCTTGATCTCAGGGTTGTGAGTTCAAGCCCCATGTTGGGCTCCACACTGGGAAAAAAAGGTAGCATACTGTAGACATTGTTTGTACTCTTAATTATTTTTTTAAGATTTTATTTATTTATTTGACAGACAGAGATCAGAAGTAGGCAGAGAGGCAGGCAGAGAGGATGGGAAACAGGCTCCCTGCCGAGCAGAGAACCCGATTCGGGGCTCCATCCCAGGACCCTGGGATCATGACCCAAGCCGAAGGCAGAGGCTTTAGCCCACTGAGCCACCCAGGGACCCCTCTAATTATTTTACTTAAGAATATATCGTGGAGATCACACATATCACTTCATAGAAATTTTCTTTGCTTTTTTATATAATAGCATACCACTCCGTTGTGTGTATGAGTATACCATAATTTAACCACTTTCCTATGAATGGGTATTTAGTTTCCTAATATTTGAAGTTACAAACAATGTGGCAATGAATAACTTTGTGCATATTTATTTTCATATTGTTGGAGGTGGTAGTTTCCTGGTAGTGACATTGCTGGATTAAAATATATCACATATTATATATTGAATATATTGAAATCTATAATATGGGTTTTTAAAAATATTTTATTTATTTATTTGCCAGAGAGAGAGAGAGAGAGAGCACAAGCAGGGAGAGCAACAGGCAGAGGGAGAAGCAGGCTCCCCACTGAGAAGGAACCAGATGTGGGACTTGATCCCAGGACCCTGGGATCATGACCTGAGCCAAAGGCAGACACTTAACCAATTGACCATCCAGGCATCCCTATATAATAGGTTTTTTTTTTTTAAAGATTTTATTTATTTATTTGACAGAGAGAAATCACAAGTAGGCAGAGAGGCAGGCAGAGAGAGAGAGGAGGAAGCAGGCTCCCTGCCGAGCAGAAAGCCCGATGTGGGGCTCGAACCCAGGACCTGGGATCATGACCTGAGCCGAAGGCAGCGGCTTAACCCACTGAGCCACCCAGGCGCCCCTATAATAGGTTTTTGTAACATATTTTGGGACTGTATTATTAACCCAATACTCACATACAGTATTAAGTGGTAAAAGCAAAGTGTACAATGCAAAGTTATATTACCAGGTTTATAAACATTGAATATATTATATATTCTAAAGTTATTACTGCCATATATACCGAAAATATCTTTTCCCGGTTTGCCATGTCATTTGACTTAAAAAAATTATTTTGCTATGCAAATTAAAAAATTTTTATGTAGTTAAATTTATCAACCGATTTTTATTGCCTTTGAATTTTTGAATCATAGTAACAAAGGTGCCCTGTACCAAGATTAAAGAGGCATTCATTGGTGTTTTCTTCTAGTACTTGTATGGTTTTGACTTTACTTTAGATTCCCTAATCCACTCAGAGTTCAATCTTGAATGTATGTTTTTTTAAAAAGATTTTATTTATTTATTTGACAGACAAAGATCACAAGTAGGCAGAGAGGCAGGCAGAGAGAGAGGAGGAAGCAGGCTCCCCGCCTAGCAGAGAGCTCGATGTGGGGCTCGATCCCAGGACCCTGGGCTCATGACCTGAGCTGAAGGCAGAGGCTTTAACCCACTGAGCCACCCAGGCGCCCCTTGAATGTATCTTAAAATAACAATCTGACTATGTTTTTCTGATGGCTATTCAGTTTTCCCAGCACTATTTATTATAAAGTCTATGTTCACCCAAATAACTTGAGCCACCTTTATTTTTTGATGTGGGGGATAATTTTGAAAAATTAGCTACAGTACATTATGAATGAAAAATTTTAGTGCTTCTATGAAGTATTGTCTCCTTCTACAGAAAGTTTAATTTATTCTGGTGGGCAATTAACATAGGGAAATGTCACACTTATCCAATCAAAGCCTTGAGACGATTCAGGACTAATTTCACTCTTCGTATGAAGATAATTATTTCTGACTTGTTCTTATTCCCAAGGTGTAGCCTTTTGGGGTCTCAGCTAAAATCCTGGGGGTGTTCATCAGGTTCCCTTCACAACAACAAGACCCAAACTCAATTTTTTGTTTTCTCGGAAGTTGTGTTACAGCTGCCATTTTGTAATGGCTTTTCTGTCTTTTGGCCTGTGTTACTCAGGGATAAGTCCTGGTTATCTTGGCTGTTCTCTGGGTTTAGTAAACTGTTTTTTTTTTTTTAAGATTTTATTTATTTATTTGTCATAGAGAGAGAAACGAGAGTGAGCACAGGCAGACAGAGTGGCAGGCAGAGGCAGAGGGAGAAGCAGGCTCCCTGCCAAGCAAGGAGCCCGATGTGGGACTCGATCCCAGGACGCTGGGATCATGACCTGAGCCGAAGGCAGCTGCTTAACCAACTGAGCCACCCAGGCGTCCCTGGGTTTAGTAAACTGTTTTACTCATCTTTTATAACTTCTTGATGAGCAGGTTACTCTGATACTCTCACGACTTGACACAGAAGCTTGAGAATGTTTATAGTTATCCCTCTAATCATGATCTGAAGGATTGCATATAATACAATGCAAACCAGAGAGCAAAAGCAGAAAGATAGAAATCATGCATGAAGAAACAGTAGAATTGGAAGACAGATCCAGGAGACCCAGCTTGCTAATAATGGGGCTTCTAGAAAGAGAAAAATGAAGACATTGAGGAGAAGCAAAATTTCAATAATAGAAGAAAATTTCTCTGAGCCTGTTAATGACCCAAATCTGTCCACAAAAACTGCTCCCTTGGTTCTCGGTGAGACTGTGGAGAAAAGATACATCTAAAGCATATGGTGGTAAAATTCCTGAACTCTAAGTACATTCAGACAGAGGAAAAAAGAATTACTCACAAAGGAGAATCAACTAGACTGGTATCAAATAGACTGGCCTCAGATTTCTGACCTGTACCTCTGGAGGCCAGAAGGTGCTGGAATCGGGTCTATGGGCTGCTTGGAGGAAAGGACCACCACAAAGAATGGTCACTTATCATTATATTTCCTGCTCTCCCAACCCTAGCACAGGAAGGACATAAACAGTGCAGATGTGCAAAGACGTGGTGACTATTACCACCATGTACTCCAATTCCTGAAACCATGAAAATCAAGAAAAATAATGATTAACAACACTAAACAGAAACCCACAAACAGAAACCACAAACAGAGACTTCAAGGTAAGGGAAGATGAAAAAGCCAAGAACTTTGTACAGGACAGTAGTATCGTATCTTGGAATGCCTTGATGATCAAATTTCTTGGAAGAGAAAATGCAATGCTAAGGGAAATTCCAACTGTAACTTCAAATGAATAACATTAAACGATCTCAGCCGAATCTGAAAGTAGGGATAGGAGTTCGGGCTGAGGGGAAGAGAGGAGCATGTTCCCCAGGTCTCAAGGAAGAGGGAGGAACGCGGGGAAATCTGGCAGGTCATGACAGGTGTCTACTGACCTCTGATGAGCACCTTGGACTCAAGCTTATATTGGGATACAGCCATTGAAATTTCCTTAACACAGTGCTCCACAGCCTCAATTAACATTGACAGGCCTAATGTTCGATAGCTTTGTTTCTCTCCCCTCCTTTTGACATCGGGAAGTGAGAAATGCCAGGAGGCCAGGCTGCATTGGGGAAGGTCCCAGCTCTGCAACTGAACAGCTGACAGGATGTGGCGAGTCCTATTTACAGGGCTGAGCGGACTGCATGTCAGGTGCAGCTGAGGGGTATGTTCTCCAAAAGGAGTGAAAAGTAAAGTAAGGGAAGGAGACGGCTGTCACATATTCCTCGTCCTTAACGTTTCAGCATTTTGACATGCTGGGTTGTTTGGTTTATCCCATTCAGCACGAGGGGAACTGAAGGGTCACTGGGATGTTTGGAACAGGCCAGGATGAAGGGGCTTTGAAATCGACTGCCACTATGTAAGGGACCAAAAGCAGAGAGGAGATTCTTGGTGATTACCCCAGTGGGCACTCCTGTGTTCTCTCAGCGTACAATTCTGAAGGCACAGAACTCAGCTTCATTTGCAAAGAATAATCACAAGGGGGCCAGAGGACTTGTTCTGCTCTGTGTAATCAGGGATTACTGTTGAAAGGGAAATGTTTGCATCACATGAAAACAGTTGCTGTGGACATCTGTGTTCATGGAAATTGATTTTTGTTATGCAAAACCTTTCCTCTTGATAACATGGATTGAAATGAGATTCTAGGTATTTCTTTCTTACAAGAAGAGGCTTTGGGGTTTTGTGTAATTATACATGTTCAGTGCAGAGAAAATGAGGACAATTCAAAAAGGAATGAAGCATATTTTTATTTTTAAAGATTTTATTAATTTATTTCCCAGAGAGAGAGAGAGAGAGCACAAGCAGGGGAAGTGGCAGGCAGAGGGAGAAGCAGGTTCCGGGCTGAGCAGGGAGCCTGATGCGAGACTGGATCTCAGGACCCTGAGATCATGACCTGAGCCAAAGGCAGATGCTCAATGGACTGAGACACCCAGGCATCCCAATGAAGCATATTTTTAAATTCCAAGCTATAACCACAGTTTGATAACTATCCATCTAGATAGTTCTTTATGTAGATATGTACATAATTGAAAACTGATGAGATCTTGCCATACATGCTATTTTATAATTTGGTTTTATTTACTTAACATTATGTCTTGGAGAGGCTTTTATCACCATTAATACACATTTACCTTATCATTTTAAGAGCTTCATAGTACTCTGTAAATTCTATGTATCATAATCTGCTTATGGGTATGTTTCTTTTTTGTATCATTCCATTCATGGACATGTCTGTAATGCTGCCTGAAAACGTGTCTGTCCAGGCTGGCAGGAGACCCTGAAGAGGAGTGGCTCTGGGAGGAAATGGGACCTACTGCTGAGTCTCTGAACCTGTCTGGGAGGACCATCATGCTGGTAGCTCAGAAGCTCCATCTTCAGCCTGAATGTCACAGCCACCAGGAGGAGCTAGTGACTATAGCTCAACAGATCTTGGTGGATACCACCAAGGTGAGGCTGATATCAGACCTGGTTAGCTGGTTAGTGGGACATAGCTCATTGCAACGAAGCATGGGTTGGGCACGTCATTCCCACAGCGGATGGCCCTTGCAGAGAAATCCCCTACCCAAGCTTCCAGTAAGATCACAGCACGACTTCATTACCAATTTAATAAATGCTAAGTGTGGAAGATGCCATAGGGAGCCAGTAGACCTACTAAATTAGGGTCTATGGTCTCTCTCTCTCTTTTTTTTTTTTTTTTAAGATTTATTTATTTATTTGACAGAGACACAGCGAGAGAGGGAATACAAGCAGGGGGAGTGGGAGAGGGAGGTGCAGGCTTCCCACCGAGCAGGGAGCCCAATATGGGGCTCGATCCCAGGACGCTGGGATAATGACCTGAGCCGAAGGCAGACAGTTAACAACTGAGCCACCCAGGCACCCTGGGGTCTATCGTCTTAAACGCATATGTGCCTCCTTACCCCCCACATTTGGTTTATCAACCTCTAATAAAAAGGTGTAACTGAGGGGTTCATTTTTCACCTGGCTCATGGCCAGGAGCTCTGGGGGGAGAGCCTGCTGAAACCTCTGTGAGTCTTAACCTATTTGGCAAATGTGGCCCCAAAATAAAAGCTTTCCTGGAAGAATCTTGGGGGCGGGGGGCAGGATAACCTCTTGGCTTCCAAATACTCCCCATTTTCCTGACATTCCACTGTATGGCACAACTCTTGTAAGTCGGGGCATTGTTCCTGAGTAGAATCTATATGTCTTAAACATTATAATACTAACATTCATTGTTAAACCTTTAATGATGGGGGTAATTGTGTGGGGACGGCATTGGAAACTTAACAGATCCTCATTAAAGTGAGACTGGAAATGGGGCGATGTGAGAGGCAAAGCCAAAGGGCTTTTGGGCACCTGCTGATGGGAGGAGCAGAGGGGAAGAAGGGCAGTCTGTTGGAAAGTGTTTGGGTACCTGCTCTGTCACTTCCTCAACAGGCCATTTCTCCAGGCCCCATCATCCTCATCCAAATAGTAAGTCTCTCCTATAGTCCCTCTTATAGTTCTCCCAACAGTAGGTCCCTCCTAAACACTTTCCCCTTAGTTACGTGTCAGTTACCACATAGACAGTTGACTGCTCCTCTTCTAACCTAGAGATGCCCACTCCAAACCCAAGTTTGACCTCCCATTAAATGGAGCTCAAATTTAGGAAGCCTCACATTTTCAGCCAAGCCAAGTATTTACTTTAAAGGTCACTCCTAGATACCTTACGTTGTTTTGTTTTGGCCTTGAGATTCTATACTCTGCAGCCTTGGGATGTTGGGGGGAACGTCTATTCGTAAAACTGGGGCAGGGTGGGGGGAGGGAAGCAGCTGCCGCTGTCTGCTATCGCTCCTGGAACGTGCCAGCGTTTTTAAGCCCCACCCCCCCATCTGTCCGAACAGGTCCTGCTCCTTGAAGACGCGGTGATGGCAAGGAAGATGGTGCAGGCGGCGGGGTGGTGCCTGACCTGCCTGGATGCGCTGGAGTACGGGGAGGACGCGGCCTCGCTGCGCGGCCCCTTCGCGGACCTAGCCTCGGCGCTGCTCCGCCTGGGCGGCCTGACAGCGCGCCGGCTTGGGGAGCGCCTGGGCCGCACCGGCCACCTGCTGCGAGGCTGTGTCCTCGCGCTGCTTGAGGTCGCCCGCGGCCACCTGCAGCGTCCGCGCGACCCGCAGCTGGCCGCTTCCCAGCGCCACACTTTGGCCCAGACCAGGAAGACCCTCGGCGAGCTCCTGGCGCAGCTGGAGCCCCGAGCCGTGGCCCCAGCGGCCGGCGCGCTCTCCTGGCGCCTGCGGCGACTGCGCGAGCTGTTGGCGGCGCCCGAGCCCGAGCGCATGCGCGGCGGCCCAGTGGACGCGCTGCTGGCCGCCGTGGTGTGGCACTGCATGCGCCTGGCCGCGTGCTCCGCGCCACCCGAGAGGCTGCGCCTGGTGGCCCGCTGCGGCCAGCTGCTGGAGCTGCTGGGCGCCAGGCGCCTGGGTCGGATCCACGGGCCTCCCGGGAGCCGGGAGCTAGGGCGGGAGTGCGCGGCACTGCAGGCCGCGACCGAGGCCCTCGCCCAGGGAGTCCGGGCTGGGCTGCTGCGCCAGATCCTGGACACGTTCACTGACACGCGAAGTGCCCTTCAAAGACTGGTCCAGACCGCCTTGGCTGCTCGTCCATTCAGTTCCCCGTCCCATGGCGAGGCCTTGTCGAAGAAACTCCAGCTTTTCCATGCTGCTTTCCGTGACCAGGCCAAGCAGATGCTCAGAGTGGCTCACTTGGTCTTGGTTTGCTGCCCCCAACAACAAACTGGCAAAGACATGGAGGTCGCCATGGCAGGACTTTGGGGGCTTGTGGTCAGAGCGCAACAACTTTTTTCACAAAGCCCCCAAGGGTCTGGTCTGGACTGGAGCTCTGATGCCTTGCAGGCCCTGCTTCATGCATGGACCAAGGCCTCTGAAGGCCTGTTGGCATGTTTCGATGATGTTCTCCATATTCCTGAGTTCCTGAGTGTGTCCATTCAGGAAATGACCAACCACTTGGACTTGTTTACATGGGCTTTGAGGAGTGGAGATTCCAAAGAGTTTCCCGGCCTTGTGGCATATTTACAGGGTCGAGCCACACACATAGTGCAGGTAATGAGCAGGTATGTGGACCAACATCGAGATCCCATTTTCCGGAATGGCCTGAGAGTTCTCATCCAGCAGCTAGAGCAGTCTTCCCTGTTCTTGAGTGCAGCTGCTGAGTGCTGTTCAGGTGGACACAGCGCTCAGAGCACAGATGCGTTTCTAACCATGGCAAAACATCTGATCTCTTCAGCCCAGAGCATCCAAGAGGGGCTGGATGAGACTAACCACCCAGATATCCTCAGCCCTCTCCGGGACCAGGTCCAAAGGTTTGACACCACTAAGGGACGACCTTATTTTTTTCTCCCCAGCCTTCAGGACTCTACAGATCCTGCACCCAAACACCAGGAGGAACCTAGGTTGGAAAAAAGCAACTCAGGTACTTCCTATCCACCGAGGGACAATCTTTCTTGCTCCCTGATTCCTGACACCCATCCACAGAGGAGGGAGTCTCTGTTACCAGCCATCAGCAAACTCATCCTTGATGTAGAGAGCCAGAGCCACCAGGCAGTGACCTCAGCTAGCACCAGCTTGCAGGAGCAGGAGGCAGCTGTGGATGTACCTCAAGAGGCCCTGGCTGGGGAGGGACCACTGGGGTCAGAGAGGATGCTTGGATTCCAAGAAACCCCAACACTAGCACCTTCTGTTACTGACCTAGCAAGGGAGCTAGCACACTGCACAACTGCTAGAAGTGATGGGCTTCTGGAAGTGGCTCTCCAGCTGTCTGGGAGACCCAGGGAAACTGGACAGGATTTGGTGGCCAGGGCTGGTGACTGGTACCTTCTGTGTCAACAGCTACTTTGTCACAACCCTGCAGCTGATCTTCCAGGGAACATGGCAGTGTTCATGGAGCTTCAGCAGAATTTAGCTTCAATGGTTCAACTAGCAGCCAAAAGTGGGCCTGTGGGCTTGAGTAAGAAGGACCCTGCCTCGACTGGGCATCCAGAAACACTTTTACAAATGCAAGGCAGATTGGAGGAGGTAGAGACCCAAGCTAAACAGCTGTTGGACAAGATTCTGGCTTCTGATGGTCTTCAGACCCCTAAGTCATGCAAGGAGAGCATGGACGATGGGTGCCTTCTATGGTCAGTGGCTGTCCAAGACCTACTCCAGTGCATGGAGAGACTCAGCTGGAGACAAGGCCTGTTCTTACTGCCCCTGCGACAGGCCATGAAGGACCAGCAGGGACTGCAGGAAGGGTTGGCCCAGGCAGCAGATGGTTCTCAGAGGCTACAAGAGGCTGCCAGGCTGTCTAGCCTTCTGTGTGGGGATGTGCATGTAAAAGGTGAGGTCTCCTTTTTGCTCAGGGAAATTCACGTGCTCACAGATGCTGTGCTGGATGTGGCCGAGATCCTGGCCTCCTCCCCCAAACCATCTCCCAGCCTGTCCACACGCTTTGAACTTCTCTGCTTGGAGCTGTCCTTTCGAGCCAAGGCCCTGACTGGCCACCTCAGCATCATCAATGCCGACTATGAACATGCCTTCCAAGATGCCATCTGTCCAAGCCTCCCTGTCTGTGAAGAACCTCAGACCAGACCAGAAAGCTCCCTGGAAAGAATGGTGTCTGCTATCCAAGCTGCACAGGGAATCGTGGCAGGAAGTCAGGAGTCTGGGCCTGGCCAGGAAGATCTTTTTATGGCTCTGGAGAGCATTCTCCTCCTCACCAAGGAGGTGGCCCAGAGGGTCCCAGTACTCCAAGAACTCCCAGAAGAGTGGAGAATGCACACCCTGGACTGGCTTCAGTGGGAGTGGGCAGCCAAGGTCCACTGTGCTATGGCCCAGCTCCAGGCCTGGAAGGGTGGTCACACTGAGGCCTGGAGACTCCTGGCCCAGTGCCTGAAGCCCAGTGAGGAGACAACAGTGATGAAACCCAGGGATGAACAGGATGCTGCCCAGCCCCAGCTCCGCTGTGACGAGGGTGCATCAAGAGCTGTTGCAGTGGGCAGTGTGGATTCTCAGGGTGCTGCCCCCCAAAACACCCCAGGGATATCAGCAGGGACCTGCGCTGCCGATCCAGCCATCCCCGGGACAATCGCGGCAGACCCGGACACGGTAGGGCAGTCAGCATCTTTCTTTCTCCCCTACCACAGCCCTCTTTCTAGTACCCACAGACCACTGCCAAGTTCCAGAAAAAGTTGTCTTGGTGCCCACTTTTGTAATTCACATCTGGCACGCAGTACAGAGTAGCACAGCCTTTGAGAATCTGAGATCAGGAATTACGCTGCCTGCCTCCAGCATTTTGTAGCTCTGAGACCTCAGTTAAGCTTCTGAGCTTGGTTGGGAACATTGACACTCTTCTGGCAGAGGGTTAACAAAAGCTTCCATGTAAAATCCTCACGCTTGCCTGGAGGGACGTAGAAAGTGTCCTTCCTCTACGTGGTGGCTGTGATTGTGGACCTCTGTGAAGCTTTTCCCCATTGCCCCGGCTGGAAGTGGTTCCGCTTGCTGTGACCGACAGCACCCGTCCTGTGTCAGACTGCCTTGTGCCGCCTTGGCCTCTGTGATCTTACCTCCCCGCCTCAGTCGAGGTTCTTTTGTTGGCATATGGTAGGGACCCAACTTGAAGCAGCCTAGGCAGAAAGTTTGCTGGAAGGGTTCTGGGTCTGTTGGACACATTCCACACGGAGACATTTCCTTCTAGGGCACCAGACAAGACATTCAGCCACTGGGGAGCCCAGATGTTTGATTTACTTAGACCTGCTGTGACCAAAGTCAGTGGTAGGTACAGTAGGTTGGTGATGGCCAAAAAATCCCCTAGCAGGTGTGCTCAGCCCAGCGTTTTATGCACAACTCGATCCATCCCCTTCATGACCTTATGCTTGGCTGTGTGGGCCCTTCCAAGCCCTTCCCGGGGCCTTCTCCCAAGGCAAAGCTGACCAGACCGTGTGCCTCCACTCCCTTCCTCTTTAATTCCTTTCTCTCCCTGAAGGGTCATTACCATGAGAGGGGAGGGACCCTCTTCCCAAAGTAGCTGGGAGGAGAGCAGGCACAGTGCCTTTTCCTCTACAGCCTAAGGCCTCTCGCCTCAGATTCTAGCTGTCTTTTAGGCCTACCTTGCTCCATAGCTGTTTGTCTCATGAAATCAGTAGCCTGCAGTCTCCTCCTTATCTGTTTCTGCATATGGTCTTTCTGACGCTTACTTGATGCCACTGGCTTCAAGAACATTCTATTTCTCTCCGTTCCCGTGATGCATCCCCTTTTTGTCAAAACCTCCTGTCAGGAGCCTTTCGCACAATTGCACCAGGGCAGGTGAGGCCTGCCGCCCAGGTCTGACGCCCCCTGGTGAAGAGAACCGTTCAGCCTTCATCACCACTCCTGTCCACGAAGGGGCGTCATCTTTCCTGTTGGAGGCTGGTTTCCCCTGTGCGAGGAGCAAGGCCTCATGTTCCAAGGTTCCTATCCCAGAGGAAGCACGGTCCTACACACATCACTCCAATAGGGACTGTGGCTCTGCCTCTAGCGCCCCCCACCCCATGCGAGAGCCTGCAGAAAAGGGACAATCACCATGCATGGTATATGTCTGTGCCACTGTCCCACTCCCTGGGGGGGCAGAGACACACCTGCTGTCTAGTCCAGATCAACACCTCAAACAGTGAGCCCGAGAGAACCTGCTGAGGGAGGAGGTGGGTTTGGGAAGGGGTTCTGCGTCTTCTGGGCACTTGGAAGTCACAAGTGGAAATTCTTCATTCCAGGTAAGGGGAACTTACACACAGTGCTAGGCCTTTTCCCTTATTGCAGAGCCTGGAGACTCTTCAAAGCCAGACCTCTGGCTTTGGGTGCTTAAAGTTCCTGGCAGTTGAATATGAGACACGAGTTGAAAAGAATTATTTTCTGCTTTCTTAACCTTTGACTCAAGGACCACAGATCTCACATTTCTCGTTTTTGCCCTTGTTTGCAGTCACTGTGGTTGAATCTTAGTCTCGGGTGGATTCTCTCCCTTTCCCCCTCTTCTTCTCACCTACTCCAGGGCCCCATCTGGGTAAGCTGAGGACCTCAGTAATTTGGTCCCTCTCCAGAAAAGCTCACGCCTCCCAGCATTCAGGGGACATCCCAGCCTGTCTAAAAGAAGGCTGACAAACAGTTTTCAGAAGGCAGGGGACTATTTAACTGAAGAAGCAGCACGAAACAATAGCGAACCAGATGATTCCTCCACGTGCACAAACACAGAAGACCTCAGATAGATCTGTTACTAGTATTCAGGCCTTAGTCTTACTCCTTTAGATCAAAGCAAGCACAGATGCTGCTGCTTCGCAGGGCCCACTAAGTGATTTTACCTCTTTGCAAGGATGCTAAAGACAGACTACAAGTGCAGAAGGGGCTCAAGTTCAGGGCAAAGTGGTCGTGGAAGGAATGAAACAGAAGTTCTAGAGGTCTCCTAAGAGGAAGGCAGTCTCCAGTTGAGTTTCAGAGGAAGCAGGGGATCTGTCTTGTCCGCAAGGGTGGCGAGGACTCTCCAAGCAATAAAAGCTCTGAGGTGAGCTTGTAGCCAGAGGGCCTCCCAGTGCCTGTGCTGAGATGTGCTCCTGGTGTGAAAGGGGATACTTGATGGCTGGAGAGAAAAGCAGCTTGAACCTAAGCTTTCACTACGAAACTCTGTACCACCTTCAGCCACGTGGCTGGCTGGTTGCTGTTTTCCTCACCTGGACAGCTTCTGAGTCGAGCCTGAGGCATTAGGATGCTTCCCACAGCCTTAACAGCTGTTACCTCTGCTTCCTCCTGGGCCAAGCTTGGGGCCAAATGCAGGGCTTTGGAACACCCAGATCCCAGGGCGGGTCCCCTGGATCTTGTCCTCTGCGGTCTCCTGGCCTCAGATTCACGCCCCCTCGTCTGTCGCAGGGCAACTTCCGTACCCACCTGAGCTCTGTAGCAACAGCCGAATGGATACAGTTCACCCCATGCCTTCCTGGGATGGTTGGTCTCCTGGTTCCACACCATTAGCTACAGACCCCTTCCTGTGTGCTTAGCAGTGGGGGAGCATGACAAAGACAGAACATAGCCACCTACCAAGGCGGGAGTGGAAGGGACACGGGGAGGTCTCTCCGCAGGACTGGAACACTTAACCTTTGATTTCCATTCCTCTTTTGCCCAAACATTTGTTACATTAACAGCCTGCGACCAAACAGAATCAGGAACTTCTATCTCCCAATTTAGATAGAATTTATCATGTTCAGGACCTCATACTTTTCCAAAAGCGACATCTAATAGTTCTATCCCTTCTGAGGCATTAGGATGCTACTCCTGGGTATTGGGGAAGAACAGGTATTGGGGGCAGGCCTGGAGGTCCCTCCCACCCTGTTCCCTGCCCACCTATACCCTTGCCCTCAGTAGCTCAGGATCTGGTGGGTGGGGTGGAGAGACATCAAGGCCAGTCTTGATCCTCTGCTATTGGATTTGGCTCGAAGCCAGAACAACTTGTCTCAATTCCAGAGTCTGGAAAAGGCTAAGGAGAGGCTCCACGAAGTATCCAATAAAAAAAAATAACCTGGCCAAGCTATGCGTCCCTGCTCACTTCTGGGTGCCAGTGGTAACTCTTTTTCTCATCCGAAAAATAACACGTTCATAGGAGAATATTCCTAATTATTCATATCAGAACTGTAAAGTCCTTTCACATGGAGTGATTGGTGAGAAGGTGTCTGGGTCCCCAAAGAATACTCAAGGCTTCCCAAATTTCCTCTAGTTGCTATAGAGTCCCTTCTCCCATGTAAGGCCTGATACTTCACAGAAGGAGAGAAAAGGGGATATTGGAACCATACCGGGATCTGAGTATACCAGGTTCCAGTTTATGAAAGTTCTGGATGAATGGAGCATCTAGTAATAGGGATTCATGGTTTTTACTATGTACTTGGAGAAAACCGCCTCGAGCTGCTGGCATGCAGAGAATCAGGAAGCCGTCTTGACTCTCACTCTTCCTTGAAAAGTGGTGAGAGGGCCATCCACCCAGTAGTTGAAGGCCTGGGCATCTGGAGTCTCATTAGCTGTACCTGTCCTCTTGCAGGAGCAGCCTGGCAGCCCCACATCCAGCTCCCCGAGTGCCCTGGCCTGGCTGAACCCTGAGCTGGACCAGCCCCTCCCGGAGGATGGCGGCGCAGACGGGGGGAGCAGAATCATCCAGATTACCCGTGAGATGGCCACAGAGGTGCTCCTGATGGCTGAGAGTCTGAGGAGGAGAGGACCCATCTTGGTACTTGGCCTTTTGCCGTGGTGGAGGCGCTGGGCACCATGGGGGCAGTGCACCCCCTATGGCTGATGTGGGAGCTGGGACAGACCAGGCCAGGCAGCTCCCAGAAAAGAAGGGCCAGGCTCTGGGCTGATGGGCACATAACGCTCTACCGTGCTCTCTTCTTTCTCTATCTGGGTGTGTCCTAGAGGTCACTGCTCTCTGCCCCTCATCTTTTGGGCTCAATCATGAAGTCTAGGTTTTACTGCATCAGGAAAGATCATTTGTCAGAAACTGCAACTCACTAAAATCAAGGACTCATTCATATCCCCAAAGGATGAACTGAAGGGGGCTATTTACATCTTTAAAAAATTCCCCCAAATAGGGGCTCCTGGGTGGCTCAGTGGGTTAAAGCCTCTGCTTTCGGCTTAGGTCATGATCGCAGGGTCCTGGGATCGAGCCCCGCATCGGGCTCTCTGCTCAGCAGGGAGCCTGCTTCCTCCTCTCTCTCTGCCTGCCTCTCTGCCTACTTGTGATTTCTGTCTGTCAAATAAATAAATAAAATCTTAAAAAAAAATTCCCCCAAATAGGAGTGCCTGGGTAGCTCAGTCCATTAAGCGTCTGCCTTCAGCTCAGGTCATGATCCCAGGGTCCTGGGAATGAACCCCGCATTGGGCTCCCTGCTCAGCGGAGAGCCTGCTTCTCCCTCTCTCTCTGCTGCTCCCCCTGTTTGTTCTCTCTTGCTTTCTCTCTCTCAAATAAATATATAAAATCTTAAAAGAAATTCTCTCAGAAGTAACAGAGCTGTCACCTTCCGACAGATAGCCATTCGGGGCCAGCACAGCCTGAAGAGGAAGGGGCTGCTTTCCACTGGAGTTTGGAGGCCAAATTCAATCATGTGTGGCTGTTCTAGTTCTCTTTATCCCTCGTCTTGATTCAAACCCAGCAGCCCCCACCACACCCAAGACTCAGACTTTTCATTGCCCTGCTCAGTTCAACCAGCTGCTTTCTCACTGACTACCCAGAGGTCATTCCCTCAGAAGGGGAAGTGGTTACTTCTCACTGACTCCCATTTTCTTTCCAAACATCTCAGTCTCATTTATATAGGACTTGGGGGCTGGCCATGCCGTGTGGCTGAAGGACCAGGAATATGCTGACCTTCCACCCTGTGGAGTTCCCTGGGAAATGTACACATAAGGAGAAATGACAAAACAGTCAAATGATAGTCTTTAATAGGGAGCCTAGTGCCTGGGAAGATGGAGTGCCTCTGCAGAATTCTCCCACAAACCTCCCAAATCTGTGATAATACCTTCCAGATTTTAAACACCAAACTCAGTAAGAGAAAAGAGTTTAAAATAGCTGGTGAGGGGAATACCGGCAGCCCCAGAGTGGAGGACCTAGGGTTTCCTGAAGCAGAATGTTAGATCCATAACACTAACCTAGAACCAGCCATGTCAGCCACGCTTCAGCCCAGAGGCTGGGGTGGAGCTAGAGGAAACAAGGAGGAAGGTGGGGTCCACTGGAAAGACAGAAAAAGGAAGCACCTCCTTTCGTGGTGGAGGTCTATACAAGATTACTCTCATGTGGTTTGTGGTTGCTTCAGCATTCACTGTGATGTTTAAGATTTTATTTGCATTAAAGGTTCTGTTTTCTGTCTCCAGCCCATTAGTGATCGTTTCCCAGCTAGGAAGCTCTACACGAGACTGTAGTCCTTTGCACCTTTGCTCCAGCCGAGATCCCCTTTGGCCTGGATGTTCCCTATATCTGACTGACCCTTCTTAGCGGCCTCATCTCTGCCCTGGGTCTGCTGAAAGTACCCCGAGCCAGTGCAGGCCATGGCTCCTGTGGGAAAAGGGCTAGACCACGAGGAGGCTGGGCTGCCTTCCCTACAGCAGTTTCCCCCCAGGAGCCTGGGTGCGGACTGCTTCATTCCGCTGGCTTTCAGGAGAGTGAGCTTCTAGGTGGCTGGTCCTGAAGCCTTTGGAGGAGGTTCGGGAGATCATGGATTTAGACCAAGCTAAAATGTGTTCATTCTGGGGCTGATGTACCTTGCGGCCAAACAAGTTTTGGATGCTTTATAGGCTTTTAAAGAATATTTTTATTTGTTTTTATTTAAAGAGAGAACGTGCAAGTGAGTGTGAACAGGGGAAGGGGCAGAGGGAGAGGGAGAAAGAATCCCAAGTAGACCCCGTGCTAAGCGTGGAGCCTGACTCAGGGCTCGATCTCACAACCCCGAGGTCCTGGCCTGAGCCAAAACCAAGAGTCAGTCGCTTAACTGACTGAGACACCCAGGCGCTCCGTTGGATGCTTTCTAATTCGCCACCGATTTCTTAGGGAAAACCTGGGAGGGCGCTGTTGATCGACTTCTAACCCTCCTCATTTCTTTGATATAGACCAAAGATCAGCTCATTACCTCTGCCAGGAAAATTGCAACTTCTGGAGAAAACTTCGCCAGACTTATCCGCATCATTGCTAAGAACTGCATCGATCAAAGATGTTCCCAAGAGCTTTTGTGTGTGGTAGAGCAGATTCAGACAATGAGCAACCAGCTCCGCATCATCTCCAGGTAGGAAATGGCTTTGGGGCCACGGCTGTGCTCTGCCTTCTCGAGAACCAGAAGAAGGGCTTAGGAAGGGGGAGATTTTCTTTTGCTTTTTGGGTTTTTTGGTATACTTTTAAAAATGTTTCCTCCAAGAGTCTACATTTATGTTGAGAATGCTAAACAGATGTTGAAAATACAGAGAATTATTACAGAGGACCAAAAAATATATTTTAAGTCACTGTCATTTCTCCTTTTATCCCCAAAATAGTATATCTGGCAATATACTTAAGAAAAAAAAAAAAGATTTAACATGCCAAACTAGATCCTGAGGAGGTGTGAACATAAAGTAACTATAAGAAATGTTTAAAAATCAGACACATCAGAACATCTGTTCCCCTGCAAGGATCCCCCTCCGGTCACGGCACCGTGCACCTGCTCCAGCCGTCCCCCCTTGCTCGCATGGCATCAGAGTTCATCCAGAAACAGAAATGACTCATCTCTACTTTGTAATCATGTTTACGTTTTGAGCATTCGTTCTCTATTTGTTTTTATACCAATCATATCTAACAAAAAAACCAGTTGTCTAAAATACCTTAATTACAAAGTGAAAGCACTGTGAATGTCATCAGCCTAAGGAAAACTGTACCAGTACAACACTTACGTTAAGATCTATTCATTTAGGGCACGAGGGTGGCTCCGTCTGTTGAGCATCTGCCTTTGGCGCAGGTCATGATCCCGGGGCCTTGGGATCGAGCCCTGCGTCAGGCTCCCTGCTCAGTGGGGAGTCTTTCTCCCTCTGCCTGCTCTGCCTGCTGCTTCCCCTGCTTGTGTTCTCTCGCTCTCTCTCTCTGACAAATAAATAAATAAAATCTTTAAAAAAACAAACAAACCCAAACATCCTAATGTAAGCACGGGATGGTTTCCTTCCAGCCCAAGTCTCCCAACACCTGCATTGGCTATATTTGTCAGTACCAAACCCATACTTGTAATATTCTTATATTATGGGAAAGCTTGATAGTTAAAATTATTTATCAGTCGCTAGGAGGCATAAAAATAACATCGCCAAGAACAGGGTATGTGAATTTTTTTAGACAATTCTTTAAAAATAAAACGTGGCTCCTGTTCTCTGGGAAATACTATTTCAGGTACACAGTCATTTCAAGGATAACTACCCAACCCTTTGTACTTAGGATACAGGAACTGCAATTAATTTCAGCATTTCAGTTAAGGGTACTGTTATAAGGGTAATTGGGTTTTGTTTCTATCAGTTACGGTAAGATGTGGAAATGTGGAAAAGATTGGCTTGGAGGAAGAAGGTCCCTAGAAACAGAAGGCATGGCACACCAGGCAGGGCCGCACAGGGAAGCACCACGGTTGGTCAGAAAGCAGCGGGAGCCAGGGAGAAACACGATGAAAGCCTGTACTGGGGTTTTTGTGGGAAGAAATAGGCAAGGCAGGGAAAGGAAGCAAGTAGGTTTAAGACAGGTTAGATTGAGTATTTTCAAGCGGCTCCAGGAATGTAGATATGATCTCTAATTGGTACCTGGCCCTGGGGTGATAAGGGCGGCAGCCTCCAGGGAGAGAGCGCCAAAAAGGAGGTGTTCGGGGCATGGGCTGGTTTGCCTGTGTCTGGGTCAACAGGTCATTTACTCTCTCTGGCCAGTGGCAAACCCTGGGAGGGGCAGTCGTTCCACCGTCATCAGGGCTCTAAGAGTCAATGCATCCAAAATACGGAAAGTCCACAGGCATGATGAATACAGACGTATTTATCAAGCTCCCAGTCTTCTAAAGCACGTAGGTCCTGAGATTTTACCAAAGTTAAACGAACGTCCATTTCACATCTGTATTTGCCTTTGTGGAAAGCCAGCCTGTCTAACTCAACCCAGTTACACGCAATTTAAACAAAAGTCATCGAGGTGTGTAATGGAATTCAATTCGTGTGATCTTGGAGGAGAACATTGAAGTCCTGAATGCAATCCAGTGAGAAATCTCTTGCTCTGCTCAGCATCTAGAGATGTTGCCACGCACTCTGCTGCTTCTCTTCCATTGTTTTCTAGAAAAACACACTTCTTATTGAACTGTAGGTACTGTACGGTTCATGCTTTCTTAGTGTTAAAATATGAATTTCATTTTAACACGTGAAATTTTGCCTTTGGGGTATTTTCTTCTCAGAGTCGCCCCGATAAAAAGGCATCCCAGCTTTCCAGAAGAGGCTCCCATGGTAGAACCTTCTGGTATGGGTGTATTTGAGATCGCACCTCTTACCTGGTGTAACGTTGTCTGCTTCCCTCCCGTAAACACTCCAGCGTGAAGGCCTCGCTGGCGAGAAGCAGGTCCTCTGAAGAGCTCCTGCTGGAAAACGCGGAGCAGCTCCTGCGGGCTGTCTCCAAGACCGTGAGGACCACGGAAGCCGCGAATCTCCGGGTAGGTGCTGACCCCAAAAGCCGGCATTGGCAGAGAGCGCAAACGCAGGGCACTGGGGCTCAGGCTTACCGGCAGAAGGGAACATTTATTAAAATGTAAACTGCACGTGCCCTTGTGATGAGCCCTGGGAGATGGATGGAAGTGCTGGATCACTCCATTGTCCCCCTGCAACTAAAATTTTTTAAAAAGTTGGCTCCATGAAGCCACAGACCTAGAATTGTGGGCTGCTGCATGGAGGCTAACTAAATCAAAGGAGAATGTTCATGTCAAGTTGAAGGAAACTTCTTACCTGTTAAGCGCAAAGAGCATGTAGGATACGCACGCCCAATGAAAAGCATTTGGAAAATGTGCCTATTTTAGCTACAGGCTCGGGTCTCTTGGATATAAAGAATGCTGACAGAAAACCTCGGGCCAGGCCCCTCGGGGAGCAGTGTCTGTCCCTCCCTGATGGCTTGGCCACAGTCCCAGCCCCCCAACGGACCCTACAGCACCCTTCAAGGCGGAGCCGGTCCCCACAGCCCAGCCCCCGGGCCACTTGAGTGCTGGAGAACTTGAGAGTGGGACTGGGTCCTGGCAGCGTGCACGTGTGTCCCAGTTCCGCTTAGGCCATAGGCCCAAGACCCACAGATAATTCGCATAAAGCAAAATGAATAAAGCAAAATCCCAAAGGAGGCAGAATTTGGGGTAGAGAGAGAAGTCTTTAATTGGCTACTTTCTCAGAACCTTTGCTGGTGACCAACGTAGGAGCCTTTGCTCTGTTGCACTTCTTTCCCGGGCGAGCGGGCGGGCGAGCGGGCGGGCGAGCGGGCGGGCGAGCGGGCGGGCGGGCGAGCGGGCGGGCGGGCGAGCGGGCGAGCGGGCTCTAATTCAGAAGACCTCTCCAAACGCAGTTCCTTGACCTTTTAAAAAGAAATTTCTTTTTTTTTAAATTTTATTTAGTTACTTGACAGAGAGAGAGCACAAGCTGGTGGAGTAGCAGGCAGAAGGAGAGGGAGAAGCAGGCTCCCTGCTGAGTAAGGAGCCTGACATGGGGCTCAACCCCAGGACCCCGGGATCATGACCTGAGTCGAAGGCAGTCGCTTAACCCACTGAGCCACCCAGGCACCCCCAACCTTGATCTCTTTTAAATTAGGGCCAGTGGTGCCTGGTCTGGCTCAGTCGAAGAACATGTGAGTATTGATCTTGGGGCCATGAGTTTGAGCCCCATGTTGGGTGAAGAGTTTAATTAATTAATTAATTAATTAACTGGGAAAAAAATTAAGGTTAGAATGTCAGAAAATCAGCTCCACCCTCTCTCAGTGGAGTCCCCTAACTAAGCAAGAGCTCCAGTGAGTTTGCACGGTACCCCCTAGTACCCAAAATTACCTCTCTCTCCTCCAGGGCTTGAGACCACCTTCCTCAGACCCAGAAGAATTGGAAGTTGCCGCCTTCTGCATGCAGTGGAGAAGAAAACTGCTGAGGCACAGACTTCGAGAAACTTCAAACCTGGACTGTGATGAGCTAGGCCTGCGAAAAACCGGCACGAGAGGGCCCCCATCCCTGGCAGCCTTGGTTCAAGACGGCTTATAAAGGCTGAGAAGTATTCCCCGAGTCAGACTCTCTGTCGATGTGGACCTCAACCCTGAGATGGGCCACCCACAGTGGGGAGTGCCTTTTAGGCGGAATCAGCCTGCGGGGACACAGGGTGACATGGTGGGTTGGGCGAGGGCCAGGTGACTGGGGCCGGACTTCACGGAGAGCTGCCCTGGCGCGTTCCTGGTTCGGGGGACTGTCCCTGGGCCTCTCAGGAGGCCGATCTCCTCCTGGGCAGAATGCTGTTTCTGGGCTTAGAGGGAATATCACGTATAGACTGTGGAAAGAGGGGGAAAACATCCAAGCCGCATCAGCTTAAGCCATCATTAAGGCATTGCAAAGTGAGAAGAGTCCCAGTTATATGGAAGCCAGGTACGGGAAGATACATAGGTTAGATAGGGGAGGTCGGTCGAGTTCAAGGTACAGGAAAGCTGAGGTAGTGTTAGCCTGGGATGGGGTCCCTACAAGGGCTGCTGGCGTTGCTGTGTGAAGATCAGTTGGCATTCTCTAGGATTTTTTTTTTTTTTTACAGATTTATTTATTTATTTATGTGAAAGAGATCACAAGTAGGCAGAGAGGCGGGGGTTGGCCGGGGAGGGAGCAGGCTTCCTGCTGAGCAGAGAGCCCCATGCGGGGCTCCATCCCAGGACCCTGAGATCTCATGATCTGGGCTGAAAGCAGGGGCTTAACCCACTGAGCTACCCAGGTGCCCCGCATTCTCTAGGATTTTTATAAACCTGGGATCCCATAGTAACATTCTTTCTTTCCCCTCTGGCTTCTTTCCTTCAGCATGATGACTGTGACATAACTCTTTCCAGCTCCCAAGGGCTCTTTGAGGCACCTAGGTCCTAAGATTTCCTCTGATGTTTTCTTCTGAAAGATTGATGTGGAGATTTCTCCATTTTATGTGCGTTTTTAAATAACCAACTTTTAGTTTTATTGACTTTCTCTCTTAGATTTCTGTTTTCTACTTCATGGATTCCTTCTCTTTAATATTTCTTTTCTTATCATGACTTTGGGCTTAACCTGTTCTCCTTTTCAAGTTTCTGAATGTGGAAAGGGGGATCGTGGTTCTGTAGTGTTCTTTTCTTTTTCTTTTTTGAAGATTTTATTTATTTGAGAGAGAGAGCACGAGCTGAGGGAGGGGCAGAGGGAGAGGGATTGCCTGCAGATTGCCTGCTGGCACAGAGCCTGATGCAGGCCTCTATCCCACGGCCCCGAGATCATGACCTGAGCAGAAATCAAGAGTTGGACTCCTAACCGACTGCCCCACCCAGGCACCTCTGTTCCTTTCTAACATAAGCTTTTAGTGCTCTAATTTCCAAGCATGACTTTAGGATTATCCTCCAACTTTTATTGTTTGCTTTCTCATTATGCGTTCTAATTTCCTTTTTGAATTCTTTGTGGATCCACGGATTATTTGCAATTGTGTTGTTTAGTTTCAAAGTGTTTGGCCGGGGGGGTGGGATTCCAATATTTTTGTTTTGATTCTGATTTGATTACTTCGTGGTCAGAAAACATTCTTTGTGTTATTCGAATCCTTTTAAGTTTTTTTTTTTAACTTTGTTTTGAGTCTATCTTGATAAACGTTCCATGTGTTCTAGGTAAGAATGTCCTCCCTGATGTTCCCTCTACTTTTTCCATCGATTTTGAGAGAGGGTTGTTGAAACTGGCAACTAGGAGTGTGAATTTGCCTGTTGGGTTTGTTTCCTAAGGACAACTGTCCTGTGCTGCCTGGGGTCCAAGGCTGAGGCTACTGGTTTTGTACATTTTCATCTGGTGGTTTTGTGCCTCTGGATGGGGTGTGTGTGCACAGACTTGGTCTCTGATACTCCATCTCGGCCAGCAGAAGTATTCACTTCTCTTTCTGAACTACCTTTTCTCTGGTTCATGTTCATGTCTCCTTTTTTTCAGAAACATTCCCCAGATGTTCTCCTGCTATTCAGAACCAATTTCCTATAAATATTAGTGTTCCTCCTATTTTGTTTCTGTACCATCCACTAATTCTTCAAAAATCCGGCTTAGTTTTTCATTGTTTTTCCGATGTGTCAGATGCAGTGGGCTCTTCCCAGAACTCGGTCTCCCTGACTTGTTGACTTCACACTCTCTCCTCTGTGGGCCTCCTCTCTGTAGTTTTCCCCTTGGTTGGCTGGGCCTTTTTATGACTTTTGTCCCACCCCACCTCCCCCTATTCTCTACCCCGCACTGTTCCCATTTTATCTTATTTTATTATTTTAAGTAGAGGTGTGGAGCTCCACACAGGGCTTGAACTCATAACTCTGAGATCAAGGCCCGAGCTGAGATCAAGAGTCAGATGTTCAGCGCTCCTGGCACCGAGCCACTCCAGGCTCCCCTTGTTGCCGGTTCACCTCTCTGATTTGCAGCGTCAAATCTCTTTCTGAGGACAGAACAGAGCAAGAATGAGGACTCAGCCTGCAGCCCGCCCTTCATTCCCTGCTGAAGAAGCGGCAGCCCTGGGAGGCCAGGCTTGTCTCCTCAGGGAGACCCCTCCAGGGTCACAGTGAGGAGGCAGAGGGCCCTTCCCTGGTCACTTGGGAGGGGTGGCTTTTGGAAAGGCGTGTGAGGGAGTTACCAGCTTGGGGGTGGGGTGAAGCCGGGGTGAATCTTGCCGCAGGCTGGGATCTGTCTGGTGTGGGTCTAATCAGTTCACCCCTAAGACCAAGCCCAGAGCCCAGAGCCTTCCGTGTTGAGGAAGACATGGGAGGGGTGGATTCGGTACTCACTCCATGAGCCGTTACTCCGCATGGCCTCCAGATGGCGGGCAGACTCAGCTGAAACAAGTGCAGGCCAAGTTCCTCCCAGGAAGAGAAGGAGGCTGGCCTCTGTGTCCTTCCTCCAGCACCCTTGGGCGCAGCAGCCCTGAGACATGGCACTCGGAGCCCTGGAACTCCATGCTTACTGTGCATCATGCTCCTCCGTTCGGCTGTGAACTCCAAGCCCATCTGCCCCGTTTCAGCCTGACTCCCCAGGGCCCACTGCTGAGCCTGACAAGCACCAAGGCGCTTCCTATTTGCTGCATGACTACATAAAGCATGTGTAGTTATTTACGAGCTAAAATATCTTCCTGTTCAATAGGCTATGCACAAAGCACAGAAAGCTGTGCAGATAGACGCACCATTTTTCTTGCCGATACAGAAATATAATTAACTCTAGTGAAGATCCAGGTTTATAGAATAAGCCCAGTTTCCTCCCTTCCAAGATATTTCTTGGTTTTCAATTCCAGATTGAAAGCAGGGCCCCATGTTGACCTTTAAGTACTCTCATTTCGTAAGATCTCACTCTAGCGTCGTCAGAGCACCCATCTTCCTTCCACACAGTGTGTGAGCGTACATACATTTATGGATGTGCTTATACGTATGTGTAAAATAGATACTTGTATAATTATTCATTATAAACATGAAAATATTTGATAACTTTGCTTTCAAAATTAAACATTTCACCTTTACAGTTTCTTATAGCATTTTGAAACCGAAATTCTTTTTCAAGTCTCAAACATTTCTGTAGACTTGTGAAAAGGCTGTGTGACCTGGGAGTGTGCCACCTATATGGATAAAGGCCTCTGATTTGGAATCCTGGTCTATTTTGTTCCCAGCGATTACTGACGGAACTCCTTCTGGGGAACAGAGCCTGTGTGTCATCCCCTGTCCCAAGGAGATAGAGCAAATAGAAAAATAGCTCACGGTGCAACAGAGGACAAACTTCCAGCTCATTCACAGAGAGGACAATTCGTCCTCTGCTGACCCAGCATTGTGACGACGAGAGGAGGGAAGGCATCAGGAAAAGAGCCTGGACTGTCAAGCCGCCAGTTTGGACTTTTTGGGGCAGATGAGGGAAATCCTGGAGGGTTTTTAAGGCAGTGAGTGGCAGCGTGATAGCTAAATTTACAATGAGAAGGTTGCCGTTGTGGGGGGGGGATTTAGATGAGGGCTCTCACAGCCGTTCCTGTTCCTTTGAGGTGATGTGCATGTGGGATCCAGCACACCACCCCAACTTCAGCCAGAATGTCTCCACTTGTATTCATTTTGCAGACTGGGTTTCCATTACATTTTTCACTGGGGAAATGTAGGCTATAAAAGCAGTCCATCCTACCCATCTCTGTAACCCAACACCTAATAGCATATGCTACGTGTTCCAACAGTCTTTCTTAAATGAGTGATGGATCCCAATTTTGTCAATGAGGAAAGTGAAGCTCGGGGACGTCCTGACTTGCCCAGGGTTCGACACTCAGGGTAGTGCGTGCCAGGACCAAATGGCCAGCTCTCAAAAAAGACCTTTCCCCGGAGTTGCTCAATAACTAAATCCAGGAATCTGCTAAGCCTCCTTATTCGAGGTAGTGTGTCCTTGACCATCAAACATTCTAGAACAGAAACTAGAAAACCTCTTTTGATGAGGCTTCCAGACCTTTGAGGGATGCAAGATCAGTGAGTTCTTTGTTGCTCCTGATCTGGAAGGGAAGGGTAAACCCCATTCCTGTGAGCCCCTCCTTCCTCTGCAATGAGCTTCGTTCTACTCTAGTCCCGAAGAGCTCCTGCTCTGCTCTAAGCAGAGCATTTGCCAGCAACCTCTTGGGATTCGGATCCTTTAGCTGAAAATTAATGTAAGCTAATGTACGAGATGCTTACATATCCAGAATGAAGGCAGCATCAGGAAATAGGACTTTAGATGTTATTAATCTGTATGGCTAAATGAAGCATAATCTTTGTGTACTAACTGTACGTTGGAGGATGCCATCCCTTGTTTTTAGGAAGGCCTATAATAGGCCCCAGTTCTAGGTTCTTATATGAGAACATGCTCCCCTGTATTCTGTATCTTTTGTTATTTTTTAAAGATTTCATTTATTTGAGAGAGAGAGAGAAATAGCACAAGTGGGAGGGCAGAGGGAGAGGGAGAAGCAGACTTCCCACTAAGCAGGGAGCCTGATGCGGGGCTCAATCCCAGGACCTCAGGATCCTGCCCTGAGCTGAAGGCAGATGCTTAACCGACTGAGCCACCCAGGTGCCCTGAGATTTATTTATTTTAGAGAGCGAGAGACAGCAAGAGCATGCATGAGCTGGAGGGGAGGGGGGACTCTCAAGCAGACTCCTGGCTGAGCACAGAGCTGACATGGGGCTTGATCTCAGGACCCTGAGATCAATGACCTGAGCCGAAATCAAGAATCAAACGCTCACTCAGCTGAGCCACCCAGGTGCCTCTGTATTCTGTCTTTAAACGATAAAGATTTGTTAAAGAAAAGCAACACAGTGCCAGACAGATATTATCAGAAACGTTTTTATTTAAAGTCAGACGATAGAAAGGTGTCACAGAAAAAAATTACAGAAACTTGCAACAACAGAATGTAACTTGGAAAGTTATTAGTAAATGAGAAGAAATAATATTCCTGATTTTACCAAATGATTTCTTAGTCCTTAAGTAGAGTAATTTATCAATTCAGCAAAATATACCCTGCTGGTATCTTTTGAACAGGGAGGAGATTAACAGTTCAGTTAATTTACTAAGTTGGTATCTACTAAAACCTTGCAAAATGAAACAGTCAAGGCAGCATTTCCCCAACACTTGAGATACAACTTGGGGAACTGAAATAATAACACTAAAAATTTTTGCTTTGTTTTAAAATCCCACCTCATTCTCAATAGGTTTAACCTGCATTTTAGCCCACAGATGGTGCTTGTGGGTCTGACAGAAAAATGGATGGTCCTTAGCCTGGACATAGAACATCCTCCCCTCCTCCCCCGACACACACTGCTTCCTAGGACACAAGTGCCACCCATGCTTTTGCCACGTACAGGCATAGAAGCCCTGGACTGAAACCAAAATGACCTGGGCCCTGGAAACCTGGATCTATGCTGAGCCCTTTCTGAATACTGGGTGGGGGAGCAGAGGATTTAGGGTCAGGAATGTAAAAACCTTTTTAAAACTTTGGCAAGTAAGTATACAAATGACTACTACTTGATTGTCACCTTTATAAGGAAATATCATTCCACCTCTTGAAAAGATATTCTCCTCTCTTATTTGACTTCCTCTCAAACAACTGGAGGGAAAAACATCTGTAAAACAGAGGTGGACAAAAACCTCTTGTAATAATGATTAGTTTATAATTTTTCACTTTCTCTATTTAAAAAGCATATAAAATGTATAGTCTATCACTGACAACTAACACTAAAATATTGCTCATAATGGAGGTTTGGGAACATGGCTAGATTTTTTTATTTGGGTCTCTATATATTTAATTCTTTTACAATAAACTATGTATTAGACCTCTGACAAAATAATAATAGCTAATGCAAATTCTACTGCTCCTCTTAACCTTAATACCCTCACAGAGGTATTAAAATCGGTAATGAACCAGGAAGTATGGGGCCTGGTAATTCACAGAGCTAATATTTTTCTAAAATGCTCTAGTTAGCTCTATATTAACTCTTTCCTAACAAATTCAAAGTCTTAAAAACAAGAGTTCAAGGATAAACAAGACTATAAAATACCAGTCTAAGAACTCACAATCTTGTTTGAAGAAATAGATTTTTCTCTGTGCCCACAATGATTTTGCCCACTGTAACACGTGACAGGTCTATTCCAAAGGCTAACGAATGGTATTAAGGAACACATAAGACCCAACGTAGAGTCCAAGACATGACTTTAAAGGGTAAATTACCGTTCAAGGTGTTGGGATTAAAAAAAAAAATTGAATGCTATTGGAAATTCACTAGGGTAGGCATAACTTCATAATTGTGGCTGATATTTTGAGAATGGGAAGAGAGAAATTAGATAAATACATTTTAAAGTAAAAATATGGCTCTGAGTATGCATTTCTTTCTGGCTGCAGAAAGAATCCTTCACAGATCTACAGGAAGAAATTACCGATCAACTCAAACTTCCACCACGAAGGAGTAAAGTTATCTTGTAAATCTGGAGAATTCTTGGAGTTATGAATTATTGTAGAAACTTTTAACTCCTAAGCAAAGCTGCCATACCCCAACCTTCACATCGTTTGGTTGGGAGAGGGGAAGGGAGGCAAAAAGAGAGAGAGAGAGAGAGAGAAGGTAGGTGCCTATGTCTGCTGAAAGAGGTATGCTTTATGACTTGTACTCTTGGATACAATCATGGAATGGCTCCGCCACATCAAAATCTAAACTTGGATGCGTGTCGGGAAGCAGTTAACAAGCAATTAATAAAGCACCCGCCCTGTGCCTAGAACCAGGCTTGTTGCTGTGGGGAAGCAGTAGAGCAAGGAGGCACATACTGTCCTGCCTCCAAAAGCAAAAAATACCATTTAAAACGTGCTTTTTATTTCTTATTTAAAAATTAGAAACTCTAAATATTATGTTGATGTTAACCTAAAGTCCCTTCTTAGGTCTGCATCCTTTCCAAGAAAAGCAGGTTAATTTGGGCTCTGTTACAGCTGGCAGATAACTGCTGATAAAGAACATACTCAAAAACAAAACCCCAGCAACTTGGTGATCAGTAGCTACTGAGACTGGTTCTGTAAATCACATCAAACTCCTTGGAGGAAAGGCATTACCTAAATGCCAAGTTACAACACAGATGTGAGGAAAACAGCTTTAACCCTCAAGCCCTGTTCGGTTACATTTTGTTAAAGCTTACATTTCCTAACTAAGCCTTATTTAAACTAATTATTTACTAATGACTTACATATCCTACTAGATTTAATTTTGACCATAAATATGATCAAGGGCTGCCAACCTATTTCTGAAAAGATAATTACAACTCTTCATTTTAGATATCCACAAAAGCCCAGTCCCTGAAGTTTGCAGGGGCCCTATCAATGGACCACTTGAATGCAGACCACGCCCAAGTCTGCGTCTTCCGCACAGACCATCTCTCTGAGGTGTAGCCCTCAAGCCCAGAAGGATAGACTCAGGAAGAACATCTCTACCTTGACTTTGTGTTGTGCAATTGTAAAGATTTTGACAAGACCTCACATCTAGGTCCCTAGGAACTTTCAGACTTTAAGTTGCCATGAACCAAAGGAAAACGATACCTTTATCAAACAAGTAGTCACTCCGAAAGACCTCCATGTCATGTGCTAGCAGAAATGTACACTAAGAAGTGGGAGTAAACATCTCTAATGTTTCTAAGAGCTAATGGCTTTTATAATGAATACACTGGCCACTCTGCCTATACGACACATGCTATAATTGAAGCAAAAACACCATGCAATATGGACTGTCATAGCATTTTTAACCCTCCATCAATATCCAACTTGTATAAAATGGGCAGTCAGATCTTGCACAGACGCCACAAGTCCATACAGCTATAAATTACGAAAGTCCTATGTCTTACTAACAACACACAAAATGTTAAAGGGAATTGCTAACTTGATGGGTTCGTATTCTCTAAAACAACTTCTCACGCAATCCTATTGTCTTCAATATATATCATCTGAAACAACATAAAATTGGTAAACCACACAAATCATGTTATTTGGAATTTGTACAGCTTAATGCACCCTAGTGGAAGTGTAATGTTTATGTCCATAAAAGTTATAAACCAATTTTACATTTAAAAATACTTTTATAATTCATTCACTCCTTACAGCAAGTCTGTGAGCAGTCAAAATTATACCCATTTCACAGATAAGGAACTGGACATTGAGAAAAAACACCTATAAATCACTTCAGAACAAGAATATGAATTTATTATGTTTAGGCCACCAGCCCTCCTGAGTTCTCCTTCTTTCCTCTATTTCTTCCAATTAATTGAGTGGAGTGGCTTATATGTACACTTATACAGGATTTCTTTACTAATCAACTGTTCTTCCACTCTAAAAATAAGCAGGACAAGCAAGGAAAACTAGTCCTTATGGTAGGGTAAAAGACACACAGAAACTGAAGCAAACATCATCCCATAATTAGGCTACTTCAGTTGCAACCTAATTCTGGGGTTTGGCACACGCAGCTGGGTTAACACCGGGGTCCCTACAGAAGCAGACATAATTGCTGAAGCAGAATTTGAAATCACTCCAGTATTTGGTTTACTTTCAGGTTCAGAATGAGGTCCTAACTGGGAAAGCTCCTGAGACAGGAGTTTGGAGCAAAAACTAAATATAAAATGTGGGAAAGTAGTTGCCCAAACTAAATTGTGGTCACCTGGGTATCCAATTCAACACACTGATATATCCCATTCTACTCGACATCACAGTAAACAGGTATACTTCTGTCATAAATCATATGAATAGTTAAGTTACACCTCAATCAATGAGTCTCATCCAGACTCTTCTAGAGCACAAGTTATTTCTGTTACCTGTAAATGTTTGGCTTATAAGAACAGGGACACAAAGTATTTTCCAGTGTGCTAGTGTAAATCAACTTACATGGATTCTAACAAATACCGATTCATCTTAAAGAGGACCTCATTCATCAGGAAAAAGGGCTACTTATTAAATTTTGGTGAGAAAAAGAAAAAAAGAAGATTAAAATAATCTAAACTGACAGGATACAATAGACTACCCCCTAAGCTAAAGTTATCTCAATTTAAAAAGACCACAAACTAAAATCATTATTTTAAACATAAATAAAACATTTTCATATAAAATATATTGTTAAATTTGAAACTATGCCCACACTTTCTTATAAAATAGCCTCTAGGACACTAGCTGACATAATAGAGACTCAAGAATATTGAACAAATGGACATGATAATTTGCATTCATTTTTAAACCTTATTTTTTAATAATCTTTCAACATCTCTCTTAAGTAAAAAGGATCTTCTGTTAAGAATTTGGATTCTATTTGGATCTTTAACAAGCCAAATTATCTTTTTTTGTATGATATTTAAAATATGAACATTATTACTTAATGTAATTATAAAATATAAGGGGGAATTAAAGATTCGCTAAAAATTTCAATTTAATTAACTAAAATTCAGCAATTTTACTGATTTTTTTCCTGATAAATATTATATATTTGTATGCATAGAAGTGTATGTGTGTATACACACACATACACAACTTTTTTCTGTCAGTTTTAACCATTTATTTACTTTTCAGTTAACAATAAAAGTTCATGTGGACAGTAAATCAGGAAATACTTTCTATGGTGGCTTTAAAGTACATTTTTTAAACCCAAAAATGTTATCCAGAGCCATTTTAGGCAACAATGTAACCAAAGTATAAATAGTAAAAGTTCGCATCCCCTTGAACAACTGTCCTTCCACTCATTCCACTCAGAACACAATGAACCATTAGTTCACTGTGAGCAGAGTTCCTGTTCACTTAGCGGCAACATCATTTAAGTACAGAATCAAAGCAAAAAAAAAAAAAAAAAAAAGAATAGAAAAATATACATTAATATTAAATCATATGCTGGCTGAATGTTAGGTTCCCACAGAAATATTTTGCCATAAACTTCTAAAATCACTTCTCAAGCATAGCTATTTTCATCCAAGGACCAATTTCCTTTACTTTCATTATCTTTTACAGTGAAATGCTCCATCTCAAGTTACTTATCGGAGCCATTACCAGCAAACATGGTCACACACATCTAGTTCAAGATATGAATATGAGTGTAATACTTACTTTCCGTTATAAATCTGTATAAAACAAATAGGGCTGCCATTACTTATATACGGCACAAAAGACACAAGAATGAATACAAATTATTTTTCATCAAAATGAAATTTCTAATCAATTTAAGAGATTTCCAACTATGAGGACATTAAATACTTAAAATACCAGGCAGTCTCTTCTGTTACAGAATGCCAGTCAGGAGAGATCTGAAAGAGATTCTTTATTGGTAGCCATATACAGTTGATTATACCATCTTTTGTGTTTTCTCGCTATTTAAAATATAGAACCTGGACATTTAAAACATTACCAATGCAATATTCACTACAGACTGTCACTGGATCTTTTAAAAGTTTGTTAAAAATTACCAAAGTCATGATGAATACAATTATCGCAGCTATGTCATTTGAAAACGGAAATTATGCTGCTAACGACAAAAACATTAGACACATAAACATCACAATGTAACACAGCAAGAACTCATAACTATTTAATATGAAAAATTAAATTTAAAAAGTTATGTTAGAGAACTTGGGGAATATTTCACTTTAGCAAAAACAATCTATGTATCTCCAACTTCTATGATACAGTATACAATAAAATACTTTTAAAAGATAGGACATTCAAATGCTTCATTTACACAATATTGCCAATACTAATAAAAGTGATGCCCTTAAACACGAACTGCTCTGCTGTGATTTTAAAAATGTTTTCTTTACTTCATTTTACATTTTAGTTAGCAGTTAGCATTACATATTAATCAGTTCTGTTGACAAACAGAGAAGATCCTAGTCAAAATACTGTTGCTCAAAAGTAATGTACATCATATTGCTTGAAACTAACAACCATATAAAAGTGGTAATCATTTATCTAAACATTGATTATGAAAGACGACTGGCATATATTTGGGCAGAGTGTCAAGTTCATGATGGGTTATTTACGATAAAAGTACTTTTACCGAAGCTAACATGATATATAGGTTTCTATGTCAATTACTACAGTCTCTTAAAGTTATAAAAATATTATATAAAATACCACAGGCTTTAGAGGATATAACTTCATGTGGTTCTGATACTAGCAGCTGAAAAGTATTTATAATTTAAAAATAAATAAACTATAGAGGTAAACCAGTTACAAAACAGCAGAAGACTGCAATAGTCACAGAGTGAAAAGAATTGCTAAATTACATGATAGCTAACAAAATGGTGAAGCAGTCGGATCAAAAGTTTTAAAAACCTCTTTCAGAGATTTGTCATCTGGTTCTCTATTGGGATCACTTTCCGGGGTGGGACTCGTATGCCCTGGCTGCCTGGACTGCCTTGGATCGCTGTACTGCGGTCTAATTAAGCCTGTTAATGCCTGAATAGGAAGACTGTGCACTGCTGGGACCTGAACCGTACCAGGACTCCTGAGGGTGTCTGCCTGTGGGTCAGCCGCCCCATCCACGGTGACTTCCACATTTGCACTGGTTTTCTGTGGCAGGACTGCTTCTCCAGGAGAAGGCTCAGTTTTGTCACTACTTTTTAAACCACCACTTTTTTTCGGGTTCTCTGTATTTTCTGTTGCTAACTCTGACGCAGATGATGAAGCATGCTCCCTAGGGTCATACAAACTAATGCCACTAAGAACTGAACTTGGGGTTCCCAGGGGAAGGCCAGCTGAAGAGGAGAGTTTAGGGGCATATGGAGGCAAGGCCCCCGGCCCGGAACTGCTAGTCGTGGCCCCTGAGGGCTGCGACGAAGCAGGGTTAGATCTGGCTAAGTGAGGGGTGCCCTTTAATGTATGTGAGTCCTTCATAACCGCTGGGTGAGACTCTGTACTGTGCAGTCTATGAAGTCTAGGATCAAAACTTTTTTGCAGCCTAGGATCTCCTAATTTACTTCCTGAACTATGCAGGTCTAGGTCTAGGTAGCCTTCTCTGTTTGCCGTGTTCACTTTGACTTTGGCTGCTGATTTTGGATCAGTAGGCACTGTGTTCTGATGAAGATCGCTTTTTGTATTCCACAACCTACTGAGCCTCTGGTCAGCTATAAGAGGGGGCAGAGGTAAATTGATTGAAGATACTGGGTCAGGTTTAGGTAAAGGGACTGGAAGTAAGTCTTCTGGAGCCCACACGATGTGTTTTGCGAAGTTGGGTTTGGTTAGGATAATATCCATTTTAATGTGACTGAACTGCCTTAGCTGTGACCTCGGATCCTGGAGCATTATGCCAGGGGAAGAATCCAAAGGTATTAAGAAAGCTTTTTCTCTCAATTCTCTTTCTGTATCTTCATCATCATCATCTCCTCTTTTGTGTTTGATGGAGCCGGGATTTGCATGATGCGAATCAAACTTTGTTCCACCAACAGAAGATCCTACATGACCGCTTCCGTTCCCTCTCAATTTCCTGGGATCCCACGCTAGTCGAAGATCCAGTGGGGCAGACTCAGAGGATTTTCTCACGTCTTGCCTTGGGATAGTCCTAAGTCTAGGGTCAACAACTTGGTTTCCTTTGCTTTTCTCTTTAGCGAGTCTTGGGTCAGTAGGAGTGCTGAGATCTGTGGAAGGCTGTTGCTGATTCCTTAAAGTTTCTGTTTGTTTCTGTAATGTTTTCAGTATTGACTTCACACTGCTTCCTTCTTCCTCTTCACTACTGGAATACCAGTTAACAGTATCATCTAAATGCAGATAAAAACTTATTGTAAAGAATGAAGCATTCATATTTTACCTTAATTAAGATAATCAAAAAACATGCAATATTTCTAGAATAAGTGTAGTCTAACTTCAAGAAAATGCATCAGAGAAATGCCAGAGTTTCAAAACTGGAGTAAAATTAGATGTGGAATGACAATAATCAATTTAGTCATCATACTCTATAGAGAAAGAGATGTGATATTAGAGTATGTGTAGCGTCCTTCTGGTCAGGGAGAAGGCAGGACCTTTTATTCGGATTGGCCAAAAGGGAACTGAGAGTAGGTGTGGCATGACAGAGCTGGGGAAGGAGGCAAAATACTCTTGGAAAAGAATACTAAAATGTTTTGGATCTCTTTAATTTAAGTAATACTTAAGCTTTGTAGTTCTGGATTTATTGAGATAACAAGGATGCAATATTTTTAAAAATCTGGAAAGAAAACAAAACAATGAAGTACTGGTTAAGGGAGCATTGGGAGACAAGCAAATGAGGGATGAGGTAGAGATTTTTCATCTATAGCTTATTATATTTCTAGATGCTTGACATATGTGAATATATTAGCTATTTAAACATTTTAAAGTAAAAATAACAAAACCAACATCCTGAAATTTATATACTTTAACTTTATGGGAACACTTTGGGCCGTACTCCCAAAGGCTTATATTTAACCCTAGTGTGTTAGACACCCTGTTAAGAATCTTAACTGTCAGAGGTGTTCTTTCTAGTAGTACAGCAGGGATTATAAACTGATGCTACAGGAGACAGTTCTTCCTTTCCATTAAAACATACATATGTTAAAAAAAACATACATATGTTGACTCTGACTAGGTAACATACACACACACACACACACACACATATGTTTGTGTCCTAGAATGTCATGGATTAATAGAATATTGGGCATATTCTCATTTAACTCATCTCACTGCTCACTAGCACGTTTCTACTACACATAATTTCAGTGTTACACATTTAGTTTGAACAGAGTTACAAAACAGGCATTGATATTTAGGGTGGAATTATGGCTTAAAATCATATAGACTATGTATCACAGTGGAAAAAAGTTTTGGCTTGTTTTTAAAGTTTTCTTTTTAAGGAATCTCTCCATCCAAAGTGGGACTTGAACTCACAACCCCAAGCATCAAGAGTCTTATGCTCCACTGACTCAGGCAGCCAGGTACCTGGCTGGAAAACCAGGTACCTGGTACCTGGAAAAAAGTTTCACTCATATTTCGGTGTCAGTGTCAGAAAAAACTACTAGACACTAGATCTCTTTTCTTCCTCACTTTGACCTTGGAAAGACCAAAGCTGAACTAGTGATTAACTTTAACCTGTTGCCATTATTTTAAATATTTCTGCATAGCAATTCATTTCTCACAGAATTTGTTACTTGATCCAAATATGTAAGATGATCCAAATCTGACCCACAAAAGGAAGATGCTATTTTATTTTGCCTTTCTTATCAATATATTTCATAAGCCATCTTCAATCATTTCTGGAATGAGAAGGAAAGCAGACCGAAGGCTAGGCCAATGAAAAGGAGATATTAGATACAAATGTAGTGATCCAAAGGGGCACCTGCACCCCAATGTTTATAGCAGCAATGTCCACAATAGCCAAACTGTGGAAAGAGCCCAGATGTCCATTGACAGATGAATGGATAAAGAGGATATGGCGCGCATGTGCGCGCGCGCACACACACACACACACACACACACACACACACACACACCATGGACTATTACTTAGCCATCAAAAAGAATGAAATCTTACCATTTATAATGATGTGGATGGAAGGAAATACAGGGTATTATACTAAGTGAAATAAATCAATCAGCTAAAAACAATTATATAATCTCACTCATATGTGGAATTTAAGAAACAAAACAGAGGAGCACAGGGGAAGGGTGGGAAAAATAAAACAAGATGAAATCAGAGACAAACCATAAGAGACTCTTAATTATAGGAAAAAAACAGGGCTGCCAGAGGGGAGGAGAGTGGGGAGGACAGGGTAATTGGGTAACAGGCATTAAGGAGTGCACATGATATAATGAGCAGTGGGTGTTATATACAACTGATGAATCACTGAACTTTACCTCTGAAACTAATAATACACTACATGTTAATTAACTGAATTTAAATTCTTTAAAAAACCTAGCCATTCAAGATTTTTTCTGGATACAGAGGAAAAAACCTTCATAAAACATCACCAATTATATTACTATAGTACAAAATTTTATATCCAGAAAAATTATAAATTTTCTTATTTATGAAAATGTAAATCTTTCTAAGACTTTATAGAAAGATAATCATTAAAAAAATTTTTTTTAAGTTTAAGCACTTTAAGAAGCAAACATAAATTGTATAGAAAACGAACTTATTAGGAATCCCTAATTTCCCTGTGATGTTAAATAAATGAAGTGTTAATGCTACCCTCTTTGAAAAGGTAACAGATGTAACAGATATAATAGCTTGTAGCTACCTAATGTTACCCAGTTTTACATATTTATAAATTTTATGCTTAAGAGTAGGCAAATGGGGGGCGCCTGGGTGGCTCAGTGGGTTAAGCCGCTGCCTTCGGCTCAGGTCATGATCTCAGAGTCCTGGGATCGAGCCCCGCATCGGGCTCTCTGCTCAGCAGGGAGCCTGCTTCCTCCTCTCTCTCTGCCTGCCTCTCTGCCTGCTTGTGATCTCTCTGTCAAATAAATAAATAAAATCTTTAAAAAAAAAAAAAAGAGTAGGCAAATGGGCACTCTTAGTAGAGTAGGCAAAGAGTAGGCAAAAGAGTAGGCTTAGGGGCGCCTGGGTGGCTCAGTGGGTTAAGCCTCTGCCTTCGGCTCAGGTCATGATCTCAGGGTCCTGGGATCGAGTCCCGCGTCGGGCTCTCTGCTCAGCAGGGAGCCTGCTTCTCTCTCTCCCTCTCTCTCTGCCTGCCTCTCCGTCTACTTGTGATCTCTCTCTGTCAAATAAATAAATAAAAAATCTTAAAAAAAAAAAAAAAAAGAGTAGGCTTAAGAGTAGGCAAATTGGCTGGTGAGCTGGTGGAGCATGAGACTCCTGGTCTTGGGTCGTGGGTTTGAGCCCCATGTTGGCCATGCAATTTACTTAATTAAAAAAATAATAATAAAGGGGCGTCTGGGTGGCTCAGTGGGTTAAAGCCTCTGTCTTTGGCTCAGGTCATGGTCCCAGGGTCCTGGGATCGAGCCCCGCATCGGGCTCTTGGCGGGGAGCCTGCTTCTTCCTCCTCTCTCTCTGCCTGCCTCTCTGCCTACTTGTGATCTCTCTATATATATCAAATAAATAAATAAATAAATATTTTTTAAAAAAATACACACACACAAGAAAGTGGGCAAACATATCAATTCTGTAATTCATAAGAAGAACTGGATGTGTTAAGCTTTCTCTACTCAACTGAATGAAGTAACTGTTATATACTTATCAATATCAAAAATACTAAGGTAAACTTGAGGTTTCCACATAATCTTTTATGTTAAAAATAATATTCCTTCATAATATAGTAGAATACAACCTATGCCCATAAAAACTCTAATAACTGAATCATTTTAAACTTGGGCTAGAAGTCAAAATTTCTACACTGGAAGATGTCTGGTTCCTGTTTTATTTCCTTCTTCCATAAAAAGGGCTTCAGCCAGGCCTCACACTATAGCTTCAGATCTACTCACTGCTTCAGGTAAAATTCTTTGCAATTAAGAACTAAAGCATTAATGACACTGGAAACCATGACCAATTCCAAGCAGACAGAAGCTACAAGGTAAGCTGGAAGTAGAATAGATAGTTCAAAGGAACTAATTTTTCAAATTTTAACCTATGCAAGAGCATTTCAGGAACTGGGTAATTCCAAAGTAAGATGCTACCATAACAACTGACACACCTTCGTCTTTGCTTGGTGCCCTTTGAGGTTGGGTGCTGCTTGGTTCATCTTCTTCTTGGTACTTCTGAGTAAGTCTGACAAAAAGAGCTCTCTGCACTGCAGGGAGGAGGCCTGGGGCAGGCAGGGGGCCGTGGCCTGTCGTGCTGCTGCTGCCATCAGATCCACTCCCACAGTTAGGGGAGTCTTGAACAATGGGAGGCTGATGCTGGGCAAAGTCAACATGCCACATCCCATCTATACACGTAACACAGAAAGACACAGACACTGATTTAGCACTGAACTCCACTAGAGAGTGCCACGGTCAATTACAAGAAATTGAAGCTTTAATAGTAACTATATTTGATTACCGTATTACTATGTGATTGTAAATGTTTTTTTAAAGATATTATTTTATTTATTTTAGAGAAAGAGAGCATTGAGGGGAGAGGCAGGGACAAGCAGACTCCATGCTGAGTGTGGAGCTGGATGCAGGGTTCATCTCATGACCCGGAGCTTATGACCTGAGCTGAAATGAAAACTTGGGACTCTTAACAGACTGAGCCACGTGGGCACCCAATTGTAAATATTTTTTTTAAAGCTATCTAAAGTTCTGGTGTAGCAAATGTTTGGTTAAATTTAAAATATATTTTATGGCTTCAATTTCATTACATTTTACTTAGCTTTATTAAAAACACACATTCTTATCATGTTTTTAATGAAAAATAGAGAACGCCAAAGATTTTAAATTAAAAATGAGTCGGGCGCCTGGGTGGCTCAGTCGTTAAGCGTATGCCTTCAGCTCAGGTCATGATCCCAGAGTCCTGGGATCAAGCCCCGCATCAGGCTCCCTGCTCAGCAGAAAGCCTGCTTCTCCCTCTCCCACTCCCCCTGCTTATGTTCCCTCTCTTGCTGTGTCTCTGTCAAATAAATAAATAAAAAATCTTAAAAAAAAAAAAAAAAAGAAAAGAAAAATAAAAATTTTAAAAAAAGAAAAGAAAAGCTTAAAAATAATTAAAGATGAGTTATTTGAAAAGGTAAACTTACCACCAGAGTTACTAGGTGGCTGAAAATTAGGTACAGCATGCTGTGAATAGTAATTATCATAAAATTCAGCTGGGTTTTGTAGGGACTCATAACTGGTGTTGAGCTGCATTTCACCAGGACTTTGCAGGTATGAGGAACCTGGAGAACAGTGATTCTCTCTGGGTACTTTCATCATGTGTTCTGGAAAGCCCGAGCAATGGTAAGCACCACTCATATTCTGTGGTGTCAAAGGTGCATCTGGTTGAACAAGTACTCCAGCTTGACTGTGAGGACCTAAAATTCCAGGCGGAGCAGGCAGCAAAGGTGGGCTGTGTGGCACTGCGGCGCATGGATGATGTCCGGGGGACCCCGGGTGCATCACAGGACTACTGTGTCCCTGAGACATATTAGGTCCAGGACCCGGACTTGATCCAGAACTATAGATATGTTGAGGATGTGGGCTGCTTTCCTGAAACTGTGGTCCTGGTGGTGAGGCACTGTTATAAAATGCTGGTGGCCTGTAGACAGAAAGAATAATATTTCTTAGTTCAAAGAAAAGAGGCAAACAAGAATGTTATATTTTAAATATGTATGGTTAAGTGTGTTTTTTTGTATCAGAATACGTTTTTAAGAAGCAGTTTATTCTACATTATCTCCAAATAAAAACGCCAGTAGATGCATCTTACCTTCATTTTAGCCCACAGTCTTAACCAATAGACACTATCAGCTGTTCTAAAGCTTACAGCTATTTTGAAAAATACAGAAAAGGGCAAAGATAAGTAAGAATCACCTCTAATCCTGCCACCCACAGAAATATTTTTTGGTTAGTTAATATTTTTTGGTTAGACTTTTTTCTAGGCATACATAGACCTTTTCTAAAATATAACAAAATTAGAATTATACTATATAAACACACACCTTTTCAATTTCTAATGGATTACTGTCAGCATATAAAAAGACCTTTAGGTTTTGAGTGTTGTTCTTCTTTCTGGACATCTTACTAATTTAAGTTACTATTTCTAATAGTTTTGTCAGTTGATTCCTTCAGGTCTATCAAGGGAGACTGCCCCCAAAATGAGCTCCCTCTCCATTTCTTTCTTTTTTTTTTTTTTGCCTCTCCATTTCTATCTTTATATCTATTATGTCTTTCTCTTTTTGCATTGGCTAGCATCCGATCTACAGTATTAGCCAAACAATGGACATACTTATCTTCTTCTTGACCTTAAGAGAAATAATTTTTTTTAATTTTTTTTTAAAAGATTTTATTTATTTATTTGACAGAGAGAGATCACAAGCAGGCAAAGAGGCAGGCAGAGAGACAGGAGGAAGCAGGCTCCCTGCTGAGCAGAGAACCCGATGCGGGACTCGATCCCAGGACTCCGAGATCATGACCTGAGCCGCAGGCAGCGGCTTAACCCACTGAGCCACCCAGGCGCCCAAGAGAAATAATTTTAATGGTTCACATTTCCTGTCAATTTCTTGTTCCTCATTTACTGAGATCTCACTGATTTTCTGAGTGTTCAGGGTTAAAATAATCAACAGTGGGACTTGCAGCCCAGGTGCACAGACTCTGGGAAAGGGCAGCAGGACTGGAATGGTGTTGTTAGAAAATGCAAATCTGGATCCAGCTTACCAAAGGTTTTCCTCTAATAGCCTAAGGAAAAATTTCTCTAAAAGAATCAAATATTCTGGAGACATGCTAATGCCACTATTTGAAGATGTTATCAATGCCAAATGTAGCCTCCTAATGAATTGGGAGACATACCAATTCCAGCCACAGGGCAGTGTCTCTCAGGGTTACTCTGTGGAGAGGTTTTTTTTGTTTTGTTTTGTTTTGTTTTTTAAAGATTTTATTTATTTACCCGTCAGAAAGAGAGAGAGAGAAAGCACACAAGCAGGCAGAGAGGCAGGCAGAGGCGGAGAGAGAGGCAGGCTCCCTGCTGAGCAAGGAGCCCGATATGGGACTCGATCCCAGGACCCTAGGATCATGACCTGAGCCGAAGGTCTTAACCCACTTAGCCACCCAGGCGTCCCTGTGGAGAGGTTTTTATTTTATTTTATTTTATTTTAAAGATTTTATTTATTTATTTGACAGAGAGAAATCACAAGTAAGCAGAGAGGCAGGCAGAGAGAGAGGAGGAAGCAGGCTTCCTGCTGAGCAGAAAGCCCGATGCGGGGCTCGAACCCAGGACCTGGGATCATGACCTGAGCCGAAGGCAGCGGCTTAACCCACTGAGCCACCCAGGCACCCCTGTGGAGAGGTTTTTAAAGCTGTTAAGGATTCCACAGAGAGAAGCACTGATGGTATGCAGCAGGGGACAGAGACAAAGGAAAGCAGGAAGAGCATTTGGGGTGAATGCCAGGTATCTGCTATCTCTACCTAAGTTTAATTACATGATTAACATGGAATACAAGTTAGTTTCTCAGTAGGAAATTTTAGGGGGAAAATGATGCCATTTTTGAAGATTTTAACTTACTTCTTCCCAATCTTATGTGCTAAATCCACAGTAGGTTTTACAACTATTTCAAAAAGAGATGGGATTTTCTTGAAATCATCAGAGAGATCTGTCTGAAAATCATCTTCAGGATCAGAAAAGGGAAAATGTTCTGGTGGAGTTGGGAGAAGCCCAACTCCTGGAGGTGGTTTGGGAAGAGGAGTTATGCCCCGTTTTCTAAGTTCTTCTAATTCTCGTTCATCTTCATTTGTGGCTTCTTCTTCAGTGTTCAACACCTAAAAATGATTGGCAAAGATTACTATTCCAAAACAAGCTTTCTTCCTTACATTTAAAAACTGTGAAGACTTCAATAAACCAGTTTTGTTATTAGAAAAATATCATTCTGAAGTCAAAATGGGTCAGAGAGAGCTAACTCATTTTTTATAATAAGGTTCAAAGTGGTAAAAGATATTTCTCAAAGTACATTAGCTTTTTTTTTTTAAGATTTTATTTATTTATTTGACAGAGAGAAATCACAAGTAGGCAGAGAGGCAGGCAGAGAGAGAGGAGGAAGCAGGCTCCCTGCTGAGCAGAAAGCCCGATGTGGGGCCTGAACCCAGGACCTGGGATCATGACCTGAGCCGAAGGCAGCGGCTTAACCCACTGAGCCACCCAGGTGCCCCAGTATATTAGCTTTTTAATGGCAGAACAAGGGTAAGAATGAAAGATTTTAATTCCTAATACTTCTGCTTTTCTAACATACTACGCTTATAGATTAAAACATAAAATAACAAATCCTTGATTTCTCAGGCGACTTTTCTGAAATATGATTTATAAAATATGATTCAAGACAAATGACTCTGTGACGAGACCTAAGAAATAACTGAAGTGCAAACATATTACTTACTTTGTCCAAAAGTTTCTTTGTTTCTTTAGTCAGATCATCATGTGAAAATTTACAGTTGTCTCCTTGGTAACATTTTGCTCCACTATGGTAGAACTTACACGGAAATTCATGTAAATAAAAATATTAAGGAACAGACCAAGTGACATCAAACTCTAATACTTTGAAATCCAAAACATATCAGTGCTGAGTCAATATAACTGTATTACTATATATTGTACTGAATTTTTTATACATGTCATATTAGATAATTTTTAAGATGAAATATTTCAATTATGCAGCAAAACATTCAAAGATTTTAATCTTCCTTACTATGTTAAGCTAGAAAATATTTTAAAGAAAAAATAATTGTTATAGCAAATACAATAGTATTTCAATAATGTAAGTTCTGTTACTTCCCACAATAAAAATTGTAGACAGAGCAAATAAATTTTGTAGCAAGAGCTTATATCTATAAAGGAAATAAAGGGGCTCGATATGTCACATTAAAGTCAAATATCCCAACATGAAAACTATAAGCTAAGCTACCTCATGATTTTGGAAACAAATTTTAAACTTCTAAAGAAAATATTAAATCCAGAAGTTTATTGAAAAATATGCCATTTTCAGGTGGCTTACATTCAGGGAATTCCTGAGGGGTTTTAGGAAATTTATTATTGTAATCAACACTTTGACAAGATCAAGAGGAAAAAGTCCTATGACCATAGCAGATGCTATTTTAAATTTAAAACCAAAGTAGGTTTTCTAGGGATTTTGAAAAACCTCAGTAATGTTTTATAACCTCAATATTTTGGTTAACATCTTTTTAATAAAGGATATTATGCATATAAATGCAGTTCTCTCCTTTGGTACAATATCCTTGTAAATAAAACTTGCAGATCTCCTTTCTCTTCTCCAACTCTGCATCATGATCAAATTTACACTGATCTCCCTGTCACAAAAGAGAAAAAAAGAAACAATTGAATTTTCTCTATGGTGTTTCATGGTGGAACTATGGCCATATCTTCAGTGTTTTTATAATGATCTAATAATAATTCAAACAATCTCTTGGAAGTCTTGCCCAAGTCAGTGGGTGTGGCTATGCACAGAGGCAGAGGCAGCACCGAGAGCATGGCCTCAGAGCCTACTGCCCGGGTTCCACCAGCACTCACCATTTCTAGCTGAGCCACTAGGGACACTTATTTAACCTCTTGGTTTGGCCATGTTTAAAATGGGGCTATTAAGAGTACCTAACTCATAGGGTTGCTGCAAAGATTAAAACATTTAATATTAATAATCCACTTTAAACAGTACTTGCCACACAGTCAGCATTTTGTGTTTGTTAAATAAAATCTGGGTTCAACAAATTGTATTACTGTCCCAGAACAGAATTAAGTACACTCTGATGTACAGTATTTCCACAGACACACTTTGAAGATACACTTTGAAGAACCAGCTTTATAATTACAAGTGTATGAGAAATGAAAAAAAAAAAAAAAAAAAACCCACAACCACCCCCTAAAAAGACTTTACATTTTAAAGATTATTGTGGAAGTTAAAATTCTTTATGATATCTCCCCAAATTTACCTTAATACATCTTCCTTCCAGAAAGTATTTACAGATTTGTTTTCCTTTGTGTTCCACTGTGTGCTGATTAATGAATTCCTGAGTCATAACCTTCCATTTTTTCCCTGGTTTACTATACTGTAAGAAAGAAAAATTCATTTGAATACAACATGTAAAATATTAAATACGTACTAAAATGGACAGTCAAATGCATTAGGAAAGCAGTACAAATTACTATTTAAAATGGTCAAGAGTGGACATTCAGATACTATTCATTTATTTGCAGAGACAGGCTTCTAATACACTGCTCATTGCTACTAGTGGTTGCAAAGAACCTATTTCTATTTTAATGAGGAAGTACAACTACTTTTTAAAAATAAAATTATGAAAAGCCTGAAAATTAACAATAATACTTGTTGGCAAAGATGTTAAATGTGCTTTCTTGTGATTTGCTGATAGCTATGTTATAAAAGATTTGTAATACCCATACTGTTTGACAAAATTTGTACTTTTCAGGAGTATTCTGAAGGAATTATCAGGGAGGCACACATACTTTATTCACGAAAATAATTACTGCAGAATTACTTTGAATGATAAAACAAACAAACAGACAGATACCTAGAAATTACATATCCCAAATGATGAGACCAGTCAAATACATTATGATGTAGGTCAGTGATAGATTAGTATGTAATCATTACAAACCGATGAGATGGAGTGACAATTTAGGAACATAAGAAAATGTTCATGATACTTTACTAAGTGGAAAACTGATCTGAATGTTATAATAATAAAGACAAAGGATAAAAGACTCAAAGAATATATCCCCACATTTAAGAGTGTATGTCTCTAGATGGATCTCCAAAAAATCAAGAGATTTTTTGCATGTGTGGTTATTCTGTACTTCCTTTAGGAAAGAAAAAAAAAGGAGGGAGGATGTATTTCTTTAAACTTTTAAAAAATAACAAAAAGAAGTATATGGTAGAAAATCTCCCAGCCCTACTTGCTTTCCTTACTTCTCCTTAGACCCCTGTTCAACTTTTGCTGAGTACAAGAAAACTGAGTAACAAGAGTATGAGGCTTAGCCAGGCTAAGGACTTACATTCATGAGCTCTATAAAATAGCACTGTTTTTCAAACACCCGGTATGCATCATACTTTTTATATAGCAGGAGTTCACAATAACTATTTGCTCTTCTAATCTGATTTGTTTCCCTTTCCTTCAGTTTGCTAGGAGATGGAGAGCAAAACACAACCTACTGAAAATAGGAAACTGCCTCACAGCAACCACTTGAGGCAAAAGATGGCTAGACTTAAATCTGATCCTCAGTGCTCGCATTTGAAATATATGTTTTACTATAAGAATTCTGGGGAAAAAGTACAAAAATACCAAGAACACAGATAATCCTATAGGTTTTTAAAAAATATGTCTAAGTATACCCAAATTGCCTCAGGAAAAACACAATAAAATTGTTTATGCTATTCTCTGATCAGATCATTTAAAATGTCTTAAATTTATGTAAATTTGGCTCACAAACATTTTCTATTTCCAGGCTCATTTAGAGCAAGTAGATATAAGAAAATAGGAAGTCCAGGAGAATGCATTATACAAAATCAACAGGCCAACTAGAAGAATATAACTGAAATTAAAAAATAAAATATTAGGTAATCACCAAAAAAATCCAAAACCACCCTGAAAAATGCACCAAGTTGTACCTATATTTCATCAATAATTCATTCTATGACTTTCTAATGATGTGCCTCATTGTTTTAATAGAGGGTTATGGGTTTTTGTTTTGTTTTTTAGTTTAGTTTAGTTTAAATGAGTAGAATGTGTATCAGTATCCATAACCATGAGAAACCTAATTATAATGAAGATATTCTAAAAAATCTAAAGAAACTTTAATAATAAAATTTTAGGAGAAAATAACATGCCTAGAAGATCTGATCTTTTAAGTCTAAGCCTACAGAAGCAACGTGAATGTCCTCTACCATTAAGATATCTTGTAACAAAGGAGTTGGAAGAACCACAGAAATCATTTAGTTCATCACCCTCACTAGACAAATGTGAAAAGTGAAGATTAGAGAAATTAGTGACTTGCCAAGGGTCAAATGGTGAGTCAGCAGTCAGGGTAGATAGAACTCTTTGCACTGTATTATACTACCTATAAGAAAACACAATTCAGGGCTCCTGGATGGCTCAGTTGGTTAAATGACTGCCTTGGCTCAGATCATGATCCTGGAGTCATGGGATCAAGTCCGCATCGGGCTCCCTGCTTGGCATGGAGTCTGCTTCTCCCTCTGACCCTGCCCCTTCTCATGTTCTCTCTCTCTCTCTCTCTCTCTCATTCTCTCTCTCCCTCCTTCTCAAATAAATAAATAAAATAAAATAAATAAAAAGAAAATAAATTCAAGAAAGAGGGAGGGGAAAAAAGAGGGAGAGAAAGGAAAGACGAAGATAGGGAAAACCAAATTATCTACTTGGTTATTTCAAAATGTACTTCCTCTAGAAGATGTATTATACTGGCATAAGAAACAAGAGCACAAAAATCTTTTTGAAATATATAAGGAAGAGGGAATGAAAAGATTTGCCGGCAAAATAATATGTATTTACAGAAAATGTAACAGGTGTTATAAATACAAAAAAAAATTAAGAGGTTTTATGGCCAACAGACTAAATAAGTTCTTAAAACCTATCAAACATTTGCTTGTTCTGTGACCACCCTTGAGTTTTCAAGATAGTTCATGTGAACATGCAGGTATCTGTGAATTTATCTAGCTTTTGGAGGATCTCATACTCCCTGGAAAAGATGGAAATGGATGTATGTTGGCCACTCTAGGATGTTCACCGTACCCTGGACAGGTTTCCCCCAGACCACTCCTGAATATGAGCTACTTGCTTGGGCTCTAGCACTCTGTTTCTAGAATCATAACAAGAAATCTCTCTTGACAGCCAATAAACTGACACAGTTGATAACATTTTAATCTTTTTTTTTTAAAGATTTTATTTATTTATTTGACAGATCACAAGTAGGCAGAGAGGCAGGCAGAGAGAGGAGAAAGCAGGCTCCTCGCTGAGCAGAGAGCCCGATGCGGGGCTCGATCCCAGGACCCTGAGACCATGACCTGAGCTGAAGGCAGAGGCTTTAACCCACTGAGCCACCCAGGCACCCCGGTAACATTTTAATCTTAATGAGCTAAAGGAAAAATATTCTAAATCTAATGAGTGCAAAAGAAATAATTTCTTCTGATTTTCTATAACATGATAAAGAATTTTTTAGTTGTAATCCAAATTTGTAAACATGTTAGTACTTGACAGTCTCCTTAGGGTTAATTAAACACCATACTTTCATTTTACAGATTAAGCAAAGTGAAACTCAGAGACAGGCAGTAACTTGTTCAAAGCCACACTTTGTTAGAAGCTAATTTTTTTTCCAAACATAGTATGTACCTATTGGATATAGGAGAAAGCTTACTTTCAGACACCATTCATATTAATATGGTCTAGAGAAAGCAACACACTCTAGAGGAATGTAGGAAGATGGACAGGCAGGTTACAATTACTCAGAAATTCTAAATTTGTCTCCAAAGCTGCTATTCCATGGAACAGTGAGTGGCTCAATCAATGTTAATAGATTGGGCAGGAGTTGGGGGAAGTTCAGGGTCAAATACAATATAAAAACAATTGAGGGGCGCCTGTGTGGCTCAGTGGGTTGACCCTCTGCTTTTGGCTCAGGTCATGGTCTCAGGGTCCTGGGATCAAGCCCCGCATTGGGATCTCTGCTCGGCAGGGAGCCTGCTTCCCCCTCTCTCTGCCTGCCTCTCTTCCTACTTGTGATCTCTCTCTGTCAAATAAATAAATAAATAAAATCTTAAAAAAAATACAACAAAAACAATGGATTGAACAAAGTAAAATAGGCTTTTTTATATCTAACTTGCAAGAAGCCTTTAATACATTAATGTCAACTTAGAATCCCCAAGAGTAGACTGGCATGTGCTGGGTTTCACAAATTTATTTGGGCCTGAACTTCTTTTTTTAGGTCATACCTATTAACATCTCCTTAAATAGTATACTTAGAATACATATTAAGAAATCTCTGCTCCTTGGGGCGCGTGGGTGGTGCAGTTGTGAAGCGTCTGCGTTTGGCTCAGGTCATGATCACAGGCTCCCTGCTCGGTGGGGAGTCTGCCTCCCCCTCTCTGCCTGCCTCTCTGCCTATCTGTGATCTCTCTGTGTCAAATAAATAAATAAAATCTTAAAAAAAAAAAACTTTGTCCCTTATTTAAACCCAGACATCAGAAAATCAGGCATTTTCAAATTACAATATATTGCTATCCCTCTGTTTTCACTTAAGGTTGTAGCTTTTAATAACCTACTCTTGCTCTGCATAATTTAATCAGTCTTGCTGGAATGGTGTCAGAATACTAGATTTGGACTACTTTAATCCCAAGAGTCTGTACAACAAGGCTGAAATGTACATGTTCAGAATTCAATTCAATATATCTTTATTCAATATTTACTATACTTAAGGTACACAAGTTCATCTTTCCAACCATTTATATTGCCTTTTCTTCTCTTTCAATGTTTTCAGTTCTAGTAAGCTAATTTACCACTATAGTATCTCCCTTCTTATTAGCCATGCTTCATATTGAGCTATTAGCATTTTATTGCCCTTTGCATCTGGGATGACTCCTAGCAAAGTAAAGTACAATGAAGAACTACTAGGGTCACATTTTTGCTTTCCAACATACCAGTTTTATTTGAGGTGCTTTCAAACACATTAATTTTATTTTGAGGTCACCTAAATTTGCATCTTTGACTAATTAAAACAACAATTCCTTTAATTCTTTTCTTTAGAATCTATTTATACTCATTTGATCTTAGCTGGAAATTTTTCATTTACTAGGAAAGTAGCACTAAAATCACAATGCTTTCTTTGCAGCCAAATAGGTTAAAAGATGGAATAGCTCTCCTCATTATCTATAAATTCTCAGTACCTCTTGATAGTCATCCATTCCTGAAAAAATATTAGGCCCTTTATTGGTTCTTCCCCCACGGTCTTTGCGTTTGATTTTCTTCGGCAAACCACGTCCACGACCGACATTAAAACTTTTAACCCTCTGTTCAATACCTAAAAGAGTTAAAATGTACTTCAAATATTATAGAAAAACAACATACCTGTCAATCTATTAGTTTGTAGGGAACAGCATATTTTAAATAGTCTATAATATACAGTGCATTTTTTTTTCCTCTCAAGATTCAATGAAAAAAAATTAATTAAATCTTTACATTTTACTTTCCAGGTAGTGCTTCTCATTCCTTTTTTTTTTTAAGGGATGTTAACAATAATAAGGAGGGCAAGGCACAAGAATACACATGGCTACAGAAGTCAAAGGTAGTTTTGTTCTTTCCAGTTTTCCTGAAATAAGAAATAACAAGGCTTTCTGTTTTTAAGGGAATTAAATTTTATATTCATCCTTAAGGAAGACATTGTAGGTATTAGTGGTTAATTTGACCAAATTGAGTTTCTAGTGATAATTTTGAGTAGTATTATGTATATTTCTAGGTAAAATTTATACCTTTTACTTTTTAAAAAGTTGGCTTAAATTTAAAAGTATCTGAAATTGCAAAAATTATGTGTTAGGTTATGTTACTATATAGAGTCATTTCTCATTTTACCAAATTCACATCAAACATTTTCTTACATATTAAGTGATCTTAAACCTACAAACAGCAAATAAATATATGAAAAATGTTTACTTCATTAAAAGATATCAAAGAAATTAAAAATTTTAAAATAACATACCAATTTTTACCTCAAAGAATAGTGTTGGTAGGGAGTTGAGTAATTGGCATTTTCACATACTGGTGGGGTGTTATAAATTGGCCTATCAACTTTTTGGAAATCAACTTGGTAAGTGGATCAAAAATCTTTAAATGTGTGGCTATAGTTTTTGACTCAATTCTGCATTTCAGAATTTATTCTTAAGGAAAAATATTTGTGACGATGTTCTCTGAGACATGTATAAATATACAGGGTTAATCACAGAGTTAAGAAAAAACTTGGTGCCAAAAAAAAAAATCTGGGTGCAACTTAAATATCAAGTGATTATGATCACCCAAACCTAAGAATCTGTTAGGCAAGCTATGGTATGTCTGTTTAATTGAATAAAATGTTGTTGGCATTAAAAGCTACTCATTAACATAAGAATGACTGAGATTCAATTCATAGTTAAGGGAAAAAAACAAGTTAAACAGTATGCATAGTTTTTTGTTAAAAATAATTGTCAGAAAAATTCTGGAAGAATGTACACCAAAAATATTAATAGTAATTATTTCTGAGTGTAGGGATTCAAATTATTTTTGTTTTATCTTTGATCTTGGTTAGGTTATTGTTTCCACACATAGAAAAAGTCTTCTGCATTTGACCATATATTACTTTCATAACTGAGGGGGTAAAATGAATGTCAAAAATAAAAGAATACTCAATTATTTAACAGAACAAACAGGAAAAGATGGAAGGGAAAACCCCAGGTGGGAATGGATGAGCAAAACCTCTCTATGTTCCCTTATTCCCCACGTGGAATGATTCCTGACACCACTATGTCTAGACTTCAGGAACAAACTTACTAATTACAATAGCATATGTACAGACAAATTCCTTTCCTTTTTAGGTCAGCAAAGCCTGGATTCATATTTTTCAAAGGAATTTTGCTAGGAAATCAAGAAAAAATAAAGTCATAAAAACAATCACATTTACTCATAACTGGTTCCTTTTTTCAACAATATAGAAAGTACAGTGACATTGGGTTTGGGGCTCACTCCTTCACCTCAGGCTCATCTTACTCCAGTTTTCTTGAAGCAGACATTGAATGGACAATTCAAAAGGTTGATGTGACTTTTATGTGACCCATAGTTTCTTTGGCAATTTGCCCTGGTCTCTCCAGGGATTATGTCCCTCAATATAGTGGATGAAGTGGATGAAGTGATGATCACTCCAGAAATTTCTTTAGTTTATGTTCTTATTTCCAATCTTGAAGGATATCCATAATCCTAAGTATAAGTACATTTGCACAGCAAAGATGATCATCATCTTTTCAAGTCTAATAAAAGAAAAGCTACCCAGAATTCTGTCTGTACAGGTCTAAAATATGAGGCAATGTTTAGAGTAACAGAAACAACTGAAAAATGTAAGCCATTTTTTCCAGTATACTGATATTATTATACAAGGAAAGGGGAAAAATATAATGGGAAAGTTTTTTTTTATTTTTATATACTCTAAAAATATTACCATATCTTTCTAATTCAAATATTAAGTTATCATGCAGACTGAAATATTTGTAGATGTTTGTGCTCAAAATCTATAAAATAAAGAAAAACAAATTCAGGAATCACGGGAATAAACTGATCTTGAGAAGGGACTAAGAAATTTAAGTTGTTACTCCACAGCTAACTGCTCAAAAACACTGACAATTTCACACTTACCTTGCTGAACTTTCATTCTTTGTTTTTTCCCTGGTTCTTTAGAAAATGATGATCCTAAAGCAGTAGCTGAGGTTTCTTTAGCTTGTCTGTATTGTTTCAGCTGACTGGCAAAATCTTCCTCTGTTTCCTGACTGTAGGTACCAAAGTTGTCATCGCTGTACGTACTGTACTCATCATATTCTTTACTTTTAAATTTTTTGTTATGCTGACTCCTCTTTGATGTCATGTAGCTTCCTGATAAGTGTCCATGCTAAGTGAAAATGGACAATCATTATCAGGACTTTTCAGTTAAATAAACGAATTGACAGTAACACAGGATATCTTTTTTCCCTCAGAAATTTGGAGAAAGAATGGGAAGATTGTTGTAGTTCTGAGTCTTGGTTAGTACTTGTCTATGATGGTATTTAAAATTAAGTTCAAAAAACTAACTGCTACTCTGGTATTATTAAATTTATAAAGTTCACAGATCTTGCTGGTGAGTGTGTTTTGTTCACTTTTTGTTTTCCACCCAGGTCTCGATATTTGTACACAAAAGTATACTTAAAAATCCACAGCATTATACATGAATTCCTTCTCCAAAATATTTAGTCTTTTTGAAAATATGGAAAATATAGTAAAATAGCTTGAAGTGGAAGAAAATATATATCCTCCTAATATTGTCCCAAATGACAAATTTAAACATATTATACTTAATAAACAGAAATATGTGTGGAAATTTTAGAAAGAAGAAATGTTTATATCAGAGGTCTAACAAGGACTTCCCTAAAAGTTAAAAACATCTAGTGGAAACATTGCTCGTTAGGAAATATTTATTGTAATGCACATTATTAATTTTATTAATAATTTATTTTACTAAGGCATATGAAAACTTAGAATATACTTTAGTCCTCCAATTATTTTGTAAAGTAGCATGGAACCTAATGTGGGGCTTGAACTCATAACCCTGAGATTAAGACCCAGATACTTAACCAACTGAGCAACCCAGGTACCCCTAGTCCTACAATTTATTTAATGATAGTATTCAATTCTATCTGTACTCACTAAAATATTTGTATTAGTTCAGTCATATCTTCTGTCCAATGCTTTTAAAAGGAAGAAAAAATGCACCTAATTAAAGTTTGAAGATCTAGCAAAACCCAGACCATGACTCATCTTCAGCTTAGCACATTTAAAATGTAATATAAAAATACTGTCTGCGCTGGCAGATTACCAACATGAAACTATGATTTTAATAAAATGCAGGGAAATATTAAGATCATTTCAGTAATTATAAGATAGAGAAAAAAATACTTAACTAAACATACCAAGAAAATCAATTAGCTCAACAATTTTAAATTTTAAAGATATTTTATTAGGTATCTGACTTATTTTAAGCAGTGTTTTCAAAATTTTTTTTGTTTGTTGTTTTTAAAAATCAACTGTTCTCATCCAGGACTTTCGAAATTCAGAAGGGGATTTATAATTGTAGCCAAAAGGCAGTGTTTCTGAAATTTTTAATAAAAACACTATTAAAGTAAAATAAAAATAATTCTTAGATTAAGGTAAAGATTAATTAATTAGTTGAATGGTGCCGACTTTTCTTTTTATTAAAAAATGTGATTCTATGACACAGTAGATTTAACAGATACATTCAGAACATTCCACCCTAAAACAGAATACATATTCTTTTCAAGTGCACGTGGAACACTCTTCAGAATAGATCATGTATTAAGTCACAAAACAAATATCAAAAATTCAAAAAGACAGGTTATACCATACATCTTTTCCCACCATAATGTAAACTAGAAATCTAGAAATCAATCACAAGAAAAAATCTAGAAAGAGAGCAAATAGGAAGTTAAATAACATGCTACTAAACAATGAATGGGTCAACCAAGAAATCAAAGAAGAAATCAAAAAATAAATGGAGACACTTGAACATGAAAACACAATGGTCCAAAATCTTTGGGATGCAACAAAAGCAATTTTAAGAGGGAAGTTTATAGCAATACAAGTCTAACTCAAGAAGCAAAATCAATCATGAATCAATCAATCAATCAATCAATCTCAATAACCTCATCTTATACCTAAAGGAGTTAGAAAAATAACAAAACCAAAAATCAGCAGAAGGAAAGAAATAATAAAGATTAGAGAAGAAATAAATGATATAGGGAACTAAAAATGCAACAGAACAGAACCAGGAATTGGTTCTGTGAAAAGACAACAAAACTGATTAAATCTCTAGTCAAACTCATAAAAAAAAAAAAAAACCCCACAGGACTCAAATAAACAAAATCAGAAACAAAAGAGAAGAAATAACAACCAATACCACAGAAACACAACAGACTGTAAGAGAATATTACGAAAAATACGCCAACTAACTGGACAACCTAGAAGAAATGGATAAATTCCTAGAAACACATAACCTACCAAAACTGATCAGGAAGAAATAGAAAACTTGAACAGACTGATTACCAGAAATTAAATTGATTCAGTAATCAAAAAACTCCCAGTAAACAAAAGCACAGGACCCAGATGGTTTCACAGGTGAATTCTACCAAACATTTAAAGAAGAGTTAATACCTGTTCTTCTCAAATTTTTCCAAAAAATAGAAGAGGAAGAAAAACTTCCAAATTCATTCTATGAGGCCAGCATTATCCTGATTCCAAAATCAGATAAAAATACCACCAAAAAGGTGAACTACAGGCCAATATCTCTGATGAACATTTTTGGAAAAATCCTCAACAAAATATTAGTAAACTGAATCTAACAATACATTAAAAATATCATTCATGACATTCAAGTGGATTTATTCTTGGGCTGCAAGCGTGATTCAATATTCATAAATCAATGTGATACATCATATCAATAAAAGAAAGGATAAAAGCCATATGATTATTTCAATAGAAGAAGAAAAAGCATTTAACAAAGTATAACATCCATTTCATGATTAAAATCCTCAACAAAGCAGGTTTATAAAGAACATATCTCAACATAATAAAGGCCTTATATGAAAAACCCATAGCTAACATCATACTCAATGGGGGAAAAAAAAACAGAGCTTTCCCCGTAAGGTCAGGAACAAGGATGTCGACTCTCACCTCTTTTATTCAACATAGTATCAGAAGTCCTAGACACAACAATCAGACAAGAGAAAAGAATAAAAGGCATCCAAATTGGTAAGGAAGAAGGAAAATTTTCACTATTTGCAGGTGACATAATACTATATATAGAAAACCTTAATGACTTTACCAAAAAACTACTAGAATTGATAAATGAACTCAATAAAGTCATAGAACCTACAAAATCAAAGTACAGAAATTTTTTTCATTTCTATACACTAATAATGAGGCAGTAGAAAGAGAAATTAAGAAAACAATCCTATTTAGGGTTATACCAAAAATAATAAAATACCTAGGAATAAACTTAACCATAGAGGTGAAAAACCTGTACTCTGAAAACTATAAAACACTGATGAAAGAAATTGGAAGATAAGGGGGGCCTGGGTGGCTCAGTCAGTTAAGCATCTGTCTTAGGCTCAGGTAGATCCCAGTGTACTGGGATCAAGCCCCACATTGGGCTCTCTGTTTGGCATGGAATCTGCTTCCCCTCTCCCCTGACTCATGCTTGCACTTTCTCTCTCTCTCTCTCCCCCTCTCACCCCTCTCTGAAATAAATAAATAAATAAAATCTTTAAAAAAAAAGAAATTGAAGATGACATAAACAAATGGAAGACATTCCATGCTCATGGACTGGAAGAACAAATATCTATACTACCCAAAGCAATCTATAGATTTAATGCAATCCCTATCAAAATACCAACAGCATTTTTTACAGAACTATAATAAACAATCCTAAAATTTGTATGGAACCACAAAAGACTTTGAGTAGGCCAAAATAATCTGATGTGATTCTATTAATTCTTCAATGATATATTTCAATAGTCTATGACTAAAGAGTACTCTTTAAAGAGTATGAATTTTTCTTTGCAGATTAGATGCTTGTTATGAAAACTTCTAATTCTTTTTTTTTTTAAGCACGCTCCATGCCCAGCATAGAGCCCAATGGAGGGCTTGAACTCACAACCCTGAGGATTGAGACCTGAGCTGAGATCAAGAGTTAGATGTTTAACCAACTGAGACACCCACATACCCCACAAAACTTCTTTTTTTTTAGCAGACTCCATGCCCAGTGTAGAGCCCAATGGGGGCTTAAACTCATAATCCTGAGGACTGAGACCTGAGTTCAGATCAAGAGTTGGATGTTTAACTGACTGAGCCACCCACATGCCCCCAAAACTTTTTTTTTTAAGATTTTATTTATTTATTTGAGAGAGAGCACAAATAGGTAGCAGTAGACAGAAGGAGAGGGAGAAGCAGGCTCCCAGCCAAGCAGAGAGCTGGATGCGGGGCTCGATCTCAGGACTCTGAGATCAAGACTGAGCAAGAGGCTTAACCCACTGAGCCACCCAGGCATCCCAAAACTTTTAATTCTTAGTATTAATTTAATTCTCTGATTTTTTCACAGCTTTTACAAAAATAATCTCCACATTCTTACTTTTCAAAACAGAATTATCCTTAAATGTTCTATTAATCCCCCTAGCCAGCTTTCCCAATTGCAAATATTCCTAATAGCCCTCTAATGGCATAAACCTCCCTACATCCCAGGGCTCCTTCTGCAGTGAGACTCTAATGTTTGGGTCTAGGCATCACCCATGCAGTGCTAGTGCGCCACGAAGCACTAAAAGGATGACATTCCAGGAGCAGCCCCAGGTCTCTAGGAGACTATCTCTTTATACTTCAAATGTTCATCATTTGGAATGAACAAAATGCATCTATCAGCAAGGATCTAGCAAGTATTTCTTAAAGTCTTCCTGAAAGAAGATAACAAAAACGAAAAAGTCTGTAACTTCTTCCAAAGGATACAGTTTCCCCAATTACTTTGCTGACTGACTATTGGGCTATACTCCTGGTTAGAATGTCTGCAAGGCAGACTGGCTTTCTGTAAAATGGAAACTGGTCCCATGACAATCACTGTAAACATGAAATAAGGGAATGGGAGGCTTTGAACAAGGATGAGGAAAAGGGAAGATACACTAACTCAAGTTTAAAAGCTAGATGTTAATACAATATTCTATTTTTGGCCTAAATTATAGAAGGTATACAGCAGACATTTGTTAACTAGGAAAACAGAATTTTTAGGATGTATTTAGGGTATTTTCTAATCTCAGTGAGTCAACTCTAAAACAGATGTGGAGGAAATGGTACTGAACTTTCTTTCTCCTAGCAGACTAAATAAATTCAGATCAGTTCTCCTCCTAAAAAATGCAGAAAAGATAGACACCATATTTTTTTAGATCCACTATAAACATCAGAGAACTATCAAATGTGTGAGGGGTTACTGGACCATTAATATCTGTGGAGTAGACGAAAATCGTGAGAAATGAACATCTGGAGTAGTTTTTGCTCTGAAAGCATCAGTCTGACATGAAAAATCAGCTGAAAGGTTCAAGAGAGTACTCGTGACTATCCCTTTAATCTATGGGAACAAAAGAAGAAATCCAGAGTCTAGAAAAAGTAGAAGCCTTTGTAATCCCCATCCACCAATTTTGGGTCAATCTCAAAATGTGGATCGGAGGCTACAGTCCAACCTATCATCTGGGTGGCCAAGAAGGGTTTCAAACCCTGAAGGTTTTTTTTTTGTTTTTTTTTTTTTTTTTTTAAAGATTTTATTTATTTATTTGACAGAGAGATCACAAGCAGGCAGAGAGGCAGGCAGAGAGAGAGGAGGAAGCAGGCTCCCTGCTGAGCAGAGAGCCCGATACGGGGCTCGATCCCAGGACTCTGAGATCATGACCTGAGCCGAAGGCAGCGGCTTAACCCACTGAGCCACCCAGGCGCCCCTCAAACCCTGAAGTTCTTAATTAAGTTTGTAAGGGTCACTAAAAATTTGTCACAGCAAGTAAGAATCCTCTCTGGAGGAAATGAATATCATCCCAGGCCTCAAATTATTTCTACAAAATGCACCATATTTTGCAAACACAATGCTCAGTATACAATACAAAAGCAAACAAAAAATGCAGTCGTTTGAGGAGACAAGATCAGCAACAAGAACAGTGAAAAGCATCCAGTAATAGAAACAGACTCCAGGGGTGCCTGGGTGGCTCACTCAGTTAAGCGGCTGCCTTCAGCTCAGGTCATGATCCCAGGGTCCTGGGATTGAGCCCTGCGCTGGGCTCCCTGCTCAGCACAGGGAGTCTGCTTCTCCCTCTCCCTCTATCTGCCACTCAGCCTACTTGTGCTTTCTCTCTCTCTGTCTCTCTGTCAAATAAATAAATAAATTCTTAGAAAAACAAACAAACAAAAAGAAATAGGCTCCAGATATCGAAATTCATGTGACACGGATTTTAAAATATCTGTGCTTGTTATTTTCAAGTAAAGACATGAGAATTTTAGCAGCAAACTGGGAACTATGAAATTACCCTGATGATTTGAAAAAAAAAATCAAATTTCTAGATTTGAAAATACAAACACTGGAATTAAGAACTTAATGGATGGGCTTAAGGGCAAATTAGAGCCTCTAATGAGAAGAAAAGAAAAGAAAGGTAAAGGATAAAACAAAGCATATGCAGTAAAATGTTAACATTCTGGAAATCTGGGTGAAAGATAGACAGGAGTTCTTTGAAACATTCTTGGAACTTTTTTACAAGTCATTATGACAAAATTAAAAGTTATTAAAAATAACAGTGAAACAATTTCCCCACATTTAAAAGCTAAGAGATTTTCCTTTCTGCCCGTGGACGCCGCCGAGTAAGCATCGTTAAAGTCTCCCCTCCCACCGCCGTCATGTCTAAGTCAGAGTCTCCCAAAGAGCCTGAACAGCTGCGGAAGCTCTTCATCAGAAGTCTGAGCTTTGAAACAACCGATGAGAGTCTGAGGAGCCATTTTGAGCAATGGGGAACACTTACGGACTGTGTGGTAATGAGAGACCCAAACACCAAGCGCTCCAGAGGCTTTGAGTTTGTCACATATGCCACTGTGGAGGAGGTGGATGCAGCCATGAATGCAAGGCCACACAAGGTGGATGGAAGAGTTGTGGAACCAAAGAGGGCTGTCTCAAGAGAAGATTCTCAAAGACCTGGTGCCCACTTAACTGTGAAAAAGATTTTTGTTGGTGGCATTAAAGAAGACACTGAAGAACATCATCTAAGAGATTATTTCGAACAGTATGGGAAAATCGAAGTGATTGAGATCATGACTGACCGAGGCAGTGGCAAAAAGAGGGGTTTTGCTTTTGTAACATTTGATGACCATGATTCTGTAGACAAGATTGTCATTCAAAAATACCATACTGTGAATGGCCACAACTGTGAAGTAAGGAAAGCGCTCTCTAAGCAAGAGATGGCTAGTGCTTCATCCAGCCAAAGAGGTCGAAGTGGTTCTGGAAACTTTGGTGGTGGTCGTGGAGGTGGTTTTGGTGGGAATGACAACTTTGGTCGCGGAGGAAACTTCAGTGGTCGAGGTGGCTTTGGTGGCAGTCGAGGTGGTGGTGGATATGGTGGCAGTGGGGATGGCTATAACGGATTTGGTAATGATGGAAGCAACTTTGGAGGTGGCGGAAGCTATAATGATTTTGGCAATTACAACAATCAATCCTCAAATTTTGGACCCATGAAAGGAGGCAATTTTAGAGGCAGAAGCTCTGGCCCTTATGGTGGTGGAGGCCAATACTTCGTCAAACCACGAAACCAAGGTGGCTATGGTGGTTCCAGCAGCAGCAGCAGCTACGGCAGTGGCAGAAGGTTTTAATTACTGCCAGGAAACAAAGCTTAGCAGGAGAGGAGAGCCAGAGAAGTGACAGGGAAGCTACAGGTTACAACAGATTTGTGAACTCAGCCAAGCACAGTGGTGGCAGGGCCTAGCTGCTACAAAGAAGACATGTTTTAGACAATACTCATGTGTATGGGCAAAAAAACTCGAGGACTGTATTTGTGACTAATTGTATAACAGGTTATTTTAGTTTCTGTTCTGTGGAAAGTGTAAAGCATTCCAACAAAGGGTTTTAATGTAGATTTTTTTTTTTTGCACCCATGCTGTTGATTGCTAAATGTAATAGTCTGATCATGACGCTGAATAAATGTGTCTTTTTTTAAAATGTGCTGTGTAAAGTTAGTCTACTCTGAAGCCATCTTGGTATACTACCCCAACAGTGTGAAGTTAGAATTCCTTCAGGGTGATGCCAGGTTCCATTCGAAATTTATTTGCAACCTTGCTTGGGCACAGAAGCCATTGTCTCCACAAACCTTGGTGTAGTTGAACTGACAGTTAATGTGTTGTGACCTGGAGTTCACCATTAAAAGGTCACCCAAGCAAAGTCCTGGAGTTTATTTGGTTATTAATATGATTGCTGGCACATCCTATGCAATATATCTAAATTGAATTATGGTATCAGATAAAATTATAGATGGGATTAAAAAGCTTGTGTATCATCCATTATCATGTGTAATCAATAAACGATTTAATATTCAAAAAAAAAAAGCTAAGAGATTTTATTGATAGTGAAACTGCACCACAAACAATGCTAAATAAAGACTAAGTTTTTACATTTAAAAAAATTGATACCAGATTGAAATTCAAAGGAACAAAGAGCACTGGAAGTGAAATGTGGATAAACATAAAATATCATCTTTTTTTTCTTGGTTTCTTTAGCTGAATTTTTGAAACAAAAATAATCACACTGTATTTGTAGGGATATATAATAATATAATGACAATAAATAACTATAATGTTTGAGGAAATACGAGTCAGTTAAAACAAATGTAATGTTGTTTATACATACAAATTGACTTTATCCTCCAGAGTAGCCCCCATAGAAAGCTATATATTTATTAAAATACTTGTGCCACTGTATTAAAATATTCTATACTTCCTTTTCTGGAATAATTTTTAGTGACAGTTTATGAATCAAGAGCTTATAAATCTCACTATTTGATACTTTCAAATGCTTTGCTATCTGAAACAGTAACAATCATTCTGAGCATTTTTCATTGTTTGGACTAGTCTCTAAACAACTTCTGATGATTTCTAAAAAAATAATTCTACCTGCAAATGATGAAATTTAGGTATCAAATCAGTGTTTGATATACTTAAAAATTTTGTCATTAGTGATAAAAATAATTCTAATGACTGTTACACTGTTCTGAGAAATGGAAGCTCCATTTACTCCAGAATCAGCAGACACTGAATATACAGATCCATTCACCTAACTCGATAAAATTATTAGAGTAGAATTCTTTTCAAATTTTAAGATATTAAAATAAATATCATTTATTCAATAAATACTTACTGAGCAACCTCAACTATAAAGAAGGGAATAGAGAAACAGAAGGCAATGAAAGAACTCTAATACACACAGTATTTTGTTTTCTAAGCTCACAAGAGATTAGGAACACCAAATTAGGAAAAAGAATAGAACTCTGTAGACAAGCATATTGACAGATTGGCAGAAATCAGAACTCAGAAAATCTGTGGTTTTTCAGATAAGTGAACATTGATCTGAATACTCCCCAGTGTTCCTGAGAGCATCATGATTTTTCTAGCACAAAATACTATTTATATTGAAGACTGTTCATACAGGACAACATGCCTGACAAAGATATAAAGTATATCATGTTCTTTTCTTTTCTATTTAAAACATTTCAAACAATTTTTGCACTTAAAGAGATAGATGTCACAAAATTCATGTGAAAGCCCTAACCCCTCCATACCTCAGAATGTGGCTGTATTTGGAGATAGGGCCTTTAAAGAGGTGATTAAATTAAAATGAGGTTGCTAGAGTGGGCCCTGATCCAACCTGACTCATGTCCTTATAAGAGGAAATTTGACACACAGAGACCCTAAGGGTGTGCATGCACAGCAGAATGACCATTTAAGGACAAAGGAGAAAGATAGTTGCCATCTACAAGCCAGGGAGAAAGGGCTAACAGATCTTTCCCTTATGGTCCTCAGAGGACACCATCCCTGCTAGAATCTTGATCTGGCACTTCTATCCTCCAGAGTACTAGAAAATAAACTTTGTTGTTTAAACCACTAGTCTGTAGTATTTTGTTATGGTAGCCCTAGCAATCTAATATATTATGTATGATTTCCAAAGATTTAAAATTTATAGCATCCATCTGCATGTTTCTTTTTCTATATTGAAAAATATAAAACATTTTTTCAAAATATCAGAAGGCAAAGAATAAAACTGAAAATTTTATTTTTCCCCTTAAAAGGCAATACCTCAGGGGCGCATGGGTTGCTCAGTCGGTTAAGTGTTTGCCTTCAGCTCAGGTCATGATCCCAGGGTCCTGGGATCAGTGCTGAGTTGGGCTCCCTGCTCAGTGGGGAGTCTGTTTCTCCTTCTACCTTTCACCCCTGCTCATGCTCTCTCACTCTCTCTCAAATAAATAAATAAATAAAATCTTAAAAAAAAAAAAAGGCAATACCTCAAAATCACGAGAGGTCATTTCACACACATTAGGAAGACCATTATAAAAAAAAAATTAAAATAAAATAAAATAAAACCCAAAGCAACACAAAGCAAAAATAAAAACAAAAACAACAACCACCCAGAAAATAACAAGTTTGGCAAGGATGTGGAGAAACTGGAAAACCTCATGTATTCTGGTGGTGGGAATGAAAATGGTACAGCTGTTATGAGAAACATTTTGGTGGTTCCTCAGAAAATTAAACACAGAATTACTATATGATCCAGCAATTCCACTCTTAGGTATTTGTTCCAAGGCACTGAAAGCAGGGTCTCGAAGAAATATCATCCACCCATGTTCATAAAGCAGCATTATTCACAACAGCCAAAGGGTGGAAGCAGTCCAACTGTCCAACAACAGAGGAACACACAAAATATGGCATA